>NC_138770.1:410198741-410825863 GCF_965119305.1 Pelophylax lessonae | reverse complement strand
AACACAGCACCTAAACGTAGAGACTTTAATAAAGCAATATCTGTCAAGAGGATAGACATCTCACCCTCCGTCATCTCACCTAGTGACGAGTGCGTGGTTGACAAAGATAAAGACCCTAATCGCCAGTGTCCTATTCACAAGAAGCCTCACCCTCTTAAGAAATGTCGTGGACTTAGGGCAAAGACTCTACAAGAGCGCAGGGAGATTCTCAAGAAACTTGGAATATGCTTCAAGTGCTGTGCTTCTTATAGCCATCTTGCTAAAGACTGTGAAGCCCTCATCAAGTGCACAGAATGCAGCAGCGACAAACATGTTACAGCTATGCATGCTACTCCACTTCCAGACAAGTTACAGCAGCCACCTACCTCCTCACCTGCCTCAAGTTATGGCGGGGAGCAACAAAGTCATGCTCCAGCCAAGGATAATGTTCTCTCTTCATGCACAGAAGTCTGTGGAGAAGGCTTGGATCACAAATGCTGTGCCAAGGTGTGCCTAGTCAAGATATACCCAAAGGACCATCCTGAGAAAGCTACTAAGATGTATTCCATAATAGATGAACAGAGCAATAGATCCCTGGTTAAGCCTAAATTATTTGAGATCTTTGGCATAGAGGGTCATCCCACACCGTATACTCTTAGAACCTGTTCTGGTCATGTAGAGGCCTTTGGCAGAAGAGTGGATGGGTTCATGGTTTCTCACATCAAAGGGGGACAGGGTATACCCCTACCAACATTCGTTGAGTGTTACCAGATACCAGATGAAAGGCAAGAGATTCCCACTCCAGAAGCCGCATATCACCATCCTCACTTAAGGCACCTTGTTGATGAGATTCCTGCAATGGACATGAATGCTGAAATTTTGGTTCTCCTAGGAAGAGACATCCTCAGAGTACATAAAGTGCGTGACCAGTGTGATGGAGATCCGCTCCTTCAAAACTTGCATATTGGGGAATGGACGTGCCTCCCACTTCAAACGATGCCCTCGCCATTATGAAGTAAAGGAAAAACCTCTTGACGTCATCCAAGTACGGCATACTGCTTCTATTCTTTCTTATGACAACCTAGGTGCTGCAGTGTTTAGTACTACAAATGATGACAACAAATTAGCCTTGTCGATTGAAGACAAAGAATCATCTAAATCTGAACAATGGCATTCTGTCCCATCTGAAATGAATCCTGCAGATCATGCCACCAGGCGAGTGTCTGCAAGTGCTTTTGCTAATTCTTCTTGGATAACAGGTCCTGAATTCCTGCTGGATCAGCCAGAAGAAACCACAGCTGATGTCTTCAGTATCCTAGAACCTGACAAAGATCCAGAGATTCGTCCAGAAGTGAAAACCCTCGTCACTCAAACTAAACAGACTCATCTTGGATTGTCAGCGATTTGAACGATTTTCCAAGTGGATAAAGCTTGTACGCACCATCGTAAGGTTAGTCCACATTGCACGCTGCTTTCACACAAAGCCCACTGATCCTCAATGTCAAGGTTGGCACATATGTCAAAGGTTTCTTTCTGCAAAGGACATTGCTGAAGGTGAAATGGTCATAATACGCATTGTACAGCAGGAAGTCTTTGGCTCAGACATTAAATGTATCCGTGACAAGAGGGATATTCCAAAAACCAGTGCAATTGCTAATCTAAACCCATTCATTGACAATGATGGTATGTTAAGAGTTGGTGGATGTTTAAACAAGGCCGAGTTGGGAGAGAGAACAGAATCCTCTCATTATGCCTGCTCGCCATCACATTACCACTCTGCTCATACGGCACTACCACGAAGGGGTTAAGAACCAAGGTAGACACTTCACAGAAGGTGCCATAAGAGCTGCAGGCCTTTGGATCATAGGAGCAAAAAGACAAATTACAGCTATACTGCACAGCTGTATTCACTGCCGCAAACTAAGAGGTAAACGTCAGCAACAGCAAATGTCAGATCTGCCAACTGACAGGTTAAGTACTGACCCACCATTCACTCATGTGTGTCTGAATGTTTTTGGACCATGGATGGTAACAGCCTGCAGAACTCGAGGTGGTCAAGCAAACAGCAAACGATGGGCAGTGTTTACTTGCATGAGTGTGCGTGCAGTACACATTGAAGTAATAGAATCTATGGATGCTTCAAGCTTAATCAATGCTTTGAGACGATTTCTTGCCATCAGGGGACCAGTCAAGAAACTTAGGTCTGATTGCGGTACTAATTTCGTTGAGCTCTAACTCTCGACAGGCTCCAACTCTAGACCAATCCAAGACTTCTTAGCTCAAAAGGGCTGTACATGGATATTCAATCCTCCTCATTCTTCCCATATGGGCGGCTCATGGGAGAGAATGATTGGCATTACACGTAGAATACTGGACTCTATGCTTATGGACTCAAATTGCACAAGACTTACCCACGAGGTTCTAACCACCTTTATGGCAGAGGCATCTGCTATAACTAATTCCAGACCACTGGTTCCAGTGTCAACAGATCCAGAGAATCCAACTATCCTAACCCCAACTGCTCTGCTTACCCAAAAGCTTGGGTCCATTCCTGTCCCACCCGGAAACTTTAACTCAGGAAACCTGCGCTATGACCAGTGGAAGCGAGTGCAACATCTCGCCAACTGCTTCTGGAATCGTTGGAAGATGGAGTATCTTTCTACTCTGCAAGGACGCAGGAAATGGCAACACCCAAATCCTAACATTAAAGTTGGAGATCTTGTTCTGCTCAAGGATCAACAAGCTGGGAGACTCGAGTGGCCTATGGGAGTTATTATAAAGAGTGTTCCTAGTGGTGGTGGCAAGGTGGAGGTGAAGGTTGCAAGACAAGGGAGTGTAAAGACCTTCATCAGACCTATCACTGAACTTATTCTGCTCTTGCCCTTTGGAGAATGAACTTACTTGCGTATGCTGTTTGTTCCTACCTTTGACTTCAAGAAGGAAGAGTCTTGGACATTAATGTTATAACTTGAAGTTGTTGCATTTTTTGCATGTTTTTTCTTTGTCTTTCAGGTTCTCAAGACATTAAGCAAATTGCACTGTTGTTTATTTGCACTTGTATAACTACCGTTATGGTATAAAATAGTGACATTTACAATGTCAGACGGGAGTGTGCTGTTACACAGTTAATAATCTCATTATTGTAGATGCAATTTACATAGTATATTCTGTGATTTATTTACCATGTATTTTTCTATGGGTAGGTATTTGCTGCCACCTTCTGGCCTTTTTTGGTAATGCTCTTGTTCCTCCTGTGAGCATGATACATAATTTCCTTGTATGTAAACTCCACCCCTTCTGGCTGTACTTCCTGTGTCATGGCTGCTTGCATTTACCTCCTGTAACAGGGACTCTTGTATTCCACTTGCTAAGCTAAGGAAAGCATCATCTTTTGACCGCATAATACTGAAATCCATTCATTCTGGTGTATTCCTGTTGTGTGATCAGAATAAACCAGCTTTTGGATAAAACCAGTATTGGTGAGTTCAAGCTATCTGAGGAGGATTGTCCGCAGTGACCGTATCTGCTTATGCAGGCCAGGCACAGAGGTCTCAAGGGTTAGATCACTATCACAACAATCCGAGTCAGAATACCTCATGTACACTGCAACTTGTAAACGGCCGTTTAGGAGCAGTTGGGCGTTTTTTTTCAGAAGCCCCTGAACCCTCCTCTGTTATCTAATCTGTCCATGTACATTGGGTCATTTACAGTCATTTAGAGGCAGTTAAGTTGAGTGTCGTTTTTTGGAAAGCAATTATTTGCGTTCAGGATGTTCAGAACGTGTGTTTACGGGCGTTTCAAATGCAAAAACGCGACCGAACGCGATCACCCACGTTTAGCGCTCGCATTTTTCCATTTTAAAGGGGAATGAATTTTTGACCTCTAGAAACGGTTCTGAGCGCAAACGCCCGCTAAACGCGGCTGCAAACGCAACGGACGTTTTAAACGTCCTTTAAATTCCAACGTTCAAAGGAACTTTTTAAAACGTCCCGTGTACATGTAGCAAAAAACGCAAGCGCTAAACGCGGGTGTTCGCGTTCGGTCGCGTTTTGCATTTGAAATGCCGGTAAACACACGTTATGAACATCCTGAACGCAAATAATTGCTTTCCAAAAAACTACACTGAACTCAACTGCCTCTAAATGACTGTAAACGACCCAGTGTACATGGACAGATAAGATAACATAGAGGAGGGTTCAGGGGCTTCTGAAAAAAACGCCCAACTGCTCCAAAACGGTCGTTTACAAGTAGCAGTGTACATGAGGCCTTAAAGTGATTTCAAGTCCTGTTTGTTTTTTTTTGTTTTTTTTTTCTTTTGTTTAAAAATAACAAACTTGTTATACTCACCTGCTCTGTGCAGAGGTTTTGCACAGAGCAGCCCGATCCTCCTCCAGCTTGCTATGGGGACACCCAAGCCGCTGCTCTGTGTCCATTCAGACACGGCCTGGCCCTGCCCCCGCTCATTGGTTCATTGACAGCAGCTGGAGCCAATGGTGCCTACTGTTGTCTCAGCCAATGAGGGAAGGTCCCCAGAAAGCCGAGGCTCTCATACAACAAGCCAAAGAAAGCTGATGCAGCCACCACATCTGATTGCTAAGCGGCAAAATAATACCTTTTGGGTTTAAGTTTAAGGGAAGTGGTTTAGGAAATAACATTTTTTTTTAGTAAACTGAGCCCTGTACAGTTTTTTTTCCTCTTATGTGCGTCTCCTCCATAGATCTTTTTTTAGAACACCCATTGATACAATAAAACTATTATATATCCCATTCTGTGCCTATATGTTAACTGTATTCCCACTGTTGTTACCATGGTTTTTGTTCTTTGTTCTGCTTCTTTTAATATGTCATGAACTCAAGAGTTCTTGGCTGCAATTAATGCTTGCAGACATTCTCCTTAGTTTACCAATCTAAAAAATATGTGTCTGAAATATTCAGTATTGTCCAAGGCCCCATGCACACTGAGCGTTTGCTCAGCCCCCCTGAACACTTTCTCCTGAGAAGAAAAAAGCTTCTTAAAAAAATGCACAAAGTCTTCTTTTGCACGTGTTTATGCATCCTAATACATTCTGTGGACAAAATATGGGGGTATGTGTACAGAGAAGGGGGTGAGGCACAGCTGAAAAACATGCAAGGCCGCTTATCCATTACCAGTAATTTAATTTATATTGGTCACAGATGGTTAGTATCCATTTCTTTAATATTAAAATTTGACCTGATGACTGTCTATCTTTTCTTAAAGTGACTCTTGCCATCCCATCTAACAGTTCCCATGCATGAAGACTGTTGTAAGGTCTTTATTGCTAATTTTTTTTCATGTCTCAAATCTCTAGCAATCCCAATAGATAGCTGTGAAACCTACCGTAGGTAAAAAAAATAAATAAAAATAAATCCTATTTAGTTTCACTTCCTTCATCCCTCATTTTCCCAATAGCACAATAGTGTTTTGTTTTTGTTGTTTTTTAATTGGCTGAGCACAACCAATAGTCCTGCAAGCCCAACTTTAAAATCCTGATATGTCTAAACCGGGGGCTGTGTGATCCAAATGCTAGCTTTCACAGCCCTGGCAGCAGTGACTCATTGTTTACCATTGTGAGTGCAATGGCTTTGAAAGTTTACTAGAAGCCGATGAATTCGCACTTGACAGACTTGTGTGAGCTGGCAGATGGATCACACAGCCCTGCAGTGCCGACTGAGCTATCTGCCAGCTGCTTGATTGATTTTGCTAAGATTGCTCACTAGGGACAATCCCTTCCTCTGATTCTCTGACAGGACTTGTTCATCTTACTGCACCTGCAACACCCCAAAGAGCCAGCTGGAGGGAGAAAACACACAGGGACACACAACCCCAAAGATTCGTTGCTGCCACCACTTATTATCTGCATGGACATTCTTGCACATAGCTCCCTTACAGAGCGGGCACCGAAGGACAGGGAAGAACGGTACTTTCAGGCGACTCTTCAGACTTCTATAGCAGCGGCATCTGCTTGGTTTTGAAACAGGCAGCCAGGCACATAGACACTTGCTTAGATGAGCTGTGAGTGCTTCCTCAGGGTGTCTGCCTCCCGCTCCAATACCTTATCTTCATGTTGCTTTATGCAAGCCCAGTTGCTGCTGCTATAGAAGACTGGAGTTGCCTGGACGTTCACAAGTAGCAGCTGGCTGGATAACAGAATCTTCATCCACAGTGCTTCGTTACTGCCTTCTAATAGTGGTGGATCTTTCCTTGATGGTAGGGCTGCATCATTGATCTCCTTGTAGATCACACAGTCCCACCAGTGCTGACAGATTCACCACTATATTGATACCAGCCAACCCATCCCGCTGCTTTTGTAAATGACAAACCTTCTAAAGGGACATCCAATTTGGGTACAGGCAAGAAAATACATCACAGTGCCATATACTAGATCAACCATCATGGAGGCACTAGGAGCCTGACTGCCTAGAAGCATGAAAAACAGATCTTCTTGTTGATAGAAACTTACTGTTTAGCAATTTTCTGCGGTCCACATACCAACTGGCATGTTGATTGTCTCAGCCAAGGATAATGGTCTCTTCATCCAGATGTGTTCAGTCTGATATGCCAGAAATGGGAGACTCTGGATGTGGACATCTTGTTCTCCGGATACTACAAACTACCACTGTTTGTATCCAGAACCAAGGGTCCTCTAGTTCTGGCCTTGGATGTCCTAATTCTCTCCCTGGTCTTAGTTCAGACTACTCTGATCTTCAGACTACTCTGTGCCTTCCCTACTCTGAGCATTTGGTTTTTGTGTCACAAAATAGAACAAGAGAGGAAGACAGTGATTCTTCTGGCACCAAACTGGCCCAGAAGAACCTGGTAAAAAGTGTTCAGGGGGGCTGAGAACCTGAGACCTACTCCACATGCTTCAGTCTCTGGCTTTATTGGCATGGCTGTTAAAACCCAGGTCCTAACAGATCAATGGGTTTGAGTCTGTGACTATACCTTGCTAAAAGCAAGAAAAAGCTACTTCAGGAAGATTTATTATTGTACCTGAAAATCTTACTTTGGCTGGTGTGAGTGCAGTCAATTTAATCCCAGAGATTACTCTGCCTCACATTCTGTCTTTTTCCAAAATACAGGCTTTGAGCAGAATTTAGCTCTTTACACCCTGGAGTATGTTCCCACCTTATCCATACTTTTAATAAGGATTTGGCTTCTTATTCCTTTATAATAAAAAAAAACTTTAAGCCAAGGTGTATTACGTGTCTGGCCCCCTTTGCAGCACACCAAGCTTCTCTGGGGCCTTAACTTGGTTTTCTCTGCCTTGCAGAAATCACCATTTGAACCCATCAGGGATTTTTTTAGATTAATGCAAGCAAATTGCCTTTCTGGTGGCTATCACATCTGTCAGACGTGTCTCTGAACTAGTGGCCCTTTCTTTTGAAAAAAATAAAAAACCCTTCCTAATACTTCACAATGGCAAGGATGTATTACAATGGCCTAGACCATCTTTTCTCCCAAAGATGGTTTCAGTTAGAACATTGTTCTACCAACCTTGTGTACTGCTCCTAAGCACCCAAAAAAAAAATCTCTGTACATTGACTGGACATATTCAGGCACCTAAAAGATACTACTTTCATCAGACAAACAGGTTCCCTATCTGCCAAGGGCACCCCACTTCAAATCCATCCTTGCATGCTAGATAAGGGATTTAATTGCTAGAGCCTATGTTGTAAAACAAAATCCTGCGCTTGACCTTTTACAAGCACACTCCACCAGATCTTAGCGTATCTAAAAGGCCCCCAGCCTCTGCAAAGCCACCACTTAGTCTTCTGTTCATACTTTTTCAAAAATGTTACCAGGTGAATGTGCAAACACCGCTGCAACCACAAGTTTCCTTCACCAGCATTCTTAACCTGGGTTTTTAATCCTTGTTGTTTTTGAGCCTTTTGGCACAGTTCTGTTTGCCTAGTTGCTGCCCTCACCTATATTCATTGCTTGGGGTTTTCACTTGGTGTATGAATAAGATGCTGTGTCCTGTCCTTTACTGTATGAATAAGATAAAGAACCTTGATTACCTGTGCACTGCAGATCCTAGGTTACTGGACACAGGCCACCCTTCCTAAACTCTCCTTACTCTGCTTTGCTTGATACAAAACTGGGAACTAATTGAGAGCGGTAGGGCTTTTAAGGGAGCTTGTGGTTTAAAATCTTTCCAGTGTCCAACCACCTGAAGATAGAATCCTATAACCCATGGGTGCTCAACCTATGGCCTCTAGCTGCTGCGAAACTACAAGTCCCATGAGGCATTGCAAAGCTGACAGTTGCATGACTCCCAAAGGCTGAGGCATGATGGGACTTGCTTGTAGTTCCATAACAGCTGAAGGGCCACAGGTTGAGCACCCATGGTGTATGAATAATATGCCTGTGTGCAGTACTGTATTTCAAGATATGGGGTGGGAATAGGTTTAGCCTTAGATGCTGACTGTTCTTTTACTTGTATTCATTTTTATGTCAAATCATTATACAGCTTGTTTATGAATTTTTCTCTTTCTGACCTTATATCTTGTATCTTGATATTTAGTGGGATTGGTCGGAATTGGCCCTGGGCTTCTGGAGGCAGCAGTATCTTGGCAGAATTTGGTACCCTGCACTTGGAATTTGTCCATTTAACGGAGGTATCTGGAAATCCAGTTTTTGCTGAGAAGGTCAGTTTATGTTCCAAACTTTTGAAACTAATTTACTACAGAGAATGTAAATCATATAATTTGGAACCTTGTATTTTAGTTTGTTTCCTAGTGTGTCCCTTACTTGAAAGAAGTATACAGGATGGGATTTCAAATTTCTTTATACTTCACTGGCTTCATGTTTGTTCTAGAGAAATTATTAGTACAATGGTAGTTAATCCAGGTTCAGAATGGCAGCCCTGGAGCTTGCAGCCTTTAATACAAGCCAACAATACCAGCACCCATATTCCTATCCCCAAGTATTTATGGGTTTTAGGACACGGCCATAATTTACAGCAAATGGGCATGCAGAAAAAAAAAAAAAAATAGATTGCAAAGCATTTTCTTTAATGCATTTCTGTGGGCAAATATATACTGAAGCAGTGATTCCTAGGCACCACAATTACCAGCATACAGTGGATATAAAAATTATGCACACCCCTGTAACAATGACGTATAAAAAAAAATCAGATAATATACTTCTGAATTTTTTCCCACCTTTATTTTGACCCATATTTTGTGCAATTCAAAGCAAACTCAAATCTTTAAGGAGGTAAAAATAACAAAAAAACTTACAATACAAATATGCACACCATTAATCTAATACTTTCTTGAATCACCTTTTTATTTTATGACCGCATTCAGTCTGTTGGGGTAGGAGTCTATCAGCATGGCACATCTTGCCTTGGGAATCTTTGCCCACTCTTCCTTGCAAAATTACCCCAAATCTGTAGATTGCAAGAGCACCTCCTGTGCACAACTCTCCATGTCAGCCCACAGATTTTGAATTGAATTCATGTCTAGGCTTTTGCTGGGCCATTCCAAAACGTTGGTCATCTTCAGGTGAAGCCATTTGATTTGGAGTTACGCTTTGGGTCCTTGTGCCAAAAGGAAATCCCTCTTCATCTTAAACATTTTAGCAGAGACCAGAAGGTTTTGTGCCAACATTGACTTCTATTTGATATGATTCATAAATCCCTCCATCTTGACTAAAGCCACAGCTCCATCTGAAGAAAGACTGCCCAAAGCATAATGCTGGCACTACCATGCTTCACTGTGGGTACGCCTTTTGTTTTTGATGCGCAGTTTTGGTTTTTTGCCAAATATACTTTTTCAGGTAAGAATCTTGCTGCCCTAGCCAATAGGCCCAGACCTAGAGTATTAGGAATACGGGGGAGATTGTGTTACTGAATACTTGCAAGAAATTCCTAAAGCTCCTTTAAAGGCTAAGTTCACGTGTTTTTTTTTTTTTTTTTTCTTAATCCTAATTCTAGCTCCCCTTTGTACCGATATACCATTATTGTACCTCTGTTGCAGAAAAGAAAAAGCTGTCTGTCTTCCAGGACAAGGCCTTACCTCTGCCCCTGGGGTTTTCAAAGAAAACTCCATTACTTCCTGTCCTGAATTGGGTATTTTGGGCATTAAAACCAGTACAAGGAGAAAGTTCACTAGCTGACCACATTATCACACCCTGCACCTGCCCTCCCCACCAGGAGATGACTCCCGTCCACTTCTGTGCTTACATACTTATTATTGATATTATTGTTATATAGGATTTAAATAGCGCAGATAGTTTGCGCAGCGATTTACAACTTGAGGGTAGACAGTACAGATACAACACACTTTAATACAGTGGGATATTATTTATATATATATATATATATATATATATCATTTTTTGTTTTCACTAATTGCACAGACAGTTTTTTTTTTTTTTTTGTCCTAAAAACCGGGCATTTTTACAGGGGTGTGTAGACTTTTTATATCCACAGTACGCCCATACCTTGCAATTGTAAATTGCTGTGTGCAACAGCCATAAAAGATATAAGGAACAGGCTGTGGTGTTCGTTTTGAGTGCTTGAACAATTCTACCAACATCTCACATTTAGAAGGGCAGTTCTTTAGAATGGAAGGTTGCCACCTGCTTTTGGAACTTTTTAGCAGTCTGATGTAAAGAATCGGTTCACTTTTTGGAAGCGGATACACCCGTATTTAGGGTGTAACATGTTTTAAAACACACTGCCTGCAAGCACAGCCGTGTCATTCATTCACAGCCATCTGTGAATGAATAAACTGCAAGCCTCTTATGCCATTGTGGCAGATGGACTTGCTGTTTCATTGGACTGCGAGTGTGCTGCTCAGCATGCTCATAGTCCATTCACATTTCCTACAGCTCTGAAATTGACAGCCAGTACAAAGATATGGGTACTGAGCTGTTGGTAGTGTCTACAGGAGCCTGACATTGCACTAATCTACTGATTGTGGGTGCAATGCTCTGCAGACTCATTCAGTGTCAGAATAATTTCCAAAGGGAAATTAAGATACAAGTACATTCAACAAACGCAACACAAAATCACAATAACAAATGGAAACAAGACACAATAGCAACAATAAAATTACCAATAACCGCAGTTAATACCAAATAAAACTAAATTAATACTATACTGTAATAAATCATACTATTCTATTAAAATGCATTAAAGCACGGTTTTCCTGCAAAATCATGTCCATGTATTATGATTTTATTTGTTTTACAAAGATGAACTATCTACGTAGTATGTATATGTTGTATATCTCTACCTGCTTGTAAAGGTTGTTTAAATGTCAAGTATGACAGGTGTCCTTAAACACCTGTTAAACAATTCAAGTTCACCAATCTCCTGTGATCACTGTTTGGATGACAGTGTAAGGTGTGTCAAAGAACCAGGGGGATGGCAAACATGACTTTTTTTTTTTTTTTTTTTTACAGTCACATGGTTAAAGTGACTATGTCGGGTTATAAATATAAAAGCTTCCATTATGGACTACTCGTCGTTTCTACTTAGGAGGCATTGACCACTCAAGTAATTCACCATATAGTTAAAGGAGAAGGATGACAACCCTGTAGCATGCACCTACAAAACTTGTTAGTAACTGCAGTATCCATATTTAAATGCTAAGCTCTTTTCTCTTTCGTTCATCAATGGACACAGTGCTCCATAAGTCTTAACTACTTGGCTATACCCATGGGCTGTCCTCAGCTTGGTATATAACCCCCCCCCCCCCCCTTTCTGCTCTAGGTAAACAGTTTTGATCTGTCTAGTCAGGAGTAAGGACCCAGACTCAGGCTGGGATATCTGGTCCTAGCAATTTTTGTTCTCCTTCCTTACATCTTTTTTTGTTGTTTTTTCTCTCGGGAGATCTACAATCAACTGTGGGACTGGGCGACGGGCTGGATAATCTAGATCCAGTGGTCCCCCCAGCCAGCAAATGTGTGCAGACCACAGCTATGCGCTAGGTCGGCCACGACATAGCCTTACGGACAGAGGCTGGCCCGCGAGTTAATCATCTCGCAGCGGTCCCTTGGCCGAAATCTCCCTTCAGTGGCGAGGATACGGTCTGGAGCATTACCCACACCATGGAAGAGTAAGTACAGTCCCCCCCTCCCCCCTTTTGGCTTTTTTTTTTGGGGGGGCTGTGGACGCTGGTAACCTCTAGGGACGGTTGGACCTGCCTGCAGGTTCCCTCCTCCCATCCTTAAAAATTCCCTTAGTGAGCTTGGCTTCCCCACTCCCTTTTCCCCCCTGTCTGGACCTAGAGTCTGGTGGGGGTCCTGGGGGGTCTCCCCCCGCTATCCCAACTCTGTAAGGGTCCTGGGATAGTGTGTCCTGCCCTGATAGTCTGGAGGGGTACCAGTGTAGGAGACCCCTAGGTGCATGCCCCACTATTTGCAAGGTGGGTATATTTCAGGGGAGTCCTGGTGCAGAGTGCACAGCGGAGTCTCCCCTAACGTGTCCTACCTTCAGGAGGGGGTCCCGATGCAGCGTTGCAAAGGTCACAGGGAAGATCCTGGCAGCATGTTGTAGCTGATGGTGGCCATTTTTCCTCAGTCTTGCTGGTCTCCAGTTGGTGGCCATGTTTGTGTAGCCCGATGTCACAAGAGCCATTTTCCCTTAGTCTGGCTGGTCTCCGGTTGGCAGCCATGTTTGTGTAGCCTGATGTCACGGGGGCCATTTTCCCTTATTCTGGCTGATCTCCGGTGGGCGGCCATGTTTGTGTAGCCCGATGATGTCACGGGGACCCTTTTTCCCATAGTGCAGGAGACGCTGGAGAGGACCAAAGCCTCGTGGGAATGCCAAAGCTCCCCCTCTTCCTCAGTTTGCTCTTCCTGTGCCTGGGATATATGAACAGGGATGCGGTTCATGGTAAGGCTGGGTCCGAATTCTCGACGCTCCTCCGATCGGTAGGGTGAGTCCTTCGGGGTCCTGGTTATCGCTCTCTGCTGATAGGTACCCCGAGCCTTGGGGGGGTCCTTTTTAGTCGTGCCAAAAGATCATTTTTGTACTGAAGTCTTGCTTTCCTTATGGAGCCTCAGGGTGACATCTCCCCCACTGACCCACTTATGAAGGCGACGGGGTCCCTCGGAATCCCAGCTTCCCATGCTTGCGCTGATGGTGGTCCTGCAGTCCTTAGTGTCTCGGGTGGAGGTGGCATGTGGGCAAAGGTCCAGGCGGAAGCGTTCCCCGCCTTTCCCTGCTCAGTCTGTCTCATCTGATTCTGAGCCTGATGCCACGGCCCACCCAGGAGCGCTTAATATCACACCCCCAGATCCATCAGATAGTAAGGATGATTCCTCCATGGTCGCAGCAGCGAGTTAAAAAGTGACACCTCGCACTCCGAAGGTGTTTCCTTATGTGCGCTGTTTTGACAGGTTTTCCTGTAAGGAATAGGAACAACCAAAACTACCATTTGTGGTCCCGAAACGTTTTGCTGTACGTTACCCTTTTGAGGAGTCACTTTTTTTAAAAAGTGGACTAGTCCACCAGTTGTGGACCCTCCTGTTTCCAGGTTGAACAAAGCTACCATGAACCCAATAGAGGAAACCCTGTCTTTTAAGGACCAGGCTAACAGGAAAGCAGAGGCTGTGGCACGCAGCATGTTTACTATGGCTGGTTCGACATTGCGACCAGTCTTTGCCTCAGCCCTGGTGTCTCAGACCATAACTGAATGGGCCAAGCTTTTGCGCCAGGGCCTGGTGGGGGGGGTGAGCAGGTCCCTGCTGCTTATGTTAATTTAGCAGACCAGTTGGTCCATGAGCTGCAGTTTGTGATGCAGCTTTGGATACAGCTCCTGTGCTGCCCAAACTTTCTGTTTCAGCGGTAGTGATTAGGCACGTACTGTGGCTTATGAATTGGTCCGCAGACCAAGCCTCTAAGGAAGCTCACATTGATCTGCCCTTTCAAGGCGATTGCCCCTTTGGGGCTACCATGGATGACATCATTAAGGGTATCATGGGGGGGGGGGGGGGGGGGAGTAACTTCTCTGCCATAGTCTTGGAAAGGTAAGAGACCTTGTCGTAGACGGTGGCCCTCCTTCTCGGCACATGGAAACTTCTTTTGTGCTTCTGGGATGGAGAATAAAGAAAATGGATCTTTCAAATCTTCCCCCGGAGGTTCCAAGCATCCTTGGTCTGATAAACCTATAGCTAGCTTCTCTTGACCCGCAGACAAGACCCCTTCAGCATAAAGGGCTGCTCTCACCCATTATTGGGGTGGGGGGACATCTTCGCTGGTTTCTGGCCTCATGCACCTTTTTCATGAACGTCAAGGCGATCCACAAAATGATTATTTTAGGGGTACCCAGAAAGGGGGACAAAGCTTGTCCTTTTCAGGGTTTGTAGGTCCTGTGTCTCCTTGTGCAGATTCAATTCCTGCAAAGGTTCAGGTGATGTCCGAACTACCTAACCCCCCTTCCCTGTCCAGGGAATTTGATTTACCTAGGTCTGATTCTAATTCTGAACAGGGTGGTCCTTCCTCTGGACAAACTTCAGGAACCACAGGCCATTATTCACCAGCTGCTCTCACACAAATAGTTCTCTCTCCCATTTTGCATACAGGTTCTGCGTCTGGTGGTATCCACCTTTTTAAGGCAGTTCTGTTTGCACAGTCCTACATTCAGCTCCTTTAGCAGGTTCGGCTCCACAGGAGGATACCGAGGTTCGTGGCGAGATCACAGGTTCCTCTGGCAGATGCCTCAGGCGTCCAAGGCCTCTTCCGCAATTCCTGCGCGGAATCTAGGGTGATCTTCCAATCAGTCTGGTGACCATAAACGTTCCTTGGGGGGGCTTCCTCTCAGAGAAGACCAGTTGTCCCAAGGGCTGATCTACCATTCTGCTTTACATTCTCTGGCTTTAATGGCTTAGCTATTGAAAGCCAGGTACTGAGGTATAGAGGTCTGTCTGAATCGGTGATCCCTACTATGGTGAAGACGAGGAAGTCGTCTTCCAGCAAGATATACCATCTTACGTGGAAAGCCTACATTTCTTGGTGTGAGTTGATTTGGCGCTCATCCTCGATCCTTTTCTGTGACTCTGATCTTAACCTTTCTTCAACAGGGCGTTGATCAGAAGTTGGCCTTGAGTACAATCTTGGGCCAGGTGTCTGCCCTTGCAATCTTCTTTTAGCGACCCCCCCCCCCTAGCCACGCCTTCTTACCTTCATTCAGGGGGTTCGACATGTGGCTCCACCTGTACGGTCTCTTTTGCATCCATTGATTTAAATTTAGTACTTTCCGTTCTCCAGAAACCTCCATTTGACAATATTCAGGAGATTCCCTTGCCTACGTTATCCCAGAAGGTGATATTCTTGGTGGCTACTACCTCGGCCCGCAGGGTATCGGAATTGACGGTGTTATCCTAGTCCCTATTTAGTGATCTGTAGGGATAAAGTGGTTCTTCATCCCTGTCCATCATTCCTGCCCAAAGTTGTCTCGGACTTCCATTTGAATAAGGACATTATGTTGCCTTTCTTGTGTCCCAAGCCAACTCATCCCAAAGAAATTGCTTTGCATACCTTGGATGTGGTTCAGGCAATTTGGGTGTATCTAGCAGCTACTGAGTCCTTGCGGAGGACAGATTCGCTTTTTGTAGTTACGGATGGACCAAGAAAAGGGCTGGCCGCTTCAGCTACCATCTACAGATGAATCAGACAGGCGATGACTCAGGCCTATTCCTTTAAAGGTTAGGTTCCACCTTACCCTGTCACGGCGCATTCTACTTGGGCACTGAGTGCTTCTTGGGCCTTACGTCATCGAGCATCAATATCGAAAGTTTGCAAGGTGGCCACTTGGTCATCAGTGCATACCTTCACAAAATTGTATAAGGTAGATACTTTGGCATCTGCGGATGCTTCTTTTGGCCACAAAGTTTTGCAGGCTGCTGTTTAAGAGGGGCTGTTTGCTCTTGAGGGTGTAACAGAGCCATGACCCACACTGTGTTTGTGGGCTTCCATCAGTATACCACTTCCTCCAGTCTTGAACATAGATATGAGATATTCTAGCCGCCCCCCATACAAAGCTAGCTGACAACTTAGCTTGTACAAATTCTGGAACCTTCTCCTTTATTGAACAGTCTCACGCAATTTATACACACGAGGACATACCCCTCCTGATCAAATTACCCCACCAGGTCATGTGCCTGATTACATTATCCTATGCCGATGAAATTGTACACAGAAATAGAATTAACATATCTAAGGAACAACAAACACAAACCATATACTATTTCCACTCCGCAACTAACCGATGACAGTGATTCAATCAACCTTCGCCAATTAACTAGCAGACTGCTGTCCTCGAGCTCATGAAATACAATACATATTATCCTAAGTGTAAACTCAGAACCCATTGTAGATAATGGGTGAGTAAATCGGCATATTCAACATTATATGGAAGACAGGTGGTTGAGCTGATATCAGTATCTGCTATGAGTCTGACTGTGAGAAGCAGTCTTCATATATTTCTTGAGATTATAAATATTACTGTCCAATTTGAAGTAATCCAAACCATATTCTTAGTGACTATTAAGTACCTGTCTTTCACTCCCAGTGACGGTGAGTACCGTCACAGAGGGGTGTTTTCTTTAAACTTTTATTTTTCAGATGGTGCTCCTGTGACCCGTTTAAGGCTCCTGTGTCCTGGTTAAGGGCCCTTATGTTTAGTCTTTAGTTATTTTCCCCACCCCTCATTTTCGTTTTGGCACTGCCTTTTGGACAGCCCAGTAGTTATGATTTATGGAGCCCTGTGTCCGTCGATGAACGAAAGAGAAAATGTGATTTTTGTACTTTACGTACAATCCATTTCTATGAGTTAGACGGACACAGCACCCACCCATTATGGAGTTCTGATACATCTAATACTGCTTGCTACTAAACTGATTACCTAGAGCAGAGAGAGGAGTTATATACCAAGCTGAGGACAGCCCATGGGCGTAGCCAGGTGTCTTTTGTTCTGCCTAGTCCTACTCCTAGAGGAAGCAATATTGCCCAGTAGTTAGGATTTTTGGAGCGCTGTGTCCGTCGATGAACTCAGAAAAATGGATTTTAAGGCAAGTACAAAAATCCATTTTTTTTTTTCAGAAAATAGCCTATGCAGTCAAGGGGCCCCAGTAGATGTTAAAAAATGTGCAGTTTTGTAAAATTTATATTCATTTTATTTTAATATGCAGTAGGTCATTTGGACCCTCCTGGTAGCTTTGCGGAAAAACTCTGTTGGAAATCTCCATGCCCTGCCTTGTTGCTAGAAAGTTTAAAACTGTTGGATGTTTACTTCCAGCATTATAGGAGTCATATCAACCAGCCAGGACATGGAAATTGCTAACTGGGGGCTACTTCAAGGCTTCCAAAAGGCCCAAATGGCCTATAGGTATGAAAATAAAAAAGGCATTTTACAAAGCTACTCGGCTTTTCATCAACTGGGGCCACTTGACTGAATAGACCATTTTTCAGGAAAAGGTGAAGTAAAGATGGCCATAGTTGGATGGAATTTCAAAAGAAATTTCTTAGGAAAATGTGTACATAAATTCTAAGAACATTTTAAATGTCATTAGAAAGATTTTTTTAGAAATTAATTTGTTCAAGAAATTTTTTCCAAGACAACTTGGCCCACCACTGTCCACTCAAAATATTAGCTTTGGGGTGTATTTCTACTTTAATATCACAAGAAATTATGAACTTCCCAGCTAATAAATTACCTTCTTTTTGGTAAACGTTACAGTTGACTCCCCTTAGACATTTTTTTTGTTTATTTTACCATGATACAATGCACTGACTCTGAAGAATAATACAAAGGAACAGTGTGTTGGCAACTGGAAAACCTAGTGCCTGCTGAGATTAGTAATTTACAAGCAGCATGCAAGCACACCTTGATTAATGGACAATGTGGAAAGTTTTTTTATAAGCAATCCAAGGGGAAGTATTGGCATATAGTTTGTTTTGTACTACCACTTGTTTGATATAATGTAACTAACTGAAGGACGGTTCTCTCCTCTATAGCGACATGAAAGATTATGCTGATCGTATGGTAGCTTGCATACTATTTCATCTGAAAGAACTTAAAGTAGAATACAACCTTCATTTGTTAAAAAGAAAAAAAAAAAGGGGGGGGGGGGACACAGCCTAAATGACAAAACCAACCTAAATATTAATGTTACTTAGACTACACAAGCCATACCAATGAATCTTCAAATGTTCTCCTCAATGCTGATTTTTACCTGTTGATCCTGCAAGTGGTTATAGTAATCCCGGGTTTCCTGTGGAGGGCCACCAAACATCTGGCTCTGCTGAATTTCAGTTCTCTGTTGAGGGTCTCTGTATTTCTTGCAACATTGACCTCATCACCCTGCATCCAGTACCCTAAACATTTTGTTGCCTCAGAGCTAGAGCTGATGGTGATAGTATAGGGAAGTGCTCCCTACCTTCTGGTCTCACATTAGTGGACCCCATCCACTGCCTGGAAAGAACGAGCACCCTTAAGGGTATCAGCGGTCACATGACTGCTGCTAAAAACTAACACCTGTACATACAATATACTTGGATTGTTTTCAAAGGCTATTGTTTCTCTAAAAGGACTACATTTCAAAGTTTAGTTTTGTTTTTTTTGCATAAACTTCCCCTGTGCTTTAAGCACTGAATATTATTTTGACTATACAAAAAAAAAAAGGCCAAAACCAAATTAGTTTAAAGTGGAATGGGGTAATTGCTAACTTGCCCTTTCAAGTACCCTTTTCCTCTTACAAGTGTCACCGTACAGACTTCTCCTGCACCTCTGTTTTGCTCCAGTGGACAAACAGGGTTGGTTGTCATAACCCCCATGCTTTTCTAGCCAGATCAGTTTGTTTTTTTCTCCTTTCTAATTTTGGATGGTGATTAGGGTTCTTGTAAGTCACATATCCCTTATTTGTTCTTTTTCACCGCATAGTTGTTTGTTTGTTGCTGTTCTTTGCCTCTTGCTGAAATACTATGGTTGTTTTAGGTATTGAATATTCGAAAAGTGTTAAATCGACTTGATAAACCCCAAGGACTGTATCCAAACTACTTGAACCCAAGCAGTGGACAGTGGGGACAACGTAAGTATACTAAATTGTTTAAATTTTTACATTTGTCAGATTTAAAACTTGTTCAAATGTGCACTTTTAGGTCTTTCAGACGGTTCAGGGAGGGGGGATACAGGAGGCTTAGCTCTGATTTTACTGCCCATTACTAACCCAAACTGCAACATAATGGAGGGGGCTTCTAACAAGTAGTGCCACTTGTCAAACTCTGCATCCCAAGTTAAAAATCAAATGGTACTTTGTGCACTGTAGATATTTAGTTTTTTTTATGTGTCTTCAGTCAAGACCTTAAAACCCTGCTTGAGCTAGTTTCTACTCATAAACTATTCAGTTGGCTTAAAGTGTTACTAAACCCAGATCCTGCATTCACTTTATCTGGTCTCCTACAGTACACAGAACATGGAAATGCAATTTGTTTTAGTAAATATAAACTGATAAATACCTTTTTTCTTCAGCTGTATATAGCAATTAGAGCAATCTTGTGACTTTTATCAGTGAGTGCTAATAGCTTGTAGGAAGAGTTTTCATTTCTCCCACTATTGTTCTACCAGGCTTCAAGACCATTGATACTCTGTCTAAACATGTCTGGACAGTGCTGATTGGCCCAGTGCTGATCACATGTACCCTCCCAAGAAAAGAAAAATCAAGCAATACACACCAAACTAAGCAGCCTGACTCTATAGACTCTGTAAATATTAGGTTATTTTTTGGAGTCTGTGGAAGGAGATGATCTGAGAAGACAGGAGCGAACAGTCTTTTTACAAAATGCAGAGGATTAACCCCTTAGGATGCACACTAAAGGGTATAACCAGCATGCATTACTGCGTATACAGACTGATTTTACTGTTGTGGGTTTAGTAACACATAATTATCAATCCGGGGTGGCATCTTTATTGTTAACATAGTGTTTACTACTTCAGTATGCCCCCATCCACATACCACATTTCTGTACATAGACCACATTATCCACCACCAAACATTTGTGGGGAAGAGACCCTTGTCCTCTCAACATTGGAATAAGCTGCTTTTTCAATGCAGGTGTTTGGAAGCTGGTAGGGGGTTATGGGGGGGGGGGGGTGAGGATGACAGGGGGTAGTGTATTAGGTAGGTATCAGTGGGTTGCCAGGTGTGATGAGGATGACAGGGGGTGGGGTGGTAGTGAAGTATCAGTGGGTCACCAGGTGTGATGAGGATGACAGGGGGTGGCGTGTTGCCAGGGGGGATGAGAATGACAGGAGAGAGAGAGAGGAAAGGCACAGAAAGAGAGAGAAGGATCACACATATGAAAAAAAGAAAACCAAACACATTTTTTTGCATGATCTGTATTATTTACAGTATGAATTCAGAAATTAAAAAATGCATTAATTTTCCAAAGTCAAGAAATATCTATGACCTCAATATGTACCACTGCAGGCTGTAACTGATGCTGTTGAGAAGTCAAAAAAAGAAAACTGCAAAAACATGTATAGTGGTGTTATGTCATTTATGGAAATCCCCGCCTCTTGAAATCCACTATAGCCTGTGTCCTCATGCTTTAATGGGAGGCGGATCATCCATCAAACAAGATGTGACCTCCTACCCACACTGTTCTATTTTAGTTACTGGGCATGGAGAAGGAGGGAGGGACTGGGCTGTCATTTAGGATCTTAATACATGCCCAAATGTGCGATGTTAATACCATGTGACCTTCAAAGCTCAACTAAAAGCGGGAAGTATTTTATCCAGCAATAGTGATCTAAATGACCATGTGCAGCTGAACTACACTTATCTGGACTTGTCCAGAGTGAATGTGCGGGAGGAGGAGGATCTGTGCATACAAGATCACACAGCCTTTTTACACAATGCAGAGGATTAATCACTTAAAGCTGATTTACAGCCATCTGTTAAAATAAGTCAGCAGCTACAAAACGTGTAGCCGCTGACTTTAAAAAAAAAAAAAAAAAAACAGCCACTCACCTGTCCCACAGTCCAGCTGTCTTCATCCTCTGTCCCTCCTCGGCGGCGCCGGCATCTTCACTATGGGCACCCCGCTGTGATGCACACAGCCGGGTGCCCACTGCACATGTGCATGTCACTCAGTGTGTTGTGAATGCAGTCTTTTGGGACCTGTCAGTGTCTCAGAATACTGAGCGGCATGGCGCCCCGAACAGATGCGGGAGCAGGTACCTGTCAAAATTGAGTACCTGCCCCCCCCCTGCTCTTCAAAAGTGTCAATTGTGCAAGAGGAGCTGGGGAAGAGTCCTTAAAGCAGAACTTCCCCTTTTTGGTGGAGTTCCACTTTGTTACACAGTATAGTGTGTGCGCGGGGGGGGGGGGGGGGCGCATCATTTACACTGCCACTGACCACCAATGTAGGAGGGTTTAAATATTATTGCCTTGACTACCAACGTAGTGGGGGGATGTTACATTTAAATTGACTGCCACTAATCACTAATGCAAGGGGGGTTACATTTCACTGCCAGTGACCACCAGATGGGGGTGTACTGGCAACAGGGCTGTGGGGGATGATATTGCATCCACAGACACCAATGCTAGGGGTTATTATTGCACTCACCGATGGCAGTGTTGGGAGTTTTTGTTCCATCTACTGATACCAATTCTGGGGGTTATTGCACTCAGTGACACCAATGTCGGGTGGTATTATTGCACTCGTGGACACCAATCCTGGGGTTATTGTTAGCAAACTTCTTCAGTGTGTATTGTGATACATTGCAATAAAAATGCAGCAGAAGCAAACTTTTTGGGTGCTGAGGTTTAAAAATGCGCTACTATTGTGAGTTCTTCTGTAGTTTTCAATTTCCCGTCTCGTCTTGAACTTTACCTCTTCTAGTCCAGATTCAGGCATCTGCCCATTTGGTTGTTGCAGACAGCTTCTGGTTCAGTATTGGATACATCAGTTACTGTTGTCCATGTTTTAGTTGACTGCTTTTGGGTATCACAACAGTTTCAGAATTCACAAATTCCTGTGTCTCTCAATGAACAATAAAGAAGATAATGTTCGTACTTACCATAAAATATTTCTCTTGAATTCCCTTGAGCTCTCTCGCCGTTCTGTGTTTATTGGGCATATGGAGTCCATGCTCAAAAACCTGAGAGGTGACAGTTGGAGACAGTGTTCTGCGGGGGCAGGCCTTCAGTGTGTGTTTTTTTTTTTTTTTGCCAGTTTCCAAACTGGAGGCAGCATATAACCTGATTCATTCAAAATTCCTAAATACGGTGTGCTTCAGTGGACTTAAAGAAAAAGATTTTAGACGAAGTCAAAAAGTCTTATACAGTAAAACCTTGGATTTGAGAGTAACTTGGTTTAAGAGCGTTTTACAAGACCAGCAACATTTATTTTTTTTTATTTTGTATGGCTGTATGGCTAAACTCGCACCGCACAGCTGATCGCATGTAATGTCGGAGCAGTGCGCTCCGACATTACATGCGAACCCCGCACACGCAGTAGTGTGAACCGGGGCTGAAGGATAAGTTCTCATTTTGACAAAAAATAACAAATGCACATTTTTTTGAAGGTGAAAAAATGTGCATTTTATTATTTTTTGTTTCTAGGTAAAGCATTTCACCAGTGATCAGCAGATCACTAATCCTGTGCAGGTCTCTTGCAGATCTGTTAGTGTATCGGCTTTCTCGTACCATGTACGAGGAAGCCGATACATTCTGACAAGTAGAATAAATGAACTACCACAGTGCCTTGCTAGTTTATTGAAAACTACAAGCTGCAAAGGCTGCCAGACCTTGTAGTTTTCCATTCAAAGAACGCTATGAATAAGTGACTCTGCTGGGCGGGTGGAGCCCCACATGGCCACATAATGTTAAAATTTTGACAGCTAGCGGGGGCCTATGCATTCATAACTTGTTACATGTTATTCACTTAATATAAATATAGCATGCTATGAAAGGTGAACTTATCCTTTAACTGGAAAATTGCAATGAATATCCAACATGATCCTGTATTCTAAGACATTTGTTTTACCTTAGCAGTTACAGCATGAATGCCTTAGAGCAAGTAATGGCACCAATTTCCAGAATGACTCTTATTCTCCATTCACATGTGAAGAATATTGTGGCTCAAAGCCTGGTCCGCTGAAGCTGCCTGTAAAAGATGTCTTATACGTATGCACTTTGATGAATTTGTCAAGTGTCTGACCAAAAAGGTGTCCTTCAAATTTGTCACCGGAGGGAAGGTTGTTCTTCCACCGCGAAAGGTTCCAAACACCACCTCCTCAGGAGCCTCTACATCTTAAAACATGCCTAGTTACACTACCCTGGCTTCAACTTCAAAACCTAAGTTCAGCCTGCCCTTTTAGTTTAGGACTTGGCCCACAAAGCCCACCAAGTCTTCCCCAAAGACCTCTTTCCGATGAAGGGGTACCTACACACAACAAAATCATTGCTGTAAACGTCTTTCCAGAATCAGCCAAAAAAAAAAGGGGCCACTGTAGGACTTCATGGATACTGAATTGACAATTATATAGTAGTACTTTTCCGAATTCAGGACCCATGATGATCAGGTCATAATTGAAGTTTCTAACATCTGCTGCTGGAAGTCCTATGGTGGCCCCATTTTCTTGCAAGACCTTTTTACAGATATGATTTTGTCGTTTTGCATAGTCTGGCAATTCATGCACCTTCATTATTATCAACTGATGATTCTTTGATCACCGAAATGTGTTGGGAGCATTTAGAGCTTGTTAGAATCTTGCTTGCTTTGTATAGATATTTCATATGCCCATTTCTGTGAGGCTGCATTCTCTCGTATGTACTACCCATAGAAATGCAGTTTTATATTCTTTTTGCAAATAACATTTATTTTCTATATTTACTTTTGGCTGCAAAAAAAGTCCCAAGGGAGAGATTCTTTCTTTTGTTACATTTTTTGAGAGATGGGGCAGCCTTGAATTCATGAGCAACTCCCCATATTCCTTAAAATTCTCAATTACTAGCTTTATGGCATGGCTGTTGGAAGCCCAAGTCCTAAGGGGCAGAGGGGTCTGTCATTCCTACCTTACTAAAACCAAGAAAAGGCCCTTGCAGAAAGATCAACTATCCTATTTGAAAGGACCGATTTCTGCCTTGTCTATTTTTCAAAAACTTCTGGTCTTGCTCTTTCTTATCAAAACCTTTTACTCAAGGGGTATTTTGGGTCAGACCACCCTTATCCTTTCCTGCCTGCCTTGCAGAAACCACCCATTGAATTCCTCGGGTATATTCCCTTAGATGCTTTCCCTTGCAAAGTGGCCTTTTTGGTTGCAGTCTCATCTGTCAGCGGCGACCCTCTTGTAAGGAGCCTTTTCTCTTTTTTTTTTCACAAAGACCCAAGATGGACCCAAGACTGTCTTTTCTTCCTAAGGTTCCTTCCTTCTTGATGGTCTTTCACATTAAAGAAGAGCTAGTCCATCCATCTTCTTGCCCTACTCCAAACCACCCAAAGGAGATTGTTCCTTATTGCCTGTACTTAGTCAAAGACATCACTCTATTCTACTCACTAATATCGGGAAGACTGACTTCCTATTTGTCCTACTTTTATCTTCAGCTTAGGCAGTGTCCAATTATCTGAAGGTACCAGCTTATAACCAGGGTCTATGAATACTCAGCCTGTGTCCTTTACTGTACTGTTTCAAAAAATGTAATTTACAGTCAAGAACATTTTTTTTTTTATTATTTTTTTTTTTATTATTTTTTTTTTTTTTGTATGAATGCTAAGAAACATCAAAGTAGATGTGTTGTCCAATGCAACTATTAAAGAGTCCAGAGTACATTTTTTAGACCATGTGAGAAATGAAAAAACTTGTTAGCTTGCAGTAGACCACTTTTTCTTAACATCCAACACTTCTTCAATCCTCGTCCATGATCTCTATATGAATTGGCTCAATATTTATTTCTTCTAGCGTTTTTGTGTACTTTGGATATAAATGAGGTTCTGAGGCTGGGTAAGTAGCATTTGTGAGAATAGACTTTAAATTCCCAGCTTGTAAATACTTCTTTTCTTGAATGATGTTCACACACAGTAACGAGACCAACTGAATCAAATAAGGCTGCATGTGCTCACAGATAATGAGTCACACAAAGCTCAAGGCTCTTTTGGGGGGATAAAAGTAGAGCCTAAACAAAGCAAACTTCTTTGCTTTTCTTTACTCTTTTTGTCTCTCTTTAATATATATCCCTATTCATAATACTAATTGCTGCAGCAGAAATGTTTCTATCTTCTGACCAAGTAACTAAGGTACAAATAAAGATCCTATTTTGTTTTTTTTTTGTTTTTTTGGGTTAACAGGATTCAATGTGCAAGAATCCCAAATTTTGCCACTTGTTTAACCTTTTGCCACTTTAACCTTTTGTATGTTTTTTTTTTTTTTTTTTTACAAATTTCTTTGCACCGGTGTGCATAAAATGCATATGTTCTGCAAATTCACATAGTTTTCCAAAATGACAGGAACAGTTTCCATGGTGACTGTGAAGGTCAGTCAAATAAAGCCTGACTTCTAAAATCTGTATACTAAATGTTAGTGCAATTATGCATTATTCTACCACCTGAATGCTTCATTTTACCTCTACTCATTCAAAGTTAGCCTTCCCACATATGTCTATACACAGCAGCTGACATGCACCCCTGTGTAGGTGGATAAAAGCACATTTTACGTGCATCCTGGAGTGGGTATTATAAGGAAAAGGCAGGATCTGCATTCACAAGGCTCTTTTACAGCTAATCCCAAATAGTGGGTGGATATATATTAGGAACCACACAGAGGGAAACATTAATTTTTAAATCCTGTGGTTTGCTGATATGACACAATCTTAAATGAAACCTGTACTAAGGAGTAGCAAGGCTGCCATTGCTGACTTAGCTTTTAGAAAATGGTAGTTGCTTGTCCGTCACCTTGAATTGGTTGCATCAGTTTCAGAGTTGCTGATCCAAAACAAATGTGAAGATCACAATTTTTTTACTTCAACCTAACTTTCAGGTTTTACATGCTTCTAAGGCAGCTACCGCTTTTAGGAGTTCAACAATGGTAGCACTTCTGTCAGTACAGCCTTTCTGTAACCTACTGTACTAAAATGTCTGCAGCAGAAAACTTTCCCACTGTATACTGCTAATTATTATGAACATTATTAATAAACTTGGATTATGATTATATACATTTTATAATTACCTGTTTTATCACTTGCAGCACTTAAAAAAAAAAAAAATTAAAAAAAAATGTTCACTTTTAAGAAAAAATTATAAATGCACTTTTTTATCTTTTTTGCAGGTAAAAAATGTGCATTTATTTATTTTTGGAGAGTGTAAAGCTTTGGACCAGCGAACAGCAGGTCTCCTGCAGACCTGTCATTGTATCTGTGTGCCCGTACAGGCAAGCAGATACACTGACAGGAAGAATCAATGAACTACCACGGCACTCCACAGCAATGTGGTAGTTCATTGAGAACTGCAAGCCGACATCCACAAGGAATGTTGGGACTTGTAGTTAATGCATACACATAGCTATGTGTATGAATTATACAGCTGTGTGGGCAGAGCTGCACAGAGCTTAGTGTATGAATGATGCGGCTGTGTGGGCGGAGCTGTGATTTCAAAAAGTGTTGGCTATTCTGGGGAACGTCTGCCCGTACTGATGTCACCTTTTGGACTTGGAAAGGTTCAGAAGTACGTAAACCTATAAAATAACACCCTGTAATAGGAATAATAGGTACAGATGCTTCTAAATTTTGTGCGCACGATTATTTGAAGCAGTAGTGAATAAATGACCTCTGCTGGTCACAATGTTGGTCTAGGGCAGGCTGGTAAAAGCAGCGAGGGAGCTGACGGGCACAGGGTTAATTACCTACTCTGCCATTTTTGAGTGCGGATGTGTGGCTGACAGGAGAGCACCTGAGATGAGTACAGCTGGGATTCCTCCAGAACCTGGAGAGAAGAACAGGTGCAGGGCTTCTGGGGTTTGCAGAATGCAGGCTCAGTTTTAGCACTAACCAGAACAACTTGGCTGAAAACTGGAGTGACAGAGTATCACGTTTGCCTTGGAGTCGTTCTGCCACTCTCCCACCAGAACAGAGCCTGTGCCATTCAGCTCCTCATTCTCTCTCCTTACAGTGCTTGCAGTTATACAAGTTATCTGTCAATCTAGGCAACATCTGTCAATCCAGGCAACACAAGCACAAGGCCAGTGATTTCAGCTCTCCACACAGACCTCGTCAGCATATCCCTCGTCAGCTTCTTCAATGGGGAAGCCATGACAAGCTAAGAGAGGTATGCTGACAGTGGAGGCATCCTAAGATGAACAGGGGCAGTTAAAGGGCTGAATGTGGCCAGGGGGCCGCAAAATGCCCAGCTCTGGGGTCACCAGCAAATGACCCTGATCAAAAGTTTACATACGCTGGTGATTTTGGCCTGATAACATGCACACAAGTTGACATGGGATTGAATGGCTATTGAGGGTAACCATCCTCACCTGTGATCCGTTTGTGATTAGTGTGTGTATAAAAGGTCAATGAGTTTCTGGACTTCTGACAGACCCTTGCATCTTTCATCCAGTGCTGCCCTGACGTTTCTGTATTCTGAGTCATGGGGAAAGCAAAATAATTGTCAAATGATCTGCGGGAAAAGGTAGTTGAACTGTATAAAACAGGAAAGGGATATAAAAAGATATCCAAGGAATTGAGAATGCCAATCAGCAGTGTTCAAACTCTAGTCAAGAAGTGGAAAATGAGGGGTTCGGTTGAAACCAAACCACGGTCAAGTAGACCAACTAAGATTTCAGCCACAACTGCCAGGAAAATTGTTCGGGATGCAAAGAAAAACCCACAAATAACTTGAGGTGACATACAGGACTCTCTGAAAACATGTGGTG
Organism: Pelophylax lessonae; assembly: GCF_965119305.1. Lineage (NCBI taxonomy): Eukaryota > Metazoa > Chordata > Amphibia > Anura > Ranidae > Pelophylax > Pelophylax lessonae. Next base: position 410,797,982 of record NC_138770.1, on the reverse strand, counting down.
TGGCTGTTTCAAAATGAACAATAAGGGGGCACTTGAAGAAAGATGGGCTACATGGTTGAGTCGCCAGAAGAAAGCCATTACTACGCAAATGCCACAAAGCATCCCACTTACAATATGCCAAACAGCACAGAAACAAGCCTCAAACCTTCTGGCACAAAGTCATTTGGAGTGAAAAGACCAAAATTTAGCTTTCTCTTACGTCCTCCGACAGTCGCCGCCCCTCCATATTCGTCACTATGGGGTAATTGACCTTTGCTCCGTAGGAGTAGCTAGGCAACAGAATGTCAAAATTAAAGCTTTTAGCATATCCCACCCCCAGGGGGTGGTCCCCTCAGTCAATACCCTCCTGCTTCCTGTATCCATACCTCAGTTTCATTGTCTAGCTTTCAGGAGTTAGCAGGCTGTTTCTGTGCTGGGGCTTTTTGTCTCAGCCTTTATCTTCTTTTTGATTTTATTTGAGTGTTTTTTTCTCTATCTTTACTTAGCTGTTTGTTTCTCCAGCTTTAGTTAGTTCTTCTGGGGGCTGCTATGGCTGGGGTCCCCTTATCGGGGTCCGTTCGTCCCTGGACTTTGCAGGGTTGGAAGGGGAGGCAGAGGTTGAAGGGGTTGATGATTCCCCCCCTGGCTCGTCTGAAGAGCTTGCAATCATGGATGAATTGGTTGCTTCTATCAAACAAACGCTGCATTTGCAGGATGAACCGTGTCCGCCTGCCGTCCTGGCTTCTTATGGGACGCAGCGGAGACTCAAAACGTCACAGGTTTTCCCTTGCACTGAGGATTTTCAGCGCGCTGTTAGTGAACAATGGCGCAATCTAAAAAAGCCTTTTGCTGTGCCCAGTAGGTTCAAGCTGTGTTATCCTTTTACGCCCGCCACTGATGAACGCTGGTGTGTGCCACCTCCGGTGGATCACGCAGTGGCGGTTTTGAATAAATCCACTGCGATTCCGGCAGAGGATACCCCGGTGTTCCGGGACCCTACGGACAGGAGACTGGAGTCTCTTGCCCGCCATACTTACTCAGTTACCGGTTCCATGCTAAAAGCTATTTTTGCTTCCCTTATGGCAGCTCAGGCTGTCGCGGATTGGACGCAGGTGCTCAGGCGCGTCCTGGTGGCTGATATCGCCCCGCCGACAACGTTGGCTATGGTGGATCAAATTCATCAGGGTGTCATGTATTTGTGTGATGCGGAATTAGATGTAATTCCTTTGGCTGCACGTGTGCACAGCGTGGCGGTGTTGACACGCCGTTTGATTTGGCTGAAATGTTGGTCTGTGGACCAATCTTCTCGCAAAACTTTATCAAATTTGCCCTATACGGGATCTCGCCTTTTTGGCGACTCACTGGATTCGCTGATTAAGGGGATCTCTGGGGATAGGAGCACGCTCTTGCCCCAATCTCACAAGGCTAAGGGTGCTCAAGGTAAGAAGCATGCTTCGTTTAGGCCCTCTCAGGGGTCCTTTCGTGCCTTTCGGTCGCACTATAAGGGCAAGCCCTTCAAAGGTCAAGGCTCCCAAAAGAAGCCATGGACAGGTAAGCAGAAGTCCGGCCAATCCGGGTCCGCTGCCCATAACAACGCGGCCTGAAGGGGCGCCCTCACCCAGTTCTGGGGTGGGGGGACGTTTGCTCGGTTTTCTTCAACCCTGGCTGGCCCGCGTTCGGGACAGGTGGGTTCAGGAGATCGTTCGCTCCGGGTACAAGATCGAGTTCCTATCTTGGCCGGCGAACAGGTTTTTTCCCTCAAACCTTCAACTGTCTCCGGAGCGTTTGCGGGATCTGCCCCCAGCGGTGCGGGACCTGCGGGCTCAGGGAGTGGTGGTTCCGGTGCCTCATCGGGACAGATTTCGGGGGTTTTATTCAAATCTGTTCACTGTGCCCAGGAAGGAGGGCAAGGTACGTCCAATTCTGGACTTAAAAGCTCTGAACCGCTTTGTGCGGGTTCGCAAGTTCCGCATGGAATCCCTGCGCTCGGTGGTGGCTGCTCTAGTTCCGGGAGAATTCATGGCATCCATCGACTTGAAGGATGCGTACCTTCACATCCCCATTTTCGAGGGTCACCAAAGGTACCTTCGATTAGCCATTGCGGAGGATCATTACCAATTCGTGGCGTTACCCTTCGGTCTCGCTTCGGCTCCGCGGGTGTTCACCAAGGTGCTTGCACCGGTTCTAGCCTTATTGAGAGCCCAGGGTATCTCAATCCTGGGGTATCAGGACGACATTCTGGTTCGGTCTGCGACCAGTCAGGGTCTGGTGAAGGACTTGTCCGTCACGATGCAGACTCTGCAGGAGTTTGGTTGGACGATAAACTTCCCAAAATCGACGCTGTGCCCGTCGGTTCGTCTTCCCTATCTGGGAATGATCCTGGACTCTGTTCAGGCGAAAGTTTTTTCCTGCCGGAAGACAAGCTCAAGACTCTTCAGGACGAAGTCAGGTCCCTTCGGGACGTTCCGTGCTCATCCCTCCGGACAGGCATGCGGTGTCTAGGTTTGATGGTCTCGGCTTTCGAGGCGATTCCCTTTGCCCAGTTTCACACTCGGGGGTCTCCAGGCGGAGATCCTGTCCAGGTGGGAAGGGCGACCACAATCTCTGGATCTTCAGATCTCGTTGAGTCCTCGCACCAGAAGGGATCTTCTGTGGTGGCTGCAGTCCCCAGCGGTGTCGGGGGGCAAGTCTTTCCGTCCGCTTTCATGGACGGTGATCACCACGGATGCCAGCCTGTCGGGCTGGGGTGGTGTTCTGGGCGTTCTGTCCGCCCAGGGTACTTGGTCGGAGGGGGAATCCTCCCTTCCGATCAACATTCTGGAATTGCGGGCGATAAATCTCTGCCTTCGACGTTGGATGGACAGGCTTCAGGGCCGTCTGGTTCGGGTGCAGACGGACAATGCCACAGCGGTGGCCTACATCAACCACCAATTCCCTCTTTGTCCTTCCTGAGGGACCTCGAAAGGGCTTGGCGGCGTCGGCTTCTACCATCGCCAAATGGATCAGACAGACTATTGAGCAGGCATATGCTTTGAAGGGAAAAGTTCCCCCTATGCCTGTGAAGGCGCACTCTACCAGATCTCTGAGTACGTCTTGGGCCTGTCATCATTGGGCTTCTGTGGCCCAGGTGTGTAAGGCGGCGACTTGGTCGTCTGTTCACACCTTCTCAAAGTTCTACAAAGTGGATGTTCAGGCATCGGCAGATGCTTCCTTTGGCCGCAAGGTTCTTAGTGCGGCAGTACCTTAGGGTCCCTTATTTTTGGGTCCTTGGCTGTTTGGGATGTTTTTATCCCTGAGTTATTTGTTTTTCCTGGGTTGTTGCCCAGCTGGTTTCCTTCCTTTGGTAAGGTTCCTTTCTCTGGTATGGGTCCTGCGTTGCCTTGGGCGTGGCTGCGTTTCCCACCCCTCATGTTTGCACTGCTTTGGGACGTCCCCATAGTGACGAATATGGAGGGGCGGCGACTGTCGGAGGACGTAAGAGAAAACTGAATTTTTGTAAAATCTTACCTGTAAAATTCCTTTCTCTGAGTCCTCCGACAGTCGCCGCCCCCGCCCCTCTTTTGGGGTTTGTTTATGTACTCTACTGCTATTCTACTGAAACTGAGGTATGGATACCGGAAGCAGGAGGGTATTGACTGAGGGGACCACCCCCTGGGGGTGGGATATGCTAAAAGCTTTAATATTGACATATTCTGTTGCCTAGCTACTCCTACGGAGCAAAGGTCAATTACCCCATAGTGACGAATATGGAGGGGCGGCGACTGTCGGAGGACTCAGAGAAAGGAATTTTACAGGTAAGATTTTACAAAAATTCAGTTTTTTGGCCACAACCATAAACTACATTTGGAGAGGAGTCAACAATGCCTATGATGAAAGGTACACCATTCCTACTGTGAAACATGGAGGTGGATCACTGATGTTGGCGGGACTTCATCAGTGGATATGGAAACAGACAACACTCGATCTATGTAGAGAGAGACGCAATCTGTGGAAGGCGGAAACCTGCCTATCAGCTAATCTATCTAGTTGACATTACCACCAAAACTCTGAGGACCGTAAAACTAAAAAGGAATTGTATATATAAGATCGGTGAAAGGGTGGAAAACCACTCCCAGCCCAATCCTATTGCTATAACTATCCCAAGTCTGGCCAAAATCCAGAGAAACTGCCAAATAGATGATCATTTAAAATGGCCAAATATTAGCAGCACGAACTATCGCTTCCACGCGAATGAGTTTGGAACTCTAAAAAGACATAGTCGGACTTCTACTGATTGCGGCTCTCTACATATTGCAGGTGTTGTCTGTGTTTCCGTATCCACTGACGAATTCCCGCCCATGGGATGCAACACATACAGAGTAGGAGGGAACACTTGACCTCACCCGCCGCCATCCTAAACTGGCTTGTTTACACGCTACGAGTCTTTGCCTTGCACTGAGCTACAGTGCTTTTAATGTAAGCCTTTTATACTTTAATAAAAGTCTATTGAAATATGGAGAGCACTATATATCTGCTTTTATTTCATATGACACCTGCTTGGGAGCTGTTGGATCATTTACCCGTCAGTGCTATTTATCTGTTCCTGTCTTGGATGTGCCTGGTTTGATTGGGGATCTCTGCCAGTGTTTTTCATCTGCCTTAAGGGCAACAAACTAATTTAGACTCATCTGTTCATTCAGGGGTCGCCCTTGGAGGTGAGGCTTGCATGAACGGTGGAGGTTTTCTGGCACTCGATCACCCAGGAACGTTATTTGAAGCACAATTGTCACTGCATTTTATTTTTATATTTACATGTATACTCATGTTTATGATTTAATGATTTTATTCATTCATTGAGTGTTGCACTGTATTTACTCTTCCCTCTGTATGCATTGTTTAACACATTCATGAGTGAATTAAAGTACATATCCAATTCCAAAAAAATTGTGAAGCTCTGTAAAATCTACATAAAAACAGAATGCAAAGATTTGCAAAGCTCATGAACCCACATTTTATTCATAATAGAAAACATAGATAATGGTTACACTGAGATCATTATGAAATTGATGGCAGCAACAAGTCTCAAAAAAGTGGGGAAAGGGCAACAGAATGCTGGCAAAGTAAGTGGTACGAACAAGAGCTTTAAGAGCATTTTCTAACAAATAAAGGTTAATTGGTGACAGGTAGTAACATGATTAAGTATAAAAAGGTAATCTTGGAGTGAGTATTTCAGAAGTAAAGGTGGGCAGAGGTTCGCCAAGCTTCGAAAAACTGTGTCTATATATTGTTGAACAAGTTCAGAAAAATGTTCTGCAACATAACAATGCAAAGACTTCTGGTCTACAGTACATGATATAATCACAAACTCAGAGAATATGGAGAAATTTCTGTGTACAAGGGTGAAACGCAATATTGGATGCCCGTGCTTTTCATGCCCTCAGACTGCACTGCATTAAAAGCGGGCATGACTGAAAAATTGCAATAAAAAGATAAGTAAAAGTGATCATGATTCTTAATGGACATCACTGCATAGGCTCAGGAATACAGGTCCCTCTCAAAAAATTAGCATATTGTGATAAAGTTGAGAGACGCAAGACCCAACACACTGGATGAGCTCAAGGCCACTATCGAAGCATCCTGGGCCTCCATAACACCTCAGCAGAGCCACAGGCTGATTTCCTCCATGCCACGCCGCATTGAAGCAGTCATTTCTGCAAAAGGATTCCCGACCAAGTATTGAGTGCATAACTGAACATAATTTTTCGAAGGTTGACTTTTTTGTATTAAAAACACTTTTCTTTTATTGGTCGGATGAAATATGCTAATTTTTTGAGATAGGAATTTTGGGTTTTCATGAGCTGTATGCCAAAATCATCAATATTAAAGCAATAAAAGGCTTGCACTACTTCAATTGTGTGTAATGAATCTAAAATATATCAAAGTCTGTTTATCAGTACATTACAGAAAATAATGAACGTTATCACAATATGCTAATTTTTGGAGAGGGACCTGTATTTTTGAAAACCACTGTCTGTGAATACAGGTCACTGTGCCGTCCAAAAATGTAAGATAAAGCTCTATCATGCAAAGAAGAAGCCATATCTGCACATAATCCAGAAACCCAGCTGTCTTCTCTGGACCAAAGCTCATTTAAAATGGTCTGTTGCAAAGTGGAAACTGTTGTGATCAGACAAATTTAAATTTGACGTTTTTTTGGCAGGCTTAGGCTCCAAACCACCTGGACTAAAGAGAAGAATTCCAGCTTTTTATCCGCACTTAAAAGCCTGCATCTCTGATGGTATGGGGGTGCATTAGTTTGTATGAAATGGGCAGTTTGCACATCTGGAAAGGCACCTTGCTAAGACATCCAGTTTTAGAGCAGCATCTGCTCCCATCCAGGGGACATCTTTTTCAGGGAAGGCCTTGCATATTTCAGCTCCACAGTTAAGCCTTGTGCGTGCTGGCTATGATTTGTGAATGAGCAGTGTGTACAGAAAGCTTTTCCAAGTATTTGCAAAGCTTTCAGCAAACTTGAAAAACACGCTTAGTCTTTAAGGCTCAGTTCACACTAGTGTGACTTTGGATCTGACTTGTGAGACCCAAAGTCAAAGGACATGTGAAATGCCATGTATCTCTGAGAGTCATTCCATTTGACACTACTGGAGTCGCCGCAACTTCAGAAAATCTGACACTGCAGTGCCAGAGATTGTAAAAGTCTTATTAAAATCACTTCAAAGTCATATAAATTTAGACACCAAATCTCGCAAATATGGAGTCCAGCTAGTGTGAACTGCGCCTAAAGGGAATGTCTGTCTAAACTCCAAGTGGTGCTGAATCCCTCTGAATCCTACTAATAGATTGTTTAAAGTCTGTCTGCTCCCTTTTAGGATCGATGTTTAACCTCCCCAACTAGAATGTGTACTTTAACCACTTGCTGACCGGCCCACACAGACTTGCTATGGCAAGGCAGCTTGGTAGCAAGGTAGATCTACATGATTATGTGCAGGGTGGTCTCAGCGGCGCACCGCCCTGATTAGACACCGCAGGAGCCAGACCACGAGAGGAGCGGGCTCGGTCTCCGCCGCCCTCCGTCGATCTTCGGGGAAACTGACAGAAGAGACGCCTGCCTATGTAGACAAAGCAGGCGGGGCTCTCCTGTCACACAGGCACACTGAGAGCTGAAACACCGATCTGTGTTTGCCTTCAGACTTTTATTTGATTAGATTTTTTGATCTAGTTGCAAGCACTGTATTTATTTTTATTTTAAATAAAATCTATTTTATACACGCACTTTATTATTTCCATGCCATATGTTTTCCCCATAACTTGGGGAAAAACTAGCAAATTTAGTATTTGAGTCAAGACAAATTAAAAAAAAATATTTAAGTACACTGTGCCTTGTCTTTTGTATTTTTCGTTGGTGAAAATCCAAGTATTTTTTTCATAATTTTCCACCCTTTCTTTTTCTAATTTCTAAAAAAATATATACATTTAAAGTATGATATTACAAGAGTACTATCTTTTCCAAAAACAACATCAAGATTGGCGAGGTTTACTGCAAAACAAAGCAACAATTGTATTACAATCTATCATATGTCCAAAACTTGAAAAAAAAAAAAGCCCTGGGACTCAAGGTGGTATACATAGGTTAAAGGTGCTGGGGCTCAAGAAAAACTTCAGTGTTTTTTTTTTTTTTTTTTTTCTTTAGAACTGTAATAGTGCAAGTCATGCTATTTGAATCTTTCCAGCCATCTTTGCCTTGAACGTTATGGCTTTGCTCAAAGCAGGGCCCTGAGCTGTTCTTACCCTAAATAACATGACACTCCCTATTACCCAGCACCTTATGCTGCAGTCTGGCTGTCAACTTTACTCTTGTAGTTCTTAAAACTCATGCTAAGGCTGTTTTCATTCTATAAAAGCCTAGAAAAATCTTTTAGTTTAGTAATTAACCCAATTGTGTATGTGTGTTTTTGGTAAAGACAAATAGACCAGTCTTTTTCAACCAAAGTGAGGCTTTTTCATGGGTGCCTTTGGAAAAATGCCTAAAAATGTATCAAAAATTGTGTACAAGCAAGCAGGTGGATGAAGCCTTTTAGTTACACAAAGCCACAGGTTTTCATTATGCACCATTACGACTTTCTAGACACTGGCATCTTAACAACCAATGATGTCATGAGTTGATAAGGAGAATGTCTGCTGCCTCCACAGCATCCTTGTTTGACCCTTTGATAAATTTATAAAAAAAACTTTGTAGACAAAGCTTTTGGAGGTATGTGGTTGGCCTACGCCTATGAAAAGGGCCTTATTCAAATTTAGACAAAGCTATGGAGATTTTACCTACAGGTGCCTCTTACCTGCATAGCTGGGTTTTTTTGTAAATGTAAGCTAACCCTTTAAAGTGAATGTAAAACCGTACATATACCCAGTGAAGTGAACAGCCTCAGATGATACATAGATCAAACACATTTCCCTACATAAGATTTACATGCATACCTACTGTCTTCAGCTTTATAAATTCCCTAGAAAGTGCACATTGTGTTAGAGATTTTTTCTTCCTGTTCAGCACTGGGAGTGTACTGAAGCATTACACTGTGTGGCAGCTGATTGGAGGAAAGGAACACACCCCCACTCCACATAGGCAGAGGAAGGAAGAGTTGTGCTGTGACAAGACCAGCTGTCTGCTAATCTATTTATAGCAACCTCCCACAACACAAAATTCAGCCTGGTTTATCTCAGTTTCCTGGGAACTTGTCAGAAGTTATCATGCTGATAACAGAAGAACAGAGCAGGAGAAAGCCACAGGACTCAAGGCTATATATACACACACACACACACACACATATATATATATATATATATATATATATATATATATATATATATATATATATATATATATATACATTTCTTCCACTTTAGCAATTTTTTGGACTTTATTTCAATGTGTTGTCCATTTATAACACTGTATTTACATTTCAATGTTCATTTACTTTTGGTGCTACACACTTTTTTCTTACCTTTAAATTTATTAGTAGTTCGACTTTAACCAAAGTTCACACACATTCCAAATCATGGCTTTCATGTGAAAGATAGATTATCATGAATAAAATTATGGGTTTTTAGAATATAGAAGTGGCAAACTTGATAACTTGAAATACAGGCTTCTTCCTCTACTTTCATTCCGGGCTTTTAAAATAAAAATTATCTTGCAGATCTCAGATTTAATTTTCCATTCTGTACTGGTGAGCTTCATAATTATCTGAAAAAAACTGTGACCCAGGTTAAAAAAAAAAAAAAAGACGTAAAAATGTATATTAGGGAAACTAGTCTGTCTTCCAACTTGTTCATTCCTAGTAATCTTTATGAATGTACTATGCCTTTTATACTATTGCTCTGCAGCCACTATTCTTAACATATCAGACACTAAATCTCTGAACAGATTTGGGTAAGGGTTTTTACCATACACATTACAGTCTGACCATACAAACCTGATTTACCAAAACTTTGTAATACGAGGACTTACCTAACTTATCCAATCACTTTGTAATCAGTCAGGAAGGTAACTTTACTAGTACATTGTGTATCCTGGTGGATTATACCTTGTTTTTTTCCTGGTGAGACCGCACAGCATGCTCCCAGCACAAAGAAGATTATGCAGAAATACGGCCTCACGGATAAAAGTCTACATCCATGAGGCTGCATATCTGCATAAGTACAGTGTTGACATTTAAGGCATTCCTCTTAACTACAGCAATTGATTGCCTTCTTTTTTTCAGATCATGTGTCTGTGGGTGGACTTGGCGATAGCTTCTATGAATATTTGTTAAAGGCATGGCTTATGTCGGACAAGGAGGATGAAGAAGCCAAGAAGCTATATTATGATGCTGTTCAGGTAAATTGAATTAAAATCCTTTCAGTGAATAGCCAGTATTTTAATTTTGGCTTGGTGTGCTCTATCCAAATTAATGTCAAATGGAGGAAGTATTATGACAAATGCTACAGCTCCTATGAGAAAAAAATGGATATTCCATACAAAACCCTTTCTGTTCTATATGTGTGATGTTTCAGGATAATATCACAGGCCATAATTTAAAATCTCATTATTATGGAGCAATACGTTACATGTTCCGGTTTGTAAGAGCTACAAAACTTATTACCATTTTTTCATCAGTGTGTCATACTAATCTCCAATGTATGAATTAGCCTCTTGTCATTGGTGTTGGCGTTTATTTTAAGTTTGAAATATGAAGGGTTGGCTGTCTTGAATTTTAAAGTATTTCTTTTGCACAGTTTTGTTATTTAACCTTTATTTATCATGCACTTCTGAGAGTGAGTTTTAGATGTGTGATTATGCGCTTGATTTACTTTAAAGTAACTGCCTAATATAGTCTCATCTCTGGAATAGAAGGAATCTATTCAGACTCGTCACAATTCTCAATGATGGGCATATATAGTATGTTAGAAGAAGTTGTGTTAAGATGTGTTTTGGTTAATTAAAGATGATATTAATGAGCAACTTCAATATTCCACATTGTGTTGCTAGGAAAGGGCCTAACGACCCAAGAAAGGAAATTGATGCAGCCGCTAAATTTAATGTATTGCAGCTTAAGTATTCCTAAATGTTTGTTTTTGGGGTTAATACTGCTTTAACGCTGGCCACCAGAAAAACAATTTCTCCCCGTACTACAAGAGTCAAATGCTCATTCTAGGAGTAGAAGAATAAGGTGTAATACGTGTCTTATTCCTTCTGGCAGCCTTCTTCTATATTGATAACCTATCACCTGAGGCCTCTTTTCATCGGTACTTCTGGTAGTCACATGTTGATGTCATCAAGTACAATGCTGGACCAATAGGTCTGCATTATACTTCACAAAGGTGAGGGCCTGCCCACACCATGGGTTAGCAACGTGAGAGGGTGAGTGGTAGCCATTGTGTTTGGGGAGGGGGGGGGGGAGTGGTCACTGCAGGGTTTTTTTTTTTTTTCTTCCAGAGTTTACTTGGAGGCTGGGTTCACACTGATGCGTCTATGGTATTGCTTGTTATGTGTACAGGGATTACACCGGATTCCTGCCCACATCGTGGGTTACTAAAGTGAGAGGGTGAGTGGTAGCCATTGTGTTAGGGGGAGGGGGTCACAGCCAAATACATTCAGAATGGTGAGGGCCTGCCCACACCATGGGTTAGCAAAGATAGAGGGCGAGTAGTAGCCATTGTGTTGGGGGGGAGGGTAACTGCAGGGTTGTTTTTTTTTTTTTTTCTCCTACCAGAGTTCACTTGGAGGCTGGGTTCACACTCACGCTCAATTCGCAATGGACCCACACCAAATACGTGCAGGACCCTTTTTTTTTTTTTTTTGTCCGCACTGGAATCGGATTGCATGGGTGTTCTGACCCAAGCGATCAGATTCCACAGTTGTGCCCTATGTTCTACGAACTGATTTGGGGGAGTCAATAACTTTATATTGACACCGCAGCAGTTTGCAGAGCACAGTGTGAACTGCCTACGATTCTGATGTGGTACAGGAATCACTGTGTTTCCCACACAGCATCGGTGTGAACCCAGCCTTAAAGTATAATTAATGGCAATTTTTTTTTTTTTTTTTTTTTATGTCTATGTCCTGTTGGGGAGATTTCCCTTCACCTCTTGACCCATAGCCACTAAAGTAGTGGAGAGGAAATTTCTGCAATGTGAGGTAAATCCCTGGTAGTCACCAGCATTAGTAAAACAAAAAAAACAAGGGAAGCACAACCCCAGCGTAATAAACGACTTTATTAATTATAAAAGGCACACAGTAAATATTCAACTCGCAGGATCTTGAGTTGTGTAAGCATGACACATCCACCCAGTACCCTCTGGTGTAGGAGCCCTCTGGTGTAGAACCTCTTCTGTCTGAACATCAGCTGGAGTCCTGCATGCAGCTATCAATCCTCAACCTGTCCCCGTGTGTGTGTATAAGTAGAGGAAAGCGAGTAGCCAGCTACATTGGCAGGTTTTCTTTTGGATTTTTTGACAGGTGCTAAAAGCTGGGATAGGTGACAAATGTAGGCATCATGGATAACGATGCGTTTCCGAAAATTGTTTAACTAGTACATGTACAGATCTGGCAGCGAAAGGGTTCATGCCTGCACCCCCCCCCCCCCCAAAAAAAAATAATTGTAACCCCTGCCTACATGTAAATGCACAAATGAGCAATCTAAGTAAACATTTAAAACATCTCAAACTACCCCAGCTCTTAACAGATTAAAAAGGAAATGTCAAGACCATGTTCCTTGCAAAGCAAAACCGTGTTTAAATGAGTCATAAACATAAGAGATTTTTTTTTTTTTTTTTTTTTTTTTTTTTTACACAGACAAGAACAGAGTGCAGTTTTACTTTCCGTGTGTCTTGTGTTCTGCTCTGTGGCCATGAATACACGACCTTCAGCACTAAATGGCCAAGAAAACACCACAAAATGTTGACAAGCACAACCACCAGTGTAAACCTTTATTAAGAAAAATATTTCCATGATCATAAAAGTCAGAAAGACAATTAAAATAGCTGTTATTACAAAACCCCCTATGGACCTTGCTTTGTGGGAAGAGCTGCAATGCTGGATGAGCTCTACATGTGGCTGGGAAAAACTCCTCAGAAGCAGGAGGAAGGCAGGCCACAGCTCGAGGTGGGAATTTCATCTGAAGCCTTTGTTAAGTGAGCAGAAGAATTGTTTTTCTGCCAGATCATTGGTTTAGTAGGAGGATTTAAATCCCTGCAGCCTAAATTGCAGCTTTATGAAACTTACTTTGTGACCCTAAGGGCCCCTAGTTTAAAATTGTCTTCTGAGATATGTCTCCAGTCTCCACAAATCCAATGGCATGTGTGCTGTCTGTCTCAGAGGCCAGGGAGATTAGATGCATGTCTAAGTCTACCTTAAATGTTTTAGGAAACATTTTTAATAGATGGGTTTAAGTGTAGATTTAGACGTGCGTCTAAATCTCCCTTGCCTTTTAAGCCCATTCCGCTTCCAGATCACACTCCAAAGGCTACTGACAGGTGGTGAGGAAGCATTGCAACGCCTCCTCACTGCCTGTTTGTCTGCAAAAATGCGGTTAATCACACCACAACCATGTACATTGCACGTGATTTTGGGGCGTTTGCTACATGTCAGGTCAATTTACGGCTGTGGGGCAATGTACATATCCCCCCTCTGCTGCCTGCCGCAAGTCTAAACGAGGCCTTATTCTGCTATAACACTGAGAGGGGTACTTGCAATGATCAGCTTTTATTTTATGTAAAACCTTTATACCAACCTGGAAAAAAAACTTTGTGTTACTTCCTAAAAGTTGTGTTAGCTTGGGTTCAGCTTTAATTTGTTAGTCACTAAATCTGCTAGTGCCTTGAACACAACCTTCATCCCAGAATAAAAATGCTGCTGTTCAAAGCACTATCCGTTGTGCCCCCAGTGGAATGGAAACACCCTAAGACAGAAGATGTTACTAGCCAAATCTTAAGGTGCAAAAAAAAAAAAAAAAGAATCCAGCTTGCGCATTTAAAGACAGGCAAGCTGCAATATAAATGTGTATAAAGATATGTATTTCGCGCTTGCCTAAAAATCAAAAATTCCTATGTGAGGTGCTGCAACTCAAAGTCTAAATACTCAACTTTAAAAAATATGTAAAACAAATAAGTGTGCAGCCTAAAAAGGTTTTATATATACCAGTACTAAATGTTCAACAAATAATTGAGTCCATGTATAGAAGAACCATTATACAACTGATCCCAGTGAAAAAAAAAAAGTAAATTGAAAGTGCTCTTATATAAATGAAGAGTGATTCACAACATCAGTGCTTCATATGGTGCTCTCTCCCACATAGACAACTGCACGCCTCTTGGCTGGATCCCAAATTAAAGAGATCTGAATGGCTAGATCCCAAATTATAGAGATCTAACTCACTTGTGTCAATAAGCAAGCTGGAAATTTCCACTCCCAAATTTCCGTGAGAAATGCTCCTTCCTTTTATTTCTCAAATATCCCCGGCTCCATGGATCGTCCTGCCACAGATATTCTCTAGCATAGGAGGTTTAAGAAGGAGAGAACTTCATAGTTCAGTATGTAAAATTGCCATTTACTAAAAATATTGATTGCACTAAAAGTTAGAAGGCACAAGACAAACACACAGCCGCGGACATCGTCTGCAGGCTGGTACCTGGTGACATCAGAGTTCGGCTCCCTCAGATGCGTTTCTCCGTAAGAGGCATCAACTGGGAATGGAGCCAGCTAGCTCATATTGACACAAGCGAGATAGATCCCTATATTTGGGATCCAGCCTTTCTGGTAAGGGGCGCGCAGTTGTCTATATGGGAAAGAGCACCATATGAAGCACTGATGATGTTAATCGCACTTCACTTATATAAGAGCACTTTAAATTGACTTTTTTTCACTGGAATCTGTTGTATAATGATTCTTATATACATGGACTCAATTATTGAATATTTAGTTCTGGTATATGCAACTTTTTTAGGTTGCGCACTGATTTTATTTTGCATAAGCTGCATTTTGGTAAATGTTTGTTTTTGGGTATAATGCAGCTTTAAGGCCCTCCCCTGATCACGTCGTCCTTCTGTACACATTTGACCAGACTTGCTCTTCACCTACCCCTTGTTCTTATTTATTTTGTACTCCTCCAATCCATCTTTAGGAGTAAGCTTTGATGAGTCATGGACATAATATCCTGGCTATTAACTTGTATTAAATGTGTAAGTAATCTAATGATGCCTCTACAAAGAAAAAAAAGAAATGACCGCTGAAGACTGAAATTTCCTTTGCTGTCTCTTGACAGACTGGAAGAATTTAGCATGAAATAATTTGCTTCATCCATGTGTTTTGTGTTAAAACTGTATGATTTTCCATCTCAGATCTGACACTTTTTCCAAAGGTGTTCATACAAGATGATTACAGTGTTTATCAGGATCTAGCAGAAAATGCCGAGGACCCTAATGATACCTTTCTGGCTTCAAATATTGTGTTGCCTGTATTGAATTACTAACTTGAATTTGCGAAGACCTGCTCTTCTCCTTTCCTTGTGGCATGTCATTTTTTCACCTGGTTGCTTAGTATAGTTCTTGGCTAGAAGTGCAGGTTTAGTACAGATTATAGATTTTATCTTGGTTATTGATGCTTCGTGCTTCATTGCAATTAAAAACATTTTGAAAGAGATATAGGGGATGGAGTAAAGCGATTGGTTTTGTTACCTAATTGAGTGTGTGATTGGTTTAAAACATAGCAGGATGGAGTATCATTCATGCATGCTGCATTGAATGCATCCATCCATTATAAAGAGGCTGTTCTTTTTCTGTTCACATACCCCCATCCTTGGAAAGTGAGCAGATTCTACACACAGGATAAATTGCTGCTATTATTCCTCAAGGTAATGTGCTTCTATCTTTTCCATGCACACACTGTATGTGTTCATTAAGCAGTCATCATTCTTGGCGTTAACTTTCTTCTGTAATGACATCCTTTCATTAGCATGTTTTAATATCTGTGTCCACCATGCGTCAATTAATCATGACACAAAGCCACGGTGACTCAAGAGGTAACTCTGATCATTTTCATTGTCTGAAACTTTTTGATATGCAAAACATAAATATTTCATTGTATTATGCTATTTGATGACTTCATTTGTCAAAACTGGTGTCAGAATGTTGGGCTTTGGCGTAGCAGTGAATTATTAGTACAGCACTAATTAGTGATGATTCCAGTTTTCAATAGGGCACATTTATGGCAAACTGTGGTTAATTATCAGCATCACAATATGCATGCGTTTTAAAGTCTTTGGTGTTTTGTGATTACCTATTAATGCAAGTATTACTGATTACATTAATGTCCTTTTATACACTAAAAACATTACAGAAAGACCAGCTTAATCTCAAAATAGAGAATGCTTAGGCATAAAACGAGTGCTTGTATCACAGCTTTTTAAGCATAATTGCATCTTTGCACTATACAACCTTATATGCCCCGCACCTTGACCTTCCCTGGAAAAAAAATATGATGTAGGCAGCATGAGTTAGCTTTCAGATAAGGGTGAGGGATGCATTTTGAGCTAAATATACCATGCACTTTATTCTTTACCTTTCAATACTGTACTACTGTATGCCACTAGTGTGCACTAATTTGATTAATGCAAGTCTTTACAGAGAACAGAACAGTAGGTATTTTCATAAATTTGGGTTTTTTCTTTTTTGTAAAACTGCCCCAGGATTTTGTTAAGCTATAAATACTGCTATCTGGCATTAAGATGCAAATTCTAAAACTGGCATTGAGATTCTAACTATACCACCTAGTAAGTTACTGACCTGAAATAAGGAAGGGGTTTAGTGAAGTACGCAAAGTCTGGTTACATTATCTTGCATAGTGTTTCTAGGTTAATGACTGATACGGTGGTGAAGCCAGGGTGACCGGCCCAAATTCAACACCTTTAAAAACAAAGCTAGCAATGGCAGTACCCACATTTCTGTCTTCATGGGTCTCCTTTTAAAGCTGAACTGAAAGAAAATATAAAGCTACCATTTAATCCAGTTAAATATAACTATTAAATGTAAGTTTTATTTCTACTGGAATAATTACTTGAAACTGTATTTAGATATTCTGCTATCCCTCTGCACTGCAGAACAGTGTGAGCCAAACTGGCTCTGACATTGCATTGTGCTGTCAGAGTAAGAGTGGGAGCCATCTTATGGGAGCTGAGACCAAAATGATGCCCTCATGCTCTTTAGTCAGTAGATTGGACGCCATTGTGTGATCAGACTGTATTTCATACTGCAATGAAGAAAATTGAGGTCCCCAACCTGCCTGTGCAGTCTTGCAGGTCTTTGTAAAATACTGAAAAAAAGTAAACAATTACATGTTTGATAGATGAAATGGTTTACAGATATGTATTTCAGCTTTGTATTTAATGGTCTAACAGATGCAGTGTGTGAGAGAGGTTTATCTTAATCTTACAGTATAAAACCCAGGCTGAGTATTTATGGGCCTGTACCTTCAGGCGATCGGATACCAGCAAAGCTTTTAAGAACACGCCTGTTCGGCACCTGCCCTAAAATCCTACCCTACATCGTGAGTCCTCATTTTTTGCTAGTCTCCTAAGGTGATGGTCTTCTCACTTAAGGAGAACTCACTTATGGAGAAATAACTCAACTGGATTATTTTTCTTTATTTTTTGAATACTTCTATTATATCTTCACTGTCTTCCAACCACAAAAATAACACAATACCACAATAGGAGCCGTACATTTGGACAGGTGCAACCTTGGTAAAACCTTAGGAACGGTTTACAGACCCCATGCCATAGGGATGGTCTGTAGTATTGTTTCAGACACTGGAACCTGCATTGGCACTCACTTTGGCACTTTGTGCAACACATGTAGTGAGCCACTGGGTGCTTTAGAGCTGCAGGGCCATGGTCCATTTTCTATAGAACTTAGGACCTGAATACTGCCTTAGGTGTATACCCATTATGTTGAGCAATGACTGGACTCTATAGGTCCAGTCATTGCTTAACATGAAGGACAGTTAATGGGGCCACCCTGTATTGCTCACAGTTGTTGTAAAAACTGGAGCTATGTTTGGAATGTGTTCACTTTACAGTATACACTTTTCAAACTTGGCGCTAAATCTCAACCACATATAGCTGGATGACCAGTTGTTAACTCACATGACAGGTTGCACAATATGCCGCCTCTTCCTCCTAGAGCCCCTATAAGCTACTCAGGCCTTTCGCCATGACTTTTCTACAGGACGGTCTACACCTGAGGGTCTGTGTACTCCTTCCGGACACTCTTGCCCTATATTCCTCACCCTACTTTGTGAGTACCCAACAGGAGATAACTCTCAACCCTAGCTATGGTGAAACCAGATAAAGCTCAGGAAAACATTTTCTCTGGTGAAGGCCTGCACAACACCTTAAAGTGACAATGTTTCCCTTGCACCAGAGCAGGACCCATATTTAACCCCCGACTTTGCAGCTGACTAGTTTAATTTTGGGCATGCAATAAGCGGCCTACCTTACAAAGGCAGCTTTTTCAATGTCCAGAACTCGAAAAACACCAAGCCCCTTCTCTAGGTCCTTTGTCTCTACTTAAGTCAGATCCTGAGAGGCCCAGCCTAGAAAAGAACATAGATGGGAATGAAGAGGACCCAGAGTGTTAGAGCAGGCTGTGGAAGATTTCCCACCCCCAGACTCCTGTACATCTGAAGTTGCTTCTTCACTTAATATGCTTGCTAATGTGAGTATGCTCTTGTCTCTAAATTCCTTTGTTACACGTCCAGACCCAGCTTTGCAACCAGCTATTTCTGCAATTTCTGTCGGTCAAACTGCAGCTAAATAAAATAGGGCAATAAACAACCAACATGAACCTGTAGTCAAGGATTGTGCCTTAACTGAGCAATATCCTTCTACTCTGCTTTTTTTTGTGTGAATGCTCTAGAACAAGTAACAACATTTCTAGAATGTCTATAATCTTTATTCATATCGGCAGAATCTTGTGGTTGAAAGTCTGGGCAGCTGAAGCCACTTTGACAGGACTCCTCGCTCACGACCTCTGAAGGTGTCACCTTTTTGTTGAGGCACTTGATAAATTCATTACAGATGTCAAAGGAGGGGAAGGCTCTACTTTCACAGAGAAAGATTCAACCCCCCTTCTCCGGACCTTCTACCACTACAAGACTGGAGAGGACCTCATCGCTTCACCTGGGCTTTAGCTTCAAAGCCTAAGTTCAGTCCTTCTTTTTGGCATAAAACTTGGCCCCAAAGCCCAGCAAGTCTTCCCTAGTCTTCCAAGTCTTCCCTAAAGCTCCTCTCTCAATGAAGGGAAGCCTTGCTCCTAAGAGTGGGAGAGTGTCTGTTACAGTTTGCTTCTCTGGGTCAGAGACATTCCAGACCTATGGGTTAAGTTGTTGGTTTCAGAGGAGTTAAAAATAAAGTTCAAAACTCTACCCTCTTACCACTTTCCACTCTCAAATCAGCCAAATATACCCAAAACTAGTCAGTTTTGCAGAATGTCCTGAACTATCTCTTCCAAGGAGTAGTTGTGCCAATACCCCTACAGGACGGTTTCAACGGATTCTGTTCAAACCAAGTTCACCGTACCAAAGCCCAACAAGGGAAATTGTCCTATTCTGGGCCTAGAATCCCTCAACAAAAATATCTTCAAATGCCAAACCTTCACATGGGATCCATAAAGTTGCTTACTGCCCTCTCTAAGACAAGGGACTGTCTGGCATCCGAAGACATCCAAGATGCCTACCTGCATATTCCTTTTATCCAGATTATCTAGACTGACTAACCTCTAAAAGACTTCCTTTCCAACTGTCTGCAAACATCCACAGGAAAAGTCACCTACTCCGGGCTTTCAATTGCCAACAATCTGCTTCATCCTTCTGTTCATCTGGAATACTTAGGTCTGGTCCTGGGCACCTCCCAAGGAATAATTTTCTTCTAGAGAAAAAATGTTCTCTTTAAGAGCTCATGCCTTTGAGGCTATTTCATTCGCCCAATTTCATTCGAGACCTCGTCAGCACATCTTGTCATCCAGTAACAAGCATGTTCCTTCTTGCAACCTACCCATGCTTCTTTTCAGCCAGGCAAGGCAATCTCTGGCTTGGTGGATCTCCAACCCAGCCTTAACTGTTGGAAAGTCTGTCCTTAGCACTGAAAAGTAATACCAGATGCCAATCTTTCAGGCCGAGGAGTGTGCCCGTTCCCCATGGTCCTTGGAACATGGCTTTCAGTGGAAGCTAAGCTCCCTATCAACATCCTGGAGGTCAGAGCAGTAAAGATGGTTCTGCAGCACTGAACCCTACTTCTGTAAAGATACTTAATCAGGGTGCAGTCAGTGTAGCCTAAACTAACCAAGGGGACACTAGGATTCATGTAGCCTTGAAGAAAGCAAGCCAGATAATCTCATTGCCTTAGACGAGCTGTTCAGAGATCTCTGTGGTCCACATCCAAGTAATGGACATCTGTAGAACAGGTTACCTAAGCTGCCACCACCTGGATCAATGGGAATGGGCCCTTCACCCCTACATCTTTAATCGGACACATCAGAGATTAGGAACCTCATATGTAGATATCCTGGTCTCCAGATTCTATAACAATCTACTTCTGTCTGTGGCCAGGACCAAGAACCTGCTAGTGCAAGCATCTGATACCATGATAATCCCCTGGTCTCAGTTTTGGCTATGCCTTTTCTACAGTACAAATTTTACCTTGTCTGCTCCACAAAATTGAGCAAGAGAACAAACTAGTGATTCTTTTAGCACCAAACTGGCCCCATAGAACCTGGTTTAAGGGAGATCTTAGATTATGTCCCCCCTCCCCCTTTGCGGCACCTCGTGCTTCCATGGGACCTCAATCTGGTTCTCTGCCCTGCAGAAACCACCCTTTGAACCCACAAGGCATATATCCTTAAATGTCCTTTAACTTCCTGTTTTGGCTATGTTGGCCTACTGCAGCTGTTAGCTATGTTAACCGACTGCATACCTGATATCTGTTATTAGCTCGCCCTGATATACATGCTAAGGTTGATCTATTATTTGAGTACATATCTCTCTCCCACACCCCCACAGACAAAGGTTTCTTTAGAGACAATGGTTCCTATAGCAAGCTATTGAAAAATGTGAGTAAAATAAAGTAACCAAATACTTGCCATTTTAAAATTACTTTCTCTGTGGTACTCGGGTGACCTTATACAACGATCTAGATCTTAATATTACGGCTACCTTTGTGAGTCTGCAGTTCTCCAAAGTGCCAGTTATTTGATGCTGGTATTTTTTTATGCGCCAGTCAGCAGCCCTCCATATCTCACATGCACACACATCAGGAGTCCATTCATTTTTGAGCAGGTTTTCTCGTGTGGTCGGCAATTAAAGTTCCAAGAGGAAACCCTCATGATCACAGGGAGAACAAGCAAACTCCATGCAGATAGTGTCCTGACCATGATTTGAACCGAGTATCCAGCACTCTAAGGCAAAAGTGTTATCCACTAAGTCACTGTAATGCCCAAAACAATATCACACGGATCTGAATGGGATAATTCAGAAATTTTGTGAAAAAGAAAATGAGGAAACCTAAGATTTGGAAGTGGATACTAGTTAAAGCTTGTGTCATTGTTTAGGAAACCTCATGTACTTGAGACTTGTTTGAGGAATTGTGTGGACCGCTCATTACTGACAAGGTACACGCGCAGCGCGGCGATCGGGGGTGAGGCTCGTCCCTCGGACATAGCCCATCCCTGATCAAGGTAAACAGCCAATAGAAATTGGCTGTTTACCACGTGATCGGCTGTTTCAATCACAGCCGATCACATGAGCGGCTCCAGCACGAGCCGCTCGTTCTCTCTGCAATGCGCGCCCCCGGGGGCGCGCAGAGCAGCGATCGGGGACGAGGCTCGTCCCTCAGACAGAGTCGATCCCCGATCTAGGTAAAGAGCCAATGAAATTGAAATAGTGCACCCCAAACACACTGATTGCCCCCCCCCCCCAATAAAGAGCACCTGTCAATAGCCCATCAAAGTACCCGAGTACCTGTCACCAGCCCATCAGGTACTCAGATGACAGGTACTCGGGTACTCTGATGGGCTGGTGACAGGTATTCGGGTACTCTGATGACAGGTACTCGGGTACTCTGATGACGGGTACGCAGGTACTCTGATGAAGGGTACTCTGATGACAGGTACTCGGGTACTCTGATGACGGGTACGCAGGTACTCTGATGACGGGTACTTGGGTACTCTGATGAAGGGTACGCAGGTACTCTGATGACGGGTACTCGGGTACTCTGATGACGGGTACTCGGGTACTCTGATGACGGGTACTCGGGTACTCTGATGACGGGTACTCGGGTACTCTGATGACGGGTACTCGGGTACTCTGATGACGGGTACTCGGGTACTCTGATGACGGGTACTCGGGTACTCTGATGACGGGTACTCGGGTACTCTGATGACAGGTACTCGGGTACTTTGAGTACCTGTCAACGGAGTACCTGTCATCAGAGTACCCGAGTACCTTCCACCTGCTCATCAGAGTACCTGACGCCTGAAGTACCCGAGTACTTGCCGCCTGCTCATCAGTACCCATCACTACTCATCAGTACCTATCACGTATCAGTACTGATCATCAGTACCCATCAGTACAGTATCACCTATCAGTATCAGTACTACTCATCAGTACTTATCACCTGCCCATCAGAGTATCCGAGTACCTGTCACCTGCCTATCGGAGTACCCGAGTACCTGCCACCTGCTCATCAGTACCAGAGTACCTGTCACCTGCCCAACAAAGTACCCGAGTACCTATCACCCTTCATACAGCCACCATGTCCAAGTCCAAAAAGGTTTATATACGTCCTCCGTTTAAACCTAAATACCGGTGTTATGGCAGCAGATAGCTGCCATAACCCTGGTATTTTTTTAAACGGTGGACGGTTGGCTTTCCGATAAGGGTGGTCCCAGCGGCGGATTCGCCGTGGGATCACCCTTCCGGGATGGCGGAAGAGGCGCCCCCCCCCCCCGCCACGTTCCGGTCCTTTTCCCCGCTTACCGGACCCGCCGGCAGCGGGGAAAACGATCCGGTCCCGGATCCTCACAGACAGGATGTCGAGTGAGGGCAAGCTTGCCCTCACTTGACTCTATGGTCTTGGAGGACCAGAGCTACGGAAAATGTTGTTGCCTAGCAACCGGTTTAAAGGTCCTTTTTTTTTTTTTTTTTTTTCATTTTATATAATTTTTTTTTTTTTTCTATCTTTTAGTGTACTTGTGAGATCTGAGGACTTTTTGACCCCAGATCTCACAAAAAAGAGGTCCTGTCGTGCCTATTTCTATTACGAGGAATGTTTACATTCCTTTTAATAGAAATAAAAATGATCAATTTTTTTTTTTTAAACGGTGTAAAAATAATAAATAAAATAAATAGTAAAAAAAAAAAAAATTAAAGCGCCCTGTCCCCGTGAGCTCGCACGCAGAAGCGAACGCATACAGAAACCCCGCCCACATATGTAAACGGTGTTCAAACCACACATGTGAGGTATCGCCGCGATCGTTAGAGCAAGGGGAATAATTTGAGCCCTAGACCTCCTCTGTAACTCAAAGATGGCAACCTGTAGAAATTTTTAAATTGTCGCCTATGGGGATTTTTAAGTACCAAAGTTTGTCGCCATTCCGTGAGCGTGCGCAATTTTGAAACATGACATGTTGGGTATCTATTTACTCGGCGTAACATTATCTTTCACATTATGGAAAAAAATTGGGCTAACTTTACTGGTTTCTTATTTTTTAATTAAAAAAAGTGAATTTTTTCCAAAAAAATTGCGTTTGGAAGACCGCTGCGCAAATACGGTGTGATAAAAAATATTGCAATAATCTCCATTTTATTCTCTAGGGTCTCTGCTAAAAAAAATATATAATGTTTGGGGGTTCTAAGCAGTTTTCTAGAAAAACAACTGATTTTAGCTTGTAAACACCAAATGTCAAAAATAGGCCTAGGCAAGTGGCTAGGATGCATGATGGTGCGCCTTGGATGATGGGCCCCTCTATATGGCTAGGCTGTGAAAAAGTCTCACACATGTGGTATTGCCATACTCAGGAGGAGTGGCAGAATGTATTTTGGGGTGTCATTTTTGCTGTGTACATGCTATGTGTTAGGAATATCCTATAAATTGACAACTTTGTGTAAAAAAAAAAAATTTTTTTCATTTTTTTCCCACATTTTCCAAAAACCTGTGGAAAAAAATATGTTCAAACGACCCATAATGCCTCATAGAATATACGTTGGAGTGTTTGCTTTCCAAAATGGGGTCATTTTGTGGACTTTTCCATTGTATTGGTGCTCTAGGGCCTTGAAAAGTGTGATAGGTAGTAAGAAAGTTTTATGTGTATTTATGCTCCTAGAACGCCTGAAGGTGCTTCTTGGAAGTGGAGTCTCTTTTTGTGGCTAGGCTGTGTAAAAGTCTCACACATGTGGTATTGCCATACTCGGAAGGAGTAGCAGAATGTATTTTTGGGTGTAATTTTTGCTGTGTACATGCTATGTGTTAGAAATAGCTTATAAATTGACAACTTTGTGGGGAAAAAAAAGAAAAAAAAATGTTTTTCTTCATTTTCCCAAGAATTGTGGGAAAAAATTACAACTTCAAAAAACCCACCATGCCTCTTACTAAATACCTTGGACTGTCTACTTTACAAAAAGGGGTCATTTGGGCGGTATTTGTACTGTCCTGACATTTCAGGGCCTCAAGAAAGGAGATAGGCCGTCAGTACATCTGGTGTGATCAATTTTCAGTAATTGGTACCATAGCTTCTAGACTCAATAACTTTCACACAGACTAAATAATATACACTAATTTGGGTTAATTTTACCAGAGACATGTAGCAGTATACATTTTGGCCCAAATGTATGAAGAAAAATTAATTTTTTGCAAAATTTTATAATTGAAACTAAAAAAAAGTGTATTTTTTTTTTCAAAATTTTTGCTCTTTTTTTGCATATATCACGAAAAAAAAAAAATCCCAGTTGTGATCAAATACCACCAAAAGAAAGCTCTATTTGTGTGAAAAAAATGATAAAAATGTTGTTTGGTTACAGTGTAGCATGACTGAGCAATTGTCATTCAAAGTGTGAGAGTGCTGAAAGCTGAAAATTGGTCTGGGCAGGAAGGGTGTCTAACTGCTCTGTATGGAAGTGGTTAAGCAAAAACCTTCAAGAAGCTGATGGGATATCCCACTGTTGGAGTAATTTTAAAACCTGCTTTAAGAATGCTTTTTTTTAAATATGCAAGAGGTGGTTGGCACTGGAATAAATAACAAGATTGGACAAAGATGGAAAGTAAAGGGCTAACAGAAGGCACCTGGAAATTTAAGACTGCCAAAGTACATTGATTATAATAGCCTGGATTGTTTTACAGTTGTGAAATTGTTTAGGACTAATTTTTTATATATATATATTTTTTTTATAGGCAATTGAGACTCATTTAATTCGTAAATCTAGTAATGGCTTGACATACATTGCTGAGTGGAAAGGTGGTCTCCTGGAACATAAAATGGGCCATTTAACTTGTTTTGCTGGCGGCATGTTTGCTCTTGGGGCTGATAGTGCTCCAGATGATAAAACAGGACATCATATAGAATTGGCCGCAGAGATTGCAAAGACCTGTCATGAGTCCTATGATCGCACAGGTAAGCCATTTAAAGAGTTTTACATACTGGCTATTATTTAATGCTACACAAGCAAAAATTTTAATATTTAAGGCTGTTGCCTTTGGGCAGGATCAGGAAAAACAATTTGCATTGAATTAATCAGTTTTCCACTGGCACTACATTGCAAAAAAGATTAAAGTGTTTCCCTTGCTTGCACAGTGCTTGTGCTGTCTAATCTGCCCCTCTCTAAGGCTCCGTTCACATGTAGGCGTTTTGGGGGCGTTTTTCTGCTCTAGGATCAGCTCTCAAAACGCCCAACAAGACAAATCCTATTCATTTCAATGGCCCCTGTTCACATCTGAGCGTTTTGACGTTTTAAGCAAAACGCCCAACGCTCAAAGAATTTTCCATTAGTCTCTAGTCTATCTAAGAACGCCTGCAAAAACGCCCAGAAAAACGTCCATAAAAACGCCTGTAATAGCAACGCCAAGATGGGAACGTAGCCTAAACTGTAAAAAAAGAAAAAAAAAAAAACCTATAAAAAACCTGGCTGATCTTGCCAGTTCCTGTGTCCCCCCCTCTGCGCTGACCACGATAATCAGGGCTGCTGAGGCCTGACTGCCAAAAAATGTTCTTTTGTAAATTACAAAGCAGAATTATACTGTTTACATGTATTTTCTTCATTTTGTTAAATTTATTGAAAGAACACTGACCAAAACAAAAGGATTATACATAAAGATTATGCTCTGAGTTATCTCATACATTTCCTCTTAATAAATGAAACCTCTATTGCACTTTCAGTGGCAAAATATCTAAATACTGCACTTCTAGCATTTACATTATTTTAAACACAAATCCAAATCCTTTCTTCCACCTCCTCCCTCGGCGCCGCGGCCCGCGCTGTCACTTCCGGTTTGCAATGATTCCTGGGAGCTGAATGTCATCGCTCCCAGGAATCAATGCCCCGGCACCGGCCCCACTCGTCACTTCTGGTGCGGTGCCGCATTCCCTGCTACACAGCTTCTGGGAATGCGGCGCCGCACCGGAAGTGACGAGCGGGGCTGGTGCAGGCACATTCTGGGAGAAGAGGACGCAGAAGAGGATCGCGCTGGCTTCAGCTGCCCACATCCGAGATGGCAACGCTGGAGAAGAAATTTTAAAGGTGAGTTTTTCTTCTTGCAGGTAAGTGGGACCCGGGACAGTACAGAGGCTATCCATTGTGGATTGACTGTCCCGGGGGTACTTTTATTGAAAATTTTTTTTCATGGCCGGAACTCCACTTTAAGGTAAAAAAAAAAATTTTTACATCTCACTGTCCTCAGCCACTCTGCTGTCAATGAAATGCTGTGAGGAGGAAGCGTAGGCAGAGCAAAGCGCCACTGTGGGTTTATAGAGCGTGGCTCTATAGATGCACACAGCTCGGGAGCGAGCACGCACATTGTGCACAGGGTAATGAGAAGCAGCCAAGATTGCCTGTGGGGAACCCCAGACGATGAGGAAGGTCGGGGCTGCTTGTGCAAAACCATTGCACAGAGCAGGTAAGTAGAACATGTTTGTAATTTACATTTTCTTTAAAAATTGCCTTTTAGTATTACTTTAAATTTCTTAAGTGCACTGTTATTACCTTTTTTCTCTGAATACATTTTGCCCTGGTTGTGCACGGAGTTTACAAAAATTAACCCTGAAGGAAACACAATCTACCTGCTTGGGGCTTCAGGTTTTCAGTCATTTCCACAGTGTGCCAGTCAACCATTCTTTTTGTGGGTGATAGAAAAAAGCCTTTTATGTACGTGTAATACAAGGGAACTCTTCCTTGATACATCAATACATCCACTGTGCACGCCTTGCCTTGTATCATGTACAAAAACCCTAAGCTTTTCAGCACAGTTTCAGTTGAGGTGCTGCATCACTGTCACCAGTCAGATTTAAGCTGGAAGATAGCGAGAATCCTGCATTGAGCAGATTCAGGAAACCGATCCCTTACCTGTGAAATGCTGAAGCCAATTACACTAAACTCAGATTGAAGAGATTCTGTCAGGATAAAAATATGGGAGCTTTCACTGCTAACTTATTTTTGAAGGTGAGAGCTCCAGGGCTAATATCCTTTCTTCTTTAGTGATAGGCTGACAGCAGCTGACTTGCTCAGACTGGTGTAGCTGCACTGGTATGGTATTGCCAAACTTCTGTACCAGTCAGTCATCTTTGCCTGGTAACCGCACTGGTGATCTGGCAACTGGGTATTTTTCAGTCGTCTATCCGTGCCTCTTACCATGGTATACAGTATATGGGTATTATAGACATTCTTTTTAGAACATTAATTGCTGGTGTTAGGCCTAGTCAGATAATCAATTTATACTTTAGGTAGTTATGTCTAGTGACAACTTTCCTTTCCTATTTTTCGCATTCTTCAATGAAGAAAAAACATCCAAGAGGCACTGGGAGTTTGATGTGAGCTAATACAAAGTAGTGAGGGGAAAAAAAAAACATTAGAAGAGCTCACTGGCTCAAGTTAGGCTGCTCACAACAGATAGGGCTACCCTCCTAAGGGTACCCAGTAGGTTACCAGAAACAAACATGCACAAATGGAAGGATCGCCAGACCAAATAAGAGACCAAATGATAAGAGATCAGATTATTGGTTTGCACTAAAAAAAATCCAATCCATCTATTTTTGAGGCCAGTAAACATTTCTCCCGCCATTGGGTTTTCAGTTAAAATAAGAAACTTGAAAAGACTAAAAATAGGGCTTTTCCTGAGTGAGTCTACAGTATCTCACAAAAGTGAGTACACCCCTCACATTTTTGTAAATATTTTATTAGATCTTTTCATGTGCCAACACTGAAGATATGACACTTTGCTACAATGTCAAGTAGTGAGTGTATAGCTTGTGTAACAGTGTAAATTTGCTGTCCCCTCAAAACAACTCAACACGCAGCCATTAATGTCTAAACCGCTGGCAACAAAAGTGAGTACACCTCTAAGTCAAAATGTTTAAATCGGGCCAAAAGTGTCAAAATTTTGTGTGGCCACCATCTTGGGCATGGAGTTTACCGGAGCTTCACAGGTCTTCCACTCATGACATCACGAAGCTGGGGGATGTTAGAGATCTTGGGCTCCTCCACCTTCCATTTGAGGATGCCCCACAGATGCTCAATAGGGTTTAGGTCTGGAGACATGCTTGGCCAGTCCATCACCTTTTCCCTCAGCTTCTTTAGCAAGGCAGTGGTCATCTTGGAGGTGTGTTTGGGGTTGTTATCATGTTGGAATACTGCCCTGCGACCAAGTCTCAGAAGGGAGGGGATCATGTTATGCTTCAGTAGGTCACAGTACATGTTGGCATTTACGGTTCCCTTAATGAGAACTGTAGCCCCCCAGTGCCGGCAGCACTCATGCAGCCTCAGACTATGACACTGCCACCACCATACTTGACTGTAGGCAATATACACTTGTCTTTGTACTCCTCACCTGGTTTCCACCACACACAGTTGACACCATCTGAACCAAATAAGTTTATCTTGGTCTCATCAGACCACAGGATATGGTTCCAGTAATCCATGTCCTTAATCTGCTTGTCTTCAGCAAACTGTTTGCGGGCTTTCTTGTGCATCATCTTTAGAAGAGGCTTCCTTCTGGGACGACAGCCATGCAGACCAATTTGATGCAGTGTGTGGCGTATGGTTTGAGCACTGACAGGCTGACCCCCCACCCCTTCAACCCTTGCAGCAATGCTGGCAGCACTCATATGTCTATTTCTTAAAGACAACCTCTGAATATAATGCTGAGCACGTGCACTCAACTCCTTTGGATGACCATGACGAGGCCTGTTCTTAGTGGAACCTGTCCTGTTAAACCGCTGTATGGTCCTGGCCACCGTGCTGCAGCTCAGTTTTAGGGTCTTGGCAATCTTCTTAAAGCCTAGGCCAGTGATGGCGAACCTTGGCACTCCAGATGTTTTGGAACTACATTTCCCATGATGCTCAAATACACTGCAGAGTGCATGAGCATCATGGGAAATGTTGTTCCAAAACATCTGGGGTGCCAAGGTTCGCCATCACTGGCCTAGGCCATCTTTATTTAGAGCAACAATTCTTTTTTTCAGATCCTCAGAGTTCTTTGCCATGAGGTGCCATGTTGAACTTCCAGTGACCAGTATGAGAGTGAGAATGAGTGCGATAACACCATATTTAACACACCTGCTCCTCATTCATACCTGAGACCTTGTAACACTAATGAGTCTCACGACACTGGAGAGGGAAAATGGCTAATTGGGCCCACTTTGAACATTTTCACTTAGGGGTGTACTAACTTTTGTTGCCAGTGGTTTAGACCTTAATGGCTGTGTGTTGAATTATTTTGAGGAGACAGCAAATTTACACTGTTATACAAGCTGTACACTCACTACATTGTAGCAAAGTGTCATTCTTCAGTGTTGTCACATGAAATGATGTAATAAAATATTTACAAAAATGTGAGGGGTGTACTCACTTTTGTGAGATATTGATTGTGGGTTGTGTATGTAGAACTATAGGCAAAATGTATTTCGTTTTGGAGAGGGTAAGGGGGGCTTATAACCTCTGTCCAATTTATTTGTTTGTTTTTTTTGCCATCTGTGTCCATTGGGGAGATTTCCTTTACTTCCTGTCCCATAGCCAAAGCAGAAGTTGAGGGGAAATTCCTGCAAATGAAGGGCAACTTTTAGGGCCCCCCAGGTCACCAGAACTAGTGTCCCTATTGGATGATTTCCTCGCTATTATGTTTCTGTGGACAACCCAAAATTTGGAAGTTGAATTTTACTTTCACTTTCAACAATAATGGTAAACAGGATACATAGGTTGAATCTCCCCAACAGGGACACAGACAACAATAAAAACCACACAAGTTTTCTAATGACTCTCCACTCTATCCAAAATTTAAAAAAAAAAAAAAAAAAAAAAAAAAAAAGCAGCTTTGCCTTTAGCTATACTTTATTTGCTGGGCTATAGTTACCAGCCGGGAGCATCTGCATGAGCAATCAAGATCCTAGCCTATGGGCAGTTCTCCTGGATAGTGATAGCACCACCTTGGAACTAGTATGAGTACTATGATGCATGCTAGTTTGAAGATAGAAACATCACTTTAATAAAGTTTTTTTTTTTTTTTAGGTTCACTTTCATTTGAGAATGATGGTTCATCATAGACTTTATGTAATGGTCTGTTACAATATTTTGTCACAAATTTTGTATTCTCAGTTATTTCAAATATTAGCATACTTGTTTTTTTAATGCAATGTACAGCCTGTTTCTAGTCGTAATGTTTATCTCTCTGAATTTGGTTATTTTCTACCATCTCTTTTCTTAGCAATGAAGTTGGGACCAGAAGCTTTTAGGTTTGACGGAGGAGTTGAAGCTATTGCTACCAGACAAAATGAAAAATATTATATTTTACGACCAGAGGTGATTGAAACTTATATGTATATGTGGAGATTCACACATGACCCAAAATACAGGCAGTGGGGCTGGGAAGCAGTAGAGGTAAGTCGCCTTAATTTCTCTTTCATTTTTAAAGTGCTTAATTTAAAAATGTTGTGTTTATAGCTAAAACCATGTAGAAATCACCTTTATTATTTTATTGTCAGCGGAATCCTGTGTCAGGAGCACTTAAAGGCTAAAGCAACCCATACATAGATCAAAACATGATCTGATTCTCCCATTCCATCCACACAGGACGGACACACAGGAGGTGGATGGGGCAATCCTTCCCGAGGTGGTATTGTATTCTGACAGCCTTCCCCGCCATCAGAATACAATTATCAGTGTTGCCTGCTATAGCTGGCAGCACAGCTTGGGAAAAACCCGACCGGCTGGTTGTACACAATTTGATTGATCGACCTAGTGGATTTGCACTTGCTGAAGTCGTTTCCTCCAGCTTCCTGTTATTGTCTGTGGGGCAAGAAGGGAAAGTGGTTCTAAAGCCTTAAGGTTTTTTGTTTACCTTAATGCATGCTATGCTTTAAGGTAAAAAAAAAAATTCTGTGCTGCAGAATACCACTCAGCCCACCCTTATACTTATTTGAGCCCAAACTGGCTCTAGCATTGTGCACGAGAGCAGTGGCTATCTCCTCTCTCTCCCTCCTCACTGGGCAGATTGATAGCAGCGGGAGCCATTGGCTCCTGCTGTTATCAACCAAATCCAGGGGGGAAGCCAAGCCACCCTGTCTGTGTCATTGGACACAGACAGGGAGACTCAGGGGGCGAGCCCACATGAGTGCCCCCATAGAAAGCGGCTGTTGTAGCACGTCTCCATTCACCTGGAGGTATATTTCCTGCCACGGCCACAGTACGTGTTCGACCATCGCTGTTGCCTCTGCAGCTAAAGGGGAGCAGTTGGGTGTGGTAAAATTGTAGCTCAACCACATGGTTTTACTGTCCCTCCAACCTCACGTGTGACTGAACCCTTGGTTTACATCTATACAGCTGTGTGTAGGGCAGCCCATTTATTTCAGTAGGTTAGGCTGCCCTACCCACAAAAACGAAAGGAAAAGTTTTTTTTTTCTTTTTTTTTTTTTTTAATCATGCTGTGTACCAAATATGCACGGTTTGCCTTTGTGTGGGGTACCATTAAGAAATACTTGTACCCCTGTGCGTCTGCTAAAGAGCAAAGCATTTGTGTGCATTTCCGGAACCCGCGCAAGTTTGTACGCACTCCCCAACATGCAGTAATCCAAACCAGTCCTTAAACTGGGATGTCTCAAGTCTGAAAATACTTTTCATTGGTTCTGTAACTGGAAAAAGGTTGAGAAATGCTGCCCTATATCAATAAATGAGGGCCGTGGCATTCATGTACAGGAATAATAGAACCAGGTGGAGACAGTATCAGCAGAAAGTCTGTGCAGCGTCTGAGTGGAACAACATCGCTGGGATGTTGGCCAAGATAATGTTAACTGGATCCTCTGCAATCAGGGAATAGAGGGGAATATACTTGTCTTTTAAATTTAAATCTAAAATACTCCTGACAAAAGCTTACAGGGGATAAACAATATTTTTTGTGTTATGCAGACATGATTAGGCATTAAACTGAATGAAGGTAAATGGATTTAGTGGATAATGTCTATAGGGAAGCACTTTTGATAAATGGTCAGCACCTTGTTGATGCCCACTAATGTAGAGCATGATTAAAGAGTATTGATTGCCTTGTTCTAGATGTGTACAATTATGCACTTGCAGCTCTGTAATCAACATCTAAATAATGCATTACTTGGGGAAGGCAACACATATACAGTGAATCATAAAGCACCTTAAAGAGACCCTATCACCATCCTTAACAGTTGCTGGTAAAAGCACAAATCAAGAAAATCAAATTTCTCTTTCGTTTGATGGACACAGCGCTCCATAAATCATAACTACTGGGTTATATTGCCTTCTCCAGGAGTAGGACTAGGCAGAGCAAAAAACACCTGGCTATGTCTGTGGGCCGTCCTCAGCTGTTATATAACTCCCCTCTCTGCTCTAGGTAATCCAGTTTTTATCTGTCTAGTCATGATTAAGGACCTAGGCTCCCGGTTGGGATCTCTGGTCCTAGCAATTTTTCCTCCTTCCATACGTCCTTTTTATTTTTTTTTTTCTCTCGGGAGATCTACAATCAACTGTCGGGCTGGCAGACAGGCTGGATCATCTAGATCCAGTGGTCCCCCTAGCCCAGCCAGCGAGCGCGTGCATACCGAAGCTACATACTAGGACGGCCGCGACATAGCCTAACAGACAGAGGCGGACCGGCGTGTTAAACGTCTCGCAGGGTCGCATACGACCAGGCGTGGGTCTGAATAGCAGCGGCCCTTTGGCCAGCAGCTCCCCTACTTCGTAGGCGAGGATTCTGTCTGGAACGTTTCCCGCACCATGGAAGGGTAAGTACACTCCCCCCTCTCAGCTTTTGCTGTTTTTTTGTGGTGCCGCCATGGACGCCACCCATCTAGGGGGACTTAATATCACACCCCCAGATCCATCTGATAGTGAGGATGATTCCTCCATGGTCGCAGCAGCACTTATCACTGCACTTAACACTGCACTTCGTTAAACTTTAAAAATGGAGGATGCAGCTGATGTAGCCACGGGCGTG
Source organism: Pelophylax lessonae (assembly GCF_965119305.1). Taxonomy (NCBI): domain Eukaryota; kingdom Metazoa; phylum Chordata; class Amphibia; order Anura; family Ranidae; genus Pelophylax; species Pelophylax lessonae. The sequence continues at coordinate 410,764,764 of NC_138770.1, read as the reverse complement.
GCTGTGTCGTTTGGTACGCATAATTCTCCCCGCAATCCAAAGGTGTTTCCTTATGTGCCTTATTTTGACAGATTTTCCTGTAAGGAATGGGAATAACCAAAATGGCCCTTTGTGGTCCCCATACGTTTTGCTGTATGGTATGCTTTTGAGGAGTCCTTTTTTAAAAAAAGTGAACTAGTCCACCAGTGGTGGACCATCCTGTTTCCAGGTTGAACAAAGTTACCATGATCCCAGTAGAGGAATCCCCGCCCTTTAAGGACCCGGCTGACAGGAAAGCGGAGGCTGTGGCACGCAGCATGTTTACTATGGCTGGTTCGACATTGCGGCCAGTCTTTGCCTCAGCCCTGGTGTCTCAGACCCCAACTGAATGGGCCAAGCTTTTGTGCCAGAGCATGGGGGGTGAGCAGGTCCCCGCTGCTTGTTGATTTAGCAGACCATTTGGTCCATGGGCTGCAGTTTTTTTGTAATGCAGCTTTGGATACAGCTCCTGTGCTGTTTAAACTTTTTGTTTCAGCAGTGATGTTTAGGCGCGTGCCGTGGCTTAAGAATTGGTCTGCAGGCCAAGCCTCTAAGAAAGCTCTCATTGATTTGCCCTTTCAAGGTGATTGCCTGTTTAAGGTATCCCTGAGAGACATCATTAAGGGTATCGGCGAGGGAAGAGTACCTTCCTGCCATAGGCTAGGGAAGGGAAGGCACCTTGTCGCAGACGGAGAGCCCTCCTTCTCAGCCCATAGAAAATTATTTCATACTTCTGGGACTGGGAATAAGGGAAATAGATCTTTCAAATCTTCCCCAGGAGATTCCATGCATTCTTGGTCTGGTAAGCCTAGAGCCAGCTTCTCCAGACCCGCAGACAAGACCACTTCAGCATGAAGGTCTGTTCTCACCCATTATTGGGATAGGGGGACATCTCTGCTGGTTTCTGTCCTTGTGGACCTCCTTCATGAGCATCAGGGGGATCCACAAAATTATTATGGGGGTACCCAGAAAGGAAGACCAAACTTGTCACTTTCAGGTTTTTAGGTCCTGAGTCTCCTTGTGCGGATTTAATTCCTGCAAAGGCTCAGGTGATGTCCGAACTACCGAAGGCCCCCCCTATCCCTGTCCAGGTAATTTACCTAGGTCTGATTCTAATTCTGAACAGGGTGGTCCTTCCTCTGGACAAACTTCAGGAACCACAGGCCATGATTCACCAGCTGCGGTCATACAGATAATTCTCTCTCCCATTTTGCATACAGGTTCGGAGTCTGGTGGTATTCACCTTCAAGACCGTTCTATTTGCACAGTCCTACATGCAGCTCCTTTAGTAGGTTTGACTCCGCAGGAGGATACCGAGGTTCGTGGCACTATCCCTGGTTCCTCGGCAGACGCTGCAGATGTCCAAGGGCCACGGTAAGGCCAGTATCATCCTCGGCTCAGGCTTCTTCCACAGTTTCTGGGAGGAATCAAGGGCAAGGATCTTTCAATCAGTCTGGTGACCATAAGCGTCCCTTGGGGGCTTCCTCTCATAGAAGACCAGTTGTCACAAGGGCTGATCTACCATTCTGCTTTACAGTCGCTGGTTTTAAAGGATTAGCTATTGGAAGCCAGGTACTGAGGCATAGAGGTCTGTATGAATCAGTGATCAATACTATGGTGAAGGCAAGGAAGTCGACTTCCAGCAAGATATACCATCGTACGTGGAAAGTGTACATTTCTTGGTATGAGTCGATTGGGTCTCATCCTCGATCCTTTTCTGTGGCTCGGATCTTAATCTTTCTTCAACAGGGCGTTGATCAGGAGTTGGCCTTGAATACCATCAAGGGCCAGGTGTCTGCCCTGGCAATCTTCTTTTTAGTGACCCCTAGCCACGCACTCTTTAGTTCATACCTTCATTCAGGGGGTTTGACATGTGGCTCCACCTCTTTTGCCGCCATGGAATTTAAATTTAGTACTTTCTGTTCTCCACAATCCTCCATTTTTTAATTTTCGGGAGATTTCCTTGCCTATGTTATGGTAGGTGACATTCTTGGTGGCTATTACCTCGGCCTGCATGGTATCTGAATTGGCGGCATTATCCTGTCTCAGTTCCTATTTAGTGGTCCATAGGGATAAAGTGGTTCTCCGTCCCTGTCCATCATTCTTGCTGAAAGTTGTCTCTAGCCCCGTACACACGCACCGATTGTCGGCCGAACGATCGGCCGTCTTTTGTCTGGTGCTGTTTTGTTGGTTGAAAAGTGCTCAAGACTGCACACTAATTTTGTCGGCCAACAACAACCAACTGCAGAAGTGATGTCATGTTCTGGTCTACTTTTCGTGTGTTTTTTCTTCACTGAGCATGCCCAGTCTTGATCATCACATTTTTGTCGGCCGAAATCTGTACTGACTGACGAACAATCGGCCGTTCTTTGTTGGCCAACAAAAATTTTAAAGCCTGCACACCGGATTTTGTTCGGCCGAAAAGTCGCAGTCGGTTGTCGGAAGCATCATACTAACAAGCCGACAATCGGCCGATCGGACGTTGGCCGAATATTTACGGCCGACAATCGGTACGTGTGTACGGGCCATCTGACTTCCATTTGAATGAGAACATTGTGTTGCCTTCCTTGTGTTCAAAGCTGGCTCCTCCCAGGGAATTTGCTTTGCATACCTTGGATGTGGTTCGTGCGATGTATCTGGCAGCTACTGAGTCCTTTTGGAGGTCAAACTTGCTTTTTGTGGTTACGGTCGGACCAATGAAAGGGCTGGCCCCTTTTCTGGCTACCATCTACAGATCGATCAGACTGTGCCTCAGGCCTATACCATTAAAGGTCAGGTTCCACCTTTCCCTGTCACGGCACATTCTACGTGGGCGCTGAGTACTTGGGCCTTCTGTCATCAGGCACAAATATCACAAGTTTGCTAGGTGCCCACTTGGTTGTCGGTGCATACCTTCACAAAATTCTATAAGGTAGATACTTTGGCATCTCGGATACTTTTGGCCACAAAGATTTGCAGGCTGCTTTTTTAGAGTGGCTGTTTGCTCTTGAGGGGTGTTTTTCTATAAACTTTTATTTTTCAGATGGTACTCCTGTGATCCGTTTAAGGCTCCTGTGTCCTGGATAAGGGCTCTTGTGTTTAGCCTTGGGTTATTTTCTCCGCCACCTCATTATTCTTTTGGCACTGCTTTTGGACGTCCCAGTAGTTATGATTTATGGAGCGCTGTGTCTGTTGATGAAGGAAAGAGAAAATGGGTTTTTTTTTACTTACTATAAAATCCATTTCTCTGAGTTCAACGGAAACAGCAGCCACCCCTCTATGGAGTTCTGATACGTCTAATACTGCTTGCTGCTAAACTGATTACCTAGAGCGCGGGGGGGGGGGGTATATACCAGCTGAGCACGGCCCATGGGCATAGCCAGGTGTTTTTTGTTCTGCCTAGTCCTACTCCTGGAGGAGGCAATATAACCCAGTAGTTTTGATTTATAGAGCGCTGTGTCCATCTAGCTCAGAGAAATGGATTTTACGGTAAGTACAAAAATCCCCTTCTTTTAAATGCTTGCTTGTGGCATTTTCCTTCCCATAAACTATATTTATTCAAGCGCAATGCACCTTTGAACTATAGATAAGAAATTTGATTCCTACAGGAAGAGTCTATTGCTTAGCACAGCCTCCCCCATCTTTGCATTTCATAGCCCGCTCCTCTTCTTGGAGTGTATAATTGTTGTTGTCTAGGATAGCTAAGCTCATGAGAGATGAAAGCTCTGGGGTTCCAACATCACCAAGATGGTGGCACCCAGCAGCAGTGTCAGGTCATTTGGATTTCTACAAAAGAGAGGCTTTTACAGCTATATATATATATACACACAGACACACACACACCCACTATATATTGTCAAAGGTATAGTGACGCCTGCCTTTACACCCACATGAACTTTAAGGGCATTCCATACCTAATGCGTAGGGCTCAATATTGAGTTGGCCCTCCCTTTGCTGCTGTAACAGTGTCAACTCTTTTGGGAAGGCTGGGTACAAGATTTAGGAATGTGTCTATAGGAATTTTTGACCATTCTTCCAGAAGCACATTTGTGAGGTCAGGCACTGATGTTGGAGAGAAGGCCTCACTCGCAATATGCGCTCTAATTCATCCCAAAGGTGTTCTTTTGGGTTGAGGTCAGGACTCCTGTCTTTACGGACCTCGTTCACTGGTGTGCAGTCATGTTGGAATAGGAACAATTCCCACAAGGTTGAAAGCATAAAATTGTCCAAAATGTCTTGGTATGCTGTTGCCTTACGAGTTCCCTTCACTGGAACTAATAGGCCAAGTCCAACCCCTGAAAAACAACCCCACACCATAATTCCCCCTCCACCTAATTCTTTGAAGCAGTGCACAAAGCAAGGTCCATAAAGACATGGGGGGAGGGGGATGGGTACCTGTCTTTGATGGGTACCCTTCCCCACTTTCGGAGACAGCGCAGCCGCACCGTCCCTCGGACATTCGGCCTTCTTCCTCTGCCGCCGAGCCAATTAGAAAGCGCAGCATGCTTCGCCCATGCGCAGTAGGGAACCGGCTGGGAAGCCGAAAGGCTTCACTGCTGGTTTCCCTTACCTCGAATGGCAGCGGCAGCACCCAACAGCCGATCCGAAAATCAGCTTTGGGTGCCGACATCGCGGGAACCCTGGACAGGTAAATCCTAATAATAAAAGTCCGCAGCTATAGTATTTGTAGCTGCTGACTTTTCATTTTTTTTTTTTGTGGGAGGGGGGACTCCTCTTTGAGCTGAGATATTGATAATGGCAAATTTAAGCAATTCGTAGCTCTGGATTCCACAAAACTTAAAAACATTAACAAAATTGCCTCCTTTGGTTGGTGTGGTACTTTATATTAAAACCAGTGGGTAAAAAAAAAAAAAAGATAGATAGATATGTCACTGTAGGCCTGGTCTAGAGATGCAGTTTGGAGTATACAGCAAAAATCGTGGCTTGTGTACCCCTTCACACTTGTTGTTCGATAAATGTTACCTGATTTGTTATAAGTCGTCAGGAGTTCAAATGTTTTCAAAACTTCAGAGTACAACAGCTTGAATAAACAAAGCTATTTCTGAAGCATTTTTTAAAAATATGCAATACTTCCATCCTGCAGCATCTTCATACCGTTCTGTTTTTGCTTGACCGATTCATCCCCTTCTATCCACAGATGCTGTAATAACTCAGAAAACCTAATAAGCTAAACTAGAATAGATGCAGAGTTCATTCATATAGCAATAAAGTTAACATGAGCAGTCTCTAGTTTTTAACATAGTACAATGTATTTTATCAAATTTTAAACCTGTAGTTCTTTTAAAATGATAGAATCAAAACAACGAATTTAGCAGAATCTCCTGATAATTTTTTTAGAATTGAGAACTTCTTTAGTACTGATGAGGCATTGCTTTCAAAGGTTTCATACTGTAAATCATCTCCCAGGCTCCCAGCAATGCATAAGCATTCTTCTTTATTAGTCACCAAGGGTATAACCTTACATATTAATTTGCATTTATAATGCACTTGCTTAACCAAGAAATTCTGATTTCATTTGAGGAAAGTGGACATCAACATATAAAGTACATGTTCAGAAGTGTTACTACCAGAGCTGTACTAGAGTGACTTTGAGAGCGTGGAACATACACTCTGTTGCATGTTAAACACAACTTTGAGACACATTACATGTTCATCACTACTATGTTTTCTGCAGATGTATTTATCGCTGAAAATTACCGCTTAAAAACTTACATTTTGCTTTAATAATCCCCATATCAATACAGTATGAAAATAAAAACTTCTTTTTCTCTGCATGTAAATAGGATCAGCCAAAAGACAAGACCTTTGAACACTCAACTTTATTGCTATGAAATCAATTCCCTGTACCATTTCAATTAGATTTATTTAATGTAATTTCTAATTGAAAAGGCAACAAATCAAGAGCCTTCATCGAGCTTAGTTCATATTTCATGCTGATTGGAAGTCACACTTAGAAAGCTTCCTGCTAGATGAACGGTTTCTTTTTTTCACTTAACTGATTGTTTTCTAAGAGTTCTAAGAGTCTGAAAATTAATTTTAAAGAAAAAAAAATGTATGCTTACGGATTTTTTTTTTTTTTTTAAATAAGATGAACTGTTTCCACCAAAAAGGGATACAAACATTTTTTTCTTGTTTTCTATAAAAGTATCATCCTCAAACTGCTGTCCTTTTGTTGAGCTTGCTTGAGGTTGGCTACCCAGCTTTGCTAGGGGGGTTTTACTTGAGCAGGTGGAGGTTTAATGCAGTTTGCCATTAAGTACTGCAAATCTAAAAGAAATAGAAGTTCTAAACTGGAATTACATTTTGGACTATGCAGGATACAATATCGTTTGCATATTGACCGCAAACACGGACATCTGCATAGTTCCCAACCATCCATGTCTTTCTCCACGGTTGTTCCTCTTATGTAAATTGTATAAAGTTGTGATGATTAAATGTGGCATGTCATTAGCAAGTGTTCAGTGATCTTCAGTTATTCAGGACCAGCCTTTTCTGGGTATAGTTTTTTTTTTTCTTAATCTAATGCCAGCTATTGTAGCTGTCTTTAATTCCATAAAACTTTTAAATTTTTTTTTTTTTTTTCACCTAAAGGTTTCTTCTAAAATGACCCATCTTCTGTAGCTCGGAAAGCTTGGGAGGATGTACGTTAGATCATTGTTCAATTTTTGATTTTGTTTTTTTTTGGGGGGGAGGTTTCTGTTTAGCACGTTTTCTATACCTGCCTTAGCCAACTTGTCAATTTTAAAGACCTGCTGAACTGCGTATTGGAATAAATTACATGTAACTCTTGACTATTCAGAGGCCACTAGTCCCGAGGCACTAAAATGTTCCTTCACTCCCTGCTTTATTTCCGTGCTTTCCCCACCATTCAGTGATTTGCCAAAATAAGGTATTGGGGCCAGTAAAGTATTAAGCGTTAAAGTAGAACCGTAGGCAAAACTTTTTTTACATTTAGGATAGAGTAGGGGAGGGTTATAACCCCTTTGAGATATTTTTTTTCACTTTCGATGGTAATGGTAAACAGGACAAATAAAGAAGGCAAATCTCCCTAACTGGGTGCACAGACAGCAATAAAAACTTTTTTTTTTTATTCTCAGAAAAGAAGTTGGTAGCCTTGAAGTTGGAAAAACGAGTAATTTCCTTTTAACCACTTGCCGACTGCTCACAGTATATTTACTGCGGCAGTCAGCCCCTCACAGGCAGAGCGATGTAGGTCTACGTCGCTAGCCTGTGAGGGTCTCAGGAGCGAGCGCGCGCCGCCGGAGGCACGCTCCCGTGCGGTCACGGGCCGGTCACTCGCGATCGTCGGTGGAGAGGGAGAAAGGCAGGCGGCTAATGTAAACAAGCCACCTGTCATTCTCCCGGTGTATGAATGATGATCATACGGTTCTACTATGTAGAACCGTTGATCACTGTTCATACATCTCAAGCCACAGCCAATCACAATTAGAATCACGCCCCTAGGGACACACACAGCCCCTTCACTGCCAGTGTAATTTTACAGTAACAGTGCATATTTATAGCACTGGTTACTGTAGAAATGTCACTGGTAACCCAAAAAGTGTCAAAAATGTCATTCAAGGCTCCGATCTGTCCGCCGCAATGTCGCAGTACCGCAAATAAAATCGCAGATCGCCGCCATTACGCGTTTAAAAAAAAAAACAAAAATGACAAAAATCTTTCCCTTTGCTAGTAAACGCGATAACTTTTGCGCAAACCAATCAAAATATGTTTTTTGCTATTTTTTTTGTTTACCAAACATATGTAGCAGACAACAAATTGGCCGAAAATGTTAAAAAATTTAGATTTTTACATTTTTTGGGGGGGGGAGAATTTCATATAAAAAAAATGTGAAAAATATTGTTATTTTTGCAAAATTGACGCTCTTTTTTTGTTTATAGCGGATGATCAAAAAATCGCACAGGTGATCAAATACCACCAAAAGAAAGCTCTGTTTGTGGGGAAAAAAAGGTCGCCAAATTAGTTTAGGTACAGCATCCCACGACCGCGCAATTGTCCGTTAAAGTCACGCAGTGCTGAAATCGCAAAATAGGCCCTGGTCAGGAAGGGGGTAAAATCTTCCGGGGCTTAAGTGGTTAAAAAGGTATAAGATCTTGGTATGTTATGATTCAACCCACCTCCATTAAATGCACTGTATTTCTTGGGTTGTAACCCTGTTGATTAAGCGTATTTTTTTTTTTTTTTTTACATGCTGGCACCAGTGTCTATTGTAACCACTTGAACTATTGAAGATTTACCACCATTCATGACGAGGCCATTTTTTGCGATACGGCACTGCGTTACTTTAACTGACAATTACGCAGTTGTGTTTTTTACTTTCTGCTTTAACCACTTCAGCTCCGGAAGGTTTTACCCCCTTAATGACCAGGCCATTTTTTGCGATTCGGCACTGCATTACTTTAATGAAAAATTGCGTGGCCGTACAATGATGTACCCAAATAAAATTGATGCCCTTTTTTTCCCACAAATAGAGCTTTCTTTTCGTGGTATTTGATCACCTCTGCGGTTTTTAGATTTTGCACTATAAACAAAAAAAGAGCGACAATTTTGAAAAAAAAATTTACTTTTTTGTTTATAAAACATTCCCAATAAAAAAAAACGTAAAAAATCTATTTTTTTTATCAGTGTAGGCCAATTTGTATATTGCTACATATTTTTGGTAAAAAAAAATCCCAAAAAGCATATTTTAATTGGTTTGCGCAAAAGTAATAGCGTTTACAAACTACGGGATCTGTTTTTGAAATTTTTTTGTTTTGTTTTTATCAGTAATGGCGGCAATCAGGGATTTTTAGCGGGCCTGCAACATTGCTGTGGACAGATCGGACCCATAACTCCTATTTTTGACACTTTTTGGGGTCCCGTGACATTAATACAGTAATCAGGGCTAAATATTATGCTCTGTTACTGTATAAATGACACTGGCAGGGAAGGGGTTAACACTGGGGGTTGATCAAAGGGGTTAATGTATGCCTAATAATGCATACTGACTGTAGGGGGGGAAGGGCTCTGTGACAGGCACAGAGAGATTGGGGTTTCAGCTTAGCTGACACTCATGATCTCTCTGCCTGTGTGACAAAAGACCCACCTGCTTTGTTTACATAAGCAGGCGGGTCTTCTGTCAGTTTCTGTGATTATTGCGGGAGGCCGGTAACGATCGATGCCGCTCCTTCCACGGTCTGACTCCCGCTGTGCACATAATAACTCGTGGTCTGACTCCCGCCGAGACCGCGTGCACATAATCATGTAGATCTACGTGATTATGCGCAGCCAAGCCGCCCTGCCACAGTAAATCTGCGCGGGCGGTTGGCAAGTGGTTAAAACCTGTCCAATAAAAAATGTAAAAAATCTAATTTCTTCATTAATTTAGCCCAATATATATTCTGCAATATTTTTGGTAACATAAAATCCCAATAGGCGTATATTGTTTTGTGCAAAAGGAATAGCATCCACAAACTTTGGGATATATTAATAGAATTTTTTTTTTTTTTTTTTTTTTTTACTTGTCATGGCAGCGATCAGCGACTTACAGCAGGACTGCGATATTGCGGTGCACTAATCTGACCCTTTTGACACTTTTTGGGGACCAATGACACTAATACAGTGATCAATTGATCAATTCTAAAAATATACACGGTTACTGTACTAATGACACAGGCTGGGAATGGGTTTACATCAGGGGCGAATAAAGGGTTAACCGTGTGCCTAGCTAGTGTTTGTCTAGTGTGGGAGATGCTTTTACTAGGGGAAAACATAGATCCGTGTCAACAGGAACACAGGATCTATGCCTTACTGACAGAACGGCAATCTGCCTGGTTTACATAGGCAGATTACCGTTCTGCCTGTGTAACGAACGATCAGTGGGTACTGGCAATCCTGCTGATTGGCATAACTCGTTCTGGAAACATGCTTGTAATCCAAAGCACCCTTATACCAAAGCAAATTTCCCAATAAAAAAGATGGAAACTCAGATAATTCATTCCACAACCGTTTATTCATAAATTCTTCAGTTTACAGTCCATAATAAAAGATTATAGCAATGTAACAGCTTCCACAAGGGGCATTAAAAGCAAAATCCAGCAGGAACTAAAGTGTATAAAAGAGAAGAGAGGCGCCTCTAAGAGTAACACTATGGTTACATTTAACCACTTCTCGTCTGTCATTTAACAAAATGAAGGCCACAAAGTGGTTGCTCTATTCTGACTGGGCGTCATATGATGTCCAGCAGGATAGGCCGCACTGACACACCGCATCTCCGATCCCGGTAAAGAGCCTATGACGTAGGCTCTTTACCATGTGACCAGCTGTGTCCAATCACAGCTGGTCACATAGTAAATAGGAAGTGCCGTTGATCAGCTTTCCTCAGTTCGGGCCTGACAGGCGCGAGTAGAGGATAGCCGATCGGCGGCTCTCCTGACGGGGGGGGGGGGGGGTCTGTGCTGGTAATCAGAGCATTGATAACCAATGCAGATCTTTGGTGGATTCCACTAGAGCCACCAGGGATTACCCACCCATGGCCACCAAGGATGCCCACCCATGCCACCAGGGATGCTGAGCAGTGCTCAGGGAGCCTATTAGTGCCCTCATCAGTGCTGTCCATCAGTGCCACCCACCAGTGCCCATCATTTCCATCGATCAGTGCTGCCCACCAGTGGCCATCATTGCCATCTATCAGTGCTGCCTATCAGTGCCGCCTGTGAGTGCTCATCAATGCTGCATATCAGTGCTACCTATCAGTGCTGCATATCAGTGCCCATCAGTGCTGCATATTAGTGCCTCGTCATCAGTGCCACCCCAACAGTGCCTGTCAGTGCAGCCTCATCAGTGCAGGAAAAAAAATGATTTATTTAAATTTTATAACCTAAATAAAAAACATTTTTTTTTTTTTTCAAACTTTTCGGTCTTTTTTTGTTTAGCAAAAAAGAAAAAACCTTGCAGTGATCAAATGCCACCAAAAGAAAGCGCTATTTGTGGGGAAAAAAATGACATAAATTTGGTTTAGGTACAGTGTGTCATGACCACGCAATTGTTCAATCTGCAACAGCACAAGAAGATGAAAATTGGCCATGGCAGGAAGGGGGTGAAAGTGCCCTGTATTGAAGTGGTTAATGAAGGTTCAGCATTTAGCAACTCACATGGTTAATGATTAAAAGAGGCACATCGAAGTATGCAGGCAACTGGGGTAAAGGTGTCCGCATAGACCATCCTCCTCACCGCCGTCAGTCTACAGTCATGACTGGAAAGACTACCTTGCAGTAGAGCGATCTGAAAGCGAGGATTGAAGTACTCGTGGAGTGCAGTGTCGAAGGGATGATGATATTGGCGGTGCAGAGGAAGCACCGCCATGTGGAAAGCTTTACCCTGGATGCACATGCTTTATTCATCAACCATGTGAGTTGCTAAATGTTGTTCCTTCATTAAATGTAACCATATTGCTACACTTAGAGGCCCCTCTCTTACCTTTTATACTTAGTTGTAAAATGACGCTACTTGTATATGAAGACATCGCTTGTTTATCAAGTCAAAATTTATAAAAAACATTTTGGTTGTCTTGCAAAACGCTCTCAAACCATGTTACTCTCAATCCAAGGTTTTACTGTGTGTGTGTGTGTGTGTGTGTGTATGTATGTGTGTATATATATATATATACTGCTCAAAAAAATTAAAGGAACATTTTTTATTCAGAGTGTAGCATCAAATCAAACTCTTGGGATATCGATCTGGTCAGTTAAGTAGCAGCGGGGGTTGTTAATCAGTTTCAGCAGCTTTGGTTTTAATTAAATTAAACAACCGAGGCACTAGATGGGCAACAATGTGATAACCTCCAAAACAGGAATGGTTTTACAGGTGGAGGCCCCTGACAATTTTTTTCCCCACTCATCTTTTCTGACTGTTTTTCACTAGTTTTGCATTTGGCTAGGGTCAGTTTCACTACTGGTAGCATGAGGCAATACCTGGACCCTATAGAGGTTACACAGGCAGTCCCACTCCTCCAGGAACCTGTCCTAATAAACTACTGTATGGTCTTGGCCATTGTGCTGCAGCTCAGTTCCAGGGTCTTGGCAATCTTCTTATTGCCTAGGCCATCTTTATGTAGAGCAACAATTCTTTTTTTTCAGATCCTCAGAGTTATTTGCCATGAGGTGCCATGTTGAACTTCCAGGGACCAGTATGAGAGAGTGAAAGAGAACAAATTTAACACACCTGTTCCCCCATTTACACCTGAGACCTTGTAACACTAACGAGTCACATGACACCAGGGAGGGAACATGGCTAATTGGGCCCAATGTGGACATTTTCACTTGGAGTGTACTCACTTTTTTGTTGGCAGCAGTTTAGACGTCATTGGCTGTGTGAGTTATTTTGAGGGGACAGCAAATTTACACTGTTCTACAAGCTGTACACTCACTACTTTACATTGTAGCAAAGTGTCATTTCTTCAGTGTCGTCACATAAAAAGATATAATAAAATATATTTACAAAAATATGAGGGGTGTACTCACTTTTGTGAGATACTGTCTGTGTGTGTGTATGTACGTATGTATATACAGTGGGTACGGAAAGTATTCAGACCCCCTTAAATTTTTCACTCTGTTATATTGCAGCCATTTGCTAAAATCATTTAAGTTCATTCTTCTTCCTCATGAATGTACACACAGCTCCCCATATTGACGGAAAAACACAGAATTGTTGACATTGTTGCAGATTTATATAAAAAGAAAAACTGAAATATCACATGGTCCTAAGTATTCAGACCCTTTGCTGTGACACTCATATATTTAACTCAGGTGCTTTCCATTTCTTCTGATCATCCTTGAGATGGTTCTACACCTTCATTTGAGTCCAGCTGTGTTTGATTATACTGATTGGACTTGATTAGGAAAGCCACACACCTGTCTATATAAGACCTTCCAGATCACAATGCATGTCAGAGCAAATGAGAATCATGAGGTCAAAGGAACTGCCTGAAGAGCTCAGAGACAGAATTGTGGCAAGGCACAGATCTGGCCAAGGTTACAAAAAGATTTCTGCTGCATTTAAGGTTCCTAAGAGCACAGTGGCCTCCATAATCCTCAAATGGAAGACGTTTGGGACGACCAGAACCCTTCCTAGAGCTGGCCGTCCGGCCAAACTGAGCTATCGGGGGAGAAGAGCCTTGGTGAGAGAGGTAAAGAAGAACCCAAAGATCACTGTGGCTGAGCTCCAGAGATGCAGTCAGGAGATGGGAGAAAGTTGTAGAAAGTCAACCATCACTGCAGCCCTCCACCAGTCGGGGCTTTATGGCAGAGTGGCCCGACGGAAGCCTCTCCTCAGTGTAAGACACATGAAAGCCCGCATGGAGTTTGCTAAAAAACACCTGAAGGACTCCAAGATGGTGAGAAATAAGATTCTCTGGTCTGATGAGACCAAAATAGAACTTTTTGGCCTTAATTCTAAGCGGTATGTGTGGAGAAAACCAGGCACTGCTCATCACCAGTCCAATACAGTCCCATTAGTGAAGCATGAGGGTGGCAGCATCATGCTGTGGTGGTGTTTTTCAGCTGCAGGGACAGGACGACTGGTTGCAATCGAGGGAAAGATGAATGCGGCCAAGTACAGGGATATCCTGGACAAAAACCTTCTCCAGAGTGCTCTGGACCTCAGACTGGGCCGAAGGTTTACCTTCCAACAAGACAATGACCCTAAGCACACAGCTAAAATAACGGAGTGGCTTCACAACAACTCCGTGACTGTTCTTGAATGGCCCAGCCAGAGCCCTGACTTAAACCCAATTGAGCATCTCTGGAGAGACCTAAAAATGGCTGTCCACCAACGTTTACCATCCAACCTGACAGAACTGGAGAGGATCTGCAAGGAGGAATGGCAGAGGATCCCCAAATCCAGGTGTGAAAGACTTGTTGCATCTTTCCCAAAAAGACTCCTGGCTGTATTAGATCAAAAGGGGGCTTCGACTAAATACTGAGCAAAGGGTCTGAATACTTAGGACCATGTGATATTTCAGTTTTTTTCTTTTTTAATAAATCTGCAACAATGTCAACAATTCTGTGTTTTTCTGTCAGTATGGGGTGCTATGTGTACATTCATGAGGAAGAAGAATGAACTTAAATGATTTTAGCAAATGGCTGCAATATAACAAAGAGTGAAAAATTTAAGGGGGTCTGAATACTTTCTGTACCCACTGTATGTATGTATGTGTGTGTGTGTGTGTGTGTGTGTGTGTGTGTGTGTGTGTGTGTGTGTGTATATGTATGTATATATATATATATATATATATATATATATATATATATATATATATATATATATATATATACACACACACAGTTGTGCTCAGAAGTTTACATACCCTGGCAGAATTTATGATTTCTTGGCCATTTTTCGGAGAATATGAATAACACAAATTCTTTTCCTTCACTCATGGTTAGTGTTTGGCTGAAGCCCTTACCCAAATGACCCTGATCAAAAATGTACATACCCCAGTTCCTAATACCGTGTATTGCCCCCTTTAACATCAATGGCAGCTTGAAGTCTTTTGTGGTATTTGTGAATGAGGCTGTTTATTTTCTCATATTGTAACGCTGCCCATTCTTCCTGGCAAAAAAAAAGCCTCCAGTTCCTGTAAATTCTTGGGCTGTCTTGCATGAACTGCACGTTTGAGATCCCCCCAGAGTAGCTTAATGATATTGAGGTCAGGAGACTGAGATGACCACTACAGAACCTTCACTTTATTCTTCTGTAGCCAATGACAGGTCAACTTGGCCTTGTGTTTTGGATCATTGTAATGTTGAAATGTCCAAGCATGTCCCATGCACAGCTTCCAGGCTGATGAATGCAAAGATTCCTCCAGTATTTTTTGATAACATACTGCATTCATCTTGCCATCAATTCTGACCAAATTTCCTGTGACTTTGTAGCTCACACATCCCCAAAATATCAGCGATCCACCTCTGTGTTTTACAGTAGGAATGGTGTACCTTTCATCATAGGTATTGTTGACTCCTCTCCAACAGTAGCGTTATGGTTGTTGCCAAAAAGCTTAATTTTGGTCTCATCACTTCAAATGACTTTGTGCCAGAAGGTTTGAGGCTGGTCTCTGTGCTGTTAGGCGTATTGTAAGCGGTATCCTTTTGTGGCATTTGCGTAGTAATGGCTTTTTTCTGGCGACTCGACCATGCAGCCCATCTTTCTTCAAGTGCCTCCTTCTTGTGCATCTTGAAACAGCCATACCACTTGTTTTCAGAGAGTCCTGTATTTCACCTGAAGTTATTTGTGGGTTTTTCTTTGCGTCCCGAACAATTTTCTTGGCAGTTGTGGCTAAAATTTTAGTTGGTCTACCTCACTGTGGGTTTGGTTTCAACAGAACCCCTCATTTTCCACTTCTTGATTAGAGTTTGAACACTGCTGATTGGCATTCCTTGGATATCATTTTATATCCTTTTCCGGTTTTATACAGTTCAACTACCTTTCCCTGCAGATCCTTTGACAATGCTTTTACTTTCCCCATGACTCAGAATCCAGAAATGTCAGTGCAGAACTGAAGGAAAGATACAAGGGTTTGTCAGGAGTCCATAAACTCATTGACCTTTTAAACACACACACTAATTATACAAGCAAACAGATCACAGGTTAGGATGGTTACCGTTAATGGCCATTCGAACCCCTTTGTGTCAACTTGTGTGCATGTAATCAGGCCAAAATCACCAGGGTATGTAAATTTTTGATCCGGGTCATTTGGGTAGTTTCTGTTGTCATTCTGATTTAAAAAGAGTAAACACAATTGATTGATAATAAATGGCTTTAGCCAAACACTGACCATGGGTGAAAGAAAAGTTTTTGTGTTATTCATAGTCGCGGAAAAATGGCCAAGGAATAGATTCTGCCAGGGTGTGTAAACTTATGAGCACAACTGTGTGTGTATGTATATATGTGTGTGTGTGTGTATATATATATATATATATATATATATATATGTGTGTATATATATATAATATATATATATATACAGTGCCTTGCGAAAGTATTCG
Source organism: Pelophylax lessonae (assembly GCF_965119305.1). Classification (NCBI taxonomy): domain Eukaryota; kingdom Metazoa; phylum Chordata; class Amphibia; order Anura; family Ranidae; genus Pelophylax; species Pelophylax lessonae. The sequence continues at coordinate 410,748,703 of NC_138770.1, read as the reverse complement.
GCCCCCTTGAACTTTGCGACCTTTTGCCACATTTCAGGCTTCAAACATAAAAATATAAAACTGTAATTTTTTGTGAACAATCAACAAGTGGGACACGATCATGAAGTGGAACGAAATTTATTGGATATTTCAAACTTTAACAAATAAAAAACTGAAAAATTGGGCGTGTAAAATTATTCAGCCCCTTTACTTTCAGTGCAGCAAACTCTCTCCAGAAGTTCAGTGAGGATCTCTGAATGATCCAATATTGGATTAATGACTAATGATGATAAATAAAATCCACCTGTGTGTAATCAAGTCTCTGTATAAATGCACCTGCACTGTCATAGTCTCAGAGGTCTGTTTAAAGCGCAGAGAGCATCATGAAGAACAAGGAACACACCAGGCAGGTCCGAGATACTGTTGTGGAGAAGTTTAAAGCCGGATTTGGATACAAAAAGATTTCCCAAGCTTTAAACATCCCAAGGAGCACTGTGCAAGCGATAATATTGAAATGGAAGGAGTATCAGACCACTGCAATTCTACAAAGACCTGGCCGTCCCTCTAAACTTTCAGCTCATACAAGGAGAAGACTGATTAGAGATGCAGCCAAGAGGCCCATGTTCACTCTGGATGAACGGCAGAGATCTACAGCTGAGGTGGGAGACTCTGTCCATAGGACAACAATCAGTCGTATACTGCACAAATCTGGCCTTTATGGAAGAATGGCAAGAAGAAAGCCATTTCTTAAAGATATCCATAAAAAGTGTAGTTTAAAGTTTGCCACAAGCCACCTGGGAGACACACCAAACATGTGGAAGGTGCTCTGGTCACATGAAACCAAAATCAAACTTTTTGGCAACAATGCAAAACGTTGTTAGGCGTAAAAGCAACACAGCTCATCACCCTGAACACACCATGCCCACTGGCAAACTTGGTGGTGGCAGCATCATGTTTTGGGCCTGCTTTTCTTCCGCAGGGACAGGGAAGATGGTTAAAATTGATGGGGAGATGGATGGAGCCAAATACAGGACCATTCTGGAAGAAAACCTGATGGGGTTTGCAAAAGACCTGAGACTGGGACGGAGATTTGTCTTCCAACAAGACAATGATCCAAAACATAAAGCAAAATCTACAATGGAATGGTTCACAAATAAACATATCCAGGTGTTAGAATGGCCAAGTCAAAGTCCATACCTGAATCCAATCGAGAATCTGTGGAAAGAACTGAAAACTGCTGTTCACAAACGCTCTCCATCCAACCTCACTGAGCTTGAGCTGTTTTGCAAGGAGGAATGGGCAAAAATTTCAATCTCTCGATGTGCAAAACTGATAGAGACATACCCCAAGCAACTTACAGCTGTAATCGCAGTAAAAGGTGGCGCTACAAAGTATTAACTTAACCACTTAAGCCCCGCAAGATTTTACCCCCTTCCTGACCAGGGCCTATTTTGCTATTCGGCACTGCGTGACTTTAACGGACAATTGCGCGGTCGTGCAACGCTGTACCTAAACGAATTTGACGTCCTTTTTTTTACCATAAACAGAGCTTTCTTTTGGTGTTATTTGATCACCTGTGCAATTTTTTTTTTTTTGATCAGGCGCTATAATCAAAAAAAGCGTCAATTTTGCAAAAAATAACAATATTTTTCAAATTTTTTTATATGAAATTCCCCACAAAAAAGTAAAAATAAAAATTTTTAAACATTTTCGGCCACTTTGTTTTATGCTACATATGTTTGGCAAACAAAATCGCAAAAAGCGTAATTTGATTGGTTTGCGCAAATGTTATCGCGTTTACTAACAAAGGGAAAGATTTTTGTCATTTTTGTTGTTTTTTTTTAACGCGTAATGGTGGCGATCTGCGATTTTTTGCGGTACTCCGACATTGCGGCGGACAGATCGGACCCTTGACTGACATTTTTAACACTTTTGGGGTTACCAGTGACATTACTACTGTAATCGTTGCTATAAATATGCACTGTTACTGTAACATTACACTGGCAGTGAAGGGGTTAACTTTTTTGAGAGGGAGGGGTTATGTGTGTCCCTAGGGGCGTGATTCTAACTGTGATTGGCTGTGGCTTGAGGTGTAGGAACAGTGATCAACAGTCCTACATAGTAGAACCGTATGATCACTATTCCTACACAGGGGAGAATGACGGGCGGCTTGTTAACATTAGCCGCCTGCCTTTGTCCCTCTCCACCCGACTATTGCGAGTGACCGGTGGACATCGGGTCTGCCGGTCACACGCGCGAGGGTATCCGTGACCGCGCCTCCGTCGGCGCACGCTCGCTCCCTAGACCCTCACAGGCTAGCGACTTAGTACTACGTCGCTTTGCTTGTGAGGGGCTGACCGCCGCAGTATATAGTCGTGCGGCGGTCGGCAAGCGGTTAAGGGCGCTGAATAATTTTGCACGCCCAATTTTTCCGTTTTTTTTTTTTATTTGTTGAAAAAGTTTGAAATATCCAATAAATTTCCTTCCACTTCATGATTGTGTCCCACTTGTTGTTGATTCTTCACAAAAAATTACAGTTTTATATCTTTGTTTGAAGCCTGAAATGTGTCAAAAGGTCAAAGTTCAAGGGGGCCCAAATACTTTCGCAAGGCACTGTGTGTGTGTGTGTGTGTGTGTGTGTGTGTGTGTGTGTGTGTATATATATATATATATATATGTATATATACACACACACACACACACACTAAAACTGCTACAGGGCAGTCCGCAACTGGTCTGCTGTCTGAACCCTTCTCCACAGTATCCCTGTAATAGTAACCACCTGCTGTTTGCAGAGAAACATGAACATGCTGCTTCTGCCTAATACAGATATATTTTTCTTATTTACTCAATAAATCATGTATATTACCAAGTAATCAAAATTTCATCTCAATTTTTTTTGGCAGGCAATAGATTTTGTTTCATAAAGATTGGGATGATTTTGCCTTTTTAATGAATATTTCACAAGCATGACTGACCTTCCCTCTTAAGGCCCAACCCATTTTACTGCGTGTTCCTATATCAGAGCTAAGGGATCTTTATGTAAAATGAATATTTCACCTGTGTTTTGAGAATTACGGGTTCCCATTTAATCAGCTATATGCATTTTCTCAATTTTCCTCTTAGGCGAAGGTGAAAATAACCAGCAATACTTACACTGTAGGTGGGTTGTTCCATCATGCATTTCCAATATGCTTAAGACCTTTTAGAGCCGGTTCACACTGGGGCAACCTGTCGGGCGACCTGGTCGCCTGACAGGTCGCCGTAGGTCGCCTGCCATAGAGAAGCTGTGGACCCGTTCTAATAGGAGCGACACAAGTCGCTCCAACTTAGAAAAAGGGTCCAGAGCTTCTTTGGGGCGACCCGGAGCAACCTGCATTGACTTCAATGTTATGAAGTCCGTGCCGGCCGCTCCGAGGTCGCGGTGCGAGCAGCGCACCGCGACTTGTGAGGTCGCCCTGGCAAGTCGGATCGCTCTAATGTGAACCGGCTCTTAAGGGTTTTTGTTGCCTTTTTACACTTTAAATCTTGTGTGAAAAGTTATCAATGCAAGGATACTGGATGAAAACTTCCCTTAAGTTGATTTTTTCCTGTGCCTCAAAGTGTTGTCAGTTTTTTTTTTTTTTTTTGTTTTTTTCAGCGTTTTAGAAATGTCATACCATCACATATTACTATGTAAAAGTTTTATCATGGGAGAGAAAATCCGTAATTGAAAAACTGCAAAACAAAACTGTTCTTTTAACCATCTTTCTAAACAAAAATAAACAAAAATCAATGTTTTACCATGAGTCCAATGTTGAGGTGAGTCGCTTGTGAGCACAAGTGGAAGCACACACCAGCACTTCAGTTTGTGGATTCTTGCACAAGCACTTTATTGATGTTTAAGGCACGGCATTGTGGAACTTCACTAAAGAATATTGTCCCATGATTTTGGCTTACATGGACTTTTTTATTCACTTTTTTAATTATTGCACATTTTTATACGGATGATTAGTTACTGATTTTCACATAATATGCACACATTTTGAAGATTTTGGCACTGTATTGATTTTTTGTTGAATTTTGCTATGTGTTTGGTGAAAGACACTGTATGTAAGCTGCCATTAGGATTTACACGTTTCACTGATATTTATTGTTGATTGCTGCAATTTGTTAGGCTAATCTAATTGCACTGGTATTCTTTGGAGCTGAAAAGAAGAGTGTAAGCTACAGAAAAAAATTGTTTGACAAATATGTGATCTACCATTGCCGAAGTCTTCCTCCGAATATGGCTGTCTTGCTGATCCAGCAGCTTCATATGTTTTGTAATACATTGACGTAGACCAAGTCTATGGGCTTTACTTGCTACATATATAAAATCAAAAAGTGATGACAATAAATCATATCCAGTTCATAAGGCACATAGCAATGTGTGTGCTTCCAATAAAATGATATAAAGAGTGTCCCGTGTTCAGATGAAGAAAATCCAGTGATGAAAACAACTTGTAATCACCAATATAGTGAATCCCTCCACCAGGTGAATCAGCCTCTCACCTTTCTGAAGGACCCAAACGGGCCAGCAATCACATGTATCATTGATCAGACTTCCAGGAAAGAGCCATACTATATTGCACCTCGAGGGATCCCGGGACATATAGAAAACAGATGAAGAAATCTAGTGCTCTCCGCTTACTAATGAGGGTATGCTTTATTAGAGAAAGGCAGATCAACTCACATTTGTCGGGCACTCAGCTGTGCCTGCTGTATAATCGATGTCAGCGATCTGTTACCAGAGAGAGACTCTGCGTCGGCCACGCACGCTCCGCCCCCCTATACGCGTTACGTCGAGCGTAATGCTCCTTTGACTTCCTCGGTAGGGGTCAAAAGTCAAAGGAGCATTACGCTCGACGTAACGCGTATAGGGGGGCGGAGCGTGCGTGGCCGACGCAGAGTCTCTCTCTGGTAACAGATCGCTGACATCGATTACACAGCAGGCACAGCTGAGTGCCCGACAAATGTGAGTTGATCTGCCTTTCTCTAATAAAGCATACCCTCATTAGTAAGCGGAGAGCACTAGATTTCTTCATCTGTTTTCTATATGTCCCGGGATCCCTCGAGGTGCAATATAGTGTGGTGCAATATATGTAATGTGCCTTATGAACTGGATATGATTTATTGTCATCACTTTTTGATTTTATATTTCTGGCGCATCACATTTTTGTATGATTTATAGTTTATTGTGATTTGTGAAACACGATTGGTGCATGCTGCCGGACACCACTATTGATTTATAAGTTCACACACCTGATTTATGCACAGTGAATTGGTGTTGAGTTATTTTATCACATATAATAGGTTTGCGCTGATAGTTTTTTTGTATTTCATTTACTTGCTACATACTTGTGTTTGATTACTGATGAAGCTATTGTATTCAAAAATAGCTTTATCAGAAGGTCTTCGGGCACTGCCTATGTATTTCTGTAATTAATGGTTTTCAGTAACATAATTTTTGGATGAGCCTAGCTGAGCTCCTGCAGTATCCCCTGCTATTCCTTTCCACAGCCATGACCTGGAGGAAGGATGGAGCTGGCTCTACCAAGCAGGAAGTGCAAGATGAGGTTTGTAGTTTTAAGATCCCTGGATGGAGGTTGGGCAGCGTATGGATGCATCTATCCTGCTGCCAAAAGATGCTAACCTGACCACCGCATCTTTGCAGCACAGTGAAGGAATAAGTCACTATAGTGAGTAATGCTGCTGCCATTCCCAAACCACTCAGGGAGAGTCCTGCAAATAGAAAAAGCCCTGAACCCAAATTAAAGAATGTCTTTATGGCAGGGAAGCAATGCATGGCATGACTGGTCTGGTTCAGGAAGTTGGAGAGGATCTGTTGCTTCTCCCCCGTGATCTCCAAAGGGTGGGGGAACACCCTTCAGCCCTGGAAAAGCTCAGTTTGCTGAACATTGACAAATCTATGCCATTTCTAAACAACACCTCACTCCGCAGTTTATGGAGAAAAGGGCACAAATGTTCACTACCCATCCTTTACTCTTGGGCAGTCCTCTAAGACCTTTCCTTGTCCCTCTCCTGAATTACAGAGACAAGGAAATTATCCTCCAAAGATCAGAGATCTGAAAGATATCAATTTTATTATCACCAGATTTGTGTTCTTCCTTGATTTCTTGCCCAAGGTTCGAAAGTGCTGGGCATAATCTCAGGAAGTTAAAAAAAAAAAAAGTTTGCAGCCTTGACGACTTCATGCCAAGCCAATCTTTAGGTGGTAATTTAATACACCTGGAGCAGCTACTAACTGGGCATGGGAGGTATACTTCTGTTCACCTTGCTCTGTGAAAACACACATTACCAGTCCCTGCGCAGATCCTGGAGATTGATTCTCAAGCTGGGGAATCTTGTAATATGGCCTGTGGTGAGACACATGAATGAAGCGTGGCAGCTCTCCTAACTCTCCATGGGATATGAGGCAAAGCAGCTGTACAAAAAATAAAGGAACAGAGCGCACACCGCCCTAGTGTAACACCATTTATTTGAAGTTAATAGAAGCCATAAAAACAGGTACTCACAAACAGATAGGAAGTCATGCATGGAAATAAATATCCCCCGATGATGTTTACAGGGCTGTCTCCTCCTAGCCTCGGCGGCTCAGCTGTTCGTCCTGCACTAGTCAGTGAGTATCGTACGGCTAAGCCAACCGCCTCGGATTACTCAAGGAGACTCGATGTGGTGAGCCTGCGCACGGTCCAGCCGCCGCCGCACACCCTCCAAGAGCCGGATGCTATAGCCGCTGGAATCATCAGTAAGGCAGAAAAATCTTTTTTCCTTAATAATTATTTCAAGACGCCCTATTTTTACCACATCCCTAAGGTCCACAAGGACCCCAGGTGTCCACCTGGGAGACCTATTGTGGCTGGTATGGAAGGCATCACCAGCAAAATATCCCAATATGTAGATCTATTCTTACAACCATTGGTGACGTCCCTGCCGGCCTACATTAAGGATTCCTCCCAGGTTTTGGACACCTTGGTAAAATATAAATGGGAAGCCAACTATCTGTGGTTATCCCTAGATGTGTGTTCTCTCTACACATCTATTCCGCATGAGGGTGGGTTAAGAGCAGTGGAGTATTTTCTTTCTGAGGCGGAATACATGCACCCGCTTCAGTCTGAATTTATATGCTCGTGCACTAAATTTGCGCTGGAAAGAAACTACTTCCAGTTTGATGGCTCATTTTATAGACAAGTTGCTGGCACAGCTATGGGTGCACATTTTGCGACGAGCTATGCTAACTTGTTTATGGGTTTCTGGGAAAAAAATCATATTTGGACCCGGAACCCATTTGCCAAGCATCTTGTTTATTATGGGCGCTACATCGACGATGTGATTATCATATGGGATGGTGACCTCAATTCAGTTTCTGAATTTGTGGCCTACTGCAATTCCAATCCCTATGGTATCAGCTTCACACATGTAGTCGATGCGCTAACTTTGGTATTTCTGGATTTAGAGCTATCCTGGGATGCTGATGGAAACATCACCTCTAGGACGCATTTTAAGGAGACTGCAGGCAACTCATACTTACATCGTACAAGTTGCCATTTACCTAAGTGGAAGGAGAATATACCCCACAGCCAATTTTGTAGGTTGCGTAGGAATTGTACAGAAGTCTCAGAGTACCTGGTGCAGGCTGATATATTAAAGAGAAGATTTCTAGAAAAAGGGTACCGTGAGGAGCACATTGATGAGGCCATTGATAGGTATACTATGGGTGGCGAGAGTAGAAGGATTGAAGGTAAAAGTGAGGAATCCTCTAATACCCTCTTTATTACCAAGTTTACCAATCAACATTGGGCTGTCAAAAGGGCAATTAAAAAACATTGGCCCATCCTTATGCAAGACTCCGCCCTATGTAGAGTACTTCCTACTAAACCTAAGATCGTTTTTAAACGGGCTAGAAGTGTCCGGAATATTGTGGCACCTAGTCAAATTAAAAACAAGAAACAACGGTCAGTAAATAACATCCCGTTATTCCTAAATATGGTGGGCTCCTATAGATGTAAACTCAAAAGGTGCATGGCCTGTAATTTCATGCACCATGGGAAAAAGCACTTTGTTGGAAAAGATGGGCGGACATTTAATATTCAACAGTTTGTCTGCTGCGGCACACAATTTGTTGTATATGGTCTGCGGTGCCCATGTGGATTATTCTACGTGGGCAGAACGGTGAGGGCTATGAGAACCAGATTTGGTGAACATCGCCGGTTCATCGAACAAAAGAAAGACAAACCTAGTGTTCCCCGCCATTTTTGCCAAGTAAATGGGGGCAACACTGAGGGGTTAGAGTTATTTGGTATTGAAGCCATCCCTATGACATTATCAGAAGGTGAAAGATTTTCGCGTCTATGTATGCGCGAAACGTATTGGATATTTACGCTTAACTCTATGTCCCCCGATGGCTTGAATGAGGAATTGGAGGTTGGCACTTTGATTTAAAACTTTGTTTTTATGTATGTACCAGTCTATATATTTTACATGTTGTCAGCATATATTTACATCTTCCTCATCTCTTATGGTCTTCTATGTCAGTGTACATATATGTTGGCATGTGTGTTCCTTTATACGCACCCAGTATCAGTATACGGGAATATTTTGAGATACATATGCGCACATATATGGTGTTTATCTTGTTTTGTTAGTCTAGTCTCCACAGTGTCATGTAGGTTTATATATGTATATTGTGTATATATATATATATGTGTGTATATATGTGTGTATAAAATTTTTTTTTTTTTTTTAAAGTTTTTATTGTATTATGAACTTATTCACTTTTATACATTTTTATTAGATATGTACAATTCATGGATATATATGAATGTTTGGATATTATTGCCCCTGATTACAGGCTCTCTATTGTCATGTCCCTTTAAGAAATAGTGAGGGGAGGAGCCGCTATATTGTTATATAAATGAGGGCAAAGGATCTCTGGGGTGTTGAGATCTGAAGAAGGAGGCTACGCCTCCGAAACGTTGTCCTTAGCAACCCCATGCAAGTCATGCTCTGGGTCCCGATCGTGGAGTCTCCCTCTGCTTAACCGCATTGTCAGTTTCTCTGAGCGGCTATAGCATCCGGCTCTTGGAGGGTGTGCGGCGGCGGCTGGACCGTGCGCAGGCTCACCACATCGAGTCTCCTTGAGTAATCCGAGGCGGTTGGCTTAGCCGTACGATACTCACTGACTAGTGCAGGACGAACAGCTGAGCCGCCGAGGCTAGGAGGAGACAGCCCTGTAAACATCATCGGGGGATATTTATTTCCATGCATGACTTCCTATCTGTTTGTGAGTACCTGTTTTTATGGCTTCTATTAACTTCAAATAAATGGTGTTACACTAGGGCGGTGTGCGCTCTGTTCCTTTATTTTTTGTTCACCTTGCTCTGTACCTACCTATTTGTTCTCTGTCATGGATAAGACCCTGTCTCCCTGTTGTGCTCCCCCTAGCACTTTCAAATATAAAACCATCTATAGGGGCATACCTGCTATTTGAGGATATGGTCCTGTCTTGACCTCCAGATTCTGCCTGTGGTTATTACTGTGCATTTGTAGTAATATCTTCAGGAATGGTCCTGTTCGGTCAAGCCACTCTAAGCTCATCTGAAAAAATGTAGTAAACCACTGCCACAACTCCATGGTAGGGTTTTTCCAAGATTAGTAGGAAGGTGCTAGCAGCCAGTACAAACTAGTCAAGCCCAGTGAATGAAAACCAAACCAATAAAGAAAACTGTGCAAAGCACTCCTCTCTGTATGTCTGCAAAGAATAATAAAAAAAAAAAAGGCTCAACCATTCACTAAAAAATGTGTTCTATTGTCTAAGTGGAATACTTTATCATAAGTCTACACATATAAACTGGACACATGTTTTTATGATGACCTATTTTATATACGAAACTGTTGGAGACAAGCACAGCACAGTACATTATGCCTCCTTTGGGATCTCATTTGCAAAGCTCTGCAGGTGCAGCCAGACCATCTTTGCATCACTGTGTCTTGCCAGTTGGTTCTGCATAATTGTAGTAATCGCCTGCTAAATGAGACAAACGCTTGATTTACCTTTTTTAGAGGTTCATTCACCGGTCAATACCAGCTATTTCCAAATATGCTGACTTTGTGGACAATCAACAATTCTTTTTTGTTCTTAGTTTCTTCCATTGCCACTTTCTATTTTGATCTTCATCTTGTAGTTACTCTTCCTTTCTTTGTTCTGAAAAAAATCCTATGTTTCAACCTGTCCTTTTTCAAACTTGACATACAAGCAGGACTCTGTTCACCTTAAAAGTAATATGTGCTACATGAAAGGTGCACAAGCATGCCTGTAATTTAAGGCCCCTTTCACACTGGTATGATTTTTCCACGCTTTTCCAGAGTGAAAGCGCATGAAAACTATACCTTTTGTTGACATTCTGCATCCTTGCTGCTACTAGACAGCTGTAAGTATTTAAGTAGTCAGATTAATCAAATACCGGTTTCCCCCAGTGCAGGCAGTGGTTCCTTTTGCCAGTTTATATGTTCTGTAGGGACACCGATCAGCCATAAACTTATAACCACTGAGTGCTAAAGTGAATACAATGATTTTGTGACAATGGCATCTAGAGTAGGTCAGATATATTAGGCAGTAAGTGAATGTTGTCCCTGAAAATAAGTTGAAAGCAAAAAAAGGTGGGCAAGCGTAATGATTTGAGTGGCATTGATCAGGGCCAAATTGTAAGGTCTAGATGACTGAGTCAGAGCTTTTTCAAACTGCAGCTCTTGTGTCCCCAGTCTGCAGTGGTCAGGACCTAGCAAAAGTGGTGCAAGGGAGGAACACTTGCGAACCAATGGACAGGGTCATGGGCAGCCAAGACAGTAACCTATGTGGGGAGCAAAGTCTGGCCCGTGTAGCCCAATCCAACAGAAGAGCTACTGTAGCTTTGCATTGCTTAAAAAAGTTAATGCTGGTTCTGATTGAAACGTGTCAGAACACACAGTGTACCACAATTGCGTATGGGACTGTGTAGCTGCAGAACGTTCAGGGTGCCCATGCGAACACGTGCATCAGCATCAGAAATGGGCCACAGGAGCAATGGAAGTTGGTCTGGCCTGATGAATTCAAGAATGCTTTGAGGAATATGGGTTTGAGGCATTGACTTGAATTCCAAATTCTCCAGATCTCAATCCATTAGAGCATCTGTGAAATGTTTGAAAAAGAAGTCCAACCCATGGAGGCCCCACCTGGCAACTTACAGGAATCGGTTGCTGACAGCTTGACGCCAGCTTCCACAGCATACCTTCAGATTTGAAAAAGAAATCGTATGGCTGCACTCCCACACCATGCAATATTGGTTTTGTTGAAGTTTGCAAATATCCATAAAAACAACCGCACTGACAGGCAGCATAAAGTGGGAGTGCAGCCTTCTACGTGGAAGTGTAGAATACGTGCAGCAATTGGAAGCAGCGTAAAGGCTATGCTTCAACAAACACGCTGACTGAAAGACAAGTATATTTCTGCTTTTATTACAGGTATGCTTTTACATACCGAGTAACCCTTTGATTAACCGGGCCACTTTAAAGCAAAGCACATTTGCTTACAATTACCAACTACATTATTGTTGCAGTGCAGAAAAACCTGACTGGTTTCTATGAACTTTTTATGCATGAAGGCTTATATAGAATGGCAGTTGATAGCTTGAGTGCACAAAACATGCTTTACTATATTAAATTTTTATTTTGGTTTATGTCACATTTAGAATACAGGTATGGAAGTCACGTCTACTTCTAGCTAAATTAGAAGAATGCTGATTTAAAAAACAAAATTTGCATTAGTGTGCATAAGCAGAGGGCCATACAAGCTTTACCCATATTGATATCATTGAGTTGTACATAAAAATATTTTTCAGTGTATACTGTGTTGAACATTAAGATTGTTCTCTATGCCGTTCAGTTAAGGCTTTAAAAAATAAATCCAATACTTAGCATGTATACAGAGCTGTACACGTTTTAAATCTTTGAACAAGGTATGCAATTTTGCATGGACACATTTTCAGCATGTTAAATTTTGGTCTTATGAGAATTTGTATGCATCTCAATGAATCTTATTATACTAATGCTCTAATATAGTACAACTGTAAATCCAAAATGTCACTGAAACCTGGCAATGTTAATTGACTTGCTGCCCAACAAAAAGTCGCATACATTCTCTTCTTTCTCTTATCGGTCTTTGTAAATTGAAACCATGCCCATATTATTTGCAACAAGGTGCTTTCAATTGGCAGAAATGTGAAAGGTAATTGGATTTTGCAGGTTAATCGAAACATTGACAGATTCATGTGCAGCAGCCTAATTGTGTTCTTGTTGTTGCCAGGCTTTAGAAAAATTCTGCCGTGTTGAAGCAGGCTATTCTGGAGTCAGAGATGTTTACGCTACACACCCAAGCCATGATGACGTTCAGCAAAGTTTTTACCTTGCAGAGACACTCAAGTAAGTATGTTTGGGAACAAGATGGTAATTGGTGTTTTGGTAGCAAAACAGATGACCACAGGCTTTGCACAGACTTAAAACAAACAGATATAACAGCCAAGCGCTCACTCCGAAGGGGAAGACTGGCGTGCTGCTCTCCTCAGGCAGGGAACTCCAAACGGATGCATACCACGGGTAATGCACTAGGTGTTTGCGCCTCCTTTTCCTTTCTTTTTTGCACAGACTTAGGCTGACTATACAATTTTCTTGTTCAACTTTCCTTTAGATTTACCAAAACCATATAATATGAGGTCAAACCTAAACACTTTTAATTTGTATACAATCATGCATGCCCTTGCACTACATAGTTATAGGTAAATCTAAAGGAAATTGAATAAGAAAATTGTATAGTGTATGGCCAGCCTTAGTCAAAAATTTGAAGCACCCTTTGGCAGTATGTGGATAGCACACACCCAACAGGAAAGTTTTTTACAGAGTTGTAGACACTTTTTGAAAATATGTCCCCCACCCGCTCAACAAATGGATCAGCTTGCAATTCTATGTCATGAAATATATATGAATCTGTAGCAATATTTGTAAATGGTAAAACCTAAAACCGGAAAATACTGCATTGAGACCAGTAGATGGAGCTGTGGAATACAGGAAATCAATACATCTTGTTAGTAAGAGATATATTGTAACAGTTCTAGAGAATCCTGGATGGTTTTTATAAATGTATGGGTATCCAAAGGAATCTACCACCTGTACTGCCCATTAATAAAGGATGTGTACACACTGCCTAAAACGTGTAGGAGCTCAACAAATTTTTGGAAATTAACAGGTACCTTTTTTTAAATACAATCAATTCAATAAACATTTGCACCTTGAAAGATAAATTTACAAAATAAAACCATCTTTTGGGCTAGCAATACCATTTCAGTCCATATTTGCAATTTTAATCCCCCATCATTTCATATTGCTATGAATTTAGCGAGAATTTTTTTTACAAGTTATAGTTTACATGTTGATGTTAGACAGTAATTCAATCATTCCATAAATCTGCATTTTTCCTCAACATGTTTCATAAACAGCATTCACTTCAGGAGGATATTAACAAATGAATATATAATGCAAATATGCCACATACATTTTTGTCCGTATAAAGAACCTGTACTGTACTAGATTAATAAAGTTCTGTATACTTAGAATTATTTCCAGCAACTATAAAATCAGGGTTCCATACTTGTGCAAGAGTCTGACCAGATTCAAAGGTCGGAGGAGGAGAGCAGAAGAAACCCAAAGCAAAATTTTCTACAGGAATGAACTCCAACCCATTATAGTATAATTAATCAGTAAGAATGATCACAATTTGTTTAAACAAATAACTACATTTCCTATATCCCAGAATTTTTAAGAGTTTCCAGAAACTCTAGGTACCTGCTCCGACGGACTAGGCCAGACTATTTCATGCGCTTTATGGGGATAGTTGGTGCCTCCATGAGAAATAGACTATGCTATTCCTGAGAAACTGGTTCCTTTTCCTGCTTGCATATTTCAGGGTGCAGCTCTTGTGGATTTCTTTCTCCTTGCGGTGGCACAGTTTTTCAAGTTTTTCCTCTCCACACTGCAAATGCACCCGTCCTCCCATTGTCACTGCGCTGTATGCTATGACTTACATGCCCACACTGCTGATGTCTTAAATTCGCACCACGCAGACAAAGACACTATCCTTGAACAGCTTGCAGCATGTGGTAAGACGCTGGCCACATAGCGGACGATATGGGACTATTTTGTATTTTACAGTTAATACCTAAATTCTCTAGAAACCTCCACCCCCACACAATTTTTAATGGCCTAATTGCATCCATTGCATTGGGGATTTTTGGGGATGATATTGTTTGTACTTTAGCATTGACACATTTGTATATGCACCCATGTGTTATGGGATATCATTGTGTATATAATACCATAGTTTATAAATAACATATGGGGGAATGGTGAGGATTTCCTATATATTGTATTACTGAGGTTAGGGGTTAACATCCTAGGATTATATGGGAAAATCTATGTGCCCCGTAAACAAAGTTAGAACACTTTTAATTTTTCCTTTTTAGTAATCTTAGGCTGACTTGATCCTAATCTACTGGGATCACTAATGTATAGAAACCCAGGAACATGAGTTCATCTATGGGTGATTCTTGTCCCTGGTTCACAATCCTCCTTTAATGTACAAGGATGAGAATACTTGATTCTGGGATATAGCAATGTAAGACATTTGTCTAAACAAATTGTGATCATTCTTACCCATTCACTCATGCACTATATAATGGGATGAATTTGTCCCTGTAGAAATATCCACCGTGGGTTCTTCTGCTTCTCTTCTCCTCTGTCCATGGAAGCTGGTCCGACTCTTGCACAAGTATGGCACCTTATAGTGGTTGGAAATAATTCTTGGTATACAGTATGTTTTAAATCTAGGACCCCAGAAGGAAGAATTATAAACAGAAAGATGTATATGTTTGTACATTGTGAATTTATATCCTATGTTGATAATCTCCTGAAGAAGTGAACATTTGGTTCATGAAATATGTTGAGGAATAATCCAAAGCTATGGAATGAGTGAATCACTGTTACATAACATCAATGTGTGAAGTATAACTTTCAGCAAATGTCTAGTTAAGTTCCCAGCAATCTGAAATGATGGAGAATTAGGATTTATAAATTGCTGTGTACAAATATGAAATTAAATGGAATTACCAACCCAAGAGATGTTATTCAAACTTGCAAAATCATTCTATGTGTTGTAAATGAATAATTTAAATTCAAGATTTTTTTTTTTTAAAACTGATCATATTTAAAAGGTGCCTGTTAAGTCGCTTTTTTTTTTTTTTTTTTTGTTCTTGCTTGGTCTCTTCTGCATTAAAGCTTCCTCCCTGCCTGTCCATCCTTGTACAGTATGCTGCCCAATGCTAAATCTGATGGAGCCCCCGGACATGCGTGATAGTGACTTCACCTCAACCCGGCCAATGACAACGGTTGGCTATCAAGACCCAAAAACCGGCCACCCGAAGCTTTGGTGGTTGGCAGGGATTTCCGGGGACAGCGCATTGCTGGGTTAACACTGATGCGGTCTACTTCATCTCATGTCATTTGTACAGGAATCACACCATATTTCTGTACAAATGACATGTAAATTAAGCCATTCAAGCCATTCTGTATGGCTCAGTTCGCACTGGATCCACACCAAAACCTTGCAGGACCCTTTTTCTTTCATTTATCAACGGACACATAACTACAGGGTTATATTACCTTCTGCGGGAGTTTGACTAGGCAGAACAAAAAACGCTTTTATGGACCATCCTCAGCTAGTATATAACCCCTTCTTTGCTCTAGGTATTCTGATTTTTTTTGTGTCTAGTCAGGAGTAAAGACCTAGGCTCCCTGCTGTGATCTCTTGGTCCTAGCAATTTTTTTTCTCCTTCCATGCGTCTTTTTTTTTTCTCTTGGGAGTTCTACAATCAACTGTCTGGGTGACAGGCTGGATAATTTAGATCCAGTGGTCCCCCCCCAGTCTGACCAGCACGTAGCTACGCGCTAGGTCGGCCGCAACATAGCCTCACGGACAGAGGCTGGCATGCGAGTTAAGCGTCTCACAGCTTCACATACGACCGGGTACTGATCACATAGTTTCCTTGGCCGACTGCTGCCCCACTTCGGTGGTGAAGAATTCTGTCTAAAGTGTCACCCGCACCATGTCCCACACTCTCCCGTTTGGGATGGTTGCGGGTACCCTCCTGGGATGGTCAGGCCTGCCCGTGGATTCCCTCCTCCCATCCTAAAGTCCCTCGGTGAGGCTGGGCCTCCCTCCCCCCTCCTCCCATCCTGAAGTCCCTCGGTTGAGCTGGCCAAGACTCCTTCTCTTCATCTTTCTCCTCTTCCTGTGCCCGGGCTATATGAAGTGGATGACGTCCATGGTGGTTGTTGGGTCCCAATTGCAAAGCTCCTCTTGCTGGTAGTGGTTAGTCCTCGGGGTCCTTGTATCTCTCTCTCTCTCTGCTAATAGGTACCCTGAGCATTGGAGGATCCTTAAGTAATGCCATTAAACCTTTTTGTACTGCAGGGTCACATGTCCCCTACTGACCCCCCAGCTTCCCATGGTAAACACCAGCTTTTCATGAATGCGCTGTCGGCGGTTCTACAATCCTTAGTATCCTGTGTGGAAGTAGCGTGTGGGCAAAGACACAGGAGGAAGCGTTACCCTTTCCCTGCTCAGTCTGTCTCATCTGATTCTGAGCCGGATGCCGCCGTTGACGTTGCTCATCCAGGGGGACTTGATATCACGCCCCCTGATCTGTCCGATAGTGAGGATGATTCCTCCACGGTCGCAGCAGCGAATGAGAAAGTGCTGGTAGACGCACTTTTTTTACTGCAGTGCCTGAGACTTTAAAAATGGAGGCCGCAGCTGATGTGGCCACGGATGTGGCTGTGTCTTTTTGGTATGCATAACTCACCTCATACACCAAAGGTGTTAACTTATCTGCCTTATTTTGACAGGTTTATCTATAAGGAATGGGAGCAACCCAAGCTACCCTTTGTGGTCCCCAAACGTTCCTCAGTATGTTACCCCTTTGAGAAATCACTTAAAGTGGACTAGTCCACTAGTGGTGGACCCTCCCATTTTCAGGTTGAATAAAGCAACCATGATCCCAGTAGAGGAATTCCCGTCCTTGAAAGACCTGGCTGACAGGAAGGCGGAGGCTCCTGTTCTGTCCAAGCTTTCTGTTTCACCAGTGGTGATTAGCGCGTGCTGTGGCTTAAGAATGGGTCTGCAGACCAAGCCTCCAAGAAAGCTCTCATTGATTTGCCCTTTCAAGGCAATTCCCTGTTGGGGCTATTCTGGATGACATCATAATGGGTCTCACAGGAGAAGAGTACCTTCCTTACACAGTCTTAAGAAAGAGAAGGAGCCTCGTTGCAGATAGGGGCCCTCCTTCTCAGCCCATAGAAAATTATTTTGTGCTCCCGGGACTGCAGATAAGGAAAATAGATCTTTCAAGTGTTCCCTGGGAGGTTCCAAGCAACCTTGGTCTGGTAAGCCTAGAGCTGGCTTCTCCAGATCTGCAGACAAGACCCCTTCAGCATGAAGGTCTACCCTGAACTAGGGTGGGGGACATCTTTGTGGATTTTCGGCCCCATGGACCTCCTTCATGGGCATCAAGGGGATCCACAAAATGATTATTTTGGGGTGCCAAAAAAGGGGGGCAAAGTTCGTCCATTTTAAGTTTTTTAGGTCCTAACTCCTCTTGTGCGGATATAATTCCTGCAAAGGTTCAGGTCACGTCTGAACTACCCGATGTCCCCCCTATCCCTGTCCAGGAAATTTAAATACCTAGGTCTAATTTTAATTCTCAGCCGGGTGGTCCTTCCTTTGGACAATCTTTGGGAACCACAGGCCGTGATTCACCGGCTGTAGTCACGCAGACAGTTCTCTCTCCCTACTCGGATTCTGGGTCTGGTGGTATCCATCTCAAGACAGTTCTGTTTGCACAGACCTGCATGCAGCTTCAGCTCCACGGGCGGATACCGAGGTTCGTGGCAAAGTCACGTGTTCCTCTGGGAAGACTCTTTAGGCGTCCTAGGGGTACTGGAAAGGCCGGTATCATCCTCAGGTCAAGTTTCATCCATGGTTCCTGCGAGGAAACAAGGGTTAGGGTCTTCCAATCATTCTGGTGGCCGTAAACGTCCTTTGAGAAGCTTGCTCTCAGAGAAGACCAGTTGTCCCAAAGGCTGATCCACCATCCTGCTTTACAGTCGCAGGTTTTAATGGCTTAGCTATTGAAAGCCAGGTACTGAGGGATAGAGGTTTGTATGGATCAGACTGACTGTGACTCAGGCCTATTCTATTAAAGGTTGAGTTCCTCCTTTCTCTGTCATGGCGCATTCTACAGATCGTGCGGGGAGTACTTCTTGGTCCTTCAGTCATCAAGCGTCCATATCTCAGGTTTGCCAGGCAGCCACTTGGTCATTGGTGCATACTTTCACCAAGTTCTACAAAGCGGATATTTTGGTATCTGCAGATGCTTCTTTTGGCCGCAAGGTTTTGCAGGCTGTTGTTTAAGAGGTGATGTTCCCTCTTTAAGGGGTGTTTTTATTTACATTTTTATTTTTTAGATAGGGCTCCTGTGACTCGGTTAGGGCTCATGTGTTTAGCTTTGGGTTATTATCCGCATCCCTCATTTTCCTTTTAGCACTGCTTTTGAATGACCCTCTAGTCATTGACCATCTAGTTATGATTTATGGAGCGCTGTGTCCATCGATGAATTAAAGAGAAAATGGGATTTTTTACTCGCCACAAATTTCTTTTCTCTGTCGACGGACACACTACCCACTCCACTAAGGATTTTTTGATACTTCTAATACTGCTTTCTACTAAACTAAATACCTATAGCAGAGAGGGGGTTATATATTAGCTGAGGATGGCCCATGGGCATAGCCAAGTGTTTTTTTGTTCTGCTTAGTCATACTCCTACAGAAGGTGATCTAACCCGGTAGTTATGATTTATGTGTCTGTCAAGTTCAGAGAAATGGATTTTTACAGTGAGTACGTTTTTGTCCGCACTGGAATCAGATTGCATTGGTGTTCAGATCCATGCAATCCGATTCCACAGTTCGCACTGCATTCTTTGAACTGATTTGGGGGTGTCATTGCCTTTATATTGACACCCGCAACGGTTCGCAGAGCACAGTGTGAACTGCCTGTGATTCTGATGCAGTGTGGGAACCTCACAGGAATCTCTGTGGTTCTTGCACCACATCAGTGTGAACCCAGCCTCAAGGGGAGTATAGTTCCACTTAAAAATCTGAACCATTGGTTTGTTTGAGTCTAGATACATTTTCCTTTGTTTTACTTGCCAAAGGTTTCCTGCAGCGATGTCAACTCTGCCACACCTTAGCTTGGTCACTGTTTAATTTCTTCTACATTTCAAAATAACAGTAATTGCAACACCAATTACTGTTTTAGAACCGCTTTACTGCCAGATTTATTGTCATAACAAGGATGCTAAAGCTTGGGCAGATTCAATTTTTTTTCATTTATTTATTCTGTTTTTCACTTTCAGATATCTCTACTTATTATTTTCGGATGATGAGCTTCTACCGTTAGAACATTGGATTTTCAACACTGAAGCGCATCCATTGCCTATCAACCGAAAAACTGAGAGAACGATAGAAGGCTTGGCTTAATAGAAGCAATTCCAATTGATTTTATTTTTTATACGTTTTCATTCACTGCATTCCTTCGGTAGTCCATTCGACCGATTTCAGGACAGACCTCCTTCATGTCAACGAGTTTCTTTTCCTGAAGTTGTATTCCAAAATTTGCAGTCTTTCATGTTTACTCTGAGATTCCTGGATGATTCTAGAGCCATTCCATTGTAATCTTACAACTGATTGTGAATCAAAAGCACCTTTCCCTGTGGACATTGCATTTAGTTAGCTAGACAATCATCACTTGCCATATAGAAGAGATCATATAGAAAGTCTGCACTTTTAGTTACCAGTTCTTTCCTTTCATTTGACTGCAAAGATCCTTCCTCCTCTGTGAGGAGATTGTCTGCTTTATGCTGTAATATTTTGCCATGTTGCAAAAAGCCATAAAGAATAGTATAAAAGAAACTTTTCTTTCCAGTTATATGTGAATCTGATTTGTCCGAAATTCTTCTGAGACAAATTGTGAAACTGTGACACCTTTCCTATTATGCGGGTTTTCTTTGGTAAAATGTTCAGAAGAATTATGTTTTTTATGAAAGCAGGACAAAAATATCATGCAGGCATTCCTTTTTTTGGCAATACTTTTTTTTTTTTTTTTTTTGCAATGATTTTTTTTTTCCTGCCTGTGTTAAACGATTAGTGACCTGATCTATTATAATAAACTGTTCTGAAAGTATTTTGAATATAAAAAGTTTTGAAATATCTATATATCTGATCTATAGACAATCCAGGTTGTGCAAATAAAATCATCTTTAATATGTTAAGATTATTTTTCCTAGGGAAAGATTGCCCGTTCTTTGTATCTGAAAAAAAAAAAATTCCATTTGTTTTTTTTTTTGCTTTTCTTTTTCTTTTTCTTTTTTTTTTCTTCTCTTCGAACACCGAAATGTCTGTGGACCTCCTACATTTAAACGTCCCAAAGGATGTTAAAGCTGAGCTGGATCTTTCAACTAAAGGGATTTGATAAACCTGGAATAATAAAACTGGAGATTGCAGATCTGCCATGAACGCTTTTGTTTTAAATATCTGCTGTTTGTTTGCGGACTCTGATCATTAAGATAGGAGCATACTGGATGTTCAACATAGATGCTTGTGGGGCATCGTTCACACAAATCCAGTTTGACTTACAAATGATGTTTGGGCAAATTAGGTAGAAAAAAAAAAACATTCTTTTCATTTTCTAGTGCGGTTTAGGAAAGGAGAGTCAATACCTTGTTTCTATTAATAACACCCCAACATTGTTCAATTATGCCAGAAATTGAATGAAGGAAATCATTCATGTTTGTTAGAGGTCAAAAGGAGCTCCATGACTCTAACAAGTTGTGTGCATCCTCACCATTGATGGTTAATTCAACCACCAATACTGTGATGTATACATTTTCTTACAGCACCTTGTTATTTACATAACTATATTGAAATTTTAATTATTATTCATTTAACAGTGACCCTTTCCTAGAGGCTAGTGGTGTTAGATCTTTGTATGCTGTGGCACATTATTTTTGATTCAATAAATTAAGTAATGTTGATACATTGTTCACTATCATGCTTTTGTAGACATGGATCTGTCACACTGTTTTCTGTTCAATTTTTTCGAACATATTTGAACAAAAATACAAATATGATTTAAAGTAAAGTGGCTACATGTGAAGATGTTTCATGGCAGCATGAAAACTGTACACTGACCAGTCCTCTTTAAATTGATGGTCCATTTTCATTTATACATTCCTTTTGGCCACTCTCTATATATTGTCACATTGGTCTCTGTAAAGTCACAGAACTTGAGGCTCCCAGTTTTTAGCGCCTTAGATTTTCTGAATGTCTGTTTTATCCAAATAGGAAGCACATTTCGTATCTGGTCATGGCTTTACTGTACCAAAATGATATAAAGCCCTCCTAGCAGTAGATATCCTAACTGACTACACAAACCTAAATGCATGTGTAAAAATGAGGGCCCCGGGTAGCCAACACAAAAGCCACATAGAGCCTGCAGCATCTTAGCTGTGCTTGCTGCAATAAGTTCTAGCAACGCCTCATATGATGTTTTCCTGGCATTTAAGGGTTCAGGCACCTAAACTCTTCTCTCTCAATGTTCATTGTGGAATGTGCTCTGTGTGATGATGGCTCCTGATTGGACAATGCTATTATCAGTCATATGTCATCACCATAATGTGCACACATCAGTGCAGGCATTATTGTATTGTGGTAACACACATTTGTATTTTACTGTGCTTTATTGCAGCACATACACATAAATAGGATGTTTGCATTACAGTTTTTACACAAACATATTTTTTTACTGTGTACATCACGATGCAACTTAACCACTTGCTTGACAGCCCTATAGCAGTTTTACTGCTACAGGGCAGCTGCGCTGAGCAGGATCACGTATATAAATGTGATGCAAATTCAGGTAGCAGGCACCAGTGGCTCACTCCCGCTGTGATTCTACAAAGCGAGAGGCGATCAGAGGGTACTCGATGTCCGCCGAATCGTTCTGTACAAAGGTAGAATAGCAATCTGCCTATGTAAACAAGGCAGATTGCCGTTCTGACAGGAGTGAAGGCATGGATCATATGTCTCAAAGCAGAGACATGGATCCATGCCTTCCCCTAGTAAAAGCACCTCCCATAGTACACAAACACAGATAACCTTTTGATTGCCCCTGATAATCTCCAGCCAGCTTCATTAGTACAGTGACAGTGCATGTTTTAGCACTAATCACTGTATTAGTGTCACTAGTTCCCAAAAAAGTGTCCGTGTCTGATTTGTATGCTGCATAACCGCAGTCCCGCTAGAAGTCGCTGATCACCGCCATTACTAGTTAAAAAAAATAAATATATATATATATATATATATATTCCTTAAATATATGCCATAGTTTTAAAGACCCTATAACTTTTGTGCAAATCAATGAATATACCCTTTATTGGGTTTTTTTTTACCAAAAATATGTAGCAGAATACATATTGGCCTAAATTAATGACATTTGATTTTTACATTTTTTTTGTTGAATATGTTTTATAGCAGAAAGTAAAAAAAAATATATCCAAACATATTGCAAACAATAAAAAATGCAGAGGTGATCAAATACCACAAAAAGAAAGTTCTAATTGTGGGAAAACAAAAAACATACATTTTATTTGGGTACAGTGTCGCACGACCGCGCAGTTTCCCTGTCGCAAAAAATTGCCTGATCATGAAGGGGGGTAGATCTACTGGAGCTGAAGTGGATAATAATGGCAAATTTGTGAAACTTTAAACTATTATTCAGCCCTCTTTTTATATGTTGGAAGCTGCACTTGAGGGCCCCCTATGTTAACCGCCTCTGATCTAGCAATCCATAAATCCTATATGGGAGTCAGTTTGCTAAATGTATGCCTCACATCTAACTTGGACAAATCCTAAAAATGTTTGCCATACCAGCGCTGCTTTTCAAACTTATTTTTTTTATGTCATGCTCTCTACCTCACTTTGCAGTTACATGCAATATGACCAATTTTTCTGAGGGTGCATGTATTTGGTTCTTCAAACCACCTGGTTTTATCAGTAAATTTTATTCCATTCGGGCTTTTGAAATTGATCTGACTTGTTCTGTATTTCTTGTTTCCAGTACTTTGACCGATTCCAGGCATTTTTTCAAAGATTATATTTTATAAACAGAAGTAAAACCAGCACTTTTCATAGAAACCTTAGAAGCAAATTTTAAATTGTAACTTTTTTGTCTTATTTTTTGGATGGGACAGGAAAGGGTGAAAAACTTTGTTTATTGCAGCCTGTGTCCTTGTCTGGATAACAACCCCTAAATTAGATATCCAGACAAAATTACAACAAGTACAAAAAAGTACTTGTTGATCTGACACCCCTCCATTGTGCTCCCAACTTCCTATCTGAGCTGGCAACACAGTGGGGTTTACCTGGAGAGTGCAAAATATGGTGCAGCTGTGCATTGTAGCCAATCAGCTTCTAACTTCAGTTTGTTCAATTAAAGCGGTAGTATCCCGCTTTTTGACAATTTTACCTACAGGTAAGCCTATAATAAGGCTTACCTGTAGGTACAAATAATATCTCCTAAACCGGCACGGTTTAGGAGATATTTACAGTGCATGCAGCTGCTCGCGCGAGCGCTCTGAAGGTCCGGGGGGACCTTCAATTCAGTTGCCGGGAGCTTGCCGGAAAAATCACTCCCGCGCGCATGCGCGGGAGTGACGTCATCGCGGCTCCGGCCAATCAGCGCGCCGGAGCCGTCTCTTCCGGCCAATCAGCGCGCCGGAGCCGCCGAACCCGGAAGAGACGACGAGGGATCATGGCAGCGCCCGCATCGATGTCCGGGGGTCCGTGTCGGGGCTTCGTTTTAAGGTAAGTTACACATAATGGGCTAGTGTGCGATGCATACTAGCTCATTATGCCTTTGTCTTGCAGGTTTTTTTTTTTATTTTTTTTTTATAGGGTTTACAACCGCTTTAACCACTTTAAGACCAGGCCTTTTTCTTTAAAAGTTAAAAATCAGTATTTTTTGAACATGTACGTACATGTACATTATTTTGTGCATGGGTTTTTTGGTTTTTGGGGGTTCGCGCGCGCGACTCTTCCACTATGATTGAACACAGTGGGAGTCAATCAGGGGGTCTGGTGACTGCAAAGGCCACTGGGACCCGCAAATCGTTTGTGGAATGACAGAACGGCGGTCTGACTATGTAAACAAGGCAGATCGCTGTTATTTCACAGAGGCAGAGAGAGATCTTCTGTTTCAGCTAAGCTTTTCCTCTAGTACATCCAGTCCCAGTACAGTTAGAAAACAATCCCTAGTAGCACACTTAACCCCTTGATCACCCCTAGTGTTAACCCTTTTCCTGCCAGTGTCATTTATACAGTAACATTGAATTTTTGTTTTTAGCACTGATCACTGAATTGGTGTCACTGGTCCCCAAAATGTCACTTAGTGGCAGATTTGTCCGCTGCAATGTCGCGTTTCCGCTAAAAATCATTGATCGCCACCATTACTAGTAAAAACAATAAAAAAAATCAAAAGTCCATCAATGTTTTCCATAGTTTGTAGACGCTATAACTTTTGCGCAAACCAATCGGTATACACTTATTAGCATTTGATTGTTAATTATTTTTTTTATTTTTTTTTATTGGGAATGTTTTATAGCAGAAAGTTTAAAAAAATTATTTTTCTTTTATTTTTTCAAAATGATTTTTTTTTTTTTTTTTTTTGTTTATAGCTCTAAAAATAACTGCAGAGGTGATCAAATGCCACCAAAAGAAAGCTCTATTTGTAGGAAAAATTAGATCAATTTATTTATTATTGTCAGTTAAAACAACGCAGTGCTGTATAGCAAAAAATGGCCTGGTTATTAAGGGGGTAAAACCATCCCTACTCTAGTCAAAATAAGACAAATAATTTTGGCTTGAGTTCCGTGTTAGGTTGCATTCATATTTACCATTGGTAAAAATGCCAAGTTCCAAATTGAGAAAAGGTATGCTTAAAAATGCAATAATGTTGTGAAACAATCTGCATACAGCTTCCATAGCTTTTATCTGTTTCTTTCAAATTCACTATCTGGAATTTAATTCTATGTATTTCCTAAAATGTGACTAAACAGAATTTGATCTTTTATCGTTGGTATTAGTTTCCTGTAACTTGATAGACATTTCTGAAACCCCCATAGATTCAGTCTGCCATATACAAGACACCACAAGCTACAATTTGTGCCATCATCCGTGTGAAAGAGTGATAGGGTTAATGTTCTTTCCAATATCCAAATAAGCACAAGCATCTTTTATTCAGGTTGGCCCCATGAATAGATAAACCAGCTTTAAACTATCATCAGAGTGACACTGGATCAAGTCAATTTGTTCAAACATTTGTTTAGATTTTTTTTTTTTTAATATGCATTCACAGTTCTTGGAAAGACAAATGATGCTTATCAATATGTTTTATTTTTTTTTTTATTTTTTTTTAATTAAACAGGTTTGCAAAACTAATCACAATTGTTATTGATAACCTTTATTCTGTTGACAGATTTTTAGCAACAAGTCCATTGTTTTCTTTCTATGCATTGGAATTTATTTTTACATTCCACCTTTATATA
Organism: Pelophylax lessonae; assembly: GCF_965119305.1. NCBI lineage: Eukaryota > Metazoa > Chordata > Amphibia > Anura > Ranidae > Pelophylax > Pelophylax lessonae. Next base: position 410,722,883 of record NC_138770.1, on the reverse strand, counting down.
GATCTAAAATTTTAGGGAATATGTAATAGATTAAAATGCACAATTTATAAGAATTATATTTGTAAAATATTGTGAATAAAGTCTTTTATTCTACATGAAGTTTTGGTGGTGTATTGATTTGTTTAGATGATTTATATGAGGAGGAATCTACCAATTTTGCCAAAAAATAAAAAGACAAGTCAACAAAAAGTGGATGATTCTCTTACCACATAAATTCAAAATGAGCAAATTTATTAACCAGTTGTGGACATTGCGCATGATAAATCCAAAAAAACTTCTGGAAGGGGTGTATCCTTCTGCCCCGCTGCCACATCCCTCCCTGTATTTGCTGACAGTTGCAGTGTAAGGCTGGCCATAGACAGCTCAAATCTTCAGGAGGAACCAGCCGAGATTTGAACTGTGTGTGGGCTGGCTGAATCTACCTAGTTGATTCACCGATCAACTTAGGCACAAGCATCTTGTCAGATTCACTTGCTATTGCTACTGCTATAGCCGCTAGCAATAATCACTGTCTTCTGGCGGGGACGGCTTCCCCCTGCCTGCCCCCTTGCAGGGACCAGACAATTGCTCGGCTGTGTGGGTGGGGGAAGGGGGTTTGCACCATCTATTGCCAGGCCTAAAGGAGTTGTGAATGCAGGAGCTTTTTATCTTAATGCATTAAGATAAAAATCCTGTGTGCAGCAGGCTCCTCAGCACCCCTAATAACTTGAGCCCCTTCATTTACAGTGGGTACAGAAAGTATTCAGACCCCCTTAAATTTTTCACTCTTTGTTATATTGCAGCCATTTGCTAAAATCACTTAGGTTCATTCTTCTTCCTCATGAATGTACACATAGCACCCCATACTGACAGAAAAACACAGAATTGTTGACATTGTTGCAGATTTATTAAAAAAGAAAAACTGAAATATCACATGGTCCTAAGTATTCAGACCCTTTGCTGTGACACTCATATATTTAACTCGGGTGCTTTCCATTTCTTCTGATCATCCTTGAGATGGTTCTACACCTTCATTTGAGTCCAGCTGTGTTTGATTATACTGATTGGACTTGATTAGGAAAGCCACATACCTGTCTATATAAGACCTTCCAGATCACAATGCATGTCAGAGCAAATGAGAATCATGAGGTCAAAGGAACTGCCTGAAGAGCTCAGAGACAGAATTGTGGCAAGGCACAGATCTGGCCAAGGTTACAAAAAGATTTCTGCTGCACTTAAGGTTCCTAAGAGCACAGAGGCCTCCATAATCCTCAAATGGAAGACGTTTGGGACGACCAGAACCCTTCCTAGAGCTGGCCGTCCAGCCAAACTGAGCTATCGGGGGAGAAGAGCCTTGGTGAGAGAGGTAAAGAAGAACCCAAAGATCACTGTGGCTGAGCTCCAGTGATGCAGTCAGGAGATGGGAGAAAGTTGTAGAAAGTCAACCATCACTGCAGCCCTCCACCAGTCGGGGCTTTATGGCAGAGTGGCCCGACGGAAGCCTCTCCTCAGTGTAAGACACATGAAAGCCTGCATGGAGTTTGCTAAAAAAAACACCTGAAGGACTCCAAGATGGTGAGAAATAAGAGACAATAATTCTCTAATGTGTCCTGTGCTCACTGCCCGGAACTGTGGAGCTCCATTGGCATTTGCCATTGAACACCAGAATTGGCAGGTCTGCCACTGGTGCCCTGTGCTTTTCACAGATGAGAGCAAGTTCACCCTGAGCACATGTGACAGACATGAAAAGGCCTAGAGAAGCCATTGAGAACGTTATGCTGCCTGTAACATTGTTCAGCATTACCGGTTTGGTGGTGGGTCAGTGATGGTCTGGGGAGGCATATCCATTGAGGGACACATAGACTTCTACAGGCTAGACAATGGCACCCTGACTGCCGTTAGGTATCGGGATGAAATCCTTGGACCCATTGTCAGACCCTATGCTGGTGCGGTGGGTCCTGGGTTCCTCCTGGTGCACGACAATGTGGCGAAAGCATGCAGCCAGTTCCTTGAGGATGAAGGAATTGTTATTTTTTTTATTGTCCTGACCCCCCATTGTACCCAATATTGCTATAAATATCAGGAATTGGAAGAAGATCATTGTATCACCTTTTTGCAATGACTGACATGTATCCATGTATCTCTTCCTTCTACCTTGAGGGATGTTGGCGTGACCAACTGCATCCTTAGTGGCCCGTCAAACCGAGGTTCGAGACTTCTGACGTGTCTCTTGATTACTACCCAATCACCAGGCCTTATTTTATGGCTTTTAGTATCCTCATTTGGATCTGGTAGGGATGAAAACACATGGTTATGTTATTTTGTCAATAGTTTTTGAAGTGCTGCAACATATCCAGTAAGATCTGAGTGTATATTTTGCAATTGCTGTGGGCAATAGAGACCTGCTTTAGGAGCACATCCAAAGAGTACCTACACATCTCTTGGGAGTGTTCCTGAAGGAATGTAACACAATAGGCAGGCACTCTGGCCAGGGTTTTCCTGTTTCTGCCATTAACTTGCTCAGCCTGTTTTTTATTGTACCATTCAACCTTTCTACCTTCCTGCTATTCTGTTGTTGATATGGGGTATGAAAGGCTTGTTCAATATTTAGTGCAGATAGGATTTCTTGTAAAACCTTTCCTGTGAAGTGAGTACCCCTGTCACTTTAACCACATAACGACCGCCCGCCGCAGTTTTACTGCGGCAGGCAGCCGCTCCTGGGCAAAGTGACGTAGTACTACGTCGCTTGCTCAGGAGGCTGTAGTGGGCGAGCCCCTGCCGCCGGCTGCGCGCTCCCGCCCCCGCTCGTTCCCTGGGGAGCCAGCACGTGTGACCGGTGGCTCACGATCTCCCGCAGCAGAGGGAGAAAGACAGACGGCTGATGTAAACACAGCAGTCTGTCATTCTCCCTGAAGTAATGACAGAGGCTATGTGATCCTGCTGTATAGGATCGCATGTCTCTGTGATTACTTCACAAGCTACGCCCCCTGACAGTTAGAATCACACTTCTAGGGACACACTTAACCCCTTGATCACCAGTAAAGTTAATCACCAGTAAAGTTAACCCCTTCCCTGCCAGTGTCATTTTTACAGTAACAGTGCATATTTATAGCACTGATTACTGTAGTAATGTCACTGGTGCCCCCAAAGGTGTCAGAAATGTCAGTTAGGGGTCTGATCTGTCCGCCGCAATGTCACAGTCCCGCAAAAAAAATCGCAGATCGCCGCCATTACTAATTTAAAAAAAAAACAAAAATGACATAAATCTTTCCCGTAGTTAGTAAACACAATAACTTTTGCGCAAACCAATCAAAATACGCTTATTGCAATTTTTGTTACCAAAAATATGTAGCAGAAAAAAAATTGGCCTAAAATGGTAAAAAATGTTGATTTTTAAATTTTTTTTTTTTGAGAATTTCATATAAAAAAATGTGAAAAATATTATCTTTTCAAAATTGTCGCTCTTTTTATGTTTATAGCGCAAAAAATAAAAATCGCACAGGTGATCAAAACCACCAAAAGAAAGCTCTGTTTGTGGGAAAAAAAAGGACGTAAATTTCGTATTAAATTTTGTCCGTTAAAGTCACGCAGTGGCGAACCCCAAAATAGGGCCTGGTCTTTGAGCAGGAAAATCCTCCGGTCTGAAAGTGGTTAAATGGTCTCTGGTATCCTGTACCTGCACACTACCTCGGACAAGAGTTTTTTTTTTTTCTGTTGTTTGTACTGTACTCCTGGAAACTGGCCAGGCCTCAGGCCACCCTGAAAAAGTGTCTGCACAGACCAAAGCATGTGCATAGGGACCAGGCTGTAGGAGATAAATGTAATCTATTTGAATTCTCTGGAAAGGATAGTCTGGCTAGAAGGTGTGCTTTTGTGGGGTTTTTACAGTCTTACCAGCATTGAACCTTGCATAAGTAAGAATAAGAAGCAGTACGTTTTGCAGCTACTCCAGAAAAACCTGCTGCTATCCAGCGTTCCATTACCAAGGTGATCATTACAGTCTTTGAGTTATGACACGGTCCATGAGCTACGGCTGACATCATCGGGTATAAGGCCTGAGGTCTCATCAGGTGTTGGACCTTTCTTCTGCCACTTCTCACGTTCCTGTGAGGAGGCTTGTTTCTGCAATGATATCAAGATTGCTATACTTACCGGGGTTGGTTGCTTTTCTGCAAATGTCAGTACCCGTATAGGGACTTGTTCCAGTGAAGCCTTTTTCACTGCCCTATGAGCGCTTGAGTTTCCTGCAGCCCCCTCTGTGTCTTCTCTCGCATGTGCCTTGGTTTTTAAAATAAAATGGCCATCTCTGTGGGACACTGGAAGACTAAGAAAGGTCTCTCTATTTTATCTGCATGCTTTATTGGCTTACCAGCTGAGGTTAAAAAGTTATGAGCTTTCCAAATTGGACCAATAGCAGTTGGCTCATAGCAGTCATGAGGGGTATCAAACACTTTCTCCTACCCCTCTGGAGCCTGCTCTGGTACTGGGAGTAATCTGACAGGATTCAACACATTGCATCGTTTGATTGTGATATGGTCACTACTCAATAGGGCACATTCATACACCAATATCCAAGCCGAGGAAATGCATCTGGTTTGTGCCCAGTGGAGTATCTCCTGCACAGCATGTGGAACCATTATGGTTAGTGGATGTCCTAGAACTATATCAGTTGTCTTATCCAGTAGCTCCTTACAGGCTTCTACAGTCTGTATACAGCTGGGGGATCCCTTTATCACAGGGTCAAGTTTGTTAAGAAACATATGCTAGTGGCTTTTACTTGCCTCTATGTTCTTGTGTGAGAACCCCAGATACATGTCCGTTTAACCACTTGCCGACCGCCCACAGTATATTTACTGCGGCAGTCAGCCCCTCCTGGGCAAAGCGACGTAGTACTACGTTGCTCGCCCAGGAGCCTGCAGGGGGCGTGCTCCCGCTCCCGCTCGTTTACTAAAGGTCCCTCCGCCGGCCACTCACAATCTCCCGCTGGAGAGGGAGAGAGGCAGGCGGCTGATGTAAACAAAGCCGCCTGTCATTCTCCCTGGTGTAACTGCAGAGATCATACGATCCTGCTATGTAGGATTGTATGTCTCTGTTGTTACATCACAAGCCACGTCCCTTTACAGTTAGAATCACGCCCCTAGGGACACACTTAACCCCTTGATCACTAATAAAGTTAACCCCTTCCCTGCCAGTGTCATTTTTACAGTCACAGTGCATATGTATAGCACTGATTACTGTAGTAGTGTCACTGGTATCCCCAAAAGTGTCAAAAATGTTAGTCAGGGGTCCGATCTGTCTGCCGCAATGTCGCAGTCCCGCAAAAAAAATCGCAGATCCTAGCCATTACTAGTTAAAAAAAGACAACAATAAAAATTACGTAAATCTTTACCTTAGTAAACGCAATAACTTTTACGCAAACCAATCAAAATACGCTAATTGCGATATTTTTTACCAAAAATATGTAGCAGAACACAAATTGGCCTAAAATGTTAAAAAAAATGTACATTTTTTTGGGGGGGGAATTTCATATAAAAAAAAATGTGAAAAATATTGTTATTTTTTCAAAATTAACGCTTTTTTTATTTATAGTGCAAAAAAATAAAAATCGAACAGGTGATCAAATACCACCAAAAGAAAGCTCTGTTTGTGGGGAAAAAAGGACGCCAATTTCATAAGGATACAGCGTCGCACGACCGCGCAATTGTCCGTTAAAGTCACGCAGTGCCAAAGCGCAATATAGGCCCTGGTCTTTGAGCAGGAAAATCCTCCGGGGCTTAAGCGGTTAACTCACGACAAAATAGAGTAAAAGGCTTTGTGTAATTTGGGAGAGAGGGCAGAAACTACCTGAATCCCCTCCTTTAGTTCATGTAGACAATCTATCTCCTCTTGAATTAAAAAGAAAGACTGTCTGGTTATAGCTTTGTACAGAGGGGCCATTCTCTGGGAAGCATCTGGTATCCAGTCTCTACACTAACCCACTAGTCCCAGGAATACCCTTAACTGTCTCTCATTTTTAGGGGTTTGATACTCCCTTATGACTTTAACTCTGTCGGTTGTCAGATGTTTGATACCATGTGAAATTCAGTGCCCCAGGAACACCACTTTTTCCTGGCAATACTGTAGTTTTTCCTTACTGGCTTTGTTATTGGTCTTGGCTAGGAAGCAGAGCAGACTAATGGTGTCCTGCTCACATGTCTTCAAGCAGCAAGTCATCTACATATTGTTTTAGTGCCGTCTCTGTGTCAGTGGGGGCCCAACCATCTAACACTTCCTTCAGTTAGTTACCATACTTGGACGGGGAGATTGCACAGCCTTGGGGAAGGCGAGTCCAGATGTACTGTTCCTTTAGAACAGTGAATCTGAACAGGTACCAGCAATCTGGGAAGAATGCATTGGAGATGTCGACCACAGTAAAATACCTAGCTGTAGGTGGTATTCCTCCCAGTAAGGTATGTGGATTTGGTACAATCAGAGCAGCAATTTCTATGACCAGATTTATCGCTCTCAGATCATGCACCATCCGGTAGACAGGGGGCTTCCCTTTTTCTGTTTTTTTTTTTTCTTTACTAGGAGCAGTGGTGTGTTAACACTTGATCTGAATTTTACTACAACCCCTGCTTTTTTGAGTTTGCCTAGCTGTATTTGGATACCATCCATCTGTGACACATTCAAGAGGTATTGTGGCAGACATGGAGGCACTGCTCCTGGCTTCAATCTGACCAGTACTGGCTGTACATTTAATAATACTATGTCATACTTGTCTACCGCCCACAATTTGTCAGGCACTGGTAATTGTTCTTATTTGTTTGGGGAGTTCTGTTCAGTGTAGTCATGAGAAAACATGATGTTTAAAAAATGCTTCTAGCCACCCCCATGTTGCACAGAAATGTTTTTCCTGGATCAAAAGGTAGCTGCTTGAACATCAGCTGAATCTGTGCTTCTGATCCAGTTTTTGGTGCTCTGATAGGATATGCGGACACGGGTTGGCTGAATCCTTATTCATTGTCTTGACCCTTTGTTTGGGGGACTGTGGTCCTTTGCTTATGGGGGGCCCTGCAATTCCTTGCAAAATGTCCTGTCTTCCAACAATTATAGCAGGTAACTTTCCATTTCTCTGTCTTATGCTCACTTTCATTCTCTTATTTTCCCTATAGGCTTCGCTACATACATAACCTTCTATCTTAATAGATTCGTCACCCATAATGACAGGAATTAACATACTTTCATCCTTCAAAATACCCTCATAAGACTTTGTCTTATGCTGTTCCTCAGATAGAGGAACAACCTTTTCCCCTGTCTGTGGAGGAGCAACCACGCTAGCCGTTTCTGGGGGGGGGTCACTGCAACTTTCGTCTCTCTTCCTCCTTTATAGGTCAAGACAGAGACCGTTTTTTTGGGGGGGTTTTTTCACATGAAACAATTTAACACACCCTAATTCATTAAGCCTCATGCTCTCCTCTTTTCATTTCAAAACAGCTGCTAACAAATTAGCTTTCACTAAGTCTGATTCATACACTCTGCAAGGAATCTGCCATATATCAAAAGTGCCTTCTTGCCTTATCTTACAAATGGGATTGTCAACTGTCCATTTACAAAAAAACACAATCGGTTCTTTCACCCAAGAACCATGCTCCTGAAGCATATAGTCTAAAGCGATAGTCTTAACGACTTCTTTGGATGCAGACCCCTGGTCAGTCTTACTCCCACCTCTAGTAGCCCAAGGTCTTATTTTTTTGCTTTCTTTTAACCCTGTGATAGAACCGCCAGGTCCCTTTTCCTTGGTTTTATTTGGACAGTAAAACAATCCAATCCCCAGCTGTTTTTTTTTTACAATGGTCAAACAGTTACTATGGCAGACAATTTCTCACTTCGAACCAAACCATTACAATATATATATATATATATATATATATATATATATATATATATATATATATATATATATATACACACACACAGTATCTCACAAAAGTGAGTACACCCCTCATGTTTTTGTAAATATTTTGTTATATCTTTTTATGTGACAACACTGAAGAAATGACAGTTTGCTACAATGTAAAGTAGTGAGTGTACAGCTTGTATAACAGTGTAAATTTGCTGTCCCCTCATAATAACTCACCACACAGCCAATAATGTCTAAACCGTTGGCAACAAAAGTGAGTACACCCCTAATTTAAAATGTCCAAATTTGGCCCAAAGTGTCAATATTTTGTGTGGCCACCATTATTTTCCTGCACTGCCTTAACCCTCTTGGGTATGGAGATCAACAGAGCATCACAGGTTGCCATTGGAGCCCTCTTCCACTCCTCCATGACGACATCATGGAGCTGGTGGATGTTAGAGACCTTGCGCTCCTCCACCTTCCATTTGAGGATGCCCCACAGATGCTCAATAGGGTTTAGGTCTGGAGACATGCTTGGCCAGTCCATCACCTTTACCCTCAGCTTCTTTAGCAAGGCAGTGGTCGTCTTGGAAGTGTGTTTGTGGTCATTCTCATGTTGGAATACTGCCCTGTGGCCCTGTCTCTGAAGAGAGACAGGGCCACAGGGCAGTTGCACAGAAATGTTTTTCCTGGATCAAAAGGTAGCTGCTTGAACATCAGCTGAATCTGTGCTTCTGATCCAGTTTTTGGTGCTCTGATAGGATATGCGGACACGGGTTGGCTGAATCCTTATTCATTGTCTTGACCCTTTGTTTGGGGGACTGTGGTCCTTTGCTTATGGGGGGCCCTGCAATTCCTTGCAAAATGTCCTGTCTTCCAACAATTATAGCAGGTAACTTTCCATTTCTCTGTCTTATGCTCACTTTCATTCTCTTATTTTCCCTATAGGCTTCGCTACATACATAACCTTCTATCTTAATAGATTCGTCACCCATAATGACAGGAATTAACATACTTTCATCCTTCAAAATACCCTCATAAGACTTTGTCTTATGCTGTTCCTCAGATAGAGGAACAACCTTTTCCCCTGTCTGTGGAGGAGCAACCACGCTAGCCGTTTCTGGGGGGGGGTCACTGCAACTTTCGTCTCTCTTCCTCCTTTATAGGTCAAGACAGAGACCGTTTTTTTGGGGGGGTTTTTTCACATGAAACAATTTAACACACCCTAATTCATTAAGCCTCATGCTCTCCTCTTTTCATTTCAAAACAGCTGCTAACAAATTAGCTTTCACTAAGTCTGATTCATACACTCTGCAAGGAATCTGCCATATATCAAAAGTGCCTTCTTGCCTTATCTTACAAATGGGATTGTCAACTGTCCATTTACAAAAAAACACAATCGGTTCTTTCACCCAAGAACCATGCTCCTGAAGCATATAGTCTAAAGCGATAGTCTTAACGACTTCTTTGGATGCAGACCCCTGGTCAGTCTTACTCCCACCTCTAGTAGCCCAAGGTCTTATTTTTTTGCTTTCTTTTAACCCTGTGATAGAACCGCCAGGTCCCTTTTCCTTGGTTTTATTTGGACAGTAAAACAATCCAATCCCCAGCTGTTTTTTTTTTACAATGGTCAAACAGTTACTATGGCAGACAATTTCTCACTTCGAACCAAACCATTACAATATATATATATATATATATACACACACAGTATCTCACAAAAGTGAGTACACCCCTCATGTTTTTGTAAATATTTTGTTATATCTTTTTATGTGACAACACTGAAGAAATGACAGTTTGCTACAATGTAAAGTAGTGAGTGTACAGCTTGTATAACAGTGTAAATTTGCTGTCCCCTCATAATAACTCACCACACAGCCAATAATGTCTAAACCGTTGGCAACAAAAGTGAGTACACCCCTAATTTAAAATGTCCAAATTTGGCCCAAAGTGTCAATATTTTGTGTGGCCACCATTATTTTCCTGCACTGCCTTAACCCTCTTGGGTATGGAGATCAACAGAGCATCACAGGTTGCCATTGGAGCCCTCTTCCACTCCTCCATGACGACATCATGGAGCTGGTGGATGTTAGAGACCTTGCGCTCCTCCACCTTCCATTTGAGGATGCCCCACAGATGCTCAATAGGGTTTAGGTCTGGAGACATGCTTGGCCAGTCCATCACCTTTACCCTCAGCTTCTTTAGCAAGGCAGTGGTCGTCTTGGAAGTGTGTTTGTGGTCATTCTCATGTTGGAATACTGCCCTGTGGCCCTGTCTCTGAAGAGAGGGGATCATGCTCTGCTTCACTGTGCTGCAGCCCGCAGTACATGTTGGCATTCATGGTTCCCTAAATGAACTGTAGCTCCCCAGTGCCAGCAGCACTCATGCAGCCCCAGACCATGACACTTCCACCACCATATTTGATTGTAGGCAGTACACACTTGTCTGCATTCCTCCCCTAGTTGCCGCCACATACGCTTGACACCATCTGAACCAAATAAGTGTATCTTGGTCTCAGCAGACCACAGGACATGGTTCCAGTAATCCATTTCCTTAGTCTTCTTGTGGGCTTTTTTGTGCATTATCTTTAGAAGAGGCTTCTTTCTGGGACAACAGCCATACAGACCAATTTGATGCAGTGTGCGGCGTTTGGTCTGAGCACTGACAGGCTGACCCCCCCACCCCTTCAACCTCTACAGCAATGCTTGCAGAACTCATACGTCTATTTCCCAAAGACAACCTGTGGGTATGACGCTAAGCATGTGCACTCAACTTCTTTGGCGAGGCCTGTTCTGAGTGGAACCTGTCCTGTTAAACCGCCATATGGTCTTGGCCACCGTGCTGCAGCTCAGTTTCAGAGTCTTGGCAATCTTCTTATAGCCTAGGCCAGTGATGGCAAACTTGGCACCCCAGATGTTTTGGAACTATATTTCCCATGATGCTAATGCGCTCTGTAGTCTAGTTGAGCATCATGGGAAATGTAGTTCCAAAACATCTGGGGTGCCAAAGTTCACCATCACTGGCCTAGGCCATCTTTATGAAGAGCAACAATCCTTTTTTTCAGATCCTCAAAAATTTCTTTGCCATAAGGGGCCATGTTGAACTCCCAGTGACCAGTATGAGAGAGTGAGAGCGATAACACCAAATTTTACACATCTGTTCCCCATTTACACCTGAGACTTGTAACACTAGCAAGTCACATGACACCGGGGAGGGAAAATGGCTAATTTGGCCTAATTTGGACATTTTAACTTAGGGGGTGAGCTCACTTTTGTTGCCAGTGGTTTAGACATTAATGGCTGTGTGTTGAGTTATTTTGAGGGAACAGCAAATTTACACTGTTATACAAGCTGTACAATCACTACTTTACATTGTAGCAAAGTGTCATTTCTTCAGTGTTGTCCCATGAAAAGATAACATAAAATATTTACAAAAATGTGAGCGTGTACTCACTTTTGGGAGATACTGTGTATATATATATATATATATATATATATATATATATATATATTCTAAAGCATAGAGGCAGAAAACTTTAGGAGTATAAAGAATGAAAGGTTAATTAGTTGCATGGTTGTAGTGCTCGCTGTATCTCAAATGAACACTCAGAAATGAGACCTCTTACCAAAACACAACCTTGGATCATGATTTTACGTGTCCGAGACACCCACAGCGGTGAGGTTTGACCCAACCCCACCTTACACAACAAGTGTTAGCAGCAACAATATATACACCAGCTAAGAGTTTAGGCTCTTTTAAGAGGGTATCATGTCAAAATAAATAGTGTTACCTAGATGTAATTGAGAAGACTGAAAAACAATGGGCTTACCTGGCCAGTTATTTCATTGCCATCCAGATGTGTTACTCCATTGTAGATGACGTCACCTCTCCTGAGCTAAAGCTATAGATACACTTTAACCATTTGAGGATCTTAAACTTAGAAGATATACCTTACAAACCTTCAACAAAGCTTCTAAGGTGTACCTTACAATCCTTCAACAATGCTTCTAAGGTGTATTTTCTATGTTCATCAGGAGGGCAAAATATAAGGGATGCATCCTAGAAACTGTGTTGAAGTTGGTCAGGGGTATCTCTTAGGGCTCTTTCACGCAGGGTTTTTACTATCAGCAGGGGATCCATGAATTACTTTAGTTGCAGTATATCTTTCTTTCTATGGATGATCCAGGTCCTTTGATAGCACTCACAGGTACTTTAACCTGAAAGCAGTGAATCCTTTTTGCAATGTGTAGCAACTTTACTTTGCTCTCCCTGGATGCTCTTCGACACAGATGATTCAGTTTAAGATGCTCCATCCAGGCAGACATCATCTTGCACAGTTACCTCTGAACAGACTTTCTAGCAAGACAACTATAATTCAGCAGAGCACATTGCACACTGTCACCATTTGAGGTGGAACCCACAGGAGAAAAGAAAGCCTCTGGAAGGTTGCATTTATCACCTTCCCTCAGCTCGCACCACTCAAAAATTCCTCCGTGATTGGCTTGAGAGGCTAAATATTCACAACTCAGTTATCAGGTCTTCTTACATGGACTACTGGAAACATCACAACAGTAGCAAGCAGAAGCACTCAATGCCCTGAGATTAGGAAAAACCTGCAGCGCACAGACAAGGTAAACAAAGCTCAGGCTGGCTACAGCCTGATTGCAAAATAAACCCCAGAAAGAGTAGGGACACACCAGCTTAAAGCAGGGTCCCTACACAGATAGGAAATTTGTGTGTACTAGTGAGTTGTGCTGGAGACGACGGATCCTGCGAAAAATGTGAACTGGTAGGTTCCAGTCCCAATGTGTACAATAAAGAGTGCATTAATATTGTCTATCAAATGACAAATGAAAAACCATCTAGATACTCAAAATGCAACCATGCTTTGTAGGTGCATGTTAGGAAATGACTCTTGGCTGTCTGGGCTTTTTGTACCCTTGCAAGGTGTAAAAGTATAGCACATGGCATATTTTCTTTAAGGTATGGATTTTTTATTTACATGAATGATAGATCGTTAATATAGATGTATGGCAGATATGAGTTCCCCTTTTCTATAAGGATCACACAATACCATATGTATCTTGTTATTTTCTTCTATGAGATGCAGTATAGCTCTAAGCCACTCACTTACAAATGGCATTTCAGTGATAAACGCTCTAAATAAATATAGTTTAATCTTTTTAAAAAAAAAAAAAACATTCAATGCAGTCACATTTTTAAAATTATTTCCGTATAATTACACGCATAAATCACGTAGTGCCTCAGGTATACTGTAACATCCTACAAAGAAGGACTGCGTTCTCTCTTTAGCCAAACACAAAGAAACGTATAGAGCCCTAAGGCTCCCATGAGATCAAACCATGCAATATACAGTTCAAGGAAATGCTTTAAAGGTGTACCTTGAGGAAAGCAACCTGATACATTCCTCAATATTTATTTTATTTAAAAAGAATACATAGAAGAATACATGGGTTTTCTCCTTTAACTTCACAAGGCAAGGACAGAACTCTATGAGCATTTGTGTTTTAATGTATGCCATCCTGTTTGATAAGATGTGACAGGTGGGTCCAGGGACTGGGTGACTGATGGCTATGTTCTTTTAATGTATCCCTAAGGAGTTCCCTGTTCAAAATTCCTGTAACGGAATATAGTATGAAGACATAATCTTTGAAAGTGCGTTCTGCAGCATTACTTGCACTATTCATAGGGACAGTAGCATTGGACCCCATGTTTCATACAAGACTTTGTATCCTTTAAAACTGTTATTTTTTAAGTATTATAATAACTGTAAATGGAGAAAAATATAAAAGAAAAATCATGTTAAATGAAAAAAAATAATATCATTCTACTTACAAATCATATACAGCTGTCAAAATATAATGTTTTCTGTGAAAGTGGTCTTTTAAGGATTGTAAAAAAATAAATAAAAAAATAGAGCGAGGGGCTGACAATAGTGGCCTTAAAGGACATGCCACACTAATAATTTTAACATATATTTGTAACAGTTACAAAGATGCCCGCTTATTTTGTCTGGCAATTTGTAACTGGCTACAGAACTGCTTCCATATCTCTGGTTCCTATAGGTTACATATTCATGCTATGCCATTGGATACAAGGAGTAACTAACGAAGCTGCCCATTCACACAGCTAGATCCAACCACTACAAAAATTGTTATTCAGATATAGAGCTACCAATCACTGCAACACTGCATCGTGCAGCAACTGATATTAAACTCAGTCACATCCAGATACCATCTGCAAAACTGGAAAATAAAAGTAAAAAGGAAACATACAATATTCAATTGCCATTGTCCCTTCTATTTATGTAAAAAGATCATGCCACTGTATTTATTTAATATAAAAAAAATAATCTTGGAGGTTCCAGGAGGGTAGAAGAGACATCAAACATGTACTCTGGTCCTGACCAATGTTGTCACACTTCTAGAGTGAAGTACAGAGGATCTCCCAAATACTCACAGATTATGTCAACTCCGAGGGACCCCTCGCTCTTCCTCCTACACATTTCAAAGATGCCAACTAAAACCTACAAATAATAATTTCTGCATCACCTAATCAATGCCACCAAATGTTTTTCATCTGAAAAAAGTGGAAAGACCCACACCCTACCTCTATATCGTTTTGGGTTTCTAAAGTCAAAGAAACAAATGACATGGAGGACCTCGTCCTCTCCTCTTACAGTCATCATGAGGCCTACACCAAAACATGGTTCCACTGGAATACTTTCAAATATTCCAATGAGAGAAAGGCTGTATTTGGACCAAATCCAGAAGGCATGCCTATCGCCATCCTGGACACTTGGTAACCCCCCATCCCCCACTTCCTTCACCTCCACTTTTCCACCTCCCTCCCGTATATTTTGTTCCCCTCTTTCCCCTGCTACTAATCTTTCCCACCTTTCCTGCCCATCTCTGTTCCTTGTAGAAAATTTAAAAAAAATGAGAACCCGTTTCTTACATACACTGTATTTCTTCCTTTTTGGCACATATACAACCCATTATTCATTTGTAGGTCCTGGACAACTCAACCACCACCAGTTATATCTGATCATATACTCAATCTCGATCCACTGCCAATTATTGAATACTGTATTTTGGCATAACTGTATCATTGTGTAATTGGTGGTGCGCTATATCAAATTAAACTGTGCAATAAATTGCAAGCAATAGAAATTTGCAACCTCAAAATCAGACAAATAATATTGGTGCAAAAATTATATATAGGAGAAAACCTCCTTTCTCTGAAGATAGCCAATAGGCGGAAACGCGTCAGATAGGAGGCCTGCCGTCACCAGGTCGCTTGGGACCCGGGCTGCAGCCGGACCCAGGCTACACAGGAATCCCTCACCGCTTTATACAACCATATGCGAAGTCTTTTTCACATTTCATGTAAGTGCAATTTTATTTTAATAAAGTTTTAATCAAGGGTAATGCACTATAGTAGTTATTCCTCTTACATGTTATGCTGGAACGAAACGATCCTTCCAATCGCTTTCAACAAGCGGCTGCCAGTGCCATCTGGATACAGAGTTATACTCGCCTGAGAGCAGCGTAACAGTATTTGGTATCCATATCCATCTGAGGCTGTCAGTACCAACTGGATACAGAGACATACTCGTCTAAGAGGAGTGTAGCAACGCTTGTTATCTATATCCATCTGGTAAGAAGCCCAGCGGGCTACTTTGTACGCACAGTGGGGAGCACCATTTTGATTTAGAGCACCGGGATTGTTTGATTTTGCTAAGGAGAGCACTTACCTTATTACGTCCGGTAAGGAGGAATTCCAACAGGTGGAGGGAATTCAAGTCACTAGTTGTTTTGAACACCATCTGTCACGAATCACATCACTGAAAATTGTTTCAATATTGACACGTTGATGTCTTGGGACTTTTTCTCCTATATATAATTTTTGCACCAATATTATTTGTCTGATTTTGAGGTTGCAAATTTCTATTGCTTGCAATTTATTGCACAGTTTAATTTGATATAGCGCACCACCAATTACACATATATCACTTTTTTTATCTGGGAGCAGCATATCACAGATCAGCGCACTTTTCTTTTTTACACATAACTGTATCATTGTTCTCCCTGTTGCATATTTCACCTATGTTCTATCAATACGGATATGTACACAAATCTATGTTGCTAAGTATTTTTGCAATACCTGCTTTATGGTTGTGAATTATTTTAATAAATAAAGAATTAAAAAAATATATATCAGAGTACCTTATGTAATCATTGATGTTCAGCAGTCACATTCAATTTCCCTGGTCTTTCCTGTCCTCCGGTAAAGATCTATGGGAGGAGTTTTCAGGACATAGAAACATAGAATGTGTTGGCAGATAAGAACCATTTGGTCCATCTAGTCTGCCCAATATATCTGAATCCTATGAATAGTCCCTGGCCCTATCTTATATGAAGGATAGCCTTATGCCTATCCCATGCATGCTTAAACTCCTTCACTGTATTTGCAGCTACCACTTCTGCAGGAAGGTTATTCCATGCATCCACTACTCTCTCAGTAAAGTAATACTTCCTCATATTACTTTTAAACCTTTGCCCCTCTAATTTAAAACTGTGTACTCTTGGTAGTGGTAGTTTTTCTTCTTTTAAATATGCTCTCCTTTACCGAGTTGATTCCCTTTATGTATTTAAAAGTTTCTATCATATCCCCTCTGTCTCTTCTTTCTTCCAAGCTATACATGTTAAGGTCCTTTAACCTTTCCTGGTATGTTTTTTCCTGCAATCCATGTACTAGTTTAGTAGCTCTTCTCTGAACTCTCTCTAGAGTATCTATATACTTCTGGAGATATGGCCTCCAGTACTGCGCACAATACTCCAAGTGAGGTCTCACCAGTGTTCTGTACAGCGGCATAAGCACTTCTCTCTTTCTACTGCTTATACCTCTCCCTATACATCCAAGCATTCTGCTGGCATTTCGTGCTGCTCTATTACATTGTCTTCCCACCTTTAAGTCTTCTGAAATAATTACTCCTAAATCCCTTTCCTCAGATACTGAGGTCAGGACTGTGTCAAATATTCTATATTCTGCCCTTGGGTTTTTATGCCCCAGGTGCATTATCTTGCACTTATCCACATTTAATTTCAGTTGCCAGAGTTCTGACCATTCTTCTAGTTTTCCTAAATCCTTTTCCATTTGGCGTTTCCCTCCAGGAACATCAACCCTGTTACATATCTTTGTGTCATCAGCAAAAAGACAAACCTTACCATCGAGGCCTTTTGCAATATCACTTATGAAGATATTAAACAAAATTGGTCCCAGTACAGATCCCTGAGGTACCCCACTGGTAACATGACCTTGTTCTGAATGTTCTCCATTGACTACAACCCTCTGTTGTCTGTCACTCAGCCACTGCCTAATCCACTCAACAATATGGGAGTCCATGCTCAATGACTGCAGTTTATTGATAAGTCTTCTATGTGGGACAGTGTCAAAAGCCTTACTAAAATCTAGATATGCAATGTCTACTGCACCTCCACCGTCTATTATTTTAGTCACCCAGTCAAAAAAATCTATAAGATTTGTTTGACATGATCTCCCTGAAGTAAACCCATGTTGTTTTTCATCTTGCAATCCATGGGATTTAAGATGTTCCACAATCCTATCCTTTAATAGGGTTTCCATTAATTTGCCTACTATTGATGTCAGACTCACTGGTCTATAGTTGCTCAATTCCTCCCTACTACCTTTCTTGTGAATGGGCACGACATTTGCCAATTTCCAATCTTCCGGGACGACTCCTGTTACTAATGATTGGTTAAATAAATCTGTTAATGGTTTTGCCAGCTCACCACTAAGCTCTTTTAATAATTTTGGGTGTATCTCATCAGGACCCTGTGACTTATTTGTCTTCACTTTAGACAGCAATCTTAGAACGTCTTCCTCTGTAAAGACACATGCATCAAACGATTCATTAGTCATCCTTTCAAGTGGAGGTCCTTCTCCTTCTTTTTCTTCTGTAAAAACTGAACAGAAGTATTCATTAAGGCAGTCGGCTAGCCCTTTATTCTCTTCTACATACCTTCCGTCCTTTGTTTTTAATTTAGTTATTCCTTGTTTTAATTTCCTTTTTTCATTTATATATCTGAAGAATGTCTTATCCCCCTTTTTCATAGACTGAGCTAGTTTTTCTTATGCCTGCGTTTTAGAAGTTCTTATAACTTGCTTGGCCTCTTTCTGCCTAATCTTGTAGATTTCCTTATCTTCATTGCTCTGGGTTTTTTTTATAATTACAAAATGCTAGCTTTTTATTTTTAATGATTTGGGCCACTTCTGCTGAGTACCACAGTGGTCTCTTCCTTTTTTTGCTTTTACTGACAAGTCTAATGCAATTTTCTGTTGCCTTCAATAATGCACCTTTTAAGTAGTCCCATTTCTCCTGGACTCCATGAAATCCGTTCCAGTCTGATAAGGACTCATTTATGACTAATTTCATTTTTGAAAAGTCTGTTTTTCTAAAATCTAAAACTTTTGTTTTTGTGTGGTGTGACTCTTTCACAGTTCTTATATTAAACCACACTGACTGGTGATCACTAGATCCCAAGGTTTCGCCTACAATGACATCATATACCGAATCCCCATTTGTGAATACCAAATCCAAAATGGCCTCCCTCCGGGTTGTCTCCTCAACCACTTGTTGCAGAGACAACCCCAGTAGGGAATTTAGAATATCTGTACACCTGGTAGAACTTGCTATTTTGGTTTTCCAGTTTATATCTGGAAGATTAAAATCTCCCATAATGATAACTTCTCCTTTCATTGTCATTTTAGCTATTTCTTCAACTAGTAGATCATCTAGTTCTTTAACTTGACCAGGTGGTCTATATATCACACCTGCACGAGTTACTGCATGATTAGCAAACTGCAACGTAACCCAAACTGACTCTATGTTGGCCTCACAAACTTGTATTAGGTTAGATTTAATGCTATCTTTCACATACAGGGCCACTCCTCCTCCTTTCTTGCCTTCTCTGTCTCTTCTGTATAAAGAGTACCCTGGTATGGTTATGTCCCAGTCATTTCTTTCATTAAACCATGTCTCCGTAACAGCCACTAAATCTACATTCTCAGATGCCATTATTGACCCAAGTTCATTGATTTTTTTACCTAAACTGCGAGCATTTGTAGACAGGACTCTGAGCTTATCATTTCTTAACCTCTGTGCTTCTGACCTGTTCTGGCATTGTTTCGGGGGGCAATTGGACTCTTGTATTTCCACTCTTTTGCCCCCCCCCCTTCCTAGTTTAAATACTCTTTCGCAAATTCTTGAAGTTGTTCACTAAGTACATTTGTTCCTTTGAGAGAAAGATGCAAACCATCTTTTTTGGACTTTGCTGATCTATGCAAACCATCTTTTTTGGTCTTTGCTGATCTATACTCTATATAGCAACAGAGGACATCTGGACTACGAATCTGTTTCTACACAGTGCTTATTGGTGCTATGCCAGTCACATGACATAAAAAAGGGCTTACAGAATATAGACTAAAAATAAATTTATATTAGCATCAAAGTGTTCTAAAGCTTATTGCAAATCTATATTACAAAGCAAATGTTTATTCTTTTTTTTTTTTTTTTTTTTTACAAAAACACAGTATAAATGAGTTTAAATTGAATGACAATAGCTTTCACTTGTAAAGATATCTTGAGAAGGTTCTGCCAATCACAGCCTGTGTCACGTGCCTCAAATTTGTAAGTGTGTGTGCTGGGAATAACAGGGAGGTGAAGTCTCCATCAATCAATAACATATACCCTGCCCCATAGTGTTTAGCAATATGAGGGCTTGAAGGAAGAGGGGAGGGGGGGGGGAGTGTCATTCACCACTGTGTAGATGCCCACATGTATGACTCTATAGTCAAATGGGCTGCAAAGATCATAAAAAAGAGGAAATAAACAGTGTGAATGGGAGCTGAAACTGAAGCATGCTCAATAAATGTGGCAACAGCTGAGCTACACAATCTCGGTCTGCTTTGGGTACACAGACTGAAAAGATAATCAGTGCATAACATGAGATAATGTCAAAAGAAATGCGAAATCCTGAAATATTGAAGTAAATACTATTAGCAAGTAATGTATACAGTAGTTCACATAGTCAGCTAGTATGTGCTTTGTATATTTTGAAATTGTAGCAATGGCTCTTTTAATCTCTTCCATATGAACATTCCAGGGCCATTTCACATTCAGTATCACTGTACACAGGGAATTGTATACATTTATATACAGTATCTAACAAAAGTTAGTACACCCTTTAAATTTTTGTAAATATTTTATTCTATCTTTTCATGTGACAACACTGAAGAAATGACACTTTTCTACAATGTAAAGTAGTGAGTGTACAGCTTGTATAACAGTGTAAATTCGCTGTCCCCTCAAAATAACTTAACACACAGCCATTAATGTCTAAACCGCTGGCAACAAAAGTTAGTACACCCCTAAGTTAAAATGTCCAAAGTGGGCGCAATTAGCCATTTTTCCCTCCCCAGTGTCATGTGACTCATTAGTGTTACAAGGTCTCAGGTGTGAATGGGGAGCAGGTGTGTTAAATTTGGTGTTATCGCTCTCACTCTCTCATACTGATCACTGGAAGTTCAACATGGCACCTCATGACAAAGAACTCTCTGAGGATCTGAAATAAAGAATTGTTGCTCTACATAATGATGGCTCAGGCTATAAGAATGCCAAGACCCTGAAACTGAGCTGCAGCACGGTGGCCAAGACTATACAGCGGCTTAAACAGGACAGGTTCCACTCAGAACAGGCCTCGCCATGGTTGACCAAAACAGTTGAGTGCACGTGCTCAGCTTCATATCCAAAGGTTGTCTTTGGGAAATAGACTTATGAGTGCTGCCAGAATTGTTACAGAGGTTAAAGGGGTGGGGGGCCAGCCTGTCAGTGCTCAGACCATACGCCGCACACTGAATCAAATTGGTCTGCATGGCTGTCGTCCCAGAAGGAAGCCTCTTCTAAAGATGATGCACACGAAAGACGGCAAACAGTTTACTGAAGCAAGCAGACTAAGGACATGGATTACTGGAACCATGTCCTGTGGTCTGATGAGACCAAGATAAACTTATTTGGTTCAGATGGTTTCAAGCATGTGTGGCAGCAACCAGGTGAGGAGTACAAAGACAAGTGTGTCTTGCCTACAATCAAGCATGTTGGTGGGAGTGTCATGGTCTGGGGCTGCATGAGTGCTGCTGGCACTGGGGAGCTACAGTTCATAGAGGGAACCATGATTCCAACATGTACTGTGACATACTGAAGCAGAGCATGATGTCCTCCCTTCAGAGACTGAGCCGCAGGACAGTATTCCAACATAATAACGACCCCAAACACACTTCCAAGATGATCACTCCCTTGCTAAAAAAAGCTGAGGGTAAAGGTTATGGACTGGTCAAGCATGTCTCCAGACGTAAACCTTATTTAACATCTGTGGGGCATCTCCATATGGAAGGTGGAGGAGCGCAAGGTCTCTAACATCCACCAGCTCTGTGACGTTGTCATGGAGGAGTGGAAGAGGGCTCCAGTGGCAACATGTGAAGCTCTGGTGAACTCCATGCCAAAGATGGTTAAGGCAGTGCTGGGAAATAATGGCAGCCACACAAAATATTGACACTTTGGGTCCAATTTGGACATTTTAACTCAGGGATGTACTCACTTTTGTTGCCAGCGATTTAGACATTAATGGCTGTGTGTTGAGTTATTTTGAGGGGACAGCAAATGTACACTGTTATACAAGCTGTACACTAACTACTTTACATTGTAGCAAAGTGTCATATCTTCGGTGTTGTCACATGAAAGGATATAATAAAATATTTACAAAAATGTGAGGGGTGTACTCACTTTCGTGAGATACTGTACATACATAAGATAAATAATATTAGCAGCATTTACATTTAAAAATCTATATAATGTTTTCGCAACCACTCCTCTAGGCTGTAGGAGCTCTTTTCTGCACATCATTCCTATTTCAGGGAAATATTTCTGATGACCCCACTCTTAGCTGAAGTGAGCATTGTCTTTCCCAAGCACATCAACGGTGTTCAGTAACAATAGAGAGTACAGAGTATCCACTTGTCATTGAAAGGCAACCATAAATACTGCTGTAGCTGAAGCCCTTATGCCTTCTGCCTGTACTGAAAACTGTATTCTGTGGAAAAGTGTTTCTGTTCAGAGGAGATAATGCTGTCAGAAATAACAACGAGCTCAACGTGTTAAACATCTATTATTATACTAGGTGCCTGTTTTTAAAGCATTGTTAAAGAGGTTGTAAAGGCTCAAGGTTTTTTTTAACTTCATGCATTGACCTTCTGTGTGTACCAGCTCCCCCAATACCTACTTGAGCCTCCCATTCCTGGGAAAGAACCATGGTAGTTGTAAACCTGAACCTCATCACTAGTCAATATAAACCCGAACCTCATCACTAGTCAATATAAACCCTATCTTTTCAGTCACATGCATTAGAGGCTTTGTGAATTAAAGAGAAAGCCTTCATAAGTTTGCTTTTTGTGCTCCTTTAATCACTTGACTCCTGGAAGATTCACCCCTCTTCATGACCAGGCAATTTTTTGCGACACAGCACTGCATTATATTTACTGACAATTACGTGGTACATAAATGAAATCTATGTCATTTATTTCCCACAAATAGAGCTTTCTTTTGGTGGTATTTAATCACTGGGTTTTTTATGTTTTGCGTTAGAAAGTAAAAAATATTGTTTTGTTTTTTTTTTTTTTTCAAAATTGTCAGTCTTTCTTTTGTTTATGCTACAAATTGTTACCAATAAAAAAATTTTAAGAACCACTTAAAAATGTCTTCATAAATTTAGGCCAAAATGTAATCCTCTACTAGTTTTGCATTTAGCTAGGGTCAGTGTCACTATTAGTAGCATGAGGCGATACCTGGACCCTATAGAGGTTGCACAGGCAGTCCAAATCCTCCAGGATCACACATCAATACGTGCCATTGCCAGAAGGTTTGCTGTTTCTTCCAGCACAGTCTCAAGAGCATGGAGGAGATTCCAGGAGACAAGCAGTTACTCTAGGAGAGCTGGATAGGTTCTTAGAAAGTCCCTAACCCATCCACAGGACTGGTATCTGCTCCTTTGTGCAAGGAGAAACCGGATGAGCACTGCCAGAACCCTACAGCAGGCCACTGGTGTAAATGTCTTGGACCAAACAATCAGAAACAGACTTCAGGAGGGTGGCCTGGGGCCCGACATCCTCAAGTGGGCCCTGTGCTTACAGCAGGGTGCCGTGAAGCTTGATTGGCATTTGCCATTGAACATCAGAATTAGCAGGTCCGCCACTGGTCCCCTGTGCTTTTCACAGATGAGAGCAGGTTCACCCTGAGCACATGTAACAGACGTGAAAGGGCCTGGAGAAGCCATGGAGAACATTATGCTGCCTGTAACATTTTTCAGTATGACTAGTTTGGTGGTGGGTCAGTGATGGTCTGGGGAGGTATATTCATGGAGGGACGCTAAGACCTCTACAAGCTAGACAATGGCACCCTGACTGCCATTAGGTATCGTAAAATCCTTGGACCCATTGTCAGACCCTATGGTGGTCCAGTGGTCCTGGGTTCCTCCTGGTGCACAACAACGCCTGGCCTCATGTGGCGATAGTTTGCAGCCATTTCCTGGAGAATGAAGGAATTGATACCATTAAATGGCCCCCATGCTCGCCTGACCTAAATCCAATCGAACACCTCTGTGACATTTTGTTCGGTCCATCCAACACCGCCAGGTTGCACCTCAGTCTGTTCAATAGCTCAGTGATGCCCTGGTCCAGATCTGGGATGAAATACCCCAGGACACCATCTGTCATTAGGAGCATGCCCTGGCCTTTTTTTAGGCATGCATACAAGCACGTGGGGCCATACAAACTACTGAGTACCAATTTGAATTGCTGCAATGAAGTTTCAGCAAAATGGACTAGCCTGCTGCATCATTTTTTCATTTTGATTTTCGGGGTGTCTTTAAATTCAGCCCTCTGTAGGGTGATAATTTTAATTTCCATCAAATGATGTGGCATCCTTTCCTTCCTAACGCATTACCCAGTCAATATTAATATAGATATCCAGCAAGATATTTTTCCCCATTCACATCTCATGTGTTTTCAAAGTGTTCCTTTAATTTTTTTGAGCAGTACATATGCACACAGACTATGGTGTATATATATATATATATATATATATACTGGAATTTTTACTTATTTTTATACTAGCAATGGCAGCGATCAGCGACTCGGGACCATGATATTCACACTGACTCTTTTTTGGGATCAAGTGACACTAATACAGTCATCAGTGCTAAAAATATACACTGTCACTGTACTAATGACACTGGCTGGGAAGGAAGTAAACATCTACGTAATAAAAGGGTTAAATGTGTACCTAACCAGTGTTTTTGTGTTTACTGTAAGGTGCTCTCACTAAGGGAACAAAATCCAGCCCATCCCTGCTAACAGGACAGAGCTCTGTCCTGTCTTCCTGCTCGGCGATTAGCAGGTGCCAGCGGACATCCATTGGCCGGCACCCACTGATCAGCTTGTGTTGTGACTAATGACAGCGCATACGCACACGTCCCCAACCCAGAAGTGCAGAATCATGTAAATATACGTGATTCCGCCTAGCCGGGCACACTATATCAGTAAAGCTGCAGTGCCTGGTTGTGGTTGTGCCAGGAAGTGGTTAACTTGATACTTGATATCATTTTTTTTACACATTCAATAAAATCAAATGAGAAAGCCCATTTTATTCATGGAATATATATATACTGGGACTTCTATAAGACAGGAATATTCACTGGGAAATCACATACTTAGAAGTCATTCTGAATACAGAATTATAGAATACAATTTACATTTATTGTGGGCCTGGAAAGCTGTTAGTCTGAACTCACATTTCAGCAGCTATTTATACCAATGCATCCACTCTGATAGGTAGACAGCACATAATGCCAACATTTTCACTCTTAATTTGACACTGCTGTCATGCATTAAAAAATGTAAAAACTGTTTCCTGCTAAAGAAGAGTCATTATACTTACAGTTTCAGTGACCCGTTACCGATTTTTGCTACAGTCTCATCCATATCTTCAAAATTTCACATTTCTGGGAGTGTTACATACCTGTGTCCCCTGCTGCACGCTGTGGTTCCATCCGCTAACCTCTAAATACCTGCTGTACAGTGTATCTGGAAAGTATTTACAGCGCTTCACTTTTTCCACATTTTGTTATGTTGCAGCCTTATTTCAAAACACATTAAATTCATTATTTTCCTCAAATTTCTTCAAACAATACCCCATAATGATTTCAAAAAACCTCTTTCACGTTGTCATTATGGGGTATTGTTTGAAGAATTTTGAAGAAAACAATGAATTTAAACCATTTTGGAATAAGGCTATAACATAACAAAATTTGGAAAAAGTGAAGCATTGTGAATACTTTCCAGATGCACTGTATCTTGTAGTGACATGCAATGGTAAGAGTGTATGGTGGGGAACACAGGTATTGGACATTCCCAGAAGCGTAAGGTGCTTTAGATTCTAATGGAGGCCTTAATACTGCAACAGAGCAAGGATTACCTCTTCTTTTGCAGAGAACTGTTTTTAGTATTTTTTTTTTACTTTTATTTTTTTTATTGGCTTTAAGTCATCCAGAAAAGTAAGATAAAAGCTACCAAATTCAGCCAATCCAGATGTAGAGATGACTAAACATTTGTGACCAACCTCTGACCTCCCCTGCAGAGACCAGTCTAAGGGGAAAGAGCGATTGTTAGTGTTAAAATTATTATTATCATCATACAGGATTTATTTAGCTCCGACACATTATGCAGCACTTTACAACAACAATTTAATAGAGGAGGAATCAGAGAGCTCTGTTCGTTAGAGCAGTGGTTCTCAAATCCAGTCCTCAGGACCCACTAACAGGCCAGATTTTAAGTATTACCTTGGGGAGATGCAGACTGGAGTATTGCAATCACTTAGCAGCAAATTATATCACCTGTGATGTATTTCGGTTATCTTGCAAACCTGGCCTGTTAGTGGGTCCTGAGGACCGGAGTTGAGAACCACTGCGTTAGAGCTTACAATCTCATTATTGTTCCCTAATGATAAACCAGCACCAGAATTGTGAACCTATACAGTAGCTCACACTTATCTCTTCATAGCATACACTATATTACCAAAAGTATTAGGAGGCCTGCCTTTACATGCAGCGTCAATTGAATCCTAAAGGCGGCGATTAGTGTGGAACAAGTGGGGCCAGAGGCATTGTAAATGCTGTTAACGGCCAGAGGATAAAATACATAATAGGAAAAATAATAATAAAGTTGTCAAACTGATAAGTCTTTCCTTTATGTGAAAAGGACTTTTTTTTTTGGTTTTGCAGAGTGTTTTTTTTGCACTGGAACATGCCTTTGAGAGGTATAAGGCATAGTGGGTTCGGTTTTTGGCATTTAAGCTGGCTGGGGGCGATTTTGTTTTCGATTAGTGTGTTTGGGTATCCCTTTTCTGAGAATTTTGTTTTGAGGTGGTTACTCTGGGAGATAACCACCTCACCTGGGGGAACAAGCCTTCAACACCTACCTTCGTGGAAACCCCCCCAAAAAAGAACAAGCCCCTTCCAACTCCCCCATCTGTTTCATTACCAGATTTCACGGACAACATAAAAGAATGGAAAATGTAATCTCTAAACATTGGGATATTCTCAAACAGGACCCCCTTCTCTCTTCTAGTATTTGTGAAAAACCTCATGTCACTTACCGTAGAGCTCCTTCACTCAAAAACAAAATCGCCCCCAGCCGGCTTAAATCCCAAAAACCCAACCCGCTATGCCTTATACCTCTCAAAGGCGTGTTCCAGTGCAAAAAAACACTCTGCAAAACATGCAAATGTGTTCAGCACGGCCAAAAGTCCTTTTCACTTAAAGGAAAGACTTATCAGTTTGACAACTTCCATAACTGCTCAACAGATCATGTGGTCTACTGTCTCTCCTGCCCATGCCAGCTTTTGTATGTTGGGTGCAGCATCTGCCCTCTCAGACAACAGTTCTGTGGACATCAACGCTTTATTGAGACTGGCTGTGATAAGCACAGCGTGCCTCGACATTTTTTTAGAATCTCACCATCAATCCACCACAGGCCTACGGGTCTGCGTCATAGAATCCATTCCTAAACATCTGCCTGAAGCTGAGCGCTTCTCGTTACTATGTGAACGAGAAACCTTTTGGATCTACACCTTGGATTCTCTCAGCCCTAATGGGTTAAATGAGGAAATAGACATAAATACCATTCTATAGTTGGCTATTTTACCCTGTGTTCCTTTCCACCTCTAATTTTTCATTATTACCATTTCAGGTTTTGTTCCCTTGTCAACTTGTCACACGCATCTTTTTAATTTTCCCATCAAGACTACACTTAGTAAGTATGGTTCCCCCCCCCCCCCTCTTCTCCCCCCCCCCTTTCCTTCCATTCCCACCCCACATCATTGGGTTATCGCCTCACATACATACTTTAACAGTCATACACACACATTCCTTGTTCAGTCATTCATGTGTCATACAATTATTGTCATATAATTGTTATATGATTGTCATATAATTGTCTTATAATTCAGAAACAGTTAATTCCCCACATGCCACATGCCCAGTGCATGCGCATGCATGCACACAGCCCTAATACGAGTTTGGATATATCGTTTGAATTATAATAATTATTATTATAATTATTACTATAATTACTTAACTCCTTATGCTTATGTATATGCATCCCTTGTGCATCCAATTATGCCTTGTCCATATCCTTATAGAACTTAGATTGGTCCTTATCACGCACATTTGGCTTTGTTTTTAGAGTTTATATATATATATATATATATATATATATATATATATATACATGTATGATATGTGTATATCAGTTTTATTATGCCCCCCCTTGTACTTACAGAGATCTCCTATGCCTCTTTCCAGTTTTATATCTATTGCACATGGTCTTTATTATTATTATTATTTTAATATTTATCATCATTAATACTCATTGAAGTGCATAGGTCTGCATCATCCTATTATCATTCATGTTATTGTGAATATATGTTTGCCTAACCCCTCAGTTCATATCCTATATGCCCCCATATGCATAGGTACCATCGCATTATTATTATTTTTCCTATTATGTAATATGTATTTTCTCCTCTGGCTGTTAACAGCATTTACAATGCCTCTGGCCCCACTTGTTCCACACTAATCGCCACCTTTAGGATTCAATTGCCACTTTAATAGACTATTACACGCCCCCTGCAGCTGCCTATATCAGACCTCCTCTTCCCTGTGGTCTGTACACTTGAAAAAGGAGTGCGCATGCCCCGCCGGGGTTTAGCGTAGACTCTGAAACGCGTTGTGAGCCATTTCCGCCATCTTGCACCTTCCAGTCCTGACGTCAGATGCCATCCAGTATCCGCCTCGCGGTCTCCCATCCGCCCGGATACACACAGCCAGCCGGCACGACTGTTTTCACCCAAGCCTCCTCAGAACCCTGCGGACCCCCGCCCCCCATCTCGGAGCTGCTGAATCAGGACACATGCTATAATTTTTATGGTTATGTAAGTTACTATGATTTTATTGCTGCAATAAATTTTTACTTTGCACTCAGAAGCGCTCTTCCCTCTTCCTTTACTTGTTATCCAGAGTTGACTTCACTCTTCTTGAGAGCTGGCCCTGAGTTGCTGCCATCCATCCCAGGTACTGGTCTGGACCCTGCTTACGGACTTCTTCAAGTTCCTTTAAGACTTTCATTATTCCCCTTATCCAGTGATATGCACATGGGCTATTAATCCCCCCTGTGCGTCCCAACCCTCCTCTCCTACGCATTTGCACTACCATTATTGCT
The DNA here is from genome assembly GCF_965119305.1 of Pelophylax lessonae. Taxonomy (NCBI): domain Eukaryota; kingdom Metazoa; phylum Chordata; class Amphibia; order Anura; family Ranidae; genus Pelophylax; species Pelophylax lessonae. The sequence continues at coordinate 410,694,091 of NC_138770.1, read as the reverse complement.
TCTTTATTATTATTTTTGCTGCTATATCATTGCCTATATCCTTAAGCGCCTATACACCTCTGTCTTTAATGGAATCCCAGTCTAATGCCTCGTACACGCATCGATTATTGGCCGTGAATTTTCGGTCAACGTCCGATCGGCCGATTTTCGGCTGGTTAGTATGATGCTTTCGACAACCGACTCCGACTTTTCGGCCGAATAAAATCTGGTGTGCAGGCTATAAAATTTTTGTTGGCCGTCAACACAACGGCCGATTTTCGGTCACCCAGTACAGATTTCGGCAGACAAAAATCTGATGAGCAAGACTGGGCATGCTCAGAGAAGAAAAAACACAAGGAAAGTAAACCAGCACATGACATCACTTCTGAAGTAGATTTTTGTTGGCCGAGAAAATTTGTGTGCAGTCTAGGCACATTCCAACCAACAAAACACAACTTGGACAAAAGACGGCCGATCAGTCGGCCGATAATCGTTGCGTGTGTACGAGGCATTAGTCTGTAGGGTTCAATATTGAGTTGGCCAACCCTTTGCAGCTATAACAGCTTCAACTTTTCTTCTAACGCTCACAAACTCAATGCTGCCTTGGGAAGAGCCCTTTCCCACTCCCCTTTTTTTCTCTCCTTTATCCTCCCTACCATTAGGGTCCTTCTCCATCCACTATAAGTAAAATTGCCAGTTTCTACAGAATCCACTTCCATATTTGTCAGTGGCCCCTTTGGGACAAAGTACCATCAGGTAGGACATACGGAGAACCACCAGCACCAAGGCTACCTCTAGGGTCATGAATGGACATCATGGCTCGGAATGGACCTTAACCTGAACCATTCACCATCCTGCCTCTGTACCTTTTTGGACAATTTTGAAGTATATTCCGGCACCGTTTGGCATGCCCTCTATCCCCTAATAAGGTGGACTCCAAATATGAGTTGGATGAGTGCGTCTTAGGGCAGTAAAACGGACTATAAAGCGAATGAGCCCTGTTACTGTGTCCCCTTGGCCTCTTGAGTCGGGAAAAGGGGAGAAACCTCTACAGAGGTATATACTCTAGTGATTGCCACTACAAGACGGGGGCTCCACATTATCCATTTGAGAAAATATTATGGATACGGTTCTACACCCACAACCGTCACCACAATTATATACTCTGTCATAGGGACTGGGTTTTCCTGCCTGCCATCAATATCTCCACACGCAGCGAGAAATATCTATATTGCTCGGTCTTTCTGGCCCTGACGAAGCCTGATGCGAAACGCGTGGGCTCATTGGGACCTTCAAACCGAATATCACCAAAGACTTCTTGCATCAACATCAGCTTGAAGCATGTATTGTTCCCTCATTAGGGATATATTTCTGTGCTGCTGTTTTTAATATATTGGTGAATATATGAGGGATGTCTTTTTCCTTTCTGTGTATCCCTCATCTATACACAAAACTCTTTTATATACATTAATAAATTGAATAATTTTAATGTGTTCGCTTCCTGGTCTTCCTTCTCCCAACTTGCCATAAACCCCTACTTTTTCTGTATTTTGTTTTGCATATATATTGGGGCATGGCCCAACCTCCACGGTTGATTTGTTCTACTTTTTTACCATTCGACATCCAGAATAACAGTTAATTGACTGTTTTCTCAAATGTCTGTATAACATTGTATGTTGATGACTGTGCAACCTTTTTGGTCTATGTTCACAAAAAAATCTGGAGTCTATGTAGATTTCAGTAATTCTAATAAAGAATTAATAAATACATGGCCCAGATTAGGGAGCACAATTCAATGATTACTCCCTGGTTCCTGGCCTGGAAACACAGGTGGGTTATAATCAGAAGAATGCAGATACCCTCTGAGGGGTTATCGAGGGGAGAGCGAGGTGCAGAACTGGATGAGGAGGGATGACTGGGTACAGACGGGAGAGATGGGGTTTGCGTAGATGAGACCTGTGGATTAGGTGAGCTGTGGATGGGCTGCAAAAGTTAAATGGGGAAGGGGAGGGAGATAAGCTTAAGCTATGGGGGGTGGAAAAAGTGAGCTGTGGATGGGGGGGGGGTGAAGATTAAAGTTATGAATGATTGCAGCAATAGTGAGCTATAGAAAGGGTGCATAAAGGTGAGCTGTGGACAGGGATCCATAGGTGAGTTGTGGTTTGGGGTGGGGGGTCCAGAGGTGAGCTGTGGATGAGGGTTTCAGAGGTGAGTTCTAGAGGTGGGGTGCAAAGGTGAGCTGTGGATGGGGGGGGGAATGAAGAGGTGAGCTGTGGATCAGCTCTAGATGAGGGATGCGAAGGGGGCTGTAGACGAGGGTTACTGAGTTGAGCTATGGGCAGGTTGCAGAGTTGAGATGTGGAGAAGAAAGTTAGGCTATTGCTGAGGAGCACAAGGTTGAGCTGTGGATGGGGTCCCAGAGGTAAGCAAAGAGGTGTGCAGAGGTGAGCAATAGTCGCCCTTATACTTTTGACAAGTTTACTGGGGGACAGCAAAGCATGCAGAGTTTAGTGTTCAAATGTATGTATGTAATATATGGAATGCAGGGTGCAGTGGTGAGGCTTTTGTAATTCACCTTTTTTTTTTTTTTACATATTCAAAACCTTTCTCTGTGTGCTGTGCTACAGTATATGTTACATATCTCTTGTTGTTAACTGTTACATAATAATGGTTGCTGGATGGTACTGCTGAATGCTGCACTCTGTACCATGCATTGTCATATGAGTGAATCCTGCACTTTGTATGCTTGGCTGCAGTTTTTTCCACTGCACTCTGTATACTGTGCTCTATGTAATTTACTCCTAACCAAAGCACTTTATACACAGTGCTATATGTTACATAAACCTGACCACTCTGTATGGTGGTAGTACAGTAGTCACGAGTTTGCAAAGTACTACTACACTGAACTTCATACTCTTGATGATCACCCTCTGTACGCTAGGTTGCAAATGACAAAATGACATACCACTGATTACTGCACAATATTTTCTCCTGATCCATATGCTGTATATACTGTATTGTAATTATATACTGCTGCCAAAGTGTTCATTGTCTCAACAACATATTTTGTGGGTGTAGGGATTGTGGTATACTGCCTGCATGCTGTGCATACAGTGGGGCAACGCCCACTGTTTTCTGTGGCATGCTAAATACGCCATATTATTCTTCTAATTGGAGAGCCCAGGGATGCCTCTGGCCTTTCACAATTCTAACAATGCCCCTGGTTCACAGTAAGCTGTGGAATTTATTTTCATCTGCATGAACTGGGTATTGGTACAGAGTAGATAATAGACATAGCATACTGGAAATGTCAAGGTACCATTGAGATAGAAGAAGAAAAAAAATGGAGAATGCCTTGCACTAGCCTATCTTGGGTAACAAAATGCTGGGGTGGGTGAACAGACTGAACCTTCTCTTGTTTTATCATGTTTGTTTCTAATGTAAGTTTTAAATGGACCACTTCCTCCAATAGACTTCTCCTCAAACTAGAATACAATATGAGAACAGACAAAGAAATCAGCATAGTTTGATATAGAGCACATCAACCTTATGTTTGTTTCAAGGCTTGAGGGTGATTTCTTCAAACATTCCACTTCATGTGGAATGTTTGGGCTCTATGTTCCCTATAGACCAATAATTTTTCGAATTGGCATTGAGCATTTAGTCTAGATAATACAACTTAGGAGGGGTCTCATTTTTATATTGCTTTGCAAAAGCTATCTGAGCTGCAAACAGGGTGTGGAGATTGATTGTCCTAGTTGGCAGGGGGGTAGTTCTCAATTGCAGAACTTTTTTCAACATTATGAAAATCTTGTGGATCAATATTTGCTGTACTTTGGGAAAAGAGGTGTTAAAATAGGCTATGCATAACTCATACTGCAGAGTAGCCTTTGTTATGTCTTTCTAACTGAAAGTTAGTCTGTCGCTTTAGGTAAGGTGCTCTCAGGGCCGTGTGTGTGGGGGCCTGTGCTCCAGTCTGTGTCTTGTACCACACTGGGCCCCCCCTCACTCTCTTCCACCAGTGCAATCAAAGAGGGTTACACCAACTATTTTTTGGCGATTGGGTTTATATACATCTATCCCTTTCTCGCCCATTGGCTGAACGGTCTATGTGTATGCATTCTGCCATTGCGGTAAGTGGATGCATTTGTATATTTTCCAATTTATTATTATTCCCTCCCTTTTTGTTTTGTTTTGATGGAAAAATGGCCTAGCAGTTGTGCACACTCTAAAAAACTCCATACATGTTTTATATATTTTTAGATGTTGATGTGGTGATTACATGTTCTTTACACACTTCCCTGAAGAAGGAATCGCAATTTAGATTCCGAAACATGTTGGACGTTTACATCTGTATCAAGAACCAGTGATCCACACTCTCACATTGGGCTACATGCAATACTATTTGAACATACCCGTGTGACTATGTTCTCTTGTTTTTATTGAATTATGTGTTTTTGTTATTGTACATTTACATTTTAATATGAAACAAAGTTATTTTTTACTCTATTTTTCTATTTTTTCATACTCTTTTACTACCCAGCCTTGTCCAGTTAAATTCCCCAGGGACACTTCCTTGGTTTCTTTCATGAATTAGTTTGGGGAAGGGACAGTAGGCTCTGTTTTGGGCACACTTATGTATCTACCTCTTGTTTGTATCTACTTTTGTCCCTGTCCCCCCATGTGCCCCCCCCCCTAAATATAAAAGCTGGAGACTCCACTGCTCATATTCCACAGCTATAGTCTTCAGCTCTAACAGAATTCCACATTTGCCCACCACCTACACACATGCATTATGAGTCCCAGACAAGGAGCTCTCCTGTTGGCCTCACTCACGACACTCCTGTTCTCCCTTGACAATGACATGTCCTCTTAGCTGAGGTGACCTCTCACTTCGGGCCTGAAAACTTTTTATGGTTACAGGATAGTGCTTTTTACTGCCTAATCACCATTGGTCCCTAGCTCGACAAGGTTTGCCCTCTGCTGGGTACAATGGCATCCCTCTCCATCAAGTGAGTGCTTCATGAAACGCACTGTCTAGCATGGCTTACTGGTGTGCTATCCCATTTCTCACAGCAGGATTACTGGGGTTCCACTTCAGTCACAAGAAGCCGCCAGAAGCTTGATCCAACTCAATCTTATTATAACAGTTTTTCCGAAACATCCATCAAATAACCATTTTCTTTGTCAGCAACCAACAGTTCCAAATGGAGTGGCAGTCTACCTAGTAGTGATAATAATAATGTTTTGTCTAGATCCAAGTCTCTGCAGTAGATCCCTCCAGTGTTTTTGGCCTATTATAGTAAATGCAATAATGGTTTTGCTATCTTTTTCCATTTTCTCTGTGACTGCAAGCTCCCAGTTTCTGCCCTGAATCCCTGTAGTGCCCTGGCCCATTTTGGAATATAATGGACCAAAACACCAGAGGGACTGGGAGCCTGCAGTCACAAAGAGCGTGAAAACAGCTAGTTAAAAAGCAATAATATATTACTAATATAACAATGCATTTTAAACTAGCTGTTTATGCAGTCATTGTTTTTAAACTAGCTCTTTCTTTCCTCTCTGGGACTGCAAGCTCCAGTCTCTGCACTGAGTTCCTCTAGAGACAGTAAAGCCGCATGTAGCACCAAGTGTTGATGTATATGTAATGTCAGTGCAATGCATGTGTAATGTACATTTCATATAAATGTAATGTGTGTGTGTACTGTACATGTATATTTAATCACAAAAATGATTTATTTGGAGCCATACTAGTTGTTTTCTTTAACACTATAAGGTTGAAAACGGTGGTTAAAAAAGATGTAAATATATGTGTAATGTACTGTATTTGCAATGTATAGTTTTGTATTATATTGCATATGTAATATAAATTATTTTATGTTACTGATTTTGTGGAGATATTCCTGCTGTGTCAGCACTGATTCTATATCTGTACGGTACTGGTGGGTCAGTGCCGTACTAACTATATGTATGTGGACATGTTTTTATTTGTATCAATGGAATTGATTGAGTTTGTAGACATGCTTCTGGTTGGTATTATCCTATTGGCTCTATTCCTTTTGACACATTTCTGATTGTGTCAGTTTTTTTTAATGCGTTTTTTTTGAGTAGGCTCTAATTTAAGCCACTCCCACTGTTGGCCCAATTTTGCCACACCCACAATTTGACATGCACCTAAGGGCTTATTCAGTTACCTGTGTTGTTCCTCATTGAAAAATGCAGGTAACTGCAACAACACACAGAAAATAATAGTTTTCTGTTTGTCATGTTCAGTCCAGTACATAGTAGGGCTGATTTACTAAAAGAGTGCAAAATCTGGTGCAGTTCTGCATAGAAAACAATCAGCTTGCAGGTTTTATTTAAAAGGCCCCTTTCACACAGGCGGACTGTTCAGATCCGCCTGTTCGTTTTTTGGCAGATCTGAACGGTCCCCCCATGCATTACTATGGGGCGTCGGATGTCAGCGGAGATATGTCCGCTGACATCCGACCCGATCCGTCAAATCTGGACAGATGGAAACCCTATTTTCCATCCGTCCAGCGGATCGGATGAAAACGGACCGACGCTCCGTTCCCATCCGATTTCCCCCATAGAGATGCATGGGGAACTGAGAGCTGTGTCTCCGCACACAGCGCGGAGACACAGCTGTCATCCTTCTGCTCAGCGGGGGATCGGCGGCTCGATCCCCCGCTGAGAAAAACGGAATCCGTCCGACGGACGAATAGTGTGAAAGGGGCCTAATTGAACAAGCTGAAGTTATAAGCTGATTGGCCACCATGCACAGCTGCACCAGATTTTGCACTCTCCAGTTTTAGTAAATCAACCCCATTGTTGATATGAATGAAATGTTATGGGCCATACACACTATAAGACCTTTTCCTTTAGACTTACCAAAACCTTATAATATGAGGTCAAACCTAAACACTTTCAATTTGTATGCAATCTGGCAGACCCTTGCACTACATAGAAAAGGTAAATCTGAAGGAAATCTACCAACAAAAGTTGGATAGTGTGTATCCAGCTTTACGCTACGTTTTGGGCTGCGGGCTTCTGTGGGCAGGCCGTAATTGTTTTCCTCTGGGTGCCAAGATTAACATTCTCCTCCCCCATTAAAAATATATCTATCGCCCAGACAACTACTTCTAACTGAAGCATCAGTCACCAAAATGTAAAGATATACAATGATATTTTGATTTATTAATCATATTATTTTTTTCATTAAAAAAGGATCTGGCATTAACATTTTGAGCATGCCTTTATTATTAATTCAGTTGTTGCTGCAGTTGAATTATTCATAATGAATGTAGACATGCATGCATTTTGAAATTCTATTATAATTCAGAATTAACTAAGATACCTCTGGTGGGATTTGAACCTATTACAATCTGTTTCAGTGAAGTGAGGGTTATCAACTGTTAATAAGTCAATTAATCATTTACAAGGCATTAATATAGATGTGTCACACATAGACAATCGTTGGGGTTTTATTAACTTTAGAAATTGATCAGTGTAACATCTTTAATATATTTTAAATTGTAAAAACTCTGGAGCAGAAACAAATGTATTTGGACAATTTGCTAGTGGGCACTCATATATTGTCAAACCTGACTTTTTCATTTAGATTTGTAAAGCAATAGTTCAAATTATATTAATCATAATGCAATAAACACAAGTGTCATACCTTACATGTCCCTGTGACTCTTGGGAGATGACCCTATACAAGTGTATGAGGATTCAGAGCAGTTTAGCTCAGGAGGGTTGGGGATAATGGGTAATTGTGCTTTTTTTTTTTAACACAAAAAGTTAAAGTAAACTTTATTATTAGGTGTTGCAACTACTAATGTGCTCACATTTGTTCCACAGCAGTGACAAACCAAGTCATGAAGTAGGGGTAAGTATAAAAGCCCCAGAGCTCTTGCCTTTAAACAAGTTGTTTTCCTAATTTTTTGTCCCAGAGATACCCTGTTTGTCAGGATGTGACGAGGTGTCACTACTAGTACAGGAGAGAAAGGAAATTTACCAAATGGGGACACAGAAAGCATTAAAAACATGATGCTTCAACATCCAAAGCAGAAATGTAGCTGGCAACTCGATAACTCCTTAGTATTATCCTTTATTTGGCTACATCATATACACAGGATCACTGCATTGATCCTGTGTATATGATGTAGCCAAATAAAGAATAATACTAAAGAGTTATTGAGTTGCCGGCTAATTTCTACTTTAGAACTTCATAACATTGCTAAGGTGTGAAGTTGTGTAAGTAGATACGGTCCACAATGCTGGCAGAGAGGAGCAGCTGCAGTTTTATTGTGTCTACTGCCGCTTTTTTTATTTTTGCAGAGGAATATAGTGGACAAATGTGTCTGTTAAGAGGATTCTGTGTCCAATAAGCAACAGAGAAAATTCACAGGCACAGCTATAAGAAGTGACTGCTATTTTAGAACTATGTACAGCCAGTGGTAAGCCTGCTGTCTACCCAATAGGAATACACAGAGGAAGAGGATGTGGACAGCTAGAAATGCTGGGAGGAAAGGAGGGTGTGTCGGAGCTGAAGTTTTTTACAGACTGAACTGGCTTGGAATGTTGACCAATGAAATAATTTATCCCATTCTCATTGGTGCTCTGAGCAGAGGAATAGGAGGAGTATAGTTTTTTTCCAGGCTAAGCAGAAGAGGAGCGTGGAGGACATTCAGAGAGACTGAGTGTGCTTTGGTCTGCCAGCTGACTGTTCACCACCACACCTGAGAAGAGAGGAGCAGTGCCAGACATCCTGGAAAACCAGAAACCACCACAGATGATGACAGAGTCTGATGCTTGATCAAGGGGAAGAACAACCGCTAGTGTATCAAAGGTCTCTGGCTTCTCCACAAATGAAGGGTCAAAGGTTATCTTGATAGGTATGTATCCATCTTACGGAAACTTTTGGGTGCCAATGCCCCAGATCTCCAAATATTCCAGCATGCACAGAGGGATTTGCTTCTAGGGTTTGTCATAGAAATCCCTGTACAATAGTGTTACTTAGACTCCAGTATCAAGCAAAGCTTTAGTGTAGATCCCTTCCTATTGTGGGGAGACTATAGGAGAGGGTCCTACCAAGTTGGCATGTTTCTGGCTTGTACACCCATGGTATTGGAGACAGTCAGAGAGGCTGCAGACATGGTAAAGAAGATGGTCAGAAAGTGTGCGGACATGGTACAAGAGATGGTGAAAGAGGGTGCGGACATGGTAGAGGAGACAGGCAGAGAGCATGCGGACATGGTACAGGAGACAATCAGAGTGGATGTGGACATTGTACAGGAGACGATCAGAGCGGATGTGGACATTGTACAGGAGAAGGTCAGAGAGGGTGCGGACATGGTACAGAAGACGGTCAGAGAGGGTGCGGACATGGTATAGTAGATGGTCAGCGAATGTGCGGACATGGTACAGGACTTAATATGCAACTCCAACCCCAACACAGCTCTTTACCCCCCAACATACAGAACATCCAGCAAATCACCCCATGGCCACTGACCTGCAACTGTGGTGCCTGCAGCATCTCCCCCTGCACCTCTGGCTGTCAGCTCACTAAAAATTGAGAGGTGGAAGGCAGCTCTGTGGTGCCCGCGTGTAACGCTCCTGCGTTTTTGTAGTAGGCTGGATTTGCAGCTGCAAAATCTCCACTCAGTAGTCATATAGAGATGTGTTGAATAACCAGATCCAACTCTCCAGACTCATCACTGTGGGCCCGTCAGCTTCAGCATACAGATATACACACACTCAATAAGATGTTCCTGGAGTGATAGGATGTATATGATAGTATGAAGGTGATGTGCTGAAGGGACAGGTGTGAACAGTGACAGAGATGGTAAGCACTTGATAGAAATGTTCAGGAGAGTATTAGATGGTATTTAGGTAGAATGCAGATAGGTTAGTAATCGAGTATGGTAACAGGTGGTAAGGACAGCAGATGACAAATACAGGATAGGCTAACCCAGTGCAAGGATAGATGGTAGTAGACTCAAGAGCTAGCAATCTATGTAACAGTGCAGATGATAGAATTAGTATGCATAGATAGTAACAGTCCTTAATGTGCAGAGGTAGGTAGTGTAAGTTAGGTTATGGAGGATTCCCCTGTGGGGTACTTATCACTAGTAAGGTTAGTAGTAGAGGGGTCCAGTAGTGAGGGAGTGATCCGGTAGCGAGATACAGGGATCAGTAGCAAGGTTCCGGTCTGTTCCAGGTAAAAGCAAATAGCTGGAGGTTCCGGCAGCGAGACAAGCTTGTAAGCATGTAGACACATAAGCACAGGCACAGGCACATTGAACGAACAACGTGAGAGAGAACGCCGGCGGTTGAAATAGCCGCTCAGAGCGGCGCTCGGCGATGACGTCATCCGTCTTAAAGGTGTATGCGTACCACCTAATTAGAAAGGTGGGACGCATATTGAAAGAAAATGGAAATTAAGGGTACCAGAGGTACCAGAATCTTACAGTACCCCCCCCTTAAGGCCGGCTCCGGAAGGCCTATAGCACTGGTTTCTCCGGGTATTTTGAGTGAAACCTTCGTATAAGCCTAGGTGCGTGAACATCAGAGGTATCCAACCAGGTGTCGTCTTGGGGTCCATAGTTCTTCCATCTTATGAGATACTGGAGTCTTCCTCTGTGGATACGAGAATCCAAAATCTCCTTAATCTCATATTCTTCTCCGCCTTCAACTTGTACTGGAGGTGGAGGCAAGATGGTAGGCCTTATTCCTTGGTTAGGAACATGTGGCTTCAGTAGCGACACATGAAAGATGGGATGGATCTTGAGATCTGCCGGTAAGGTGAGCTGTACTGCAGCTTTTCCAATAAGTTTCTTAATTGGGAAGGGTCCCAGAAATAAAGGTCCAAGCTTTTTGCTAGGGATCTTTAACCTTAAATTTTTTGTCGATAGCCAAACGAGGTCCCCAATAGCATACTGAGGAGAAGGTCTTCTACGAAGGTCGTAGTACCTTTTTTGTTGACTATGAGCGTGTGAGATAGTGGTATTAAGTAAACCCAGAGAGTCTTTTATTTGGGTAAGATAGTCCGAGGCTACTGGGTTACTTGATGGTAGGATGCGTGGTGGAAGAAGTGTGGGATGAAACCCATAGTTCAAGTAGAACGGACTTTGCTTAGTAGTACAGTGGGTTGCGTTGTTATAAGCAAATTCCGCCAGAGGGAGAAGGTCCACCCAATCATCCTGTAGGTATGATGTGTAGCAACGCAGATATTGTTCTATACACTGGTTGACTCTTTCAGTCTGTCTGTTGGTCTGAGGGTGGTAGGGTGAAGTGAGCTTTCGCTCAATCCGTAATATTTGACAAAGAGCTTGCCAAAATTTGGAGATGAACTGTGAACCACGGTCGGATAAAAGAGTCTTTGGAATTCCATGTAACTTGAACACATGTTTCATCAGTAGTTCCGCTGTTTGTTTAGATGAAGGTAGTCTACGGATAGCGATGAAATGTGCCATCTTTGTCAGGTGGTCCACTGACACTAGAATGGTATTAAATCCTTTAGATGGTGGTAGTTCTACTATAAAGTCTAAGGACACAACTTCCCATGGAACCTGGGGTATTGGTAGACTGCAGAGGAAACCAGATGGTTTTGTAGTGTCAATTTTGGACCTTGCACAGATGTCACATGAAGAAACAAATTTTTGTACAGACGTCTTCATATCAGGCCACCAAAACTGCCTGGTAAGCAAATTAAGGGTTTTCGTCATACCCATATGTCCTGCCATGGGCACATCATGTGATAACTCCAAGATCTTGGTGCGCATAGTAGGGGGTATGTAGAGTTTGTCGTTGTAATAGAGGAAGCCTTCTGCATCAGTACTTAGTTGTGGTGGAGGTGAATCCAATCCTATACTGTGCAAAATCTCTTCCTTCAAGGAACGAACAACACCAATAATACGTTCATAGGGTATTATAGGAATAGAAGGGATTTCGGCGCAGTTATCTTCGGTTAATCGTGATAGCGCATCCCCTTTTTTATTTTTGTCTGCAGGCGTGTAGGTCACTAGGAAGTTGAATCTTAGGAAGAATAATGACCATCGTACCTGCCGGTGGGAGAGAGTTTTGTTAGTCTGGAGGTATTGAAGGTTTTTGTGATCTGTATATATGAGTATTGGTAACCGGGTACCTTCAAGTAGATGTCGCCAATTCTCCAGTGCCAGTTTTATGGCAAGCAACTCCTTTTCACCCACTGGGTAATTCACCTCTGGGCTGCTTAGTGATTTTGAGAAGAAAGCAACTGGGTGGAGTGGTGAAGTATTTGTTGGTCGTTGGGAGAGAACTGCTCCTACTGCCATATTTGACGCATCTACCTCCAGAATATATTGGAGGGATGGGTCTGGATGGCGTAGTATGGGAGCAGAAGTAAAGCTTGATTTTAACAAGCAGAAAGCTTGATTTGCTTCTTCTGACCATTTGAATGGTTTCTTTATACTTGTCAGTTGTGTGAGAGGTCTCACAATAGCAGAAAAGTTCTTGATGAACTTCCTATAGAAGTTTGAAAATCCAAGGAATCGCTGTAATGCCTTACGAGTTGTTGGTATAGGCCAGTCCAGAATACAGGATATCTTGCTCATATCCATCTTAATTCCGGTTTTGGATATGATGTATCCTAGGAATAATATTTCTTCTTTATGAAATAGGCATTTTTTTAATTTCACGTATAGATTGTGTGCGAGTAATCTGGATAACACAAGGCTTACATGTTTTATATGCTCAGACAGAGATCGAGAATAGATAAGTATATCGTCCAGATATACTACAACACAGACATCAAGTAAGTCTCTAAAGATGTCGTTTATGAACCTCTGGAAAGCTGCGGGAGCATTACACAACCCGAATGGCATCACAAGATATTCGAATAATCCGTATCTGGTTCTGAATGCTGTTTTCCACTCATCTCCGTCACGGATTCGGATTAGGTTGTATGCCCCTTTTAGGTCAAATTTAGAGAAGTAAGTAGCCCCACGCACTTGTTCGATGAGTTCAGGGATGAGCGGTAAAGGATAGCGATCCTTTATCGTAATCGTATTTAATTGCCTATAATCGATAATAGGCCTAAGACTTGAATCCTTATTGCGGACAAAGAAAAGTCCTGCAGCTGTGGAAGAAGTAGAGGGTCTAATGAACCCTTTTTTCAAATTTTCATCTAAGTATTCCTTGAGATGAGAAAGTTCATCCTGTGAAAGAGGATAAACATGACCGAAAGGCAATTTGCTGTTAGGGAGTAGATCGATAGTGCAATCATAATCCCTATGGGGAGGCAACACTTGAGCATTTTTCTCAAGGAATACTTCGGACAGATCCTGATAGCATAACGGTGCAAACTCATCTGACACCACAGACAGGATCTTTCCAAAAGATGGGAGGTTACACGTAATCTCGCAATAGTGAGAAGGGAAAGTTAAAGTCCGTCGGTTCCAATCTATGATTGGTTGATGTGTGTGTAACCAAGGAAGTCCCAAAATAATGGGATAATGGGGTGAAGGTAGTATATCAAAAGTGGTGGTCTCCATATGAGACTCGTTAGCAGTGACAAGGAGTGCTTGTGTCTGGTTGGTGATTGGACCAGAAGATAGCGGAATACCGTTAATGAAACTAACAGAAACAGGTTTAGGTTTTGAAATAATAGGTATTTTATTTAAAGTAACAAAACATGTATCAATATAGTTCCCACAAGATCCTGTGTCGATCATAGCCTTGGTGGTAATCCTAGTCTGGTCCCACTGTAATGTTAGATGAACAAAGAGATAGGGGTTAGAAAAGGATGTCGTTAATCCTCCTAGCAAGACATGTGAACACTCACCCTCTTTTTTGCGGACAAGGGGACAGACGCTTATCAAATGATCCGGGGATGCGCAGTACATGCAGAGGTTTCTGGATCTTCTTCTGGCTCGTTCAGTAGTTGATAAAGGTGGGCGTATGGTTCCTACCTCCATGGGAGTAGGGTCAACGGCCGAAATCCGAGAAGGACTAGACAATGGCATTCCCATTTTCTCAGCCTTTCTTTCTCGCAATCGCCTGTCGATGTTGATACTGAGTTGTATTAAGGCATCCAAGGTGCCAGGTAAATCCGCTCGGGCGAGCTCGTCTTTAACAGCTTCTGACAACCCGAGTCTGAATTGAGTTCGCAGAGATGTATCATTCCACCCTGAATCAAGGGTCCATCTTTTGAACTCTGCTACAAAGTCTTCTACAGGTCTCCTACCTTGTTTTAAAGCCCTCAATTGAATATATGCAGAGGTTTCTGGATCTTCTTCTGGCTCGTTCAGTAGTTGATAAAGGTGGGCGTATGGTTCCTACCTCCATGGGAGTAGGGTCAACGGCCGAAATCCGAGAAGGACTAGACAATGGCATTCCCATTTTCTCAGCCTTTCTTTCTCGCAATCGCCTGTCGATGTTGATACTGAGTTGTATTAAGGCATCCAAGGTGCCAGGTAAATCCGCTCGGGCGAGCTCGTCTTTAACAGCTTCTGACAACCCGAGTCTGAATTGAGTTCGCAGAGATGTATCATTCCACCCTGAATCAAGGGTCCATCTTTTGAACTCTGCTACAAAGTCTTCTACAGGTCTCCTACCTTGTTTTAAAGCCCTCAATTGAATATATGCAGAGGTTTCTGGATCTTCTTCTGGCTCGTTCAGTAGTTGATAAAGGTGGGCGTATGGTTCCTACCTCCATGGGAGTAGGGTCAACGGCCGAAATCCGAGAAGGACTAGACAATGGCATTCCCATTTTCTCAGCCTTTCTTTCTCGCAATCGCCTGTCGATGTTGATACTGAGTTGTATTAAGGCATCCAAGGTGCCAGGTAAATCCGCTCGGGCGAGCTCGTCTTTAACAGCTTCTGACAACCCGAGTCTGAATTGAGTTCGCAGAGATGTATCATTCCACCCTGAATCAAGGGTCCATCTTTTGAACTCTGCTACAAAGTCTTCTACAGGTCTCCTACCTTGTTTTAAAGCCCTCAATTGAATATCAGCAGTACTCTGTAACGCTCCTGCGTTTTATGTATGATGTGGATTTTCAGCTGCAGAAATATTCCACTTCAGTAGTCATGTAGAGAAACGCTGAGACACCATTCCCAACTCTCAATGACTCATCATGTGTGGATGATCTCAATTCAGCAAGTAAATACACACACTCAATAAGATGTTTCCTAGAGTGACTTATGTATATAGTAACACAGTGATGATAGGCTGAAGAGACAGGTTGGGTAGAGATGGTAGATGACAGACACTTGAAAGGAAATGTTCTTGAAAGTAAGATAGTAGCAGATGGGATGCAGATAGGTTTAGCAATCATGTATGGTAGCAGATGACAGAGTAGCAGGTGGACATACAAGAGAGATCAACCCAGTGCAAGAACAGGTGGTAGTAGGCTCAAGAGCTAGCAATCTTAGATAATGCAGATGTAGTAATAGTCCTTAGTATGCAGAGCTAGATAGTGTAAGCTTTAGTATGAAAGTTATAGAGGTTTCCCCTGTGGGGTACTTATTACTAATAGCAATGTAGCAGAGGAGAGGTTCGGCAAGAGCGGATGATCCGGTAGCGGGATACAGGGATCAGCGCAGCGTGGTTCCGACAGCGAGGTATGCTTGCAAGCATGAGAGCTTCAAGACAGGTTAGCATCAAGGCACAAAGCAGTTTGAACGAACACATGTGAGTGAGAGCCGGCGATCTAAATAGCCATCCAGTCCGGCGCTCAGTGATGACAGCATCAGTCTTAAAGGTGTATGCGCACCTTACCAAAAGAGAATGGTGGGGCGCATACACTTATGAAAGAGTAATTAGGGTACCCAAAGGTACCAGAACATTACATACTCTGCCTATTGGGGTCTTCATATAAACTAGCGAGTTCTGCTAGGAATAAAGAATAGGAGTTGAGAAGCTGATCATTTTTCTCAAAGAGAGAGTCTGCCCAGGCCCGTGGATCACCCGTTAAGTATGAAATAACGGTACAGACTTTAATTTGATCAGTAGGGTATGTACGAGGTTTTAACAAAAAAAGCAATTGGCATGCGTTTTTGAATTCACAAAATTTTTTCCGATCACCTGTAAACACTAGAGGAGGGTTTATTTTAGGTTCAGGGGGCTGAGCAGCAGTAAGCCGTGAAAGACGGGTTACCTGCTGTGTCAGAGTTTGATTTTCTTCTTTTACTTCAGTAAGAGCAAGTATTAATGCATTTACTTGTTGTGTTAATTGTGTCACTTGAGTGGGTAATTCTGCTGAATCCATTTTTTAGGTTCGTTCAATCTGTAACGCTCCTGCGTTTTTGTAGTAGGCTGGATTTGCAGCTGCAGAATCTCCACTCAGTAGTCATGTAGAGATGTGTTGAATAACCAGATCCAACTCTCCAGACTCATCACTGTGGGCCCGTCAGCTTCAGCATACAGATATACACACACTCAATAAGATGTTCCTGGAGTGATAGGATGTATATGATAGTATGAAGGTGATGTGCTGAAGGGACAGGTGTGAACAGTGACAGAGATGGTAAGCACTTGATAGAAATGTTCAGGAGAGTATTAGATGGTATTTAGGTAGAATGCAGATAGGTTGGTAATCGAGTATGGTAACAGGTGGTAAGGACAGCAGATGACAAATACAGGATAGGCTAAGCCAGTGCAAGGATAGATGGTAGTAGACTCAAGAGCTAGCAATCTATGTAACAGTGCAGATGATAGAATTAGTATGCATAGATAGTAACAGTCCTTAATGTGCAGAGGTAGGTAGTGTAAGTTAGGTTATGGAGGATTCCCCTGTGGGGTACTTATTACTAGTAAGGTTAGTAGTAGAGGGGTCCAGTAGTGAGGGAGTGATCCGGTAGCGAGATACAGGGATCAGTAGCGAGGTTCCGGTCTGTTCCAGGTAAAAGCAAATAGCTGGAGGTTCCGGCAGCGAGACAAGCTTGTAAGCATGTAGACACATAAGCATAGGCACAGGCACATTGAACGAACAACGTGAGAGAGAACGCCGGTGGTTGAAATAGCCACTCAGAGCGGCGTTCGGCGATGACGTCATCCGTCTTAAAGGTGTATGCGTACCACCTAATTAGAAAGGTGGGACGCATATTGAAAGAAAATGGAAATTAAGGGTACCAGAGGTACCAGAATCTTACACCGCGGGATCTCCCTCCAGATAGCAGGTCACTTTCCTGTGTACAGTGGAGAGGGGAGGGGCCTCTGACTCAGGCAGCTAATCGGCTTCTCTCTTCAGTGTACAAGTGAATTGCTTTGCTTGTACACTGAAGAGAGAAGCCAATTAGCTGTTCAGGTCAGAGGCCCCTCCCCTCTCCATTGTATACAGGGAAGTAACCTGCTAGTTGGAGGGAGATCCCGGGGCCATGTTTTTATATCCAGAAGCTTCGTCCATCCCAGTGATCTGACAGGTCGCCCACAGAACACCGGGACAAAGCCAATTTCCCGTTATTTTTCTGGGGACACGGACAGACCAGGACATGGGTCTGAAAATCATGATTGTCCTGGGAAAATTGGGACTGTTGGCAAGTTTGTTATTGTGTTTTGTTGAAGACTCTCAATTTGTTCCCCTTATATTCCTGACAGAAGATTTGAGTATTGGTATTTCTTTATTTCTTCTGTCTTTCTCTTCTTCATGTCCATATATGGTCAATGACATCACCAGGAGACCCTGCCCCCTTGGATATAACAGCTGTCATTCACTAACTGTCGTTCACCAAACTCTCCATTTGATGAGTGACAAGGTAATGTGCGGGCCATTTATCGGCGGTGGCAATTTTCTTCTTTCAGTAGGTAGTTTCTCATTGATCATAGTGATTGACGTGCATCTGCATCCTCGCAGTACATGATTGATGATGGATTTACAACATGGGTCTTGTAAGGCGATTTTTTTTTTTTTTTTTTTCTTAAGGACTTGGGCCAAATGTTTGGGTGTCTTATTTCAAGGATACATACAGTATATATTGTTTTGTGAATAAGTGGTGACATACTTATTCACATGGTGAGGGGTGATATCTGAGTGTCCTCCTATTGTTAAAGGGGGCTTTAAGATTCCAATATGTCCACAACCTGCAGGTCCCCACAATCACTAGGCCTGCAACCATGTTGTGGAGAAGAATCCCTTTGTCCTCATCAACATGGGGACAAGCTTGTTTGCTGGGCCCATGTTGATGAGGACATGCCCATGTTTAGGGTATGTAGCCTGATATAGTTCAGGAGGAGGGTGCATGTTAGTTCCCTTCCCCCCTTTCCTGGCCAGATTTAGAGTCTGGTATGATTTTTTAGGGGGGACCTTATTATTTTTTTGCATGAATAATCCCTTAAAATCCATATCAAACCGAGAGGTCATGTATCTATGAAGAAGAGGAGTTACCCTTTAAATGCGTCAACACTTTGTACCAGTATGGTATGGAATAAGTGAGGCTAGACAGATTCCACATGGGGTTATTTGTATCCAGTGTATGGATTGAGCTTTCACCTGAATGGATATGATGGTTTATACATTTTTGACAAGCACCTTTGTGAGTATAAATAAAGATTTTTAGTAAAGTTTGATTAAAAATAGTGCACACATTCATTGAGCTTTCTTTATGTTTTCTAATTGGTTCAGCACTTCAGTGACTTATTTCAGAAATAGTCTTAGGCTCCATTCACACTACCGCGACTTGTCAGGCGACGCGGTCCATTGACTGCTACAGGACCCGTTCTTAAGGGTCCTGTACTACTTCGGGGCGACCTCGGAGGGACTTGCATAGACATTCATTATATGAAGTCCGTGCAAGTCGCGCCGAATTCGCGCTGCACAGCGGTGCTGTAATGTTCCGGTACCCTAAATTACACTTTCCACAAGTGTATGCGCCCTACCATTTACTTTTGGGAAGGTGCGCATACACCTTTAAGACTGGAGCTGTCATCACTCAGCGCCGGACTAGATGGCTATTTAAGGCGTCGGTTCTCACTCACATGTGTTCGTTCAAACACCCTTATCTGGATGCTAACCTTGCTTGAAGCTTCCATGCTTGCAAGCTTACTTCGCTGACGGAACCTCGCCGCGCTGATCCCTGTATCCCGCTACTGGATCATCCGCCTCTCCTGAACCACCCTTCGGCTGTATCGCTAATAGTGCTAAGTACCCCACAGGGGAATTCTCTATAAACTTATACTAAGCTTACACTATCTAGCTCTGCATAGTAGAGACTGTTTATCACATCTGCATAAACTAAATTGCTAGCTCTTGAGACTACTGCTACTTTTCTGCACTGGGTTGATCTCTTTTGTATGTCCACCTGCTATTCTATCATCTGCTATCATACAAC
The DNA here is from genome assembly GCF_965119305.1 of Pelophylax lessonae. NCBI lineage: Eukaryota > Metazoa > Chordata > Amphibia > Anura > Ranidae > Pelophylax > Pelophylax lessonae. Next base: position 410,674,798 of record NC_138770.1, on the reverse strand, counting down.
ATTGCTAAACCTTCCTGCATCCATCTGCTACTGTCTCACCTTCAAGTGTCTATCACCTACCACCTCCACTCAACCTTCATCATTGTGTTACCACATGCATAAAGTCACTCTAAGAACCAGCTTGCTAATTGTGTGTATTTACTGGCTGAAATAAGACCTTCCACACATGATGAGTCATTGAGGTTGGGAATGGTGTCTCAGCATATCTCTTACATGACTGCTGACGTGGAACTATTTCTGCAGCTGAAAATCCACACCATATAAAAACGCAGGAGCGTTACAGGTGCACGCGACTTCACAGGTCGCCCCCCGAAGTCGTGCCGCTTCAGTGTGAACTGGCACTAAAGCTTCGTAAAGCTGACATGATTGCTGGACTGGCATTTGGAAACCAAACCTAAGATATGAAATATAAAGCCTGAACCACTGAATAATGGTATATAGTAATTTGATCTGATAAGTCATCTTTTACTACATCCAAACAGATTTATCAAATGATGACTTCAACAATTTATGTTACTTATTGTTGAATGTGCTGAAGGATCTGTAATAGCATGGATACTCATTGTGTAATAGCCATTAAGTATAATGAATGGTCTGCATTCTCATTTAGTGGCCATAGTATATGAAGTCATTGTAAAGAATCACATGCACCCTAAGATGCAGCACACGTTCCAAGAGGATAATGCCACTCTACTTTAGCTTTTATACTCCTTCCTGGTTGCCAAATTTTCCCCAGCACCAAGGGGAACCCATCATCGAGGGAGATTTACGGCCCATAAACCAGGGGGCTGGTTTTCTGCCCTAAACTTCTAACACTTGAGACACCATATACGGGAGTTTTGCACATCTCTTTTGGGATTATTGCACATTTATTTAATAATTGTTAATTATTAATTAGTGTTTTTATATGTCACGATTTACCACTTAAGATTTGTTATTATAGTAACTATATGGTTACATTCGTTGGAGTGCACTTATAGTTTCTTTGCCACTTTGTGTGTTTTGACAATTTTAAATGGGATATTGCTCTTGCAGTATATCTGTCACATTTAGGTATATAGGATACTCGTGCACAGGCACAGGCAGCCTAACACCAGATTTTTACAGCCCAGAATGTAAACAGCATGAGAGGCTGCCATCGTCGCAGTAGGTAAGTAAGCACTTGTGATGGGGAAGGGGGTACTCAGTACAGTGTAATTTATGGGGCTAGGAAAGGTCATTTAGAAAGGTGTTTTATCATTCAAGAACTTGTCCTTTATGGATTTGGGGAAATTAACTGTTTTAAGGTTTAGGTATTAGTGGGAAAGTTATAGTTCGATGGGCTTATTTTAAGTGTTAACAGTTGTTAAATGTAAAGGGCTTCCTTATGGGATAAGCCTTAGGGAGTGAAGGTTAAATGATTTTATATGATCACCTTGCAAAACAACCCATTAAGGTTGAAATAGAAATGAAAGGCAAAAAATTTGTGTATTGATAAAAAAAGGTATTCATAAAGTTTTTTTTTTAATAAGTGATCACCTTCCCTCTGTTCTCAGCTGCATAAGAGCTGGGGGGATGAGAAACAGCAGCACACTGAGCTTCCCAGTGAATGGCTGTGCAGGGGGGGGCATGTCAGGACAAAACATATTATTGGAGGGGAGCAGGCTGAGTTCCCAGCACAGCCAGAGAACTGACCAAAATGTGCTCTCCTGCATAGTGTGGTCAGTATTAATAGGAAAAGCTGAGGGACTGGCAGGTACACCAGGAATTTCACACAAAGGAAGCAATACAAAGAGAACAGGATACATTTTCATACAAGTGCATGGTACAACAGGCACATCTCAGTAATGTGAAATGTTGGGGTAACAAAGGCTTTAGATATTAAAGGTCTAATTTTAGGGGAATACTAAGTCCTTAGGTAGGGGAAGGTTAAGTGTTAGGGGTGTGTTTTAGTGTAGGGAATATATTTTTACTTTCTGAAACACTGGTCAATGACACTATTTACACTGGTATTAAGCACTCGAGGCCTTATGCTGAAAATATGTACATCAGACTCCAGTATCTGTGACAAACATATTTTGAAGTAAAACAGTAGTAGCAAGAGCAGCACAAAGCTTTAGCCCTCGTTCATACTGAGGGCGGGACGCAAATTCAAGCAAACTCTCACAATTCCAAACCCGCATGTCAGTGCGAGTTTGGGGGCGATTTGACAGATGTCTGTGCAGGTTCCTGCACAGATGTCTATTGAAATCACCCCCAAAGTCGCCAAAAGCAGTGCAGAAACTACTTTTGGAAATCGGCGCAGCACTGCAAAGTTGGCGTTGCGGGCAATAGGCTCCGATTTGGCATGCAATTACACATGCCAAACCCCATGTCAATTTGGCCGATGTGAACGGGGGCTAAATCTCATAGCACCGTATAAGCAGTAAGGTGAGAACCAAGCCCTGATATACTGCTCAACAGTACTGCTCAACTGTTACATTTGTTGCTATAAAATAGAATTCTTTAACACTAAATCCACATCACAACAATTTCATCAAATTTTTATTTTTGTTTTCATTAACATTTCAATTTTTTTTCTACAATAAATCCTTTTCAGGTGAGAATTTCTCTCTCATTAACCTTTTCTAAGTCTGAGTCATCCCAATTCATAATTCTAAACAGCATTCTAGAACGGCCATCTGTGGTCCTTTTTGTTCAAATCATAATTAATTTTATATCTGTTGCAATAATAACATGGATCTGGCCCAAGATGCTTTTCAGTATAAACAATGTGGTACTGTCTTTCATTAACAAAGCAGCTTAGAACATATGAGTAGCTCTAATAGTGAAAGCATCATTCTGCAGCAGTGTTGTCTTCAGCCTGACAATCAAAAATAAACTGTCCAGTCTATGACCTACTTACAGTTTATCATGAATATTTTTATTTTTTACATTAGCAGTAATAAATAGATTTTACATCTTTTTGGTGGTCTACTCTATACTGCATCTGATACTTAAATATCTTCAGCACAAAAATTCAGTTGCATTGACCACAGAGTGCTAAAAAAAAAAAAAAAAAAAAGAAAAAGTTTACCTACGTACCATATCCTTAGAGGAATGTTGACATTTTACATGGGCATTTAAATATTGCTAAAATGTTTCTTTAGACCGTACATGTTTTTTTTATATTTTAAAGTACATAATTCTACAAAGTTCAGTGAGCCTTCACATAAATGGATTACCTGATTCAAACTGTATGTTTAAACAGTATTCTCCAAACAGCAGTCATTTTATAGCCTTTTTTTGGCTCCTACTGGTACCTACTCTGCCTTCCACTGGCACCAACAATGGGCATAATTCCTGCCAAAAAACACCATCAATTAGTGCTCTGTCAATGGTGTCAGAATAGTGCCCAACACCTCTGACACCACTGACAGAGCACTATTCCTCCCACTAACACTAATAACGAGGCACAATTTTGTTCCCATGATACCAACAATGGGGCGCTATTCTTCCCACCAATACCAACGATGGGGCATTGTATACTCCTATTGATGCCAGGGTATTTTCTACTCCCTTTTGCCACAGCCCCCCTGCAAAGAGAGAAGGACAGTAAACAGGCTGGTGGCCCGAATGCTTCAACACAACCCAAGTAATGTGCCCCTTTACCATGCGCATGCCCCCGCCATGTATCCCGAGCCCCGCTTGGCCATCTGCTGGCCTGGGACTGGCATAGCTGATGCCACCGGCTAGGGGGGATGGAGCTGAGCTTGTTGCTGACCCAGAAGCATTGTTTTTGACGGGGGCTTTTAAAGTGTCACCTATGGAAAATGGAAAATATAGGGTATTGAAGTATGTCGCCATTTCACGGGTGCACGCAAATTTAGGATTTGACATGTTGTTCTCACGGTGCAACCTCATCTTTTATATTTTACCAGAATTGGATAATTTATTGCATTTGTATGCCCTAAAATTAATGTTTGTGTATTTATTTACTGAAATGTTGTGTTTCCTAGACCCTTTCAGTAATATTGTGTGAAATAAAAAAAAAATGGAACTACCACTACTTTATTCTATATCGTTTCTACTTTGTTAGAATTTCTATGAGATAAATTATAATTTCATCGTTTCTCAATCTTGAATTAATGGACGTTTTAAGACTGGACGAGCCCCAGTAATCCAAGGTTAATTTCAGGTCTCAGTTCACGTAAGAGACAATCACGTTCCCAACTGAGATAGTTTGTCCTTGCTAATGAAATGTGTACAAAACAGATGAAAGCAATGACATCTCTCAGTGCATGAGCAATGGGAAAGTTACATGCACAAACAGTATAAACTGGTGGTACACAAATCCACTAATCTAGCTGAGATTTCATTGATTTAGCAAAATGGGTTCAGTCTCATTATTATCGTATGCTTGTTTATTGGTAATCCCATTATATGAAAAAGGCACAAAATATGTGCTAGCTATAGTAGATATATGAAGAGATAGCAGCTAGCAATAATTTGTTGATTATAAATACAAAAAAATAAAAAATCATGAAATGCAGCACTAATCAGATATAATGTATGACATCCAAAAAATCATATACTTTTTTTAAAGTACCCATTATATGATTTTTTGGATGTCATACACTATATCTGATTAGCGCTGCATATCATGATTTTTAATCCCATTATATACACTGCTTAAAAAAATTAAAGGAATACTTTGAAAACACATCTGATCTCAATGAGGAAAAATATAATGCTGGATATCTATACTGATATGGACTGGTTAATGTGTTTGAAACGAATGGATCTAACATCGTTTGATGGAAATGAAAGCTTTCAACCTACAGAGGGCTGAATTCAAAGACACCCCCAAAATCAAAGTGAAAAAATGTTGCAGCAGGCTAGGCCATTTTGCTGGAATTTCGTTGCAACAACTCAAAGTGGTACTCCACTTGCTTGTATGCATGCCTGGCAACGTTGGGGCATACTCCTAATGAGATGACAGATGGTATCCTGGGGTTTTTCCTCCCACATCTGGAGCAGGGCATCACTGATCTCTTGAGCAGACAGGTGCAACCTGGTGGAGTTGGATGGACCGAAACATAATGTCCCTGAGGCGTTCTGTTTGATTTAGGTCAGACGAGCATGGGGGCCATTCAATGGTATCAATTCCCTCATCCTCCAGGAACTGTGCTGCATACTCTCGCCACATGAGGCCGGGCATTGTCGTGCACCAGGAGGAGCCCAGGACCCACTGTACCAGTGTAGGGTCTGACAATGGGATCACAATTTCATCCTATTACATAATGACAGTCAGGGTGCAATTGTCTAGTCTGTAGAGGCAACTGCGTCCCTCCATGGATATGCCTCCCCAGACCATCATTGACCAAACCCCAAACTGGTCATGCTGAACGATGTTAAAGGCAGCAGAATGTTCTCCACTGCTTTTCAAGACCCATTCACACCTGACACGTGCTCAGGGTGAACCTGCTCTCATCTGTGAAAAGCACAGGGCGCCAGTGGTGGACCTGCCAATTCTGTGTTCAATGATGTGGCAAATGCCAATCGAGCTCCATGGGGCCAAGCAATGAGAACAGGACCCACTAAGGGATGTCGGGCTCTTAGGCCACCCTCATGAAGTCTGTTTCTGATTGTTTGGTCAGAAACATTCACACCAGTGGCCTGCTGGAGGTAATTTTGTAGGGCTCTCTGGCAGAGCTCATCCTGTTCCTCCTTGCACAAAGGAGAAGATATTGGTCCTGCTAATGGGTTAAGGACCTTTTAACGGCCCTGACCAGCTCTCCTAAAGTAACTGCTTGTCTCCTGGAATCTCCTACATGCTCTTGAGACTGTGCTGGGTAATACAGCAAACCTTCTGACAATGGCACATATTGATGTGCCATCCTGGAGGAGTTGGACTGCCTGTGCAACTTCTATAGGGCCCAGGTATTGCCTCATGCTAGGAGTAGTGACACTGACCGTAGCCAAAGGCAAAACTAGTGAAAAACATTCAGAAAAGATGAGTAGGGAAAAAAAAATCAGTGGCCTCCACCTGTAAGACCATTCCTGTTTTGGAGGTTGTCTCATTGTTGCCCATCTAGTGCACCTGTTGTTAATTTCATTAACACCAAAGCAGCTGAAACTGAACCAACCCCCTATGCTATTTACCTGACCAGATCAATATCCCAGGAATGTAATTAACTTGATGTTATACTCCGATTAAAAATTGTTCCTTTAATTTTTTTTGCAGTGTGTGTGTGTATATATATATATATATATATATATATATATATATACACACACAGACAAACAAAATTCCTGCTAAATCTAAAAGTTAAAACTGTATTGAGTTAATAAATAAAGCTCTGTGTGTGAATGAGGTCTTGGCGCTCATTCACTTGGCACTGTGAATCAGTGTTTTTTTTCACATCCAATGTCTATTATGCCGGGCCCCTTGAAGCCAGTGGCACATGGGGACATTAAGATGTGCCCAGGCACATCTGGCATACCATGTGAGCATGCCTGTGATTAACAATCAGAATGACAGCCCCAAACCCTGCACCAGTCAAGTCAGATGTGGGAGCTCCTCTATTTCTCTACTTCCAGGTTCCCCCTAAAGCTAAACACTACTTTTCACTTCCCTAATGTACAGTTTTACAGGCTCCTCTTCTGTACTGAAATTGCTTACACTGATTTCCCTGCAAACTGTGATTTTCTAATTTCCTGGTTTGGAAGATATCCAGCATCATTGGCACAATCTAAAGATTGGAACACCTGGGACTATAAAACTCTGGGTCTAGTGGATCAGTAGGAATGACTAAAAAGGGGGCGTGGCCGAACCGGGCATGTGAGAGGACTCAACTCACGGAGCTCCCGCACTTGATCCTACAATCTCATCCTTTTCCCCGGCCGGATTAACCTATATTGCAGGACGTTCGCCATCCGGGGGTCCCCGTGATCATCCTGGTGCCTCTTGCTCCCCGCTGCGTGCCCAGATACCGGAGATCCCGGAGGACTACAGGGTGAGCCCCGCTGGCGCGGCCGACCATCTCCTGCCATCCTCCTTGCCCGGTCCATCCACGGGCTCCATCCCACCCCCAAGTGTCTCCCCCGCACCCCGGGTACAGCCTCCTGCCTGTATTTTTCGAGAGAGGCTTGGATTTGTGGAGATCCGTTTTGCGGCCTAGTCGCGGGCCGAAGCCGCGGACTTTCCTGAGGCCGGCGGGCCGATCGCGGAGGCGCCTGGACGTCCGTGGACCGGGTGAGCTGCCGATCCTGTCCTCTTTGTCTCCTCTGCCTCCTGATTGCTCCGGACTACCTCCTGCTGCTCCCTCCACCATTGGAACTCTGAAGTAATATCCCAGCTCTGCGCTGCTCCTTGCCTGTGATTACAAGTGCAGCCACCCCTCCATACATCAGGCTGCGTATCCCTCTCCTCTCCTGCATTTCTAGCCTGACCTGCCTTGCTCGGGAGAGCCCGTGCTGTCTCACCCCCTCCTCCCCTCTGCAGAAATACCGCCATGACTCGCGGCAGCAAACCTAAAGAGGACAACACAATCTCAGCGGCCCTTCAAGATGGCGCTGGCCCATCAACCCCACAGCGTGTCCTGCGTGGCCCTGACAGGCAGAAGGAGGCTGCGGTGAAGCCCAAAACGACCCGTCCCGCAGGTAAGGACGCTGCTGGGGATATCTTACTTTATGCTAAGAAGCTGTCGGAACTCAGGGATCAGGAGGCTGGGGACTGTGCTCAGGCTGACAATGGGGGGCGCCCCGATGCAGTCTCGCAGGGCCTGGGGGCTGCTCCGCAGCCAATGCTGACTGACTGGGACCTGGACGCAGATGAGGGGGTGACGGAGGAGGAACAACAACCTACGCTTAGCCAAATACTTCGTGCGGTGCACAAATGTACTGCCTCTGTGAATAATGTTCAGGAGCGGTTGGGGGGTCTCACTGAAGAAGTGGCTCTCCTTCGCCAAGACCTACAAAAGATCCGTGAGCGCACTACTGCTGCGGAAAGCCGTATTAGTGACCTGGAGGACCAGCTGCCAGCGCTGCTCACTGAATCCAGAACAACTGCGAGGCAGGTCCAGATCAATAAAGACAAGACGGATGATATAGAAAATCGTTTGCGGCGCAACAATGTGCGCATTGTGGGACTCCCGGAGAAGGTGGAGGGCAGAGAACCCACTGAGTTTGTTGAAACCTGGCTCTGTGACATCTTTGGCAGGCAATCCTTCTCGCCTATGTTTGCGGTGGAAAGGGCCCATCGGGTCCCCACCAGAGCATTGCCGGGCAACGCCCCCAGGCCCATGCTGGCCAAGCTGCTGCACTACAGGGACAGGGAGAAGGTGCTGAGGCTGGCCAGGGAAAAGGCAGAGGTCAAGTTCAATGGGGTACGGGTGTCTTTCTACCCGGACTTCTCTGCAGAAGTCCAAAAGCAGCGAGCAAGATTCACCGATGTTAAGCAACGTCTCCGTCGCCTTGGACTCATATATGCTATGCTATACCCAGCCCGTTTGCGGGTCACCGCGGAAGGTAGAGGGCACTTTTTTGATACTGCTGCAGACGCGGCGAGTTGGCTCGACATTAATGAACCCGCCCTCCGTCAACGCCAGCGAGCTGCTCCTGATGAGTAAGGGGCGCCACGATGTGGACTTTGCATCTCTACGTGTTTGGACCCTCTGAAAGATTGCCCCGGCCGGGGTGCGTATCCTTTTTGTGATGGCACAGCTGTACTTCAACCAGCGAATACCTCTTCTAGTTCCGGTGTTCTGGTAAATGCATCTTCCCTGGATTACAAAATGCACGGTGCGCGGTTGTGCACATCAGGTTGGCGGGCCACTACTGGTTTGTGGGGCTGTTGTCCACGGAAAGCAGACTGGTTCTCCTGCCCGCCTCCTGTGGTTTGATGGGGCACCGTTGTGCCTTGTCCCGTTGGACTGTGGTCCTTTCTTCTTTCTTTTTGTTTTTGAGGAATCGCACATACCATTGATTTTGACAGCAACTTGGCTACGGACCTTTGGGGTGACTCCGAGCACCCTGCTTCTGCTACTTTCCGGACCCCTACCCAGGGCATCTGTTTTGGTGGCAGGGGACGGACACATGCTACCCTTCACTACATGGCTGGACTACCTATAGTCTCATGGAACGTGAGGGGTCTTGGATGCCCTCAAAAGAGGGCCATGATAGCTGCTCAATTACGCAAGTACCACCCAGCGATTATAGGACTGCAGGAGACTCACCTGGTAGAGGACTCTGTAGGCTGTTTGAGATATTCCTGGGTGGGGCGAGGCTACCACTCCACTCACTCTTCTTATTCCAGGGGGGTGAGTGTTCTGGTGCATAGGGCCATTGCCTTCCAGGAGTTGGGGGTGAGGGTGGATCCTGAGGGTCGCTTTGTATTTCTGCATTGTAAAATATTTCAGGTCACCTGTGTTTTAGCGGTGGTATATATTCCTCCTCCATTCTCTTCCCGGGTGCTTCGCGAATTTCTAGGGTTTACAACGGGTGTGGCGGATGTACCCCTTTTTGTAATTGGTGACTTTAACGGGATCTTGGACCCTGTCAGAGATAGGCACCCGCCTGCTGTTCCCCCGGTTTCCGTGAGGGGTACTGCTCTCTCGCGCTTTCTGGGGGAGCTGGGTTGGGTGGATGTTTGGCGCTCCCGGCATCCTGGCGTGGTCCAATTTTCCTGCTTCTCTAAGACCCATTCCTCCTTATCCCGTATCGACCTGTGCGTGGGCACTGGTGCTGCGCTCGCGCTGGTGGAACGGGTGGAGTACGCTCTGAGGGGGATTTCGGACCACTCCCCGTTGGTGGTCTGGATAACAGTGCAGCCCCAGACCGGTCTGCGAAGGGCCCCTTGGCGCCTGAATGCTTTCTGGCTGAAGCTTTTTCCCCCAGATACTGATATTTCCGCTGAGGTCTCTCGTTTTTTTCTGCATAATGACCGGTTCCCTGACGCCCTTGTACGGTGGGATGCATTTAAATGTTTCCTCCGGGGTATCCTGATTACCAATATTAAGAAAGTGCAAAATGCCTCTAAAGATTTTGAAGAGCACTTGGCTCAGCGAACCCGTGATTTGGAGGAGGAGTATATTGTCAACCCTTCGGATGTAACGCGAGATGCATGGTTGTCTGCACAGAGGGTGTGGGTGGGAGAGGTGCAGTCTAAGGCAGATAAGAAACGTTTCTTTGCTAAAACTACCTTCTATGAGGAGGGGGAGCGGACGGGCCGCCTGCTGTCACGCATCGTGGGAGTGCGCCCCTCAGCCCCCCCCATTGGTGCCCTCAAGTTGTTGGGTGGTCGGATAGCCAACACACCTGAAACCATTATGTCTGAACTGGTGCGCTTTTATTCTGATTTGTATTCCTCGCAATCTCCCTCCCGCGGCTGACGGAGCATCAGTGTGCAGATCTGGAGGCTCCCATCACTGTGGATGAGCTGAGAGAGGCGGCTGCTCTCTTCCCGAGTTCTAAGGCTCCCGGTGATGATGGCCTCCCGGTCGAAATCTATCAGCAATATTCTGAGGTGCTTGCTCCTGAGCTGCTGAAGGTCTTTAATGCGGCTAGGGAGGCGGGTGCTCTGCCAGACTCCATGACCAGGGCTAGTATTGTCTTACTGAGTAAGCCGGGTAAACCTGCATCAGACCCGGGCTCCTATAGGCCCATTTCTCTACTCCAGACTGATGTGAAAATACTGGCAAAGGTTTTAGCTAGGAGGGTTAATACTATTATTGCACATGTTGTCCATGAGGATCAGGCGGGCTTTATGCCCAATAGGTCCACTGCGATTAATCTTCGCCGTCTGTATGTAGCCATGCAGACACCGGCAGATAATGAGGGGGATAGGGTGCTGTTATCGCTGGACGCCAACAAAGCGTTCGACAGCGTAGAATGGGACTACTTATGGGCAGTGTTGGAAAAGTTTGGGTTTGGCCCTATATTTATCTCCTGGGTGAGATTGCTTTACTATCATCCGCAGGCTTCCATTAGGGATGGTGGCAGGATGTCGGAGCACTTCTGTCTGGGGAGAGGCACTAGGCAGGGATGCCCACTGTCCCCGCTTCTATTCGCACTGGCTATCGAGCCGCTGGCGGCTACCATTAGAAATCAGGACTCCATAGTTGGGTTTCACTATGGCCCCCTTCGGGAGAAGATTCTGCTGTATGCGGATGATATGCTCCTGATGCTTGGGGACACTGGTGCCTCTTTACAAGCCACTATGGCCACCATACAGGATTTTGGCCGATACTCTGGCCTCACTATCAATTGGTCCAAGTCGGCCTTGTTGCCGCTGGATAAACCTGGGGATCCTCTCCTGGGAACGCTCTGTCCAGTACCTGTGGTAACTAGTTTTAAATACTTGGGGATAGTGGTTTCCGCAGATCTGCTTCAATATTGTCATCTAAATGTCCACCCACTCCTGGCTCGGTTTCGCGACACAATTAAGGTCTGGAACAAGCTGTGGTTATCGGTTGCTGGTAGGGTGAACCTGATAAAGATGGTTCTGATGCCGCAACTCCTGTACTTCTTACACAACTCTCCCGTAGTCATTACGCTGAAAATCTTCCGGGTAGTCAATACGTTGTTTAGGTCCCTTATCTGGCAAGGGCGGGCGGCGCGGATCCGGATTGAGCAATTGCAGAAACCCAGGGACATCGGGGGCCTTTCTCTCCCCAATCCTTGGATTTATTATCTAGCCTCTCAGCTGCAGCACTTGGTTGGGGCTGTGGCTGGAACGGGGGGTGGCCCTGCTCTGACACTGATGGGGCATTTCACAGGTGCCCACGGCATTCCTGAGGGGTTGGAGGCTCAACTCTTTGCTAAATCTAACAAACTCCACCCTACCTATAGACTTCTTCAGAAGGTCTGGGATAAGGCCAGACAGTTACAACAGGTTACCGGCTACACTTCTTATAGTCCCATATGGCATAATCGCACATACCCTGAGCTGGACAAGCTGGATCAGGCCGGAAGGTGGCTGCAGTTTGGGGTTTCCCACATTAAACACGTTCTGCTCAATGGGGCGCTCATACCCTTTGAGCAACTGCAACTTCGGTTCTCCTTGCCAAATACTATGAGGTTCTATTACCTGCAACTTCAGCATGCATTCCGGGCACAGCCTTCCTTGTCCCACTCCAGCTTGTCCTCCACACCGGTATTTTTCCTCATGGAGCAGTATACTTCTACTAAGGGTTTTATATCAGCCTGCTATGCAGCCTTATTGGCTCTATATCTGGACAGATATCCCTGTAAGGCGTGTGACCAGTGGGGCGGGGATGTGGGGGAGATACCTGCTGAGCAGTGGGAGGAGGCCTTGGAGTCAGTTAAAAAGTGCTCGCTTAATGTTTCCCATCAAGTGTCCCAGCTGTATATCCTTCTACGGGTACATCATACCCCGGCGAAGTTGTTTGCTATGGGTATCCGATCGGACAATATGTGCAATAGATGTGAGAGAGAGGTGGGGGACCTAATTCACCTGTTATGGAGATGCCCAAAACTGCATCGGTACTGGACCTCAGTGACCTCCACTATTAACAAAGTTCTAGGCTTGGCGATCCCTGTGGATCCCAAGCACTGCCTCTTGGGTATATTGGATCACATTATAGATGATAGATATTTGCGAGAGGCGGCTGCGCGAGCTCTGTTTCAGGCTCGACTGCTTATTCTCCGACATTGGGTTGATCGGGATCCTCCTACATTTCGGATATGGCTGGAGCAACTGGGCGCCACCCTTCGCATTGAAAAGTTTATTTACCTGCATAGAGGTGCCCCGGCTAAGTTCCAGAAAATCTGGGGAGTCTGGCTGGGTTCTCCGGGGATGGCTCCTACCGACCTGGTCCTCGACCGTCTGCTGCTTTAGGTGATTGGGGGGGGGGGGGGCCTCTGGTGGTATGTGTTGTGAGAGCTGCTTTGATTTTGACAGCAAGCTAGGGGGAGGATGCAGGGATCAAGTGTGAAGCACAGGAGAGCGGGGGGATGCTGGGCACTAGCTCAAGGGGAGATGAACACAGCAAGCAGGAATGAGGGGCAGGAAGCAAAACGACAAGAAACAATGCTGTGGAGAGCACCCATAACAGGGATGCATAGACAGAAACCTAAGGAAATACAAGAGCGCAGACAGGCGGAAAACTCTGAAAACAACTACAAGACTGAACAAACACACAGAATAACGACAAGACTGAACAAACACACAGAATACAAGTATACTTAAGCAACAGCAAGTGCAACAGTGAGGTCTGGCTACAGCGTAGTGGCATGTTGCTCGATCGCTAACCCACAGGTGCAAACACTAGGTTCAGGGAGGATTGGCAGGAACCCGAGCAGCTCAGGCAGGAGGCAAAACCCAGCACCGGATCGATGTACACGGAACCATGACAATAATCTAGTCTTTCCTGACCTGCCTTACTGTCCCTGGCCTGCTCCTTTCACATTGGATCTTAGTTCTTTCAATCATGGAGGCTCAGCATCAATTGGAATGCCCACTCCTCCAGATTTTCATCCCACCCATCAAATCATTTTGATATTTGCATAACTTCTACCAACAGCCATCCACTGCTTGCGTCTCCTGAGTGAAGTACCAAAGCAGTGTGCTGTGATGTTTTTAAGAGACTTTGCACAGCACCCCCTGAGGAAGGCACGTAGTCCCGGTGCCTTCACGCGTAGGGGAGGGGCCGGGCTATTGTCGGTGAACTCGGAGCATACTAGCAGCGGCATATTTGGGCTGATCGTCCACGGTTTTTTACCTTGATTGTACAGACTGGTGCTCTCATGCACCAGAATCATGTGAGTGATTTTTAGCGCATTTAATAAATATATTTTTTGCATCAAATGGTATTTGCACTGTGTATTTTTGCATCCTCTACCTATATATCCATGGCTGAGCGACACATCTGAGGACTGGAAATCATAAATGTGGAGGAGATCTATCAGAGCGCCACGGTGAGAGATCCCAGTGGAGGGCTGAGCAAATTACTTTGAGGTCAACATCCAGTTCCTGTCGGTGTGGTTCAGGTTGGAATTTATATGAGCGCAGTATTACATCTATTGAGGTGAGCACATACCCTCAAGGGGAATTACAAGAAGAAAGGGAGAACACCACTATTAACTCCCCTATATGATTGCAACAATAGCACATCTAGGATAGAGTTAACGGGACATTGGTGGTTGGAATGCAGTAACGTCAAGGACTTTGTCACTTATCTGATACTATGTTGCTCATTATCTTGAATGTATTATAATATCATCATGTATGAAAGTTTGCAATGGCTTTTCTCTAGTAGTTTTATTCAGTTTATTTTACCAGGTTATCATACATGTAATATGTTTTAACACATATGTGTTTATTGGGAATATTATTAGCACGTTACACAGAGAGGTGTACATCACAATTTTTAGGAATTCACGTTTTAAATTATTTAAAGGCACAAGCACATTAACACATTTAGGCTACATATCTGGTATATTTCAGATATCACACCTCAATATATATATTTTTTATATAGTTTTTATTTATCTTTTGGTCAATGTATTGTAATATTTATATTAAAAGATATACACCCACACTTATTATTTGAAAGGGCAGCACTTTTAATATAATTTAGATTTTTGCACTTACTAAAAGGGAAGTGATCAGTGCAGGCAGCTTCATTAAAAGAGTCCTATTCCTAGTAGCTCACAGGATCCCATATAAGTATGCACAGCAGCCTGCTAGGCCCCTCAACAAGCCATGATCTGCCTGTGTTGCATAAAGAAACACAGAGATCTAATAATGACGATGGGACTACAATAAGAATATTAATGAAAAAATTGAATTCAACATTTCATGAGAATGTTGAGGAAGGAGGAAAGGTGGAACCAGCAAAGAAAAAGTATAAACAGATTAAACTTTAAATCTGCCAAAGATGTGCAATAAATCTGCAGGCAGACTTGTAAGGTGACATAAACCATCAATACTTGGATAAAACTCCAAACGCGTTGTCTCATCTATATACACACTGTTTACAGCCACATTCGGAGGATTCTATGAATTCAGATGGATAGCAAATGCCTAAGCGAAAAAAACATTCCATCACACCTTAAAAGTAATGGATGACCATAAACATCAAAGAACAGCCCAGTCCATTATCCTGAAATGCCAAATTTTCTGATGACCTGCAGAGCTAAAGTTGCTGTGCCTATTTGTGAAGAGTTATTTTATGTGTAAATGTGTTTTTGCTTTGCCATGTAAGTCCAGCATTTTAAACAAACTAAAATGTAGCCATGTATCCCTGAGGAAAAAATTCACAGTAACTACTCCAAGACCTCTGCAGGGCTTATTCTCTGACCTTATGACAATGCTTTGGGCAATATTCCGTTCCCGAATTTATTAATACAAAACAATGTAAAAAAAGAGGGAACATTTTAGGAAATATTTTTAACTTTTCTATAGTCTAAAGGGTGAAAATTAAACAGATATACCAGTTTGTTTTATTAGCTCATTGCTCCCGTTTTCCTATTAGCTATTTTTTGTTTTTGTTGCTGATTATAATTATTTATTTATTTTGCTTTGACCATTCCTATATTAGTTTTATTTTCCATTAGTTTTGTTTATTTGTTATAACAGTTTTGCATTAAAAACAACATAGGCATTTAGGAACTACTAAAACTTGTAACAGTATTACAATTACTAGTTTTGTGGAATTACATTTTTCCCTTCAGTGATACATATACATTGTCCAACACTTGTATGGGAATGCAAAACCCACTTGAAGCCAACAAAAGCCCGTCAGCACAAGCTCTAAAAACACTGACATGATTTTGGTCTGAAATTAACTCCTTTATATCCACGGTTCTTGGTCTCCCAAATATCCTTCATCCGAAAATTTGCTTGTTGGGCGTGTTTGGGGACCTGTCAGTTGCTGGACACGTCAAACGTCTGCTCCGTATCCTGTATTTCTATGCTAAAAAGGCAATACTCCTGAGCTGGAAGGGGTCCACGGGGCCCACTGTCGCTACCTGGCTCCAATTAATTAATAACTGTCTTCCCCTTTACAAACTTACTTTTGAACTAAGAGGTCGTCCACATTTATTTGAAAAAATATGGCATGGCTTGATCTCCAGTCCCCTTACTCTACCTCCTTCAAACTTGGTGGAACAGGATTCCGTCTCTGCGACTCCATAAGGGAGCGTTGGTGACATTCCATATACTGTATCTGCTTCTTTAGAAATTGACCTAAGACTGTCCTAAGACTGTCCACTGTTCATACTGTGTTGCTGTTCTTTCTCCTATGCTAGATATGCCGGGGGTGACAGGGAGCACCAGCGTTCATAGTAATGTTTGGTCGAGTTGACTCTGTTTTGCCTTCTTTGTTAAGAGGGTTTTGTGTTTTGTTTGGTTTCTCTGTATGTTCTTGTTTGCAAACTCAATAAAAATATCTTTAAAAAAAAAAAAAACACTGACATGACCCTTTGTGCAATGCAGCACATTACTATGCATAACACAAGTGTTGTGGTGCTCATCAGTACAGGTTCATTTTCACTGCTATAACAGGGTGACATTCAACCTAAGGTTTTACCCCCTCCAGGTTATTTTTTACTATTCAGCACTGTGCTATTTTATCTGGCAATTGCTTTGTCATGCAACACTGTACACAAATTAAATTGATATACTTTCTTTTTTCACACAAAGAAAGTTTTAAACATTTTTTTTTTATATTTTCAACTTTCTGTTATAAAACATATCTGATAAAATCAGATTTCTTCCTAAATTTAGGCCAAATGTATTCTTCTACATGTCTTTGGTAAAAAAAAAAAAAAAAAAAAATCCCAATAAGTGTATATTAATTGGTTTATGTGAAAGTTAGAGCGTCTACAAACTGGGATGGACTATTTTGTTTTTTTTTTTTTGTTTTTTTTTTGAGACTCTTAAAATGCCAGGACAGTACAAATACCCCCATATGATCCCTTTAGATAGTCTGAGGTGTTTAGTAGGAGGTAAGAAAATTTTTTGAAGTTGTATTTTTTAGTTGTGAAGAAAATACATTTTTTTTTTCCACTTTTTTTTTTACATACTGTCAGAGGTACAGAACAGCAATTATATGCCTAGTGTGGTGGTGATCAAGAATACTGACTGGTGACAGTATGTAAAAAAAAAAAAAAAAAATGTAAATTATTTTTTATTAAATTTGTAAACATGTTTTTTCTTTGTTTACCATTTTCTTTTTATATATACTTTCATCTGAGTCATTTAGTGTCACCATAGTGACACTGTACTACTCTGGGAGGGTGATAATGTTTTTTTTTATTTTATTTTTTTTACACTTTGCTGTTACAGTGATGATCACTGTAACAGCAATGTTTTGAATTGTCATGAATGGGTTACATTAACCACTTGCCGACCGCCGCACGACTATTTGCTGCGGCGGTCAGCCCCTCACAGGCAGAGTGACGTAGGTTTACGTCGCTAGCCTGTGAGGGTCTGGGGAGCGAGCGCGCGCCCCCGGAGGCGCGCTCCCGCTCCCGAGTGGTCACGGACCCCCCCGCGCGTGTGTCAGGCGGACCTGATGTCCGCCGGTCACTCGGCGATCGTCGGGGGAGAGGGAGAAAGTCAGGTGGCTAGTGTAAACAAGCCGCCTGTCATTCTCCCCGGTGTATGAATGATGATCATACGGTTCTACTATGTAGAACCGTTGATCACTGTTCATACATCTGAAGCCACAGCCAATCAAAGTTAGAATCACGCCCCTAGGGACACACATAGCCCCTCCCTCTCAAAAAAAGTTAACCCCTTCACTGCCAGTGTAATTTTACAGTAACAGTGCATATATATAGCACTGATTACTGTAGAAATGTCACTGGTAACCCCAAAAGTGTCAAAAATGTCAGTCAAGGGTCCGATCTGTCCGCCGCAATGTCGCAGTACCGCAAAAAAAATCGCAGATCGCCGCCATTACGCGTTAAAAAAAACCCAACAAAAATGACAAAAATCTTTCCCTTTGTTAGTAAATGCGATAAATTTTGCGCAAACCAATCAAAATACGCTTTTTGCAATTTTTTTTACCAAACATATGTAGCATAAAACAAATTGGCTGAAAATGTTAAAAAATTTTGATTTTTACATTTTTTTTGGGGGGAATTTCATATAAAAAAATGTGAAAAATATTGTTATTTTTGCAAAATTGACGCCCTTTTTTTGTTTATAGCGCATGATCAAAAAATCGCACAGGTGATCAAATACCACCAAAAGAAAGCTCTGTTTGTGGGAAAAAAAGGACGTCAAATTCGTTTGGGTACAGCGTCGCACGACTGCGCAATTGTCCGTTAAAATCACGCAGTGCCGAATCACAAAATACCCCCTGGTCTTTTAGCAGCCAAATCCTCCGGGGCTTAAGTGGTTAATAACAGCTCTGATTACTATTGTGTGCTGGGATTGGCCCACAGCTATCGCCTGGTACAGAGTGGTGTGATTGGCCCAGGTACCATGTTATGGATGTGGGCCAATCACATCATCACAATACTAAGCACAGCTGTTATGAATGAAACCGCATAGCCACCTAAAGAAGCCAGGTATTGGGAGCTGCAATCCACTGTGTCTGGTGAATACCACGGGAGCAGGAGCGGCACACTGCGTGCCCCTGGCTAGTGACATACATGTGCGTGATCCAGGGTGACTGTACTGCCTATCTGCAGTAAATGTACTGTAGGTGGGAGGGAACTGGTTAAACTGGCAATGCACCTTCATGATGTAACCTGTGATAAAGCACATGCTCTACCAAAAGTTACCTTAACACAAAAAGACAACTGGGCCAGTAAGGTTCACTGAGCAAGATAAGCAGAACTCTTGAGTTAGAAGGCCCTGGATGGATTATAGTCCAAGGCCAAAGTATTTTGCCCCTGATTGCTACAGTGTAATAATCTCCTAATCCAAGCCAGAGAGAACACATCAGGGATTTTCCTAAACATGTTTTAACAATCTTACAACCAATATATCTGTCACTTGAAGGGAGTCTTGCATGATTCTGAGGATTTTACTTTTGTTTCAAGTTTTAATCACAGGTTTAATCGTAGGTTTTATTTCTTTTATTACAGTAGTAAGGATAACCTCCTGCTAAGGATGCATTTGATCTGCTTTGCATTGCATTGGAAGTATCTGGTTCTACTGTGGCCTGCTCTTTTTGATTCCAAATGTTTAAAAGGTTCCTTAATTTGTCCTGCCACTTAGTGCTTTATATAAACACATCTCCACAAATCACAAAATAATATAATATGAACAGTATGTGTAAGCAAGTCATACATCAGGATATGCAAAAACGAAATGATACAGGTCTGGACTGGGAAAATAAACAGCTGAACATAGAATATACACATGTGAATTATCATTCGGTTAGACATGATGGAGGGAGGGGAGACTTGGGAAAGTATAACTTGTATAATCTAAATGGAAGGGAAGGAGAGGAAGGTTAATTAAAGTTGTTCTAAAAGCAGAAGGTTTTTTACCTTAATGCATTCTATGACCAAGCTGTGTGCTGCATTAATGAGGTGCCTAAGTAAGTGTTTGTCCAGTAAAGGGGGCTGCTCTTTATCAGTGTGCAGCATGCACAATTCAGGGTAAAGATTTCCAATTTTTTAGAATGATAATTAGCCACCGATAAAGACTCCTGAAAGTTGCAGAAGTAAAAAAATATTTGACAGAAACCAACAGAAATACTTAATTAAATACATTAATATTTATAGCTGCAGATGTAGCTAGGTGCTTGGCTAGAGACAGAATGTGATTTAGGACTCTGTGTTGCAGTGCTTTCTGTCTTTCAATTAACTTTAGCTGAATGGGTTAAAACTGCATCGCCTCATGGCACCATGGGGAGCTGAAAACTAGAAGAGACTTGATAGTTGGCAGTATTGAATCATGGCAGATGATGAATACTTACTACATGCAGACTTTACTGGGAATGTACTCATGTGCACCACTGCAAAGACTGGGCCCCAACGCTAACCAGCTGAAGAATTAGAGCCAAAAACCGCTCACTCAGATAGCTGCTAAACAAGAACTTTGCCTATTGTCCATAGTAAGAAGTACCTCTTTAGGGAGTCTTAAATCAATTTCACTGCTGCTTTAGAGTGCACTTCAAAGTTGATATAGCCTACTGTTTACAGAGGAGTTATCACAGTATTGATTATCATTGCTGTTACTGTTATCTAATGCCATTATTTGTTGTTAATTTTGTGGATTACCAGGTTTACTGTATTTTAGCTGCATAGAAAACCATTCTATGCTGCTATAGCCTAGTTAACATTTTGTCTAGTGAACTGTGATTGACCTAAGCCTTTAGTTACTCATTTATATGCATACACCTTTTTACTGCAAGCTCTGACAATATATTGGGTTTATTTACCACTTACCAGTCTAAGTTTTGCTTTTTGATAATGAACCTTAGTTGTGTGCAGGCTTTGTGCTCCCAGTAGCAGTGCAACATCCGTTTTCTTAACCTGTATCAGTGGGGCTGAGGTTGCTCCCAGAGTCAAGGCAGAAGTACAGAGAACCCAATCTAAAAAGTGACTCCCGCGTGGGTCATTTTATACAAAAAAAATGTAAACGATAGAGATAGCAGTCAACAAGTTAAATGTTATTGAAACACATAAACTGTTTGGCGAAAATAATTTTGTTTGAATGTGAGGTGAGTGTGTGTTTACAAACATAGCTCAACCATTTAAGCCCTAAAGCTGACCATACACTAGTAGATTTTTTTAAAAACTTTTATATGAATATTCGTATGAACATTTGTTTGAAAACTCTACATTCAATGACTTGACAAACATGGATTAAAATTACTTTAAAATTTAGTTTGTTTTTACCATTTGATTTTGGAATAAACGCAATTTCCGGAACAACTACCATATGCATATATTCCATCCTGCTCCTTTCTCACCACTATGGTCCAAAACGAGCATCAGTTTGACCTCACTAATGATTAGCAAATTAAAGAGTGCCCTTAAAATGAATACATTTGAACCAAATTCTACTAGTGTATGGCCAACGTAGTACTAGTGAACGGGCTCAGACAGCCTGTGTGCAAGAACCCCTGAGCAAATTCCTTCTATTTGTCCTACAGGTCATATACCATATGCATAGGTCAATCTAGTGGAGGAGCAGAAAAGAATATCCCAGAACAATTATGCTAGAGAAGATGCATTAATAGACATGTTACAGAAATTTTTGCCAACTGTGATGTCTGTAAAGAAGGAGAAACCACACAGTCATACAGGAATTTTTAATACTTTTGGATACTAGGGACTGTTAAAATGGGGTCTTTCTGCTTTCTGCAGAGCTATTTTGTTGATGGGATTGTCAAGATAATAACATAGGTTTTAGTAGTTCTTCTTAGATTAGTCATTGCTAAAAAGTAATTGTATTTACTCACCCATGACAACCAATCAAAGTTTTTCTTTCAGTATGGTCAGAGTAATAAAAGGTTGATTAGCTGCTAAGAGTAGCTGCATAACCAATGCACATTCCATGTTGTTTTCGGCATTTCAATTTATACCATTGTTTTGTGAAAATTCATAGTATTACATAACAATAGCTCATTCTTATTTAAAAAAATGTATAGTGAAAGTCTAACCTCAGGCTGGATTATGTCTCATAGTATTTTATTTACCTTGAGTTATTTGTGTGCAGAATTAGTAGGGACACTTTTATTTACTTTCTCTGTCCAAACCTGTACTCTTTAAGCACATTCTAGTGTAGACAAATAGCAAGAGATTTGGGGATCATTCAACAAGCTCAAATACATGTCCTTTCAAACTGAATGTATGTAAACATGAAGTACTGATAGTACGCTGCACAGAATGTCCTACAGGTCACTTTGTTCTTCAAGTGTCCAACAATGGACAGTGAACATCATTTTCTTTAAAGGTATAGTGAAGGATCTAATGGTGTTGTGGGTGCCATTATTCCTGGGCTCTTATATATATCCCAAATCCAATTGCTGTCCAAATCTTGCAGACTTCACCTCCGTTAAATCTCCAAAATATGCCCTTTTCTACCATTGAAACCACTAAGCAATTTATCTGCTACCTTGTTATCTATCGCCTTGACTATAGTAACTCCCTCCTCATTGGTTTACCTCTCCGCAAGCCATCCCCTCTTCAGTCTAATATGTATGCCGCTACCAGACTCATCCACCTTTCCAACCGTTCAATGTACGACAACCCTCTCTACCAATCCCGCGACTGGCATCCCATTGCCCAATGAATAAAATTCAAGCAATAATATACAAAGCCATTTACAACTTTGCCCTAAGCTTATCTCCAAATATCACTCAAACTGTCTCTTCCACTCCTCCCAAGACCTCCTGCTCCCCCTCAATTTGTCTGGCCAGTTATCTCCTAGTCTGTCCACTTTTAGATGATCCCTGAAAATTCATCTCTTCAGGGAGGCCTATCCTGCTTTTAGCTAACAACCCCAAAACTTTTACTTCCCTCATCAGGTGATCCCTCACAGTTACTACTTTTTGTTTCACCAGCCTGTTCCTATTAGATTGTAAGCTCACAGGAGCAGGGCCCTCCTAACCCTCTTGTATTGAATTGTGTTGTTGATTTATTGTCTCCCTGTATATTGTAAATCCCTGTGCGCTATATTAATCCTGTATAATATTATTAATATACAGGATTATTATATTAATAATAATTATTTTATCATTCTACTCAGATGCCAGGAAGAGTATTGTTGATAAATTTGAGATGACCTAATCAACACAAACACATAGCAATAAAACTAGTCTTTTTTTGGCAAAGGATAAATCTTTACAACTGCTTCTATATTGTCTGTGTGTGGAAATTACCTCTTCCAAGCACCAGACATCATTGGCACTGGAAGTGAGAAGAAATCTTCCCAGTGGTGACACCATTAGGAAATAAGACCTGACAGAGGTTTTAAACCCTTCTCACTCTATCTAAAATTTTGCCTGGAGTTCCATTTTAAACCATTGTTTCCTGCAGTCTGTTACTGCACCCAAGCTAAGCATGATATGACATGATATGTGTTAAGACTACATATTAATGTGAATAATAAAATCACCATCTGGTTGAAATACTCAATGATGCTATCACCATATGCAGGCGGTACATTAAAAGTGGTTGGTGATTCTAATGTGATTGATAAATGTACCGTATAATTTAAATCCACAATGTAAATTTAAAGCAGTCTCCTATAGTGTAAAATCCATTACTTATCCTACAGAGATCTTTATGTATGTTGATATTTCAATGTCACATTTAAGTTTCCTATTTAGATAGTTCAGCCTAAATATAGAATAAATGGCTCTACATACTTAAAGGAGTTGTAAAGTCAGGAAGGTTTTTTTTATCTTAATGCATTCTATGCATTAAGATAAAAAGCCTTCTGTGTGTAGAAGCCCCCCCAACACCCCTTAATACTTACCTGTGCCCCATCTCTGTCCAGCGATATCCACAAGTTCCTCGGCCGTCCTGGGACTCTCCCTCCTGATTGGCTGAGATACAAAGTCAGTGAGCCAATCTGGAGAAAGAGGTGCGGGACCGAACGGCAGCTCCGTGTCTGAATGGACACTCGTTACTCAATAAACAGTCCAGGGGATTTGGCTTTTATATTTATTAAGGAACTTGGATGGGAGAATGGAACAGTGGGATACACCAACTTAAAGTATTCACAGTGGATAAGGACAACTCTCACTTGGCCTCACCAGGTTATTTGTGGAAGCAGACACGCTACTTTAACCATACTGCATTTTTGTATGGAAGAATTAAATCCTCTTCCTTTCTCTAGCAGCAGACTTGATGCAACTACATTATCTTCAGGACACTCTCTAGCATCCCATTGACTGACACCCATCCACTGACTCTTCTGGCAAAAGAGGTGGCCCTCACAGGACAGGCCCCACAACACAGATCTGAACTCACTGTAGGCAGAATCAGATCTGTGTCTCCCTTCCAGTCAGCTCTGCAGGACATCTGGGTTAAGCTCCTCTCTGACTCTTTAAGCCTCGGGTTGACCACCTGAGGTCACATGGCAGCTTTTACAAAGGGGCAGCTCCCTCCAGGACTCTGCTCTACAGCTGAAAGACCCCAAGCACATGTGCCCCTGGCATTTACACAGTATCTCAGCATGCACCGAGGCACTTTCCTCTGCCAATCACCAGGGCTGTACTAAATGTCTCTGCACTCATTTGCCAGGTTTCCTCTCACTGTCTAATATGCCTTCCTATTGAACCAGTGTCAAACACTTCAGACAAACTGAGCTAAACCTGAGCACCATGAGCAGACACTATCAATAGATTTAGCTCCCTGGTAGGCAGAGAGCACTCTAAATTTACCTGGCAATCTTCCTGGTAACCAGAAATACCCACAACTATGCTCTCTTCTAGCATCTATCTGGGAGGGCTACATATCATTGATAACTTTCTGTCTCTTTCTGTCACATGTTTCCTACAGCAGTAATTACTGAAATCCAAACATAAAAATAACTGTATACTGTATGCACTTAATTTTTCAGGGAATGCATCCCTGCACTTCCTGTATTCTCACCTAGATGAGAATGAGATATGAAGTACCCACAGTCTCCTGGGATGCATAATGTTAAGGGACAAGTGTCAGGGGAGCAAGCTGTGTCTTATCTGCACCTGAGCACGATGAGCAGACCCTACCATTGACCAATATAGATTTACCTGGTAATCTCTCTGATAAGCAGAAAGACCCAAAAACTATACTCTCTCTTCTAGCACCTATCTAGGAGGGTGCTACATCAACCAAGAGGTGAGAACACTTGTGATGGTAATGGCCATATTTGGACAATGAAAGGAATCTGCTGACCGACAGCTGAATGGGGCCAGGGAAGAGTCATTGGTTGTTTTGATTCTGTAAGCTGCACAGTCAACAGCATCTTAGCAACCAATGCTTCTGTGCTGCGTTTTCTGACAAGTACATGAATTTGTTAAAGACACTGACTAGTGTGTCTACGATTATCTTTATGAAGGAAGTAGAGGAATTTAATTTATTCTCTCATGAGAAGAGGAGATTAAGGGGGGGTATGATTAACATGTATAAGTACATAAATGGTCCATATAGTGAACTAGGTGTTGAGTTATTCACATTAAGGTCATCACAGAGGACAAGGGGGCACTCTTTACGTTTGGAGGAAAAGAGATGTACACTCCAAATACAGAAAGGTTTCTTCACAGTAAATGGTTCTGTCCAGCTCAGTAGCTTGCTTTAGAAAAGGACTGACTCTTTTCTGAGCTTAGGTTCACACTGAGGCCCGTTTGAAATTGTGCGAGTTTAGCTGAACTCGCACAATTTCAACCCGGCATTTTCAGTCTGACTTCGGGAGCAAATTCACAGACATCTATGCGGGTTTTCAGGGAATATCCGATTGCCTCTCGGGGATCAGGAAGGAAGGTTTTCCCTTGCTGAAGCAAATTGGATAATGCTGGACTTGTGTCTTTTTTCATCCTGACTATGTAACTATGTAACTATGTAATACCAGGGAATATAATTTACTCCATGACCAACTGAGCTCACATGCAACTGCTCAGAAGTATCAACAAAACAAAAAAAAGGCATTGTTTAGGAACTGAGATGAAAGATATTCTGTCTGTGCTGACTTCTCTAAAGTGAACCATTATTTGTTAGTGCCTGTGTTGATGGGCTTTTGTTTGCATCAGATGGGTTTTTGCACTCCAATACAAATCTATGGGAATGCAAAACCTGCTTGAAGCACGTTAAACTTAGGTCAGAAAGATGTCAACTGCAGGTCAAACGCACAGAACCAGATCCCTAGCAAGGTTGCATAAGTCCTTGCTAGGGCGCCATGGCATGCAGGAGGTGCCTGGCTATGCCATCCCTTGACAGTTCAGTTTTTATGGCAAGTAGTAACTTTAGGCTCATAGGACCTAATGTCCTAAAAACTGCCTTCCTTTGCTATCCTTTGCCACTGGTCCAAACATCGCCACTGCCAAAATACTGCCCCCACCCTCCTAAATTCAATGATAAGATCACAATTACTGCATGCTGGGGTGTGGAATGGGTGGCATCCTGTGCTCCCAGCTTTCACTTTCTTTACTAATAGGACAATGACTATGTGCCGCTCCATGTATGCTGCCTGGGCAGAGGTGTGCTGCCACCTCCATGCTCCTGTTCAAGGAAGTGATCATTGGTGCTATGCTCTTGGATGCCTATGCTCATGTTTTCTTTTTTAACTGTTGTTAACATTTGATAGGTGTAATAGTCTACATTATTGAAACGCTTATTATTTTAAAAGAGATATGCATATTTAGTGCATTAGACAGAATTGCTGAACATGGGCAGAGAAATACACATTGCTCTCTTCCTGACGGAAATGCTGCAGAATCTTCATCACCAGGAAAGGAAGGATGCTGTGAAAACAGAAATTACTCAGCTCTGTGGGATACTGCCGTTGATGAGTTATTGCCAGTGACTGGATTGTAGATGTGATATAGGCCTTGTTGGGACCTGATGTCATTCCCCAGCAATTCTGACAAGTAAGCTCACCTGTCCTCTCTTTACCTAAATCTTTGTTGTGCGGTCTCTCTGAGCTTCTTCTCTTTCTCCTGTGTATACACATTGCAGTCTCTGTCTGAATGTTACGCATTCCCTCTCTGCAAACAAATATATGGCTTTGTCAATATTATATTTATGATGTATATACTGTACATACATCTTTTTAAAGAGGTGGGGGTTAACCAATGTATTTATAATTTTGTCCAGCCACCTTTGTGACTCATACACCTCTGACAGACAGCACAGCCAAGAAGGTGACAGTTTTGTCACTTCTCTACCTGCAGCCTGCTGTTTGGACAATGAAAGAGGAGAAACACACTGATAAGTCATCAATTCCTCTCAGTGTGCTCTCTCCTCCTATCAGCACATTCCCTCGCTCTGCCAGCCAGTACTATTGTTCAAGGTACTACCAGTGGCTAACACCAAGACAGGTTTAGGAAATTCTATTAGTTGTATAACAAAAAAATGAATTTAACTATCAATGACAAAATATGCAACTTCATTAAAAGGTGTTTTGTTTTTTTGTTTTTTTAATACCTAAAGGGTTTTAGCCTTTGTGTTGCTTGCAGATGGTTTGGTCTTTGTTGCTTGCAGATGGTTTGGTCTGTCTAGGACCTTTATTTTCTTACTTTTTCATGTGGAACCTAATTGTCAGGAACCTCATACAGCAAGGGTTCATTCTCATACAGCATTGCAAGCACGGCATGCCCACAGATTCTGGCATTCAGCATCCTCTTTAAACCTGAGATCTCTCAAGCCTCATTGCTGGGTTGCCTTCTGCTCTAAACCCTGTGTTCCATGGTCCTGAAAACCTGCTGATCTTGCTACTGAGCCACCTACATCTGACACTTCTCTTCAAATTTTCCTTGCCTGTTATGACCATTGCCCATCAACCCCAGCATAGACTTCTGACCATGACTTTGCTTCCTGACTTGGTACCTTGCTACCAGCACATTGCCGACTCCTGCTTGTCCCCGACCATGAACCCGATCATGATCCTGTACCTACCTACCTACCTACCTACCTGCTGCTGAACACAGCTTGTGATTTGACTCCCTACTGGGTTGATCCCTGCATTTCCAAGCTCAAGTTCACTGCTACAGATTCCTGACACCTGTGTCCTTCTACTACCCGAGCAGGCTCTGCCTCTGCTATCAGAGGTGCTTGGGCAGGAATTGTGAAAGCGGCCGCCCTCATCATCTTAGCCTCGACAGTCAGGTTTTGGACACTAATACAACTAAGAACTGGTAACACTACACTGTAGCTGAATAAACTAAAGGCAGTGAGCTTTGTAGGCCTTTTATTTCCAGACAGTACAACCGGTTGGCTGCATATGTTCTTTTGCTGCACTATTTAGTGTTACAAAACATATTATCTAAGAATTATTTAAAAAATGAACATTTCAAAAGTTGAGAATATAGTTACACTTTTACTGCAGCATTACAGAGTTGTAAACTCTAAATATGACTTATTTTTGAAAACTATTGCCTCTTCTATTTCTCTACCTCTAACTGATGTAGACCTTGTGTCACATATAAAGTCTAATTTGCTCAGTTGCACTCATAAATGAACAATAGTATTTTAGCATCCATCCCAATAAATATGCAAAAGAACCTAGAAACACCACGCCAAAAGGTTGATGTTCCAGACAAACGGGGGAGGGGGCGTGGTGTTTCTAGGTTCTTTTACCTTGTGTCACATACCTTTTTGGAGGCCCAATTGATAAGTGGGTTTTCCTTGTGGTTTAGTGCCAAGCACCCCTGGAGGAGAGAACAGGGAGTACAAGGTACAAGGTCCAACAGAAAAATGGGTGTTGATTAGGTAGATCAGAGATAAGTGCTGGAGATTGCTTGCAGTGGTGTCTACTGGGTAGTAGTCAGATGATCTGTCAGGACTGTTGGACTACTGTGGGTTTTGCAGATGTTGCAGGACCAAGGCAGTGACCAGATGGCACGGGAGAAAGTTCAGACTGGCAGAACCAGACTAAGGAAGCATGGTCAGGATAGAGGCCAAGGTTATACAAAGAGCAACCAACTAGGGGGTAGGCAGGAGAGTGGTCAGGAACAGAGCCAAGGTCATACACAGGAATCAGGATGAGCAAGCAGGAGAGTAGTCAGAAGGGCAAGCCTGGGCCATACACGGATAATCTGGAGAGGCAGAGTCTTTAGAGCAAGCTGGGGTTAAAACCAGCTGGCTTGCCTCTGGAATGGTCCAGAGGCAAGCCAGCTCGATACCAGGAAGTCTAAGGAATACAGGATCTCACAGGAACAAGAGTACTGGTAGATGAAGATCATCCAGTTTAGCACCAGGTGTGCATGAACTTGCACCAGAGCACAGCCATGTATAGTATTGACAAGTATGGCAGGTCTTCTTCTTAGAAAATGCACATTTTTATTCTGATGTCTCCTTCTCACCACATGTCCACCTCTTCTCTGAATGTGCTCTGACCCCTTGTCCAAAGAAAAAGATATGGATGACATACAGCTTTTGCTAAAAAAATATATATATATATATATATATATATATATATATATATATATATATATATATATATATATATATATTTGGGTTAAATTACAAGGCAAACTCAAGTCTTCTGTTTGTGTCTTCTGAGTTTCTAGTACTAAAACAATCAGCTTCCTTGCAATAGCCTAATCCTAGTAAGGTATGCTAGAAACATATGATCTTGATCTTGAGTAGATGCCATAATGGAAATTCATTTTGAGGTTAGAGCTCTAAATGTTTGTAATAATACATACTGTACTATAAAAAATCTTTTTGAACATACTTTTTTTTTTCTTTTCTACACCACATTCCCCATATAAGTGTATGCCCATAACTTGAGGCAATAATAAAGGTGAGACCTTACAGTCTACTTCATACATATTGAATTGCTGTCTACTTGCCAGACATGCAGCCAACCTAGGATTTGTAAAAAAGAAAAAGGATTGGATTTCATGCAGCTTCTGTGCAACACTGAAATATTATGGTTTAATCAAGAAGAAAATTCCAGAACCATGAGACAAAACACTTTAATTTAGCATGCCTATTCACATTACTACACAGAGTGTCAAAAGTGCTTAGCAAAAATGAGACAGCGTTGAACTGTACAGTAAAAAAAAAAAAAAGTTTTGCCCAACAGAAAAAAAAAAAAAAATCCTAATCAACCTAATTCTCAGCAGTGCTAATGTGCAGTTCACTCCTGCTGGGCCCTTGTCATAGCGAATCACATTAAATAAACCATGTCTTATTGCTCATTACATACTGTACATACAATGCTGCGCAAATTAATTAGGGAAATTTGTGTAACCATTCTTTTGTGAACTGAAAGACAATGAAAATTGATGGACTGTATTTGTTGCCTTCTTCATCTAGAATATTCTATTTATTATATATTTACATGAGCTGATAAATGATTAGCTCGTTCTATTTATGCAAGTTTTATAAAAAAAAAAAACATTTAAAAAAAGGACAGACTAAGACATGCATGCTTTTGTTGTTATATACAGAAGTTTTATTTCATTTGTAATTAAGTGAAAATGTATTAAGCATATATTAAAAGATAAGTTCACCTTTTTAAAAAAAGAATAAATGCACATCTTTTTACAGGTAAAAACTTGCATTTATTATTTTTTTTTACTTGAAGCCTGTAAACTATTGTGTCATGGTAATTAATTGAGAACTGCAAGCCGACAGCTGCAAAGGCTGTCGGTACTTGTAGTTTCCCATTTACAGAACTCTGTGAATGAATGATGCGGTCGGGGTGGGAGCAGCCCCACAGGGCCATGTTTTTTAAAAATAGTGACAGCAAGTGGGGAGAAGATCCTGCTGTCACTAAAGGGAGAAGAGTGATTGGCGGCTGCAGGCGTGGGAACATGTTACACATTCCATCATAAAAACAGGTGGACCATGTTACATGTTTCCAAAGGTGAACCTATTCTTTAAGTAAAAATGTATCTCATACCTACAGCAGACCAGATATTAAAAAGAGGTAAAAGTTTGAAGCTGAACTCCAGGGAGATAAAAAAAAAAATAAAAACAGCAGCTCTATATTCATTAAAGTGTTACTAAACCCACAACAGTAAAACCAGTCTGTATATGTAGTAAAGCATGCTTCTTGTTACTCACTGTGAAGCCTAAGGGGTTAATCCTCCCCTTCTTTTACTGCCTCCAATTCATCTGCTGATAGAACAGAGCCCTAGAAGGCACGCTGCCCATGCTCAGTTTGGTGTATTGTTAGAGAGTTTTTCTTTTTTTGGGAGGGTGCATGTGATCAGCAGAGGGCCAACCAGCACTGTCTAGACAGAAAGTCAGGGGGCATGCAGTCTCACAGGACAGTCAGAGGTGAATAAAAACTCCTCCTACAAGCTTTAATCAGTGCTCGGCCTGACACTGATAGAAGTCACAAGACTGCTATATATGGCTGATAAGAAAAGGTATTTTGCAGTTTATATTTACTAAAATAATTGCATTTCCATGTTCTGTGTACTGTGGGAGACCAGATATAGTGAATGCAGGGCCCTGGGTTTAGTAACACAAAGTAGTGTAGGTACTTGAATTGAACTTGACTTTGTTTCAGCTTCTTGTACAGCAAGGCAAGGCAAGGGATAGGCAGCCAAGGTGACAATCAGTTCCAAGCATGCTGATAGGAAGATAGAGTAATGCGGGGTACACACTATGAGTTTTCTTTTTGTTCAGACCACTCGGCTGAATGAAAAAAAAAACTGAGGAGCTCATACTAACTATACGATGTTAGTACAGAAATGTCCCCACTGAGCTATTGTGTTCTGACAGGGGAACAGACCCCCCCCACCCTGGCAGAACACACCGGTCCGATGCCAATTAGTAGCTGCTTTACACACGGACCGAATGTTGGCTGGTTTCTGCTGAACAGGCCGATATTTGACCCATGTGCATCAGGCTTAACAGAGAGAGGAGCAGTATTCTTCTTCTTTTTTAACCCAAACACAGGGTAGGAGCGGAGAGCTTTACTGAACTGCATCCGGGAAAAATATAGGCCTCCTACACTGCCAGAGAGAGCTGTGTGGTATGGCAGATCTGGGTAAATCTCAGAACTGGGTAGAGAGAAAGAAAAATACTTTGGCCGAAAAAAGCAGTTGCCTTATACAGTATGTTATACTGTCACTCCCAATGTTAATAACTGATAACTTCCAATACCTAATATTATACTAAATCAATAACCCTACATGAGCACCATCAGCTATAAGATAAAATGACCTTTCTGCATTAAATATAAGTAAAGTCTACTTTGTTTACATGTTTTCGGGGACTATAAGATTGAGGCCCCTTTCACAGAAGGGAGTCTGTCGGCGGACTCCATTTTTCTCAGCGGGGGATCGATCAGCCGATCCCCCGCTGAGCAGGCAGATGGCAGCTCTGTCTCCGTGCTGTGTGCGGAGACAGAGCTGTCGGGTCCCCGCTCTTCTCTTTGGGGGAATTGGATGGGAACGGATCGCCTGTCTGTTTTCATCCGATCCCATCCGATCCAATCCGCTGGATGGATGGAAAATAGGGTTTCCATCCATCCAGATTTGACGGACAGGATCAGATGTCAGCGGCTTTTATACTCACTCTAAAATCAATTTCTTGGAGTCTATTCTGGTTTTACTGCCAACTACAGTAGCTGAAAGACACCATATATATCCTAATGGAAGAAAAACAAAATTAGTAATTTTGATCTCACCAAAAACCCCCCCTTCACCTTCTGTAAGAACAAGATTATGAAGCTTTCTAATCTTGAAGGGCTTGTTCATATTATTTAACCATTTTGGCTCCTTTCACACTTATGCAATCTTAAAGTTGCACGATTATACCGCAATTTTGAGGCGATTTTGCAATGCCTATGTCTTTGGACCTCAAAACGCATTAAAATTTGCCCAAAGTAGTGCAGGGACTACTTTGAAGTCGTTGCGACTTAAAGGCATACAGACATGAACGGTACCCATTGGAAATTATGGAGTACAACTTGTCATGCGACTTTGCAGTCCCTAATCGCAGGACAAGTTACACAAGTGTGAAAAGGCCTTAAGGTGATTCTGCACTTCTGCCTAAGGGCCAAGCATGCGCCGCTGGCGGGCCGCTTCTGCTGTGATTACTCACAGCAGAAGCTGGGCTACAGATGTCCGTCGGCACCCACCAATTGTCAGGCAGACACAGAACAGATCTCTGCCTATGTAAACAAGGCAGAGATCTGTTCCGACGGGGGGAAATGATGGGTTTTGTGTTCCTGCAAAGCAAGGGATAAAATCCATCACTTTTCTTAGTAGAAGCAGCACACAGTGTACACAAAAACACTGGCTATGCACACAGTTAACCCTTTGATCGCCCTAGGTGTTTAACCCCTTCCCAGGCAGTGTCATTAGTACAGTGACAGTGCATGTTTTTAGCACTGACCACTGTATTTGTGTCATTGGTTTTCACAAAGTGTCAAAAGTGTTAGCCAGTGTCCAATTATTCACTGCAACATCGCAGTCCTGCTAAAGGTCACTGATCGCCGCCATTACTAATATAAAAAAAATAAATAAATAAAAATTCCAGTATATATATCATAGACGCTATAACATTTACGCAAACCAATAAACATACACTTATTGGGATTTTTTTTGACCAAAAGTTTGTAGTATAATACATATTGATCTAAATGTTTAACGAAATTTGATTTTTTTATTGGGTATGTCTTATAGCAGAAAGTCTAAAATATTGTTGTTTTTGTTTTTTTTTTTTTCAAAATTGTTGGTCTTTTTTTTGTTTATAGTGCAAAAAATAAAAAATGCAGTGGTTATCAAAAACCACCAAATGAAAGCTCTGTTTGTAGGAAAAATTGACATAATTCTAAGTTGGGCACAGCGTTGCATGGCTGCACAATCGTTAGTTAAAATAATGCAGTGCCGTATCTTCTGGAGGTCAAGTAGTTAAAAACATGCAGTGCCATATCTTCTGGAGGTCAAGTAGTTAATAAAGAAAGTCCCATTTAAGTATTAATGCGCTACCTCCAAGGCATACCTGCCCTTAATATATTTTTTGCTATTTATGTCCCAAGATGGAAGCTGTTAGACTGAGGTTAAGGACCACACTTTACAAAGGTCCCTTGGTGCTCCAGTGTGACTTTCACATACAGTATGTTTTCAAATGTATGCAACAAACTAAAGCAGTTAAAATTTTATTTTATTTTTTTAATTTAATTACATTTTTTTGCCTTCCACAGTTTTTTAAATTAAATGAATGGCTTAAAGCATTAAAAAAAGTTACAAAAATACAAAATAAAAATATCAGGTATTTTAGTCACATATTTTATCAACCTACAGATTCTATCTTTTTACACAGCTTCTATTTTGTTTGAGTGACTGGGTTTACATGTAGTTAATATATTTTTTTTTTTTACAAGTTAATTTTTTTTTTATTATTATTATACAGAAGTAATATAGCACCAACAAAATAACATAATCAGTGTTATCAAGACTATGAAGAAAAAATGGTAAGATCCCATGCCATAATACCTATTTTCATACACTTTTGTCATTTTTGTACAAATGACACATTGTGCAAATGTACAGAACTGATCCCATTAGTTAAAACTTTTTTTGACAGATCTGCATAAGTAGTTAATCTCTACTGAATCTAGGCAAAAATGACATAAAATGACTTGGTGGTCAAGAAAATACACTAGCCGAAATAAGTTTTTAATAAATGAAATTAATCTTTAGTGATGTCTATTATTTCTGAAAAATAGATTTTTCCATGAAAATACAGAAAGCAGAATTCTCTCATAACATTGCGTGTATCCCTTTAGAAAACTGAACTCTTGTCTATATTCATATGTCACATGTTGTTTCCCAACAGAATAGACTGAGACTTGTTTCTGAAGCTAACCCGTATTTTTCAAGTGCCATATTAATGGTTTTGTAATTGATTTGCCAGTATAAATTTGTAATGTAAATAGGTTTTCTTTGGATTACTTACATTTCACAGTACTTTTATTTAATAATTAATTCCACAAAAGTTTTCCAAATGAAAAAAATATCTGAAAGTTTGCTTTGTGTTTGCCATTACCAAGGCATATTGACTGAAATGCAAATGTTGTGCATGAGTTATGCTGATTTCTGTATTTACCTTTGAAGAAAATTCCTACCCTTAAAAAAGGTAGCAAGTGGAAGACAGGTAGATATCTGCTTCTAAAGGTTTCACTTACTAAATATCAACAGATTTTCATGGGTATATAAGGAACTGTCGTAGAAAGCACAAACAAAGGTGTAAATTAATGGGGATACATATCCCCTGGTACTGTAAGTGAGATGGAGAACTGCCCTGACTATTACCCACTTCTGATACATGTAATGATACTGCTGGTATTATGCTCCCATTTTCCTATTTTACCTCTACTTTACCTCTACTTAGGATTATAAAGGCAGTACTGGTAAAATGTTATCTGTTGTTACCTGCCAGTTATTTAAATACACTTCAGGGCCATTAGCAAAATGTTTGACAACCGACAACCAACTATTAGCGCTTACGGTTGTGCAAAAAAATGTATCAGAAGTGGCTAATAGTCATTATGGTTGTGACCATGAAGAAGTAGCTATGTTTGGAGAGGTGTCAACAAGGCCTACAGTGATATAAATACTGTGAAGCACGTTGGTGGCTCCCTGAGATTTTAGGGATGTGCGAGCTCTAAAGGCACAGGGAATCGTGTGAAAATTGATGACATGATGAATGCAGCATGTTATCAGAAAATACTGTCAGAAAATGTGCATTCTTCTGCACAAAAGCTGCTCATGGGACGCACTTTAACTTTCCAGCACGACAATGACCATAAACACATGGCCAAGTTAACCCTTCAGTGATGACACCAACTAGAACATACATAGGATTATTATGGCATTGAAACACTACAATTACTATCTAAAATCACATTAAAAAGAGATATACAGTTGTACTTTACATATACAGCGTTAAATATTGATGTTTCTCTTCTCCATAAAGGTTACACTGTTGTTTTACTCTACATGTTTCGCCAACAAGCACTTTATCAGGAGGAGTATGCCAAGTATTAATAAGCTATATACAAATAACATACACATATATATAAAAATCACATTTAAAATTATTTCATTTTTCCAATCAGCATAATTAAATCATTAAGTCATGCTTACTTACATTAATATTATTTCAAAAGACATATAATCCCAACGTTTGTTAGTCACAAAAGGGTCTATGTCCCCAATTCATAGGGTGGTGTTAAAATGGCCACAGGAGAGGCAATAGGACCTCCGGTACAAATAAACAATAAAAATATATGTACCTATATTCTGTCAGTGGACACAAACATATGTCTCCCTCCCTACACGGGAAATCAATACATTGAACACTTACTTATTATCTGCTGTATTGCAGTTTAATCTCAAGGGGGTGCCAGACTCATCTCTACATATAGGTCCCAATGGGTGGCTTGTCAGGTATTAGAATGACTTTAAATTAATACAAAATCAATCAAACAAATTTGGCATGAATAAACAATTAAATGCTCCACCACAGAAACCATCCCCTCATAGGTAACCAAGATGCAGTCTGCTTTACTGGTGTCTCTATGGATCAGGCAAATTTACCTCCAAGCTGCCAGCTATATATATACCCCTCCCACATCGTCATCACCTGATGTCACCAGGGGGGCTCAGATGTCATTTTGACCCCAATACCTCTGCGCATAACGTCGACAGTCTCTAAGCAATCAACCAAGCCAAATCAAAGTGGACCTTTTTCCTTGTAGGATCTGCAATTTCTGCATTTCTGCAAATTCTTCATGGAAGTGAGGTAATCCTTCCCAATGGCTGAATATGGAAAACTCGTCACAGAGTGACCTGTCAGACACTGGGGGTTATATATTTAATGAAGTGTCAGTGTGGATGCATCTATGTGGTAAAAACAAAATGTTTCTTTTTTCTGAGAATCATGTACCTTTGATTTCAAAGCAGAAAATGGAGACCCCCCCCCCCCCATAAGCCACCATGTCGGCCTTTACCACATACCCAGCCATGAACAGGGAGGAAATGTAGACAAATTATTACTTCAGTGACCAGATGGATCTACTCCTTAAATGCTACTAAATACCCTGGACTGAATGAGTCTATAAGCTATAAACCATTTTTATAACTATGTTAAAAAGTCAGCTTTTGAAAATGTATTTAGATAGTTTGTGCTAGACACGTTGAAATATGAAACTAAAAATGTTGGGACTAGATATCTTTTGAAATCTTTTGAAATGGGAAAAATGAAATAATTGTAAATGTGATTTATATATATATATATATATATATATATATATATGTGTGTGTGTGTGTGTGTGTATGTTGTTTGTATACAGCAGCTTATTAATACTTGGCAACACTCCTCCTGATGAAGCCGTTATCGGTGAAACATGTAGAGGAAAACAGTGTGCCCCTATGGAGAAGAGAAACATCAATATTTTCTGCTGTACATGTAAAGTAAAACTGTATATCTCTTTTTATGGTGATTTTAAATAGATATTCAATAAAGGAAACCTAAAACGAATTATAATGTTTCAGTGCCATAAGCAATCCAATGTATGTTCTAGTTGGTGTATATAATTAAAGGGATGCAGGTGCTACTCTCCTGACCCAGTAATATTATGTAAGAAACAGCAGAAAAGTGTAAAGATTGTAGATTGGCCATCACAGTCTCCTGAACTTAACATCGTCAAGCAACTCTGGGGAGATCTCTAACGTGCGGTTCATGCAAGACAACCGAAGGCTTTGCATGACCTGGATGGATTTTGCCAAGATGAATGGGAAGCTATGCCACCTGCAAGAATTTGGGGCCTCATAGACAACTAATAAAATCTGGCTACGTTACATCGATGATGTTTTGCTGATCTGGGACAGTGATCTGACTGAATTGGATTGTTTTCTTACAGGCTTAAACACTAACTCTTTCAACTTGAAATTTACGGCAAACTGGGATTTAAATTCAATTACATTTCTAGATATCCAACTATATAAAGACCCAGATGGATATATACGCAGCAGTTTGTACAGAAAGCCAACTGCAGGCAATTCTGTATTACATGCTAGCAGTTTTCACCCTAAGCCGCTGATCAATTCCATCCCTTTTAGCCAATATCTAAGAATTAAAAGAAACTGTTCAAGTGATGCAGATTTCAAAAAAGAAGCTGACAATTTACGGAATAGATTGCTAGATCGAGGATATTCAAAATCTTGTCTAAGAAAAGCTTTTAATAAAGCTAATGGTAAAAAGAGACAGGATCTT
Organism: Pelophylax lessonae; assembly: GCF_965119305.1. Classification (NCBI taxonomy): domain Eukaryota; kingdom Metazoa; phylum Chordata; class Amphibia; order Anura; family Ranidae; genus Pelophylax; species Pelophylax lessonae. The sequence goes on along the minus strand of NC_138770.1, from coordinate 410,637,007 downwards.
CTGTTTAGAACACAAAATAAAAAAGAAGAGGAAAACCCATTCCCACGTATCATCACACGTTTTTTAAATCAACAAAAAGAAGTTCAACGAATTGTGAAAAAATACTGGCATCTTCTAAAGATGGACCCTAATGTTAGTCCATTTATCTCTGAAAGACGGTGTTTCACTTTCAAACGGGCTACATCAATAAAGGATGTCCTAGTTGCAAGTGAATTCAAGATGGGACCATCAAAGGACCCGTGCAAATATCGAGGCACATTCAAATGTGGAGGATGCCAGTACTGTCAGTTCATGAACGTTTCAAAACAAGTTTTATTACCAAATGGAGAAGTATATCGCCCACGACATTTTGCTAACTGCAAAACGAAAGGAGTGATATATATGCTAATATGTGAATGTTCTGCATTCTACATAGGAAAAACAAAACTTGAGTTTTGGCAAAGGGCCTATAAGCACATCCACTCGATGAAGACCAAAAATCCAGAGCTGCCACTAGGAACACACGTTATCCAAGCACATGATGGTAGATTCCTGAGAATCACCTATCTAATCTTGGATAGGGTACATATAGGAATTAGGGGCGGGGATTGGAACAAAACCCTTCTCCAAAAAGAACAGAGATGGATTTATAGATTACGGGCCACACACCCTCCCGGTTTAAATGAGATGATCTCGTATAAACCTTTTCTTGAAGGTTTTGTTTCAGGCAAATCTGAATGGGGAATGACACAATACATCTAAAAATACAATTATTATTATCTTCTTAAAAAAATCCCCCACACCCTGATATTGAAACCAAGAAATCCTATCTTATTCCAAGACAAATATCTATGTCTAATTCTATTCTTGATGTCCAGGCGCATTGACACCACTATAGATAACTCTTGAATATAATAACAGTATTCATAACGGTCTTTTATGATCTGTCCAAAACATCATCTATGGGGTTCTAATATTAAGATGCAGATATCTAAGTCAATTGAAGACACAAGGTAAAAATAGCATGTCTTTTTGAAACAAATGGTTTACCTTTTGTTTCTAGTGATGGCTCCATTGTATCTAACAATGGTTTAACAAAAGAAAACCACTATAAAAAAGATCCCCATAGACTTGGTTATTCTCAATATTTATCTAAAGCAGATTTGCAATTTTATTTTTTAATTTTTTTATTTTTAGTTCATCTTTTTTTCAGGAGACTGTAGGTTGGTGTCTATACGCTTGTTAATGACATCAATATGGTAGCTCCTTTGAGAATTGATGTGTTTATGGGCACTGATACGGTACTGTGATAATGATGTATTAAGTAAAAAATAGGTGATGTCAATGTTGAAAACAATACTGTATATCTGCACCCTGTTTGACACTGCAAGTATTCTAATAATTTTGAAAAATTACATTATTGTAATTCAATAATCTGCCTTGAAATGTTTGTACAAGAACGCTGAAGTTGTTATGGGCCATTTTTTGCAATGTTTTGATTTCTTTTTCTCTATATATATTTGTATTATAGATTGAGAGGCTCCGCATGCATTATGGGATTTGTATGTACCGGATACCTCTGGCCGCACTTCTGTTACCCGCCAATGAGCACACGGTGAGGTAATGGGGCGGAGTTACGTCTAGTCGGTAAGGGCGGACCTTCACCATACCACGCGGTGCACGTAGGCCGCTCACTCGGGCACAATCAGTGCCTGGAGATGAGTGGCTGTATGGGATCAAGTGACTGGCAGCGTCCACCACTCCCCGGTTTCGTGCGTCGGCGGGAGAGGGATGCCGATCGGGACTCCATACGCGCCAAGCGTGGGGTTGCCATGACAATGGCCCGGATTTTTTTTCCGGACCTGTCATGGCTTGATAACCCTATTGGTCGGCGCGTCTATATGGGGCCGCCCTCGGGTCCGGCCGGGGGCCCGCAAGCGATACAGCTGAGTTTGATCTCAAATCAATCAACTAATATAAATAGACTGGCGTTTTTGGTGAGTTTTAAGACACTCCATTCAGGAGGATAACCCACACGCTTGATAGCTGCCGATTTCTGAGAGGTAAAAAAGTCTCCATATCTTTTTGTTTCTTGTGAAAGTCTTGATGTCAATACCTGATTTTTAATTAGACCATATGATTTACATCTATGTTTTACATTTACACATAGATGGCCTTTCCCATTTCTCTCTTATCGGACTGGCTACTATAAAGTGTTGGCCCTCCATGCTTAATTACCTGCTACTTTAAAGGTTGGTTATGTTTCCTCTCTTTCAATCATGCAGTGAAAGTTTAGATTAGACACCAAAAGATAAATTGTATTCCTTTGTGAGATATTAATACACCAAGGGAAGTAGTTTGGTAATCTTGCAGTGACAGTTTTTTTGCACTTGCAGAAATTTTCACTACTACAGTAAAACCTTGGATTGCGAGCATAATTGGTTCCAGAAACATGCTTGTAATCCAAAGCACTCTTATATCAAAGCGAATTTCCCCATAAGAAATAATGGAAACTCAGATGATTCGTTCCACAAGTCCTTCGGTTTATAGTCTATATACAAAGATTATAGCAATGTGATAGGTTGTGTAACCATAAAATGTCCATCCACAATATGCAGCCTTCCCAAAGGGATTAGAAGCAAAATCTAGCAGAGCTACAGAAAATAAGAGAGATGAGAGGAGCCTCTAAGTGTAGCAATATGGTTACATTTAATGAAGGTTCAACATTTAGCAACTCACATGGTTGATGATTAAAATAGACACATCTAAGTATGCAGGCATCAGGGGTAAAGCTGTCTACATAGACCATCTTCTGAACCACCGGCTCTCACCACTGTCAGTCTGCAATCCTGACCGGGAAGAATAGCCTGCAGTAGAGTGATCTGAAAGTGAGGCTTTGAATCACTCGTGGAGTGCAGCGGGGAAGGGCTGATGAAGATGGCTGTGCAGAGGATGGACTACGTGGACAGCTTTACCCCAGATGCCTGCATACTTACAGTGGGTACGGAAAGTATTCAGACCCCCTTACATTTTTCACTCTTTGTTATATTGCAGCCATTTGCTAAAATCATTTAAGTTCATTCTTCTTCCTCATGAATGTACACATAGCACCCCATACTGACAGAAAAACACAGAATTGTTGACATTGTTGCAGATTTATTAAAAAAGAAAAACTGAAATATCACATGGTCCTAAGTATTCAGACCCTTTGCTGTGACACTCATATATTTAACTCAGGTGCTTTCCATTTCGTCTGATCATCCTTGAGATGGTTCTACACCTTCATTTGAGTCCAGCTGTGTTTGATTATACTGATTGGACTTGATTAGGAAAGCCACACACCTGTCTATATAAGACCTTCCAGATCACAATGCATGTCAGAGCAAATGAGAATCATGAGGTCAAAAGGAACTGCCTGAAGAGCTCAGAGACAGAATTGTGGAAAGGCACAGATCTGGCCAAGGTTACAAAAAGATTTCTGCTGCACTTAAGGTTCCTAAGAGCACAGTGGCCTCCATAATCCCCAAATGGAAGACGTTTGGGACGACCAGAACCCTTCCTAGAGCTGGCCTTCCGGCCAAACTGAGCTATCGGGGGAGAAGAGCCTTGGTGAGAGAGGTAAAGAAGAACCCAAAGATCACTGTGGCTGAGCTCCAGAGATGCAGTCAGGAGATGAGAGAAAGTTGTAGAAAGTCAACCATCACTGCAGCCCTCCACCAGTCGGGGCTTTATGGCAGAGTGGCCCAACGGAAGCCTCTCCTCAGTGTAAGACACACGAAAGCCCGCATGGAGTTTGCTAAAAAACACCTGAAGGACTCCAAGATGGTGAGAAATAAGATTCTCTGGTCTGATGAGACCAAAATAGAACTTTTTGGCCTTAATTCTAAGCGGTATGTGTGGAGAAAACCAGGCACTGCTCATCACCTGTCCAATACAGTCCCAACAGTGAAGCATGGTGGTGGCAGCATCATGCTGTGGGGGTGTTTTTCAGCTGCAGGGACAGGACGACTGGTTGCACTCGAGGGAAAGATGAATGCGGCCAAGTACAGGGATATCCTGGACAAAAACCTTCTCCAGAGTGCTCTGGACCTCAGACTGGGCCAAAGGTTTACCTTCCAACAAGACAATGACCCTAAGCACACAGCTAAAATAACGAAGGAGTGGCTTCACAACAACTCCGTGACTGTTCTTGAATGGCCCAGCCAGAGCCCTGACTTAAACCCAATTGAGCATCTCTGGAGAGACCAAAAAATGTCTGTCCACCAACGTTTACCATCCAACCTGACAGAACTGGAGAGGATCTGCAAGGAGGAATGGCAGAGGATCCCCAAATCCAGGTGGGAAAGACTTGTTGCATCTTTCCCAAAAAGACTCCTGGCTGTATTAGATCAAAAGGGGGCTTCTACTAAATACTGAGCAAAGGGTCTGAATACTTAGGACCATGTGATATTTCAGTTTTTCTTTTTTAATAAATCTGCAACAATGTCAACAATTCTGTGTTTTTCTGTCAGTATGGGGTGCTATGTGTACATTCATGAGGAAGAAGAATGAACTTAAATGATTTTAGCAAATGGCTGCAATATAACAAAGAGTGAAAAATTTAAGGGGGTCTGAATACTTTCCGTACCCACTGTAGATGTGCCTGTTTTAATAATCAACCATGTGAGTTGCTAAGTTTTGAACCATCATTAAATGTAACCATATTGCTACACTTTAGAGGCTCCTCTCTTCTTTTTATACATGACGCTACTTGTATATCAAGACATCGCTTGTATATCAAGTCAAAATTTATTTAAAAAATGTGCTTGTCTTGCAAAGCGCTCTCAAACCAAGTTACTCTCAAACCAAGGTTTTACTGTATATACAACTTACACACATGTATGTTATTTAACCTTTCAGAATTACAAGCTGAGATCAAAACACAGAAACATCGCTCCTTTTTGGACCCCATGTGGTTTTGTAGGAGGTCTTAGTCCTCCCCCTCTTTACTTTCCCTCCCCCCCTTACATTCACACTCACTGTTGTGCTACCCTACACCTGTCCATCAGTGGTGTGTGGGGGAAGGTGACTTTTTGTGTGGGCTCTCCAGAGTAATTCCGGGTATGCGGTGATGCATGTGGAGCTGATCATCCAAGATTTTAAATAGAGGCGACTTTATACTTGAAATTGTGACGTAAGACATGGTATGTGTATCCAAAATATTTAACCAATATTTTGCTTTGTATACAAGACTGCATATAATGAATTCATTGTAAACGAATATGTTTCTCTATTATAGAATATTGTAAATTGGAACTTTCTGGTATAAAGTTCCCTGAGGAAGACTTAATTGAAACGCGTCGGGCCTCCAGGACCAGACTTCCAGGTTCCTCCATGTTATTGTCACAAAATCATCAGAACCATATTCAGTCGCCCATTTTTTAACATTTTCGTATAATTGAAATATTGTCGTATATTTTTCAATTGTGTTTCATTTTTTGTAATATGTGTTTAATAAAATTTTGACAATTTTAAATATGAGCTGGTATCCGTTATAGTCCCAAAATAGGGGGTTCCCTCTTGTTGTGTTTACTTTAAGTAAAGGGACGAGGGTGACCAAACTCATTTTCTCCTTGATACACGCCCAGCCCCCACACCTTTTCTTTTTCCTGACAACTAATAAAAAAGATTGCACGCTGTGATTGATGCTAAGGGGGGCAATACACAGTATCAAGAACTAAACATATGCAGACTTTTGGGGGCAATACACAGTATCAAGAACTAAGCATATACAGACTTTTGAACAGGGCTAATTTCTTTTGTTTACTTGTTGCCATGTTTTGTTTTATTTTTGTGCCATTCTGGTATGACCTACAGTTAGATATGAAGGCCATAAGAAATACAAGAAATGTGTTTTCCACTCATGTTTTCTTTAAAAATGGTGCATGCATTACCATTTCTCCAAGGGTATACAAACTTTTGAGTACAACTGTACATACACACTTGCTGTAAAAATGACTATAACTAAACTTTAGCTTTAGGACAATGCCACTAGAGTAATTTCAAAATTGCAGATTTGGTAGTCATGTAGCACACTAAAACACATCTAAAACAGCATATGATGTATATTACGAGTTTCCTATTGAAATTAGAACTTGAGTAAACATTATAAATTTATAAGGTTTATTGAAATAACACCAAAAAAAATGGCAATACTGTGTATATGTATTTATAAAAAAATAATTGTGATTCTATGCATTTTACTATATAAAAGAACACTGTGATGTTTCAGCATTCCAAATCTGTACAACACGGGTTAAAAATTCACTGGAGGCTGTAATTATATCATGCAGATAGTATTTAACACCCCTATTTTAAATATAAAAAATATGCTTAATGAGAATGTAAACACAGCAGGAGACGATTTTCTGAAGCCTACTTACAGATTTAATGTCTTCAGGGAATTATGTGTCACTTTGCCACCCCTAGAAAGGTCTTTCATCTTTTTAATTATTATGCATTTTTGATCAAAATGTTAAGATTGCAGATCCACACTTTTAGAACTTCTTTACCTTTTCGGTACACCGTTAAAGAAGTAATGCAAAAGATTGGCTGCACAGATAGGTTTACAAGAGTGTAAACATGCCTCAAAAACCCTAGGATATGGGAGAGTTAAAAATGATTTGGGTCTACCCTGGATTATAATGGATATCTGTGTAGTGGCCTCCTAGGCAGGGTGCTAGGTAAATTTAGTTTTTGGCTCTTGCTGTAGCCAGAGGAGCAGTGATTGTTTGATCTTGTCTGTTCAGGGCTTCATAGGCTGGGAGTTTCATTGCTCCCCCCTGCCTCTGGAAGAAATTTTTAAAGCTTAGGGAGGTAGAATGCAAATTACCAACCTGAATAATGAGCAGGGTCTAGCCAATCCCTGGGAGGGTGTGCCCAGTAGGTGGTTGGGATGCTGTCACATAGCTTGGAGCCCTGAAGAGATTGTCTTTTTCCTTCCTGAGGGACTGGATCAATGAGCTGGAGGGGGGCTGCTGGCCCTTTGTTCTGATAATGGGTTTCTTTGGGTTTGGGTTTCTTTTTGTAAGTAGATCCCGTTGTCTGTGCTGCATGTTAAAGCTACTTCTTGGCTCCCAGCTGTGAACCTTGGTCCTCAGCTGTGAACCTATCTATCTGTACTTGTGCTAAAGCTACTTCATGGTCTCCAGCTGTGAATTTGTGGACTGTCCCAGTCTAGCTCTACCTGTTTTACAAAACCTTCCCATGGTTCCTGTGGCAAATCCAACCAGGACAGGGGATTTGGGGACTACAAGGTAGCCTTTTGCCTACTGACTATGGGCACTTGCAGTTGAGGCAACTACGAGCATTCAGGAAGATGTCCTGTTATACAATGCTAGATGACATGTTATTACTACATTTAACAGTCAAGAAAGCCATGAGGGTCTTCACCAACTTGAAACTAAGTGAGAAGATTGATACAAAAAGAAAGCTAGTTAATGTCATTTGGACAGCCCTAGGTCTTCTTGAATACTGGGTTACTGTCTGGGGTGGGAGATTACTTTGACTTGTGATACTAATAAGACTTGTCTAGGGGCCTAGCTGTTAATTTACTGTTTAATTAGATCACTGTTAGCTGCTAGCTATTAATTAAAGTACAGTTTGATTAGATCACTGTTAGCTGTTAGCTCTTAATAGGATTACTGTTTGAAGTTTGTATTGTTCATGAGGCGACTGTCCCTATTTTTGAGGGTATAAAAAACCTGTATTTCTGTTCAATAAACAGTCATTCTTTTGGTTTTTACCCCAACATCTTGTCTGTGTACGATGCTTGGGGTAAAGAACTGGTATTAGTTATTGCCCCTACTGGAAGGCGGGAGGCACCATTTGGTGGAGGCACCCAGGCAGGGTGCCAGGCCATCTGTCACAGTTCTCAGCTGTGAGTGAAAGATTGTGATGCTGCTGTTTAGTGAGAGAGAATTGCCCTTTGCTGAATTGTGCTTAAGAACTTTTGGAGTATCTCATATCACCCCTAATCCCCTGCTAAGTTTCTTAAAGAAATAAAATACAAATAAAGGCAAACCCCTAGACTGTTCAAATAGCCAGAGTGAATAGACTAATGTACCTGGCTGCCTCTGCACTGAGTTTGCAAAGAAGCAGTTCATTCTAACTGGCTCCTTAACGGGTAGCGCTACATCTGTGTTTAGTCTCTGAGTGTATGTAAATGAATTGCTAAGCATAACTACATATTTTATGTAACATCACCGTGCAAAATACTTAGGTTTTAAGCTTTTTCCTAAGTCTTAATACATCTATGAACATAAACATCTCATATCTGATTATAGAAAGGAGGGAGCACCCAAATGTAAACCAAAACTGTAAAAATGTGATTCCTGAAATTCAATAACTTTCCATATTTTTGGGATCCATTTGCTGACTGGTGGTGTGTTCCATGTTTCTTCTCCAATCCCCTGGAGCACATTGGTTAAAAATGTTCTTTTGTAACAGGAGCCGATTGTTATATTGGGTCCTCTGTTTTCTGCCACAGCTCCATAATCCCCTCTGACACACCTGGATATATCTTAGTATGCTGCAAGGACCTATATTAGCTTAGGTATTATTATACTACCACAACTATATTAACATATGCAATTAGACACCAGACTACTTGGCTGTAAATAAGGTATGTACAGTATTTTATTGTAAGGCAAAAATAAGAAAGAATTGCACATGAACAGTAAGTAGGTAATTAAGTCAGTTTGAATGCAATGACCTAACGGTAACGGATACAAACACCAGACTATGATATGGCCAACAGTTCAGATCACTGTGGCACTTAAAGTGGTTGCAAACCCTACATATACCCAGTGAAGTGAGTGGCTCAGGTGATACGCAGAGATGAAACGCATCATCCTACATACATTTTATCTGTTTATCTGCAGTCTTCTCTCCTCTAGTCATTCCAGAATTTGTAACGCTTCTCTGAGCTGTCAGAAAAAGGGGGTGGAGAGCTGACAGTACACTCTTTACATTTCAGTGAGGAGAGCTCTGAGAGCCGATTGGAGGGATCACTGAAGAAATTATACTTTGCTAGAATGTAAATAGTGAGTGTACAGCTTGCATAACAGTGTAAATTTGCTGTCCCCTCAAAATAACTCAGCACACAGCCATTAATATCTAAACTGCTGGCAACAAAAGTGAGTACACCCCTAAGTGAAAATGTCCAAATTGGGCCAAAAGTGTCAATATTTTGTGTGGCCACGATTATTTTCTGGCACTGCCTTAACCCTCTTGGGCATTGAGTTCATCAGAGCTTCACAGGTTGCCACTGGAGTCCTCTTCCACTCCTCCATGATGACATCACGGAGCTGGTAGATGTTAGAGACCTTGTGCTCCTCCACCTTCCATTTGAGGATGCCCCAAAGATACTCAGTAGGGTTTAGGTCTGGAGACATGCTTGGCCAGTCCATCACCTTTACCCTCAACTTCTTTAGCAAGGCTGTGGTCGTCTTGGAGGTGTGGTTGGGGCCATTATCATGTTGGAATACTGCCCTGCGGTGTAGTCTCAGAAGGGAGGGGATCATGCTATGCTTCAGTATGACATAGTACATGTTGGCATTTATGGTTGACTCAATGAACTGTAGCTCCCCATTGCTGGTAGCACTCATGCAGCCCCAGACCATGACACTCCCACCACCATGCTTGACTGTAGGCAAGACACACTTGTCTTTGTACTCCTCACCTGGTTGCTGCCACACACGCTTGACACCATTTGAACCAAATAAGTTTATCTTGGTCTCATCAGACCACAGGGCATGGTTCCAGTAATCCATGTCCTTAGTCTGCTTGTCTTCATCAAACTGTTTGCAGGCTTTCTTGTGCATCATCTTTAGAAGAGGCTTCCTCCTGGGATGACAGCCATGCATACCAATTTGATGCAGTGTGCAGTGTATGGTCTGAGCACTGACAGGCTGACCCCCCACCCCTTCAACCTCTGCAGCAATGCAGCAATGAGACCTTGTAACACTAACGAGTCACATGAGTTAGGGGAGAAGGTATTTGTCTTTGCTAGCCCTGTATGTGAAGTGACATAGTAACAGCTAGAGTAAACAGCCAAAGTATTTGCAAAAACCTAGGTAGCGGCCTGGTATGTGCTGGAGAGGAGAGATTTCTGACTATCATCGTCAGGGATATGGTCTCTTAGAGGCCCATAACTTGTAAGTGATGGTAACATTTGGGTTTATGTGTGCATTTTCCTGTGTGTAGATCATTGGACTTGGGCTCTCACATTGTTTACTATCAAGCTGATACATTTATGGGAGTCAGTTTCCTTTTTTCCTGATTACCTAGTCCACTCCCAATCATAAAAACACATAGCAAACATTGATTGAAAATCAAAAATGAATGAATATATAAATAATAAAAGGATATAGTATTTTTCCAAATTCTCTTTTGTCATTTCTAATCTGTTAAAGATATTTAGTTAGCTCAGCTGTGTGCTGGCTAGTGTCCTCTAAGCATGGAGTGTTAAATCTCAGTCACATGCTGTGTTTTACTTGCTTCAGCAAGCTGTGCTAGAGGTAACATTCTGTGGTGAAGCCAACCTCCAGGTTTACTATATCTTTGTTAAGTTTGTTTGGGCCAAGCTAGTTTCAAAAAGTTATTTTCCTTACTAATAGATGCGCCCACTGTCTGCACTGTCTCAACTGTGTTCATTCATCTTCGAAGCATAGTAAACTGGGAGATTCCTATTCATTCATCTGAACTGAGGAATCTATATCCTCACTCCCTTTCTCCATCTTAAAAGTTAGATATCTGTTTAGGCCATTGATCTTTCACCAAAGCCCCCCCCCCCCCCCCCAACAGGACAGTTAAAAAATGTAAAATATAAAATAAAATAAAATTCTGTAGCTGTACCATGTACTATAATGTAGCTGTTCTACTTACCATATTACAAGAAATCAGTTAGCTGTTCTACTTACGATAGTGCAATGAAGTCTGAGGACATGAGTTAGCTATTCTACTTACCATGGTGAAGTCTCAGGACAAGAGTTAGCTATTCCACTTTCCATAGTACAATAAGGCCTCAGGACAGAAGTTAGCTGTTTCATTTATCTTAATGCAATTAACCTCAGAACTGGAGTTAGCGGTTCCATTTACCATGGTGCAATGAAGTCTGAGGACATCAGGTAGCTGTTCTTCTTACCATAGTACAACGAAGTCTCAGGAAATCAGTTAGCTGTTTTATTTACTATAGTGCAATGAATTCTCAGGACAGTTGTTAGCTGTTCTACTTACCATAGTGCGATGATGTCTCAGGTCAGGAGTTAGCTGTTCTACTTACCTATGTGCAATGAGATCTCAGGAGAGGAGTAAGCTGTTCTACTTACCAGGGGTGGACTGACAACTCATGGGGCCCCCGGGCAATCAGAGATCATGGGGCCCCCTGTGTCCACACTCAAGCCACACAAAGCCCCACCAACAAATTGCAGCTCAGCCACATAGAGTGGGCATTTAAATATCTACCACAGCATAGCCTGCATGGAAGTTTCTGGCTTCTTTCTGTAGTGTGTAGCCTCTCATGGGGCCCCCTACTGACCCTGGGCCCTCGGGCAGTGCCCTAATCCCCGAATGGTCAGTCCGCCCCTGCTACTTACCATAGTGTAATGAAGTCTTAAGACAGGAGTTAGCTGTTCTACTTACCATAGTGCAATGAAGTCTTAGGATATCAGTTGGCTGTTTTTCTTACCATAGTGAAATTAAGTTTTAAGACAGGAGTTACCTTTTCTACTTACCATAGTGCAATGAGGTCTCAGTACAGGAGTTAGCTGTTATACTTACCATGGTGCAATTAAGTCACAAGACAGGAGTTAGCTGTTTTACCTACCATAGTGCAATGCAGTCTCAGGATATCAGTTAACTGTTCTACATACCAAAGTGCAATGAAGTCTCAGGACAGGAGTTAGCTATTCTACTCACCATAGTGCTATGAGGTCTCAGTACAGGAGTTAGCTGTTCTTCTTCGTACCATAGTGCAATGAAGTCTCAGGATATCAGTTAGCTGTTCTACATACCATAGTGCAACGAGGTCTCAGTACAGGAGTTAGCTGTTCTACTTATCATAGTGCAGTGAGCTCTTGGGACAGGAGTTAGCGGTTCTGTTTACAGTAGTGCAAGTCTCAGGACAGGAGTTCATTGTACCATTTACCATAGTGCAGAGAAGTTTCAAGACAGGAGTTAGCTGTTCCATTTACTATAGTGCAATGAAGTCTCAGGACATCAGTTAGCTGCTCTACAAACCATAGCTCAATGAAGTCTTGGGATAGGAGTTAACTGTTGCATTTACCATGGTGAAATGATGTCTTAGGACATCTGTTAGCTGTTCTACTTACTATAGTGCAATGAAGCCTCAGGGCAGGGGTTAGCTGTTCCATTTATAATAGTGCAGAAAGTATAAAAGAGGAGGATCTTCAAGTCACAATACAAAGTATTCTGAATAAAATTCTGGGAAAATCTACAGATGAACCCTTGCGGTTTGATAGGGTTCATAGGATAACCCGTCCACGTAACCTGCCTATTGACCTTGCAAGAGATGTAATATGCCGTCCTGCATTATTTTTAGGATAAAAATAACATCATGCTGAAACTGCGTAATGGTGCACCAATAGACTTAAATGGGACTACTATTAATATTTTCCCTGATCTTTCTAAGGAAACATTGGAATGCAGAAGGGCCCTAAAACCACTGCTGGAAGATTTGAAGGTGAACGGGGCCACTTATAAATGGGGCTTTCCAGCGCGCTTAATCGCAACCCGGGATGGTAAATCTTATACATTGCGATTTCCTGAGCAGATACAGGCTTTTTGCCAGTCTCTTCAATTAAAGCCACCGGAGCTACCTGCTTGGCAGGAATATATCCCTTCTTTACAGGTTCAATTGGACACTCGGAAGGCGGCGGAAGGCCTCATGCAAAAAGACCCATACCTCTCTTTCCGGATCAGCTCAGAAAAATGGGTAGTTAGTGATTGGACATTTATTCCATCTTATTTTTTCATTATTTTTCTTATTTTTCTTTTTTTATATTGCCCTCCATTGTTAAACTTGGATTAACTTGGATTAACTTTCCTTTTTTCTTTTGGGACCCTCCTTTTTATTTTTGTTCTGTTTGGGTTCTGGAAAAATATGGAAAATTTCTGCTTTATAGATGGCATGATATAAAAAGTTTTTTTTCTTCATTATGTCACTATGTCACTATGTTACTATGCAAATTTGTGCGTGGAATTTTTTTTTTTTGTGGGTATGTCCCTTGGCGGGGGGTGCTATATATATTTTAAGGATGAGCTATATTTTTCGCTGAAGATATGGCCACTTTGAAAGTACTTTCATATAATGTAAGGGGTTTAAATGTCGCCACTAAACGCCATTTGGTTATGAGACTCAGAAAACTAAGATGCTCTGTGGTTTGCTTACAGGAAACTCACCTTACCCACCAAATGACGGTGCGTTTATGTTCTCCTGCCTTTCCAAAATGGTATTATGGGCTTTCAGATACTAATAAAGCTAAAGGGGTGGCCATAGGCTTTAGTAAAGATATCTCTTTTCAGCTGGATGAAATGATGGCGGATGATGTTGGTAGATACTTATTTTTGAGAGGGACTATTGGCACCTCCATCTGTACATTTGTGAACATCTATTGTCCAAATGTACAGCAAACATCATTTATGTCAAAAGTTCTTACTAAACTTGCAATGTTTGCTAAAGGGGTGACAGTATCATTGGATCCCTTGATTAATACATCACAGGGTCGGTCTAATATCCCGATTAAAAAATTGGCATTTATTAGGAAAAGACTAAATGATCTTCAATTAATGGATGTGTGGTGCCTTCTGAATCCTAAAACACGTGATTATTCATATTTCTCAAAGACACACAACCTATATTCTAGAATTGACGCTATATTTATTAACCATCATTATCTATCGATGGTACGGGAAGCCTCTATAGGCCAGCTTTCAATTTTAGACCATGCACCAGTACAGATTACATTGCTATTTCCATCTTTAACAAAAAGAACATATCAGTGGTGATTAAATGATTTTCTTTTGGCAAATCCTGTAGATGTGGCTTCCGTCTCTTCGTCCCTGACACAATATTTTGTTGAAAACACTACTGATAGTATATCTCCCTCTGTACTCTGGGAGGCCCACAAGGCCAAAATAAGGGGGGTTTTGATAGAGCTTGGGGCCAGGAACAAAAAGGAAAGGTGCCAACAAAGGGAACAACTTTTGTCTGAGATCAAGGCGATCCTATTCCGTACTAAAATGAAAGGAGGCCTCGCACTACCTCAAGGGAAATTATATTATTACGCTGTAGCTTTATCAAGAATAGCTGATTTGGTACATATAAATAAGGTTAAAATGTGGGTGCAGGTGGAGCGAGATTTAAGTGGGGAAGATATCTCTAGATCCCCCTGGATACCACATAAATATAGATCTTTTGCCCCTTCGGTCTCACCGATATCTACAACTACGTTAGCTATCTGGGATTCCCTACATAAGAAATCTAAATGGGCTTTTAACTCACCTCTTATGTCCTTAGTTGGACATGCCCTGTTCCCTCCAGGTCTTTTAGATTCTGGCTTTAGGCAATGGATTCCTGAAGAGGAGCTCCGTATACGCCATGTCTTTAGGGATAATCAGATTAAACCCCTAAATGAAATTATATATCCATGACAACCGTCCCGGATGGATGAGTGGAGATATGGACAGCTGGTGAATTTTCTGAATTCGCTTTCTCAACCCATACGTAACGATTCAGACCTCAACCCTGTGGAAGAGATACTCCAGGCCCAGCGGCCACCTCAACATGCTATATCTGTTTTTTACAGCGCACTGTTGAGCCTGTATTATCCAGAGAACCTGGGATATTTAGCTAAATGGGAAAATGATCTCAGTAGTTCTCTGTCGGATAACCAGAGGACGAAGATTCTTCAGTTGGCCCTATCTTCATTTTTATCCACTAAAACAGCTGAAGTTAATTACAAACTATTAACAAGGTGGCACTATACACCATCAAAACTACATGCGATGTTTCCTTTACAATCATCACTTTGTTGGAGGAAATGTGGCCAAGTGGCAACACATGCTCATATTTGGTGGACATGCCCGATCATACAACCATACTGGGAGAAAATAATATATGCCATAAATAAGATAACGGTCTCCAACTTAGCACGAGATCCCTGGAGTGTTCTTTTTCATTGCACTTCACAGCATTTAAAGTCATATAAACGTTCCATTATACCTCACCTTTTGAATGCAGCGAAAGCTGTAATTCCAGTTAGATGGGGAGAAACTGAACCACCCTCCTTTCGAGAGTGGTGTATTAAAGTGGATTCTGTAGCACTTATGGAAGATCTTACTTATATTTCTAAGGGGCAGATTGATAAAGGATATAAAACCTGGGCTGTATGGAAAAAATTTAAGGCAAACCCCAATTTGGCCTGATCCGATATGGAATAGTTCCAGGTTGTTTGGTGTGAGTGTTGGTGACATTACTCAGTGAAAAGGAACGAGAAAAGTGTTCTGTGATATTCCACCACCAAGGGGGGGGGGGTTTCTTTTTAATTTCTCCTTTTTTGGTTCGCTGTGTGTTGACGTTAGTAAATTTGCTCTATGATATGTAAAAATACCACAAAACAACCAGATAGTATGTTAATGTGATCCTCCCCGCTCAAGGACTAATAATGTAATATAATAATGCTGCTACTTCAAAAAGGAAATTCTACATAAATAAAATTCATCACAAAAAAACATAGAGCAAAAAAACAGATCTGATATGTTATGGTATATAATCTTTTTTGAAAAAAAAAGGGAAAAGGAAAAGAAAAAGAAAGAGATCATAGTGCAGTGAACTCAATGAAGTCTCAGGAAAGAAGCTAATTGTTTTACTTACTTGGCTCAAGATGTGAATTGTCCTCAAACCACTGTGGTAAAAATGTACAAATTGCAGGCATGCAAAAACGCAACACTGCCCATAGTCTTTAGGTATATATGATTAATTGAGGTTGATTTAACAAAAAAGAATGCTAACTTAGCTCAGTGAATAAGGTAAAACTGTGTTCACTTCAATAATCCAATCATATATATAAGGCAAAATTCAATTTTGTAAATTATTTTGCCCATGACTGGATATTCCAAGTAAATATATACTGCTCAGATGTATTAAAATAAAAAGTGGAAATTCTCAGCTCCTTTAGTTACCAATACCAATAATTCAGTGTATCCTAAAAGCCATTCTAGAAATGTGCTCTTTTAGCATAGCATATTTCAAGGATAGTATTAGCAAATCATCAGTTTAATTTATCACAGAAAATTATCTTTAAGAAACAAATTTGAGTGTCATTGTGCAGGGTTAAATTTCAATTAAATGTTATAAAATTAAACAATGACATGTTGGGCAATATCCATTTGATAATTACAGGCCCTGTAGATGGACCAATCACCTTCAAATAACCTCTCAAAAGTCAATACTTCTCTTAAGTGTCCCTGATAAGGCCTTGCTGCCTGATATCAATGAGGTAAGAGGCCTCAAGTTTGACTTACTGTAGATAACCAAGTGAGAATAAGGAGCAGAAAAGTCACTTGAAATTAATAAAGCTGTAAAGTTTCAGTAGAAAATGATTACACAACACTATAACTGAATCTGAAAAGATAAGACAAATCAGTTAGGAAGAGCAAAGCTACAGAAATGTTCTGACTGCCACTAGCAGATATGCTTTTTATTAAGTTTTCTTTGCTTGTAATTAAATCCTGCGCTTATTAGCAGATTAGAATATCCAACAACACAAAAAAGGTGTTTTATTATATCAGTACCCTTATTTTATGGCAGCGTCTGCTGGCAATGCATTCTGGGAGACTCACAAAATGGCCAGGGTACTGCATGCTGTTTAATTTAAAAAAAATGGAAATAGCTTTTTTTAACCACTTAAGCCCCAGAAGATTTTACCCCCTTCCTGACCAGGGGGTATTTTGCGATTCGGCACTGCGTGACTTTAACAGACAATTGCGTGGTTGTGCGATGCTGTACCCAAATTAATTTGACGTCCTTTTTTTCCCACAAACAGAGCTTTCTTTTGGTGGTATTTGATCACCTGTGCGATTTTTTGATCATGCGCTTTAAACAAAAAAAGAACGACAATTTTGTTTCCAATTTGTTTTCTGCTACCTATGTTTGGTAAAAAAAAAATCACAATAAGCGTATTTTGATTGGTTTGCACAAAAGTTATTGCGTTTACTAACTAAGGGAAAGATTTTTGTAATTTTTGTTGTTTTTTTTTTAACGAGGTAATGGCGGCGATCTGCGATTTTTTTTGCGGTACTGCGACATTGCGGCGGACAGATCGGACCCTTGACTGACATTTTTGACACTTTTGGGGGTATCAGTGACATTACTACAGTAATCAGTGCTATACATATGCACTGTTACTGTAAAAATGACACTGGGAGGGAAGGGGTTAACTTTATTGGAGAGGGAGGGGTTAAGTGTGTCCCTAGGGGTGTGTTTCTTACTGTCATTGGATGTGGCTGTGTGTGTAACAGCACAGATCAACGGTCCTACATAGCAGGACCGAGTGATCTGTGCTTTTACACAGGGGAGAATGACAGGCGGCTGTGTTTACATTAGCCGCCTGCCTTTCTCCCTCTCTACCCGACGAACGCAAGTGACCGGCGGACATCGGGTCCACCGGTCACACACGCCGGCTTCTTCGGGTACGAGTGGGGGCGGAAGCGCGCCTCCGGCGGCGCGCGCTCGCCCCCTATTCCCTCCCAGGGTAGTGATGTACCGGTACGTCACTTTGCCTGGGAGGGGCTGACCGCCGCTGTATATAGTCGGGCGGCGGTCGGCAAGTGGTTAAGCTGGTGATGGATACTTATTAATGCCTATTAATTCCTCTTAATGCCTTTGATTTGTGTAGAGAGAAGAAGCATTAAAAGCACAGCATTACTACAAATTTACAAAGTCCCTTTACAATAAATTTAAAGGTATTGGCCTGCATTTTAGCTCTTTGTAATTTAGTGAACATGTGACCAGTTCTGATGCATGTTCTGCTGGACAAGGAGGGGGGAATGGCCTATTTACAAAGGAGGCATCCAGTTGCCAGCCCCATGGCGCTAAACGTAATCATTTGATGCTTTCTGTGCAACGTATCTCCATACCCTCTGCGGATGTGGGGAAATGTCAGTCTGTGAGATCACAGGCTGACTTTAGGACTACATGCATGTTGTGCTTTAGCATGGGGTCCTATAAGTCCAATTAGCCAATGAGCCAATGATGGCTGGTCAAGGTAGCACAGAGCTGCGGCCCTCTGCAAAAAGAGGGCATGGCTATATATTCATGAAATTTAGGAATGTTTTAAAGGGGCATAGTTAAATAGAGTCTGATTCTACTCACAGTACACACTCTATATGTGTGTGGCTGTCTATGTACCTTCAAAATACTCTGTAAATAATGTACCACAGGTGAAAGTCAAACAGACACACATAAACCCCAAGACAAAATATAATTAAAAAAAAAAAAGGAAATCCCATTTTTTATGCTTTTCTGTCTAAACCTACTTTAGAGAAGAGCTGTAGGTTTAGAGAAGAGCTTCATTCCAACACTTGAGGGCTATTTAGCAATGGACAATGGTTGAAACAAAAAACTCTTTGGTCAGGAGTATATACCATGACCAGGCTGTAACCAGGTGCCCATCCAGCTTGTTTGCTGATAGCCACTATGCAAGAAAATGAGATAATAAAACACAAGCTATTTCTGAACTCCTTCTTTATTCATTCATAAAAACAGTACAAAAAGAATGAATCACTCTGTGGAATTGACATGTGGGAATGACGTATTGGCCTGTACGTCTGCTATTGGTTGAGTGTGATGGTGGTTGTTATGGGAGAAGACTCATGTACTGCACTGCTAGGTGCTTTGCCTTACCCCAGCATAGTCTGTTCACTCCTCCCATTGCTGTATGCCCACCATTGACACCCAAGCCTCTTCACAGCCATTCATCTCACAATCTGCATATAGAGGAAGAATTCTGCATAAGGCTTCTTCTTGCCTAAGGAGCCAACAGCAGCAACAGCCATCTGGAGATATCAGAAGATCTAGGGCAAGCGATTTAGCCTGAAAGAAGAAGTCATTCAGTGTAGAGGAGGGATGAGGACTATGCCCTCCACCTATGTGTGGGGTGTGGTGCCACCATTGGTGGTTGTGCCCCGTGTTACACAACAAGGACTATGTTGCCAGCACCACCTTGCAGTGATTTTATTGGCCCTATCAGGTCAGCAGAGGTGAGGATGAGGGACATGGGGAGGGTTTCATTACCCAGAACTTAGTCAGCTCCTGGGACTGAATTGTCGGAGTTGGAAGGTAAAAAAAGAAGATAAAACTAAAGTATTATTATTAAGGTTTACATACACTTTAAAACCCTGACAAAGTAACTCCACTTCCCCTACCTTATTCAACAATAAATACATATTTTTGGCTGGACTTGTGGTATATGGCAGATATTTAGGCTCCATTCATACTTGTGCAACTTTGGACATCAAAGTTGCATGATAAGTCCTTCCCCATGTTTTCCAATAATAACCATTCATATATGTGCAACTTAAAGTTGTAGCAACTTCAAAGTAGTTCATGCACTACTTTGATCCGACTTTCATGCAACTTGAGGGCCATAGACCTCAATGTTACCCTCAAAAGTTGCATGAAAGTCATACCTAAATGTTATACCATGCAGTTGCTCCAAAGCTGCACTCCAAAGTCGATGCAATTTTTGAGTTGTACAAGTATAAATGGAGCAAAAAATGTAATCCTGATGTTCATGTAATGATGCTTCAGTCTCTTAATTTATCTAATACTTGCATATTCTCAGAGAAATCTTATCTGCATCAGATCCGTGTCCTAAGTCACTGTATTTCTTGCAAATTTACATTTTAGTTACTATTCTAAAGTGTACCAAAATAAATTACTCATGTGATTTTTTATAATTAAGTATTCCATAGGCAGATCTTTTGATTTTCTGAGTGTCAGTATCCTTACTGAAGTAAAGCACAAATAAAAAAAATACAGGTAAAGTACATAAATATCATATTTTGTTTAGCAAATCTTTATGACTAGTTATTTAGTGTATGTCTACCCATTAATATAAACAGCCAAACTGCAATATCTATGTCTGAAGCTCAAAACAAAAACATAGTAAAAAGATTTGCACATTCAAGCAGAATTTAGAAAGGGAAATATACATGATTTTAGCAACCTTGACTAACGAATAAAAGCATTCAGTCAGTAGCAGTTCCATGGGCAAGAACACCTTGTTAATAGAAAAGTTCAGAGGAGACCAGCCAGACCTCTGCAAACTGACAGGTAGTTGACAACGGCTCAAATTAGCACTCTTTACAACATATCACATCAAATCTCAAAGAGTAAAAGATACAGGAGCAAAAGGCCAAGTCAGAGTTCACCCTTTAGTTAAGAACAGGAAATTAAGGCTACAGTGGGCACCAAAACCGAATACATGAAGATTGGAAAAACATCAGTTTGTGTCATAAATTGTAAAATCTGCTACAACATGCAGATAGTAATGTATTGATTTGCCTATACCACATAAAAAACATCCTGTTATGTGTCAATGGTTTTACTTGGACCAAAATTCCTTAGAAACATTTCCAGCATTTATTAAATGCAAGTCACAAAGAATTAGTTCTGAGCTCAAAATGGGATTCAGACAAGTACTATATAGGAGTACCTAAGAAGCCTAACTACAAAATATGTTTTTACGATATATATATATATATATATATATATATATATATATATATATATATACAGAAAACCCCCGCTCTATCGGGGTTCAGTTTTGCGGTCCCTGTATATTGCGTTTTTTTCTGTAATGTTATTTTACTAATTAAATCATTGAAAATGTATTATTTTTGTGTTTTCCATAGCTCTTGCTTTCAGTATCTTTTATGTGTTTAAATAAGTTTCTGTTGTTTTAAAAGTGTGTTTAAAGACCTTAAAATGCTTATAAAAGTACAGTGACAGTTAAAAAAACATGCCTACAGTGTATTTTAATAGGGTTTTTCTATTTCGCGGATTTTCACTTTTCGCGGGTGGGTCCAAAACGTAACCCCCGCGATGGAGGGGGGTTTACTGTATATATATATATATATATATATATATATACCGTAACAAAAAGAATGGATGCCCCAGTGTACATACAGAATTTCACAATGTATATAACAAAGGTTTAAAAAAATTAAAGTGTGTGTAAAGCCCAAACATTCTTTAATTATGGATAGAGTAGGAAAGGATTAAAGTCAGTTAATTATTTGCTATCTGTGTCCTACTTGGAAGTTTTCCTGAACTGCATGAGAACTAACGGTGCAGACTTAAGAGGTAGGCAAAATGCCTAGCAGGCTACCTTATACCTGATTGCACTCAGGAGCTGCGACCTAGATTCTATTTACTTTGATCCTGAGGGTGGGAGTGGCCATTGCTGGGATAGACTGTGTATGGGAGGATTTGACCAACATGCCAGAGCAGTGAGGGCAGAGGCCTAACTAGATTTCTCAGGGCCCCGGAGCAAGAAATCATGAAGGGCCCCCCCCCCCCGAAAAAGCATGTTTTTGACACTTTTTTTTTTTGCAATGTATAACAAAGTAAGGTGGGTGGGAGCAGTGGTGGTGCGGGGTGTGGGATCAGAGGCGGTAATGGCGGTGAGGGGTGTGGGATCAGAGGCGGTAATGGTTGTGCGGGGGGTGGGATCAGTGGCGGCGGTGGGGTGGAATCAGTGGCGGCGGTGGTGGGGTGGGAAGTGGGATCAGTGGCGGTGGTGGTGGGGAGGGGGGGTGTGATCAGTGGTGGCGGTGGTGGGGAGGGGGGTGTGATCAGAGGTGGTGATGGTGGTGAAGGGGGGTTGAGATTAGTGGTGGTAGTGGCGGCGATGGTGCGGGGGGTGGGATCAGTGGCAGCGGTGAGGGGGGGTGGATGGTGGGGTGGGATCAATGGCAGTGAGGAGGGGGGGTGGATGGTGGGGTGGTATCAATGGCGGTGGTGAAGGGGGTGATGGTTGTGAGGGGGGGTAATGGATTGGAGGGGGGTGGGATCAATGGTGGTGGTGAAGGGGTGATAGTGGAGAGGGATCAGTGGGGGCGATGGTGGGGGGGTGGAGGAGGGGTGGGATGTGGTGTCACCACCACCTCTGTCTTACTGATCCCATCCCCCCACCACCGCAGATCTCATCCCTACACCCCCAACAGCTCTGTTGTAGAGGATGAGATCTGTTCTGTGCTAGGCATGGGATGGGATCATTAAGAGGCAGCATTCCAGCAAGGGTGGAGTTTGGGATCAAAAAGGCAAGTTAGTCCACTTACAATTAGCAGTCGAGTTGGTCAGTCAGCGTTGAGACGATTTCCCCCTCACTCAGGCTCAGCAACTCCAGCCAGGCAGACACAGCATGTACCAGAGTACAAGTGAAAGGGGTCATAGAAGACCTCTTAGAACGGCTGCAAAGAAGGGATGCTCAGACCAACTCAGTGAAATATAATAAAAAAAACTTTTATTATAAAATAAAAGTTTTTTCATTATATTTCACTGAGTTGGTCTGAGCATCCCTTCTTTGCAGCCGTTCTAAGAGGTCTTCTATGACCCCTTTCACTTGTACTCTGTGGCATTGTATTTGGCTGTGGTGGCTCCCTTCATACCATTTGAGACCAATTGGATTTCCAACAAGTCTCTTAACGGTTCCGTGTCCCGCTTATACAGGACACAGTAGTCTCATATCTTGGGTGCCCCCTCTGTTGCAGACACAGCATGTAGTCTTGCACTTGTCTCACAGCGGGGAGAACTCCTCCTCCCCCTGCACTCTATTGGTGTCAGCTGGTCAGCTGACTTTCAGTGACTGTCCACCCCTGCTGCCTCACTGCATCAGCCATCTCTCGGATTGGAGGATCGGCAGGGCTGAGGGCGGTGCAGGCAGCACAGCAGCAGAATGCAGGTACATTGTTTTACACAGTAAACTTACTGGCCGCTGTACCTCTCCGCCCCCCGCAAAACGATCGGGGAAGGCGGCAGCCAGACTCGTCTCTCAGCCACTAGTACCACTAGCGAACAGTCAGGACTCAGGCGGATGGACGGGCCCCCTCACACCGCGGCCGCGGTAAGAGAACGGGGGCTGGCGGGCCCCCCCTCAGGTAGCGGAACTCCAGGACCCGGTCGCAAGCACGACCGCTGCGACCCTGATAGCTCCGCTACTGAGTGAGGGACCTATGGGGTTGATTTACTAAAGGCAAATAGACTGTTCACTGCAAGTGCCATTGTTCCAGAGAATATTCAATGAGGTAAAGCTTAGTTTTGGAAAGCGTACCCAATCACATGCAAGGAAAATAAAAGAAACAGCATTTTTGCTTGCACATGACTGGATGATGGAAGTCAGCAGAGCTTCTGCTCATTTATTAAGCTCTGGAGTAACTGCAGTTGCAGAGTGCAACTGCACTTTGCAAAGTGCACAGTCTATTTGCCTTTAGTAAATCCACCCCTATAGCTGGCTTCTGTGTTCTTTACCTATAGCAGCCTCCTTTCCCATAAGGCAAGTAAGCCTACCAGTACTCGGTTGCCCCCAGGACTTACATACAATGCTAAAGTGCCTGGCTACCATGAAAGGGCATGCCCAAATTGAGCAAAGCAAACAGGTACTTGGAGTTGGCAGACAGGCAAGGTTCAGAATAGTCAGGGTCAAAATCCGAAGTCAAAAGACAGATAGGGTTCAGAGAAAATATTGATTAAGGAATGCACTGGACAACTTTGCTGCCATAGTGCTATGTGATGGGTGTCCAGTGCACCCCTGTGCCTTTAGGGAGTGGTGGGCTTCCTCCAGGCTCACCTGCCCACTGCCTATCCATTGTAATGCATGTGCTTCCACTGTGGAGGCTCTCAAAATTTTGAGTTAGGACTAAAGAGAATACTGGGGTGCCTTGATGGGGCTCTGTAGCTTACATATATTTTCAAATGTATGCAGACTAAACCCCTGTTTTTAACGCATACTGTTAGACAGGATAATTCAATTGGTTGCATGCTTGTCGGTAAGTTGAGCAGGGAATTTTTCTGGTTATGCTTTGCATGCATTGCCCTTCCATGTGCTCCTTGCTGCAAAGGCTGGTTATAAGTGAGGGCAGCGGCCATTTGTTTGTAGAGTTCAGAGAATAGTCGATATCTGATCCAAGGTCGTCCACGAGGTAATCCAATCTAGCAGAACAGGACAGACAAACAAGAAGCTTGAAACATGTAACAAAGGCAATATCACAAGCATGAGTCTGCAGGCTTGGCTGTCTTAAATTAGGTTTGGTCTCCACACAAAGGCTGACCACATCAATCACCTTGCTGGTGGGTGGATAGGCAGAGAGAATGTATAACAACCAAAACCTTGATGCTGGAATGAGACCAGCAGCTGTGAAGGATCAGGAGTGCTACACACTTCTGACATTACCCCCCTACGAGGAAGGGCCCCTGGACCCCTTGGAGCAGGTTTATCAGGATTCTGGCAAAGGAAGTTCTCTGTAAGTCTGTTAGCATAAACAGATGCAGCTGGGACCCAAGAAACTTCCTCAGGACCAAAGCCCTTCCAGGCCATCATACAGTTGACAAAATCCCTTACTTTCCTGGAGTCCAGAATGCGTTCTGCTTTATATTCTTCCTGTCCGTTGACCATAAGTGGAAGCTGAGATGAAACAATGGTATCCTTCTGAAGAGGTTTTAGAAGAGAAACATGGAATACATTAGGGATCCTCATTTTGGCAGGAAGTTGTAATCTAAAGGATTTGGGGTTAACCTGGTGATTACTTGTGCTGGAGGTGAGTACAGTGCATAGGGTAACCAGCCCCATGGACAAGGGAGTTATCAATAGGGATGATCGAACTTTTGAAAAGTTTGGTTCGACCAGAACACCCGAACTTCCCGAAAGTTCGGCCCGGATTTCAGAACCCCATTGAAATCAATGGGACCCGAACTTCTGTAATCAAAAAACACCATTTTGAAGCCCTTAAACCCAATAAATTCCCCTAAAAAGTCCCTAGGGTTCTGGGTCATGCCCCATGGACTATTAATCACACAAAAAAAGTTCTTAAAAATTGTCATTTTTGATAGAGAGCCAATTATTGAAAAAAATATTGAAAAAAAAAAGAGATTTCTTTGGATTTAGTGTCTGGGGGGTCTAAAAAGTGTACCTGTGAAGTTTCAGCTCTGTAGCATGTCCAGAACCAGAAAAAAAATATTGTTTGTATTAGAATTGCAGTAGAGCAGGATAGTGGCTCCGCTATTTTCACACCCGGCCGTTTTTGTTGCAGGCATTTATTGGGCTTTTTTGTGGACGTCTTTGGAGGCAGGCATGACATCTGAACTTCTGTGTAGGGGTATATATACACACACACACACGTATGTATATATACACATATATAGGTGTGAAAGTAGCAGAACCCTATGCCTGCTCTAATGAAATAATTTGCTGGCATAAGGCTTCGCTCCTATCACACCTATATGTGTGTATGTGTATAAATACTAATAAGTGTGTGTGTATATATACCCCTATACAGAAGTTCAGATGTTATGCCTGCCTCCAAAAACGCCCAAAAAATGCCCAAAAAAAACGCCTGCAACAACACACCTGGGCGTTTTTGTTGCAGGAGTTTTTTTGGGCGTCTTTGGAGGCAGGCATAACATCTGAACTTCTGTGTAGGGGTATATATACATAGTAAACAGTGAATGGGACACACTCTAAAACATGCTTTTGCCACATCCCTATGGTACACAAATAGGAAAAAAGGAGAGGAGGATGAGAGAACCTCACATAGTAGTGGGGTCTCTTCACCTCTCAAATATGCGGGACTTTATGGGCATCTAGCATGTGCTGGTCTAGATGGAAATAAATATAGCCATCACTTCATAAAAAATAACATTTATTTAGCACAAAAAGTAAAAACATACAAAAGTGAACATATATTCGATAAAACATGGTATAATCATGCATATGAATAGTAGGACATGCTCTTATATTACTGGAACCCTAATGCCTCATGCTTGAGAGCAATACATGTACATAGATTGTGAATCATAATATGATATTATATGGTCATAAAATAATGGGGTTCACTTGTAATGGATGTGGAATCGCGATTGATTCATATGCATAATTATACCATGTTTTATCGAATATATGTTCACTTTTGTATGTTTTTACATTTTGTGCTAAATAAATGTTATTTTTTATGAAGTGATGGCTATATTTATTTCCATCTAGACCAACACATGCTAGATGCCCATAAAGTCCCACATATTTGAGAGGTGAAGAGACCCCACTACTATGTGAGGTTCTCTCATCCTCCTCTCCTTTTTTCCTATTGGTATATATACACACACACATATATGTATTTATACACATACACACATATAGGTGTGAAAGTAGCAGAACCCTATGCCTGCGCTAATGAAATTATTTGCAGGCATAGGGCTTCGTTCCTATCACACCTATATGTCCTTGAAGGTTAAAATGTGTCTTCTTTAACCACATCACAGCTCAAGGCTGCTCAACCCGGAGTGCTAAACAGCTTTAACACCCAATAAAAGATTCTTATTCACACAAATGTGCAGATGGTTCACATAATTTTGGCTGAGGTAGAATTGGCTGTGCTGCTGTAACATAACACTGACTTTAGTGTTTTTTTTCAAAAAATAAAATGCATGAGACATAGTGAAGGCCATACCTGTTATGGATAATCTCTACAGCAACAAAGTCCATAGTAACTGCAGTCCCTAAAGATGGGTTCTTTTAAGGGATAGTGGCAGCAGAGAAGGAATCACATAGCAGCAATCAGCAATCTGTCCTTACCAATGAACTCTCATGGGTCAACAGCAAAGGATGGATCAATCCTCTACAGAAGTACATATACCCATTTACACAGGACATAGCACAACTGCAGAGGAAGAAGCCACACATGACAAAACCCCTTCAGCAATTAGCCAAATAATAATTAAAGTGACACTGTACCAACATCGTAACACAGAAACAACTTAACAAATTAAAGGTGCATAATAGGCACGTGTCTACAGATGCTTCTGGACAAACTAAACTCCATTTCTCCATTACTAGTTCCACACCAAAATATTCTTCCACACATGATTCACATATCTAAATGACAAATTACCTTCAAGAACATGAAATTATTTTAGAATAATAAATGGTACGATACTAAAAAAAAAATCAAAGGCACTCTGGGTAGAGTAACTGTTCAATAGACCAAACAGTCTCTCCTGATCTCATGCCAGTAGGTCTATAATTGGTTCCCTGGCGCCAAGTGTCCTATACCAGTTAGGTGGCATTTGGATGGCCTACGGAGTCCACCCAGAAACACTCAGCAGTGAGAATAACGGAGGTATACTACCTATAGAATTTCTGATACAACTCATGTGACATACAGTACAAGATGATATTGTTCTACTTAGTTTTGTTTCAAATATTTGAAGCACTATCAGACCCAAACATTTATTATTATTATTTTTATTGTAGCATACCAATTCTTAGATGTGATAGCTGCTATTGTTTCCTTTTTTAGGCTTTCTTTGTTCTTTTTTCTGGTAATCCAGCCAGCAAGTCTGTTGTTTTTCACAGCACAAACTCTTTAGAAGAATGTATTAGTTTGCATGGATGAGACAAACCACTTTACACTGGTACAATATGTCCATCCATCACAGTCCATCGAGAGCTGTAACTCATTATCGTATTCCAGAATTGGGATGCTGGCTTTGGGGATTCCCAACGCTCACTCCCCCCCCCCCTTACCCCATCTTTCTCTCCCACCTTACTAGTGTGGACATCATTCCTTTCACTTTCCTTCATTCCTATTTCCATGTTGCAGATGTTGTTGATTTAAACTTGATATATTGATCTGTTTATTGATTCGCAGCTTGTGGAAATATTACCTGGATCATCGACACCTACCCTATCACAGGCTACAAGTTTTGTTTATTAATATGCAATTTATACTGTTGGATGTTTCTACATTCTCACCAGCTACATTCTAGCTGTCTACTATTTTCTTGGCAATTTCAAAAAGTTCTCATATGCCCTGTTTTGTATCTTTACATTTTTTCAACCAAATTTTTTGAAAGTAAAATGATCAGCTTTCATAAGAAAACGTTTTCTGTAACTGATTATAAAGTGTGAGCTGGAGTCCAGAGTTGTGTCTTACTAATACATGATGTGTGTTACTGACCAGGAGAAAACAGAAGGAAACCGCCAAAGAAAAGAAAACTGACGCAGCCATCACGTCTAATGATTGGTAAACTGCAATATATTACATTTTGGGTTTAATACCACTTTAAAGATAAAATAGTTTGCCTTCCATGTCATGCATTAAGGCTACATTCACACCTGAGCGTAGCGTTTTTCGCGCGTTTTTTTACCGCGATTTTACCGCGATTTTTGCGGCGAATTTTACCGCGATTTTTACCGCGATTTTTGTGCAGGCGTTTTTAGATTCAATAGAGATCAATGGAAAACGCCTGTAATCTGCCCAAAAAGAAGCTCATGTACTTTTTTGAGCGTTGGGCGTTTTGTATACAGCTTCAAAACGCTCAGATGTGAACAGGGGCCATTGAAATGAATAGGATTTGTCTTGTTGGGCGTTTTGAGAGCTGATCCTAGAGCAGAAAAACGCCCCAAAAACGCCCCAAAACGTGTACATGTGAACGGAGCCTTAACCTCTTATCTGTGAGAACTTTACTGTGTATTTCAGTTCATGGAGAAAGTACACAGTATTATTGTATTGATGCCAACTTAAACAAAAAAAATTAAAAATTATCGGGTTGCACATATTCTCATAAATATTACAAAGGAAAAAAACAGGAAGTCAAAGGTTTTCATCTGTCTCTATTTGAGCTCAAGCTCTGCCAAAACCATATCATGTGATAGGAGTTCTCTCTCCCTTTGGAGAATAAATGTTCCTTATGTCATCTGCTATTCCTCATATGTCCTTGAAAGTGTACAAACTGACAAGGTTCTGTGTAGCTGATTCTCTGTAGCCCATTGCAGTAGATATGTGATAGATAGTAGTATGTGATTGGGACCAACCTGTGACAGTCTCTTGCACATATCTTGCATTTAACTGACAGCATTATGTGTGCCTCCCTTCATTCTTAAAAAAAGGAATGCTCTAATGAAATATCAATTGTAGGGTTTACATGCACTCTTACATGTTGCCTCTTGTGCCACTACTCTTGTGCCACTACTCAGATTTACTATCAAATAGCTGATGATGCTGCCAGTTCCGTGCTGGTGTGGTCATTTTTCATCCCTAAGATTGCTTATAACAGTATGCCATCGCATGGCATGCCTGCAGCCCTGAATGTTGGTTTTGCCACCCCACCGCTCCTCCCAACCATGCTCTGCTTGAATGACCATGGTTTCCAGCAGGAACCTCTGGGCTGGTTTACACGCTTTTCTAAAGCTCTCTGAATGCCAGTCAAAGCACATGTCGCTTAATAAAATGGTTAGCTTACAGTCCTGTTCACACCTTGTGTTTGCCCTGCTTTGTTTCAAAAATTATACCCCATGTCCCTTTAGTGGTGCTTCAAAGTGTCTTCAAAGCCTCCATAGAAGTCAATGAAAATGTTCGCTTGAAGCACCTGAAGCTTCTTAGAGGTTTTAATTCAGTTCTAGCTTTGCTTTATTTTGAAGAAATTGTAGGTATGAGATAATAACACACCCATGGGCTTCTGCCAAGCACCACCAAAGCATCATCGAACCACCACCAAAGCATCATCGAACCACCACCAAAGCATCATCGAAGCACCACCGAAGCATTATTGAAGCATCGCAGAAGCATCAAAGACACATCAAAAAAGCATGTTGAAGCTGTAGGCGCTTTAATGTGTGTTGAAGTCAAAGCAAGTTTAAATGAGCCCAGATACTCCAGCTGCATTACCCGTACTGAGCCCTCAGGCACTGGGAATAAATGCCATGAACTTGGCAAGAGGGACAGGCAGGGAGACATGTGACAGCAAAACGAAACAGAATATAAAAGGTATAGAAATAATTTTTTTAAAAGCAAGAATTGAATTTAAGTTACAGAAAGTTGATTTGAAGAAACGACTGTGCTTTTATTTAATTAATTTCACACATAGCTCAGATCTGCAGTGCCATCTCTCCTGCTTCCAGATTTCACAATTTATGTGTACCTTCTTTTTCCCCGCCAACGTTGCCTCCTGCAGTTATTCCTACTGTGTGTAATTTTTTTGTATTTATTTGTCCATATGTCCTTTACAACAAGGTGGTGGACAACCTCCTGTTAGAAATCTCTTAACTGCACAAGCCCATCTGCAATATTGAAGAGGACATATTAACCACTTCAGCTCTGGAGGGTTTTACCCACTTCATGACCAGGCCACTTTTTTTACTATTTAGCACAGCGCTGTCCTAATTGGTAATTGCACGGTCATGCAACCCTGTACCCAAATTAAATTTATATCATTTTTTTTCACACAAATAGAGCTTTATTTTGGTGGTATTTGATCAGCACTAGTTTTTTTTTATTTTTTGTTACATAAATGAAAAAAATTGAAAATGTTGAAAAAAATTATATTTTTTAATTTTTGCTATAAAACAAGTCCAATAAAAACATTTAAAAAAAATCTAACTTCTTCATGAATTTTGGCCAAACAGTATTCTGCTACATGTCTTTGGTAAAAAAAAAAAAAAAATCCCAATATGTGTATATTGATTGGTTTGCATGACAGTTATAGCATCTACAAACTATGGTATATATATTGGATTTTTTTTTAAACTATGAATGGCAATGATCAGACTTTTAATGGAACTGTGATAGTGCGGTAGGCAATCTGACACTAACTGGCATTGAGTGGGAACTGACTAAATGCCGCTGACATCACCAGTGATCAGTGTTAATTTTGGCAGCAAATTTCAATTTAGTTTTAGTCTTAGTCTTAGGACTAAAATGGCATTTTAGTTTTAGTCCCATTTTAGTCTTCTGCAAGTGTTTTAGTTTTAGTCGTATTTAGTCGACTAAAACTCCAGTATATTTTAGTCGACTAAAACGCCCTACATTTTAGTCGACTAAAACTCATTTTAGTCATCTATAATCAAATGGGTGTAGTTAAATTGTAATTTGTAATGCATTATTTAAGCATTTCTCTACAATTTCCAAACTCATTATATACTACTGCTGGTCCTGGAGTGAAAAATCTAATATGTTATTATTTATGCTTTGAGCATGCACCAGTGTTAATTTTTGGCAGCAAATTTCGATTTAGTTTTAGTTATAGTCTTTTGACTAAAATGCCATTTTAGTCGTATTTTAGTCTTAAGACTAAAATGCCATTTTAGTTTTAGTCGTATTTTAGTCATCTGAATTGTGTTAGTCGACGAAAACGTTTTAGTCGGTTTTAGTCGACGAAATTAACACTGCCAGTGACACTAATACAGTGATTAGTGATAATAATATACACCGTCACTGTACTAATGACACTGGCAGGTGTTAACATCTCTGGTAATAAAGGGGTTAAATATGTGCCTAACAAGTATTATTTTGTTTAATGTGTGCTGCTTTTTACTAAAGATCTCTTTGTTTCTTCTCCCTGCTTTGCATAGAGAAGAAACAGAGAGATGGTTCCCTCTGTACAGAGCCCTGTGTTGATTGTCAACACAGGACTCTGGGCTTTGATTGGACACAGCCAATCAGCAGGTCCAAGCCATGAATTATTGGCTGGGACCTGCTGATATACTTCTGCTGTGTACAATCACAGAGGGGTCTGTGTGGGGATGGGGGCTGGGAATGCACGCTCCCTAAACCCAGAAACATGCAGATACATACCAGTACGTTTCTGTGCCTGTACAGGCTGCCTGTCCGCAGTACATTGTGGGTGGGTGGTCCAGAAATAGTTAATAGGTTAATTGAATAAGGGTCTTCAGGTCTCTATATGTCTTTCTCACAGCACATCTTGTCCCTTATATTTGTCTGCTGTCTGCCACACAAGCAGGAGGAAGACACTGAGGAAGATGAAAGCACCTCCAACATACAGTATATAGAATAAGTATCTTCACTGCATCATTTTCTTTGTCAAATGTAAACAATATTACTATAACAATTTCACTGCGGCAGCGATAATACTCAATTTCAAAGGCATGATTGGTGTAGGGATGGTGTTGTTTTTTTTTTTTTTTATATATCTACATCGTGAATATAACATTTTGATTAAAAATACCAGCTGTACTACATAAAAATATTGCTTTTATTAGTTATGCCCCTTTATTAGTTACAGTATGTCAGTTTGCGCATCTAAGAAACACATAAACTGTAGCAAATTTAAATTAAAGTACATTTCTTAGTATATAACAATTCTTTCAACAAAATACAGTGCCAATGTAAAACCTCTCTAACCATGCTTTAGCAGTTAATTGGGTGAAGTGAAGCACAAACAAAGGTGATTAAACGGAATATGTTAAAACAAAACCTAACAAAAAGCTTGATTAGTTTACAGTTAATCAAAAAGTAGAAGCTTGCGGGTTTTCTTTAATAGAAACTTGAACTGTCATCATATTCGGCAAAAACATAACTACAGAAATGTAACAGAAAAAGATCAGAACTGCGCTCTATTGTTAGCTCTTTATGGCATTTTATTCTGCTGTCAGCAAAGCAACTGCATACATAATATATCCAACAACAAAAAAAAAACACACTTCCTTAACGCGTTTCATCGCTGCAGGTTTGCTCACATAATTACCTTATCATTGCGACTAAGCCCGCGCTGGTGAAACGCATTAAGGACGTTTTTTTCTGGTACCGTATCTCAGCAGAATAAAATGTCAGTAAAAGCTAACATTGGAATGTACCGCTCATCTTTCTATATCTCTAAATGTTGAGCAGAGAAAGACTACAGGATGTGGCACCCAGACTATCAATGGATGGCAGGAGGTGCGGGTCTGGGACGGTGCCGTGGATTTGGGTGTGATCTTACAGAAATTAAATGACACAATTTTTTTTTTTATGCATTTATGATTTAAATGATCAGTGTTATTTTGTATTTTTTACAGGGAGACATGTTTTGTGAAATAGGGGCCGTGGTGCAGTTCCCTGCTTTCCTGTCACATACAGTAGTCAGTTCCTAATGTAACTGCAGAGTAATATGGTGGTACATAAAAGAGTGTGGGATCATCGTCTGTGGGCTCAGTTCACTGAAGAATATCACATGAGATATTGAATCACATGCCCCTTTTTTTACCAATTATCTCATGAGATGCTGAAAATGTCATTTCACTTTCACCTTATGTGGTATTTACCTCAAAAAGCAAAAACATTTTATCTTTAACTCCTATTTATGAGATATCTTCCATTTACCAAAGGAAATAAATAAATAAGTTAATGCATGAGTTAATAAAGTAGTGGTCCAGGCATGCAGTATTGAAGGAATGCAAAATATAATAGCCAATTTGGAGTAGTCTCTACCTTTTTGTATTAGTCTCTCAACAGTAATGCATAGAAACCTAACATATGGAAAAACACAGAATCGTTGGGGTTGATTTACTTAAACTATATTTAAAGGCAAGACTTTCTTTTTTTTTGTTTTGGACAGAGTGGCTTCGTCAGTTTTTAATGGCTGTTTGTGCCCCCATTTGGTAGATTTACCCTCTCTTTTTTTCTTGTTTATCGTTATCATTAAAAGTGAAAGTAAAAGAAAATCCCAAACTTTGATGTTGTCCCCAGAAAAGTAATAACAATTGTCCAATAGAGACACTAGTTCTGGTGACCCTGGGGTCCCCAAGTGATTTTTTTAATTTGCAGGTATTTCCTCTCACTTCCTGTTTTGGCTGTGGGACAGGGAGTGAAGGAAAGTATCCCCAATGACAATGTTGTGTTTTTAATGGTGGAAGAAAGGTATTTATATTTGTGTGTGATTTTTGATACTATTTTCATTCACTATTTGAAGTCTATAAAGATTTTGTATTCACTTAATTTAACTTAGTTGCTTTTGATACACCATGTACGTCCTGTGAAAGGAGCTTCTCTTTGACTCATATTCCAGTAACCTTTTTCTTTTGTATTAATACATATGCTGCAGGGACCACACTGACTTAAAAAGCGTTAGTATTTTTTTTTTTTGGGGTAACAGTTTCCTTAAAGCATGTTTTACAGCACAGTGCTTGTGCTGTGTCATTTGGCACCCAGTATCACCTAAAAAACCTGGCTGATGCTGCCAGTTTCTACCCTCCCTTCTGTAAACTGACCCCGATTCATCATGGTGTAACGCTCCTGCGTTTTATGTATGATGTGGATTTACAGCTGCAGAAATATTCCACTTCAGTAGTCATGTAGAGAAACGCTGAGACACCAATCCCAACTCCCAAAGACTCATCATGTGTGGATGATCTCAATTCAGCAAATAAATACACACACTCAATAGGAAGTTCCTGGAGTGATCTATGTATATAGAAGTATAGAGGTGATAGGCTGAAGAGACAGGTTGAGTAGAGACGATAGGTGACAGACACTTGAGAGAAATGTTCTTGAGAATGAGATAGTAACAGGTGGGATGCAGATAGGTTAGCAATCATGTATGGTAGTAG
Source organism: Pelophylax lessonae (assembly GCF_965119305.1). Classification (NCBI taxonomy): domain Eukaryota; kingdom Metazoa; phylum Chordata; class Amphibia; order Anura; family Ranidae; genus Pelophylax; species Pelophylax lessonae. The sequence continues at coordinate 410,602,370 of NC_138770.1, read as the reverse complement.
ATGATAGGATAGCAGATGACATACAGGAGAGACTAACCCAGTGCAAGAGCAGATGATAGTAGGCTCAAGAGCTAGCAATCTAGATAGTGCAGATGTAGTAACAGTCCTTAGTATGCAGAGCTAGACAGTGTAAGCTTTAGTATGAAGGTTATTGAGGTTTCCCCTGTGGGGTACTTATCACTAGTAGCAATGTAGCAGAGGAGAGGTTCGACAAGAGCGGATGATCCGGTAGCGGGATACAGGGATCAGCGCAGCGTGGTTCCGACAGCGAGGTATGCTTGCAAGCATGAGAGCTTCAAGACAGGTTAGCATCAAGGCACATCTAGGCACACAGCAGGTTGAACGAACACATGTGAGTGAAAGCTGCTGATTTAAATAGCTGTTCAGTCCGGCGCTCAGTGATAATGTCAGCACTCTTAAAGGGAAACACACCTATATGTGCTTCATCTATCTAGGTAGATGGAAAGCACCCGGAAATGATGTGATAGGAGGCACTGAGAGTGCCAGAACCTTACAGTATCCCCCCCCGTAAGGCCGGCTCCCGAAGGCCTCTAAGGCTGGTTGTCGATATAAGAATCGGAAAATACTGGTTGCCGATACGAGAATCGGATAAGACTGGTTGCCGATACGAGAATCGGATAAGACTGGTTGCCGATACGAGAATCGGCTAAGACTGGTTGCCGATACGAGAATCGGATAAGGCTGGTTGCCGATACGAGAATCGGATAAGACTGGTTGCCGATACGAGAATCGGATAAGGCTGGTCGCCGATACGAGAATCAGATAAGACTGGTTGCCGATACGAGAATCGGATAAGACTGGTTGCCGATATGAGAATCGGGAAAAAACAAACTGGTTGCCGATATGAGAATCGGGTAGGACTGGTTGCCGATACGAGAATCGGAACAGGTTGGTAACCGATGTGAGAATCGGATCACTTGTTGCCGATATGAGAATCGGATCAGGTTGGTAACCGATGCGAGAATCGGATCACTTGTTGCCGATACGAGAATCGGATCAGGTTGGTAACCGATGTGAGAATCGGATCACTTGTTGCCGATATGAGAATCGGATCAGGTTGGTAACCGATGTGAGAATCGGATCACTTGTTGCCGATATGAAAATCGGATCAGGTTGGTAACCGATCTGAGAATCGGATCACTTGTTGCCGATATGAAAATCGGATCAGGTTGGTAACCGATAATAATCGGATAACTTGTTGCCGATACGAGAATCGGATCAAGTTGGTAACCGATGTGAGAATCGGATCACTTGTTGCCGATACGAGAATCGGATCAGGTTGGTAACCGATGTGAGAATCGGATCACTTGTTTCCGATATGAGAATCGGATCAGGTTGGTAACCGATGTGAGATTCGGATTACTTGTTGCCGATACGAGAATCAGATCAGGTTGGTAACCGATGTGAGAATCGGATCACTTGTTGCCGATATGAAAATCGGATCAGGTTGGTAACCGATCTGAGAATCGGATAGGACTTGTTGCCGATACGAGAATCGGATCACTTGTTGTTAGGGTGTCTGCTACATGAACCCCTCACTAGAATCGGACGCATAACCATCTGAAGTAATCCTAGTAGTCCTAGCAACCAATGCTTCTTCAAACATCCTCAGATCCTTCCTACATACCACCGTGCCATTAGAAGCGCGTACGCAGTCAGGTGCAAGAATCTCAATGTTTTCATTGGAAGCTAGAAATGTACTTGCAAAAATAGGAGTATCTATACCAACATCTGCCAATTTCTGGGTGTCCTTTTCTGATATAGAACGGGGACAGGGCTGGCAACAGCCTTGGTAATTTTCAGGCTGTTTTTCAGGGAAGACAGTTCGGATTCGCCTGGCCTCCATTGGGAGAGCCTTAGGCCTATGGGGTCGGGTTGGGCAGGATGTAATGAAATGTCCCCCTTCTCCACAATAAAAACAAAGGCCACAGATTCTCCTGTGATCTTTTTTTTTGTAAGGACAACTTAGTATGTACGGCACCAATCTCCATAGGCTCCTCATCCATCTCTGTAGGATCAGGGTTCAAATGAGATGTGTCAGAGTGACAAGGCTGACTGTTTAAGGCAGGCTTGGACCATGACCAGGCAGGATCACCATATTCATTTGGTTTCCTTTTTTCCCTAGGTAGCCGGGGTCTGCGGTTACCTGGAGCAGGTTTAGGAGTAGATTTTTGGGAGGGGAGACACTGGGAGTGCATTGCAATTGCAAATGATTCCCAATTTTCTAGGATCTGACTTTTTTCTTGCAGTTTCTCGTATGCCCACGTTTTCATTTTGCCAGAAAGCAAATTAATGGCAGCATGCACTTTAATAAAGTCATTATGATAGGTCCTGGGCTTAAGGATAAATAGGAGCTCACAATCCATACGAAAAAAAGAAAAGAGGAACGGGAACCATCAAACCTGTCTGGTAGAAGGACAAGAGGTTCTGGGGGTTGAGCAGCAGTAGGCTGTGTCAGTCTGGCCACCTGCTGCGTCAGAGCCTGATTGTCTTCTTTTAATTCAGTAAGTGCGTGTATTAACGCAGTTACTTGTTGTGTTAACTGTGTCACCTGAGTGGTCATTTCTGCTGAATCCATTTTATCGGGTTCGTTCAATCTGTAACGCTCCTGCGTTTTATGTATGATGTGGATTTACAGCTGCAGAAATATTCCACTTCAGTAGTCATGTAGAGAAACGCTGAGACACCAATCCCAACTCCCAAAGACTCATCATGTGTGGATGATCTCAATTCAGCAAGTAAATACACACACTCAATAGGAAGTTCCTGGAGTGATCTATGTATATAGAAGTATAGAGGTGATAGGCTGAAGAGACAGGTTGAGTAGAGACGATAGGTGACAGACACTTGAGAGAAATGTTCTTGAGAATGAGATAGTAACAGGTGGGATGCAGATAGGTTAGCAATCATGTATGGTAGTAGATGATAGGATAGCAGATGACATACAGGAGAGACTAACCCAGTGCAAGAGCAGATGATAGTAGGCTCAAGAGCTAGCAATCTAGATAGTGCAGATGTAGTAACAGTCCTTAGTATGCAGAGCTAGACAGTGTAAGCTTTAGTATGAAGGTTATTGAGGTTTCCCCTGTGGGGTACTTATCACTAGTAGCAATGTAGCAGAGGAGAGGTTCGACAAGAGTGGATGATCCGGTAGCGGGATACAGGGATCAGCGCAGCGTGGTTCCGACAGCGAGGTATGCTTGCAAGCATGAGAGCTTCAAGACAGGTTAGCATCAAGGCACATCTAGGCACACAGCAGGTTGAATGAACACGTGAGTGAAAGCTGCTGATTTAAATAGCTGTTCAGTCCGGCGCTCAGTGATGATGTCAGCACTCTTAAAGGGAAACACACCTATATGTGCTTCATCTATCTAGGTAGATGGAAAGCACCCGGAAATGATGTGATAGGAGGCACTGAGAGTGCCAGAACCTTACACATGGCTGCTGAGCCCTGACAACGTGGTCAGTGTATGTGCCTTTGTCATCTGCAGCTATCCTCTCTGTCTCCTGTGTCCTCCTCCCCCTCCCTGACTGTCTGATGTGTCAGTGCCCGCCCCTCCACTCCTGCTGCTCTCATATTTATTATAAAATAATCCCATCCACTCTGTAATATAACACTAAGTTCTCCTGTGCCTGTGTTATAGAAAAAATATGCAGATCTGTACCTATATCAGAGTGGCTCCCAGCGATCACGTGACCGTTTGGCTCTCTCCTCTCTTCCCCTCCTCCCTGGCTGACATCAGCTGCAGTGCTCGGCCCCGCCAACTGGAGCTGTCAGCCGGGCAGAGAAGAGAGCCGAAGGATCAGCTGATTGCCGGGAGCCGCTCTGATATAAGTACAGATCAACATATTTTTTCTATAAGACAGGCACAGAAGCACTTAGTGTTATATTACAGAGTGGATTTGATTATTTTATAGTAGTGGCTTAACAACCACTTTAATGAGTTGGCATATTTGTACAGTTTAACCACTTCCAGAGCAGGTCTATTTTTGACATTTGTTGTTTACAAGTTAAAAACAGTATTTTTTGCTAGAAAATTCTTGAAACCCCCAAACATTATATATATATTTTTTTAGCAGAGACCCTAGAGAATAAAATGGCAGCCATTGCAATATTTTATGTCACACAGTATTTGGACACAATTGTTTTGGAAAAAATACACTTCAATGAATAAAATAAAAAAAAAAACAGTAAAGGTGCGCCAATATTTTTGCATAATGTGAAAAATGATGTTAGGTAAATGGATACTGAACATGTCATGCTTTAAAATTGCGCATGCTCGTGGAATGGCAGCTACGGAACTTAAAAATCTCCATAGGTGGCACTTTAAAATTTTTTAACAGTTACCTGTATAGAGTTACAGAGGAGGTCTTGCAGTAACGATCGTGGTGATACCTCACATGTGTGATTTAAACACTAATTAGATTTGTGGTGATGATTTACATATGCATTTTCTTTGGCATTTTCTTTGCCACGTGAGCACGGAGGGATTGGGCGCTTTATACATTTTTTTTATTTTATTCATTTTATTTGTATTTATTTTTTTTACACTGTCCTGTTAAAAAACATATATAACTGTAAACATCCCTTGTGACAGTAATAGGCAGTGACAGGTACTCTTTATGGAGGAATCTCCCTCCTCTGCACTTAAAAGTATTCAAAACGCCAAGATCAGTGTTTTTTAAATTGTAATTTTTGTGATTTTTTAAAAATTTTCATTTTTTAAAAATCGGCGCTGTTGGCTGCCAAGTAAATCGGAAGTGACGTTGTGACATAGCTTCCGGGTTTCTACCTCTGAGATCCGATGAAAGCTGAGCTTGGCTTTGTTCGGGACTCCAGCCGGGGGACGTACCATCTGGTGGCACAGGTCTCCCGGTGGGACAGAAGACCTGGGCGGAGCGGCAGAAGGGGGAGGGAGGGGGGGGCATCCCCTTCAGCTCCTTGTAATAACAGCCAAGCAGCTGTTTACCCGCATTAGGAAATTCCTGTATTTGCTACACTGCCATAATGTGACTGATTGTGGGCACCTCATGTGGCTGTGTGTGTCCCCTTTTCTTGCACACATGCCTGGGTTTTGCTGTCATCAGTTAGATATTGGTCACTGTATTTCACACCAGCTTAGAAGAAATGATTTGTATATTAAAACTGCTTCCTTTCCTTTAGTTTTAGAGCCTTTCCTGTAACATGAAGAGAATCACTGGCTGACTAATCAACAGGGCCAAACTTCTATAGGTAAGCAATATGTTGTAGTGGTAAAAGGCTCAGCTCTACAAGTTGGGGGGGGGGGGGGGGGACATTAAAGAAGTCAACGTTTCACTCCTGCAGATAGGATGTATGCTTTCATGCACCGTCTTTACTCAAGAAATGGCATTGGGATGGTGACTGCAGAGATCCTGGGAAATTTGCATGTGTGGAGAACAGAATTCAAAATGACTGATCATTTGTTTCAGGAATTTAATGTGCAGCAGGTCACTGTTTCCTTTTTTACCATTTAAACGCTAAATGGTTAAAAAATGGCTGAGGCTTGTAGTTCTCAATGAACTGTGAGGGTGCTGATAAGCGCTCTCATAGTTCATTCTCAAGCCCTGCCGTTTTCAAATAGATAGTACAGAGGTACGGTCCAAAAGCTGTGGGGTCTGTCTGCAGTAGCCTGACATTGTACCCATGATCCACTGATCATAGGCACAATGCTTTGCAGCCACCTGTGAAAAAAAATTATAAATGCACTACTTTTTTCTGCAAAAATATGTACATTTATTATTTTTTCCCAAAAGGTTAACTTGCAGTATCCTTTAAATTGACTCTGTCACTAAATAGAACCAAACAAAGGAAAAATATGGACAAAGTTGTAAAAAAACGTGTAAAGAACTGTTTGTTATTAAGCTGCTGCCCCCACTGAGACTACCACCATGTTAGAGTCTCAAAAAATATTATTTAAAAGGAGTGGGCGTGGCGCTGCTTGTTTTTAATGTGGGTTTAGTGGTGTATGTCTCTTTTAGTGCACCTACGATTGGTGGGCTAGGTAAAGTGGGTTAGTGTGCAAATAAGATGTAATAACAAAATAAATATGTAAAACAACTCTTAGGCCCCTTTTACACAGGCGGACCGTTCAGATCCACCTGTCAGTTTTTTGGCAGATCTGAACGAACACCCCATGTATCTCTGTGGGGCATCAGATGTCAGCAGAGACATGTCCACTGACATCCGATCCGATCCGTCAAATCTGGACGGATGGAAACCCTATTTTCCATCCGTCCAGAGGATGGGATCGGATGGGATCGGATGAGAACAGACAGACGGTCCATTCCCATTCGATTCCCCCATAGAGAACAGCGGGACCTGACAGCTGTGTCTCCGCACACAGCACGGAGACACAGCTGCCACCCGCCTGCACAGCGGGGGATCGGCGGATTGATCCCCTGCTGAGATGAACAGAGTCCGCCTGACAGACCGGATTGTGTGAAAGGGGCCTTATTAAATATATGTTTGCAATACCTTATTAGTGAATACATTCATAAATCACTGAAATCATCAAATCTGCACCCTATGCAAAAACACATAATATGTAATAAAGTGACTGTGCTGTGCTTACAATAAACCCTTAGCATCTGTGAAAAAGTGACATATGCTATGTTACAATATAAAAGTCCATAAAGTGGCATGTGCTAAAAAGCAAAAAATTAGTCCATAATGCAGTATTATGTGGGTTCACAAATCTTGTTATGTGCTGGTGGGTTTCACATGTGCTCCCCCTTCTCCATCTCAATCACCAGAATCTCTCCCCTTTGAGGGGTGTGCCAGCATTCACAACACTTTGTGGCTGAACACAATTTCCAGATACAGGACTGTCTCGACTTTTCTTATGAACTCCTGTCACTCCAGACTCCTCATATGCAGAGACATCAACAAAAAACAGGCCCCATAGTGTAAATCTGTTTTAACCGTTTATTGCAGTATTAGTTTAGAAATACACTTACATTGTATGAAAAATGTTACAGCATTTAAAATCAGGAATTCCAGGACACAAGTGCATTCCACGGACTGAAACCAGAAGTGATGCAATGGCGCTGGAAGCTCCGCCCTACATGGTTTGTCACATTGACGTCATCATATAAATTGCAAAAAAAAAGCAGTACCTGCAAAGAAGAAGATAAATATTCATCACTTCTGCTGTCTAGATAGGTGAACATTGCTGCGATGAACATAAAGTCTTCTCTGAAGTCTCCTCCAAAACTGCCACTTCTGGGAGTGTTGATCTCCTATATCCAGCACTGTGTTTAGTGGTTCTTCCTGTCAACCTTACATCATTACTGTGTCCTCTAGTGATTTTGGGGTCAGTGAAATGAACCATGCAGTGCATGACAGGACCAATGACTTATTGTATAAAATGACTGCAGCCATTAAAATACAAACTATGGTAGCAATGATAGTACAGTTTCAGCTTGAAAATTCAGCTTCAAAATATTTGAAGTAGAAATCTTTAAGTTGCCACTAATACAAGATACTTAGCAGCGTTACACTCCTGTTAGGAGCCCACATTATACAACATCAGACATTGTGTCACTGTAGTCAGCGTTCACTCTGCATAGAGGACAAAGGTTCTCTTTCAATGTCAGAATAAGGATGGCAAATAACTAAAGCACAAGCTGGTTGAAGTAATGTTTTTTTGAACATCAAGCAGTAATTGATTCGGTATCCTTAAAAGTACTTCAGTGAGGCCACGGATAGGGAGCAGCAGAAAACATTGAAGTCAGGAGAGAATTATTTAGCAGTAGAAGCTTTGAGCGAAGAATAGGCAATGTAGAGAGTGAAGTAAATCTCTCCGGGAAATTTTGTAGAGAAAAAAACAAAAATAAAACTGCATAACCTCAACTGTCACTACCTAGCTGGTTAAAATATCCTATGTTAAAACAATATGTAATGCGAGGAATTTTCACATATACTTTAACCGCTAAAAGAAGAACACGTAACATATTTATAAACATTCAAAAAAATATACATATTCATTGACAGATTAAACTGCGCTGTATGTATTTTTAGAGCCCATTTTTTTTGTCTTTTGTTTTTTTTTTATTATTCCATATTCTACTGGTAAAGGGTAAGAGCAGGGGTCCTCAAACTTTTTAAACAGGGGGCCAGTTCACGATCCCCCAGACACTGTTGGGGACCAGACTATAGTTTGAAAAAAAATATGAACAAATTCCAATGCGCATATTTTATTTGTAGTGCACAAAAAAACAATACAATATTTATTGTTTTGTTTATATATATATATATATATATATATATATATATATATATATATATATTTATTTATATATGACCACAGCGTGCCCCCTTTCAATGCCAGAGTGATCGATGCCAGAGTGCAAACCGTGCCCCCTTTTAATGCCAGAGTGACCACAGCGTGCCCCCTTTCAATGCCAGAGTGACCACAGAGTGCCCCCTTTCAATGCCAGAGTGACCACAGCGTGCCCCCCTTTCAATGCCAGAGTGACCACAGCGTGCTCCCCTTTCAATGCCAGAGTGACCACAGCGTGCCCCCCTTTCAATGCCAGAGTGACCACAGCGTGCCCCCTTTGAATGCCAGAGTGACCACAGCGTGCCCCCTTTCAATGCAAAGCGACCACAGTGTGCCCCCTTTCAATGCCAGAGTGACCATAGCGTGTCCCCTTTCAATGCCAGAGTGACCACAGCGTGCCCCCTTTCAATGCAATGCAACCACAGCATGCCCCCTTTCAATGCCAGAGTGACCACAGCGTGCCCCCTTTCAATGCCAGAGTGACCACAGCGGGCCCCCTTTCAATGCAAAGCAACCACAGCGTGCCCCCTTTCAATGCCAGAGTGACCACAGCGTACCCCCTTTCAATGCAATGCAACCACAGCATGCCCCCTTTCAATGCCAGAGTGACCACAGCGTGCCCCCTTTCAATGCCAGAGTGACCACAGCGGGCCCCCTTTCAATGCAAAGCGACCACAGCGTGCCCCCTTTCAATGCCAGAGTGACCACAGCGTGTCCCCTTTCAATGCAAAGCGACCAGTGTGCAGAGACTGCCAGAGAGACCAGTGCACTTACCTGCAGTGGCGGGCAGCTTCTCCTCAGTCCCCCACGTCTCCTCGAGTCCTCCCGCCTCCTCCTCGGCCAATGGCATGGGTTCGCCTTGTGGCCAATCTGATTGGCCAGGAGGAGAATCCATGTGACAATAGCGAATTTTTATTTGCTATTGTCACACAAATGGGTGGGCTAGGGCGCAGTGCTCTGTGCCCCGGGTCCACCCTTTTCTGAAGCATATTACAGCTTCAGTGAGTGACCGACAGTCAGCCCTATGCTGATCCCGACCGGCGGGCCGGGTTCAGGACCCTGGCGGACCACATGCAGCCCGCCGGCCGTAGTTTGAGGGCCCCTGGGCTAGAGGGTTAGAAACTCCATCAGTGTTTTGTCATCTGTGTTCCCACTGAGGATCTTATCTTTAATTTCCTGTTTTCCTTGCCACACAGAAAGTGATTGGGAAATTTTTCCAACAGAGAAACAAATAGCAAAAAAAATAAAAAATAAAAGTACCTTGCAGAAGTTCTTATCCTACCCCACTCAATTTAAAAGAAACTGAACAGAATTGGTGAAGGTTTAAACTGGTGGGTTCAACCATGTACTGTATTCAGTTCTGAGCATTGCCTGCACACCAACAGAAGTTTCAAATGGAGCTGACAATGGTCTTGTTTGCTTAATCTGCCAAGGTGAGGAAATGCATAGGGTACAAGTCAAGCAGTATTTAGGCATGTTTTATAAGGCAGACCTTGGGAGATACAGTTACCTTGCTCATACAGGGCAGTGTCTGTGTAAAGGCCACCTCAGCCCACTAATACTTACCTTGCCAGCTCTTTTTGGTGGCACAAAATACCTGGTGCTTCTAGGTATTGGGGAGCATGTGACAGTGCCTAGGCCTAGCAGTCAATCATGGTCCTGACTCCATTGACTAGACTTTCCAGAAACCAATTTCACATCAATTTACGTATGCATATGTGACTTGTTAAAGAACAGGTAACTCAATAATAGTGTATGACCAACCTAAAGAAATACTCCAGGTGGGACCCTTCTGCAAACGATAACCCCCCCCCCCCCCATTAAATACTGCAGTTAATAAAAAAAAAAAAATCTAATGCCCCTTTTGCTTGCCTAAATGTCTGGTTATGTGACACGTTGGTCAACAAATAGCCTATGTAGCAATTATGAGTATCATTAATATGCTTATAGTCCAACTGTATTTTAAGACTGCTGCTGATGAAAAATGAAGCATATAAACCGTTCCAAACATTAATGTCATGGTATTTACTCATTTGAGTACAGAACAAAGGGTTAACCTTTGATCTGCTATAACTTCAGTTATAGCAAACTTTCTAGTAAAAAAAAATTACAGTTTTAAATTTAAGTCATTCCAATTTACCCCTTGGTTAACACTAGCTAGCCCTCAATAATCCCTTCTTCCCCTTTTCTACTATTTTTTTAAATCTCTAATCACTTGTTGTTTAACCACTTCAATACAGTGCTATTTCACCCGCTCTCACAATTTGAATGACAATTGCGTGATCATGCTACACTGTAACCATATGAAATTATAATCATTTTTTTTCACACAAATAGAGCTTTCTTTCAGTGGTATTTAATCACCGCTGGGTTTTTTATTTCAACAAAAAAAATGAACATTTTTTGAAATTTTTTTTGAAAAAAAAAATGTTTTTCCTATTTTCTGTGAGTAAATTTTGAAAATAAATATTTTTTCTCCTTCACTGATGTGCGCTGATGAGGCGGCACTGATGGGCACTGATGAGGTGGCACTTATGGGCACTGATGAGGTGGCAATTGTGGGCACTGATGAGGTGGCACTGATGAGGAGGTACTAACATGCTGCACTGATGGGCACAGATAGGTGGCACTGATAGGCGGCACTGAAAGGTGGCACTGATGGGCACTGAGAGGTGGCACTGATGGGTGGCACTGATGGGCAGCACTGATGGGCGCTGACAGGTGGCACTGATGGACACTGATGGGCATCACCATCAGTGCCCACAATCAGTGCCCATAGTGCTGCCAGTCTGTGCCCATCAGTGCCTAGATGAGCACGCACCGATGGACACTGACTGGCAGCACTATGGGCACTGATGGTGGGCACTGTGGGCACTGATGGTGGGCATTATTTGGCACTTTATTTCACTTTTGTATATTCAGGGCACTGATGATCAGTGCCCTGATTACCTGTCCAGGTCTCCCCTATGAGGAGGAGCCGCTGATCGGCTCTCCTCGCCTCACACTCTGACAGTGTGAGGCGAGGAGAGCCGAATAACAGCATTTCCTCATTTACATGTGACCGGCTGTCATTGACTCTTTCCCGAGATCGGGGTCACGCTGTGTCCTAGCCACTGGGCACAGCCATGATCGCCGCTCTGTATGCCCCCGCGGGTGCGTGAGAGAGGCAATTCTGGTGCGCCATCATATGACGGCGTCCCAGAACAATGGATGCACCGCTCCGCCGTCATTTGACGGTGGGCGGGTAGGAACTGGTTAAACGTTTTCATCTTTAATTTTTTTATTTTGAACAAAATTTAAATAAAGAAAGCCCTAATTTTATTTTTGGAGATATTCTGTATTGGAATCATAATTTTAATAATATTACAATCAGAACAAATTATATAATAAAATGTATATATTTTTGCTTTAAAACTAACACTGGTTCTTCAAAAGGCTTTCTTCTTTAGCATTAGCTGGACTTTTACAAACTTTGGTGAAAAGCAAAGCCTTGACTGGCATATAAAATTTTTATGCGGGCTAAACCTGAGGGTGGGTTAGTCTTCCCCAACTTAAAGGAACTAATAAGGATAGTAGCTTTAACCAGAATTCTTAGATGGAGGCATCGCATTAATTAAAAAGTCTGGGTAACACTGGAGAAAATGATGGCAGGCTGTAATTTGTCTCATGCCCTGTGGGGTACATACATATATCAAGGTCTTTCGGACACCACCTCTTTTTTCTCCATGCATACTTTGAAACTCTGAGACACCGTTAAAAAACAGGGAGCCTTTTTTAGGAAGTGGGCTACTGATTGAGACACTAGTTGCCTCAAATTTCTACACGGTGGTAAACCATGCCCACTGGGGGAATTCAGAGAGGTGGAAGGTGCCTGGAGACACCAGCAACTACAACACTTTATCTTCACTCACCTGAGGGGAGTCAGAGCAAAGGACTTTTACAGAATCTCTTAAACGCCCCATGTTGGGACAGGCACACACCTCCTCTATTTGTACTAAAATACAAGGGAAATTAATAAAATTGATTTTCTGTTCTCCACGATCAATACATCAAATTGAGTATTTGATGGGTATTTTTTAAAAGTCATAATACTATATGTGTAGTGCACCTTCACGACTGGTGCTGCTATTGTATGTTGATACTTTTGTATTACTTAAAACTGTAAAGTAAAAGATTATATAAAAAAATAAATATTAACACTGGTTATCTTTAATTAACGTAGATATAAAAATTGTTGTAAAATTAGTTTCCAACAGATTTCAAACACACAGCCCTTCTTTAATACACCTACTGAAGAAGTAGGCTTTTTTCCCCAAAGAGAAGCACAAGATAACAACAAAAAATGCATTATTGCAGATACATTATGCTTCACAACAGAGTATTTTATCCATTATTGCCAAAAAGGTGCTTGATTGCCTTGACTGAGGGTTCAATAGAGCCATCCTCCAACAACTTGGCATACCATATCCCTTTATAAAAAAAATCATGAACTTATAGGACTCCCACTGGGCTAGGATCCGTTTTAATGGTAATCCCTTCTAACTGCCCTGCATCCATAGCAGGGGTCACCAAGGATGCTCCCCCTTGCCATTCCTTTATATCCTGTCCATGGAGCACTTGGCTCAGGCTATCTGTTTCAATGATAATATTTAGGATATAGTGACAGATGAGCACCATAACGACATGTTTCATAATGCGGTTAACATGCTCCTGAATATATATAACTCTCAAATAGCGCTTCCTTCCCTTATACCTGAGTCAACAAATTCAGTAATTTTGTGTTCGTCAACTCACACAAATCGACAACATTTGACATACAGGTATATCTATCTGCTGGAGAATGATCACACTTAGCCAACACCTTTCCCTTTCACAAGGCCTCCGAATCTATACAATGCCTAGGGGTACAGAAACCTTTGGACAGCTGCAGCTCAAAAGAAAACTTTAGTACTGATATCTTTCCAGACTGCATAGGATCTTTCCCTCTACTACTAATATGTGCTGGAGATCCAGGAAGGCTGTGGAAACAATGCTACAGTACATATCTGGTGGACCTTTTCACCAATATGTAACTTTTGGACTAGCATCTTTCAGATATAGGATGTGAAAATGGACACCCACATGCCTGTGTCTTCTACCATAGCTTTACTCTCTATATTGCCAGATTCTACATCGGCTGTCAAAAAGGGCCTACTTCGTTTATTTCTACTAGATGCAAGAAATGTGCTCCCTAGACACTGGAAAACATCAATTACGCTCATGATTGTGGAATAGTTTGTCAAAATAACCCATTTCCAACACATGGGAGAACTAGTAGCCCAACATCATGGCAGGTTTCCCAATTAGGCCTCTACGTAGACTATTTGGATTTTTATTTTCCAGATTCAATACAATGAAAAACATTTCTCTCATAACTGTTTGGTGCAGACCTCCAAAGAGACACAAACACGCATCTTTCATCTTCTTCTGCTGACTTCTTACTCAGTACTTTCTATTCATCTTTTCTTTTACTTGTCTATATTCCCTTGCTCTATTTCATTATCTTCATTTTTACTTCATGCACCAGGATGGCGCAGCCTGACCACCTTGGCAAAGTGTTTTTTATTAAAATGGACATATGCTCTCATACGGGCCTAGATGAATTTCAATACTACAGAAGCTCATGCTGTTCAGCAAACCACTGATGATTTTGAAGATACATAAATTATGCATGTTTGGTTAATTCCTTACAACTTTTATACTTTTCTTATTTTGTAATCTCCTGATATCGTGCTGTGCAGCATTGTGGTCTATACTCAACATGTTAAGATAACGACATTGCAAATGTTCTTGTGCAACTTTTTCTTACATTGCTTTTGAAATGAAAACATCTTTATTCTTTTTGACCAACTAACACTAGTCAAATATCAGATATATTTTAGTTTTGTTTCTTTCTGTCTATAGATTGCACAGAAAATAAAATATTTACAAGACAATATCACCATATCAATGAGCCCATACCAGACATGGACAGTTGTAGTATACAGGTGCAAAAGCTGAACTGGTCAAATGTCGATAGTTGGATTGGGGGTAATAAATAGGATATGTGTAAACGTCTTTTCATAAGATTTTCTGTAAATCACCCCCAGTGCCATTACATATTTCAAGGACCATTGCATTCTGTGTGAGAGCAGTGGTCTCTCTGCAGCAGTCAGACACAACCCCACTGAGTCCCAGCTGGAACTCTGTAATCAGAAAAGTTCATGCTCCAAGATGGTTTGAGAGCTCCTGCTCTGTGTTAGAGGAGGGCACAACAGACCCCTGCAGTGACACCGCTGCCTTCACACAGAGCACAATAGTCCTTCACTACATCCTGCTGTCTGTGTCTTGGATTTTGGGCTGGCGCTACAGTAATTTACAGCAAATATCACATTTAAAAATGTACATATAAGCATTTTTCATCACCCTCATGTATAAGTTCTCTTTTAAATTAAAGTACACTTGGGATTTAATCAGAGTGGAGAGAGGAGTTTTTCCATTAAACTGGCTGTTTTTTTTAGCGTTCTGCCACAGAGCACATGCTTAAATGAAGAAAATAAACACATGAATACATTGTTCATGTTAGTCCTAAATCTGTTTCTGCAGATCCAATTTAGTCTTCAAAAAAAAAAAAAATCAATTTTGATGAAATACATAGCAGAGCTTCATCGCTTTCTTTAAATTTACATTATTAGGCAATGATGGAAAACATTTGGCAGGTTGTAAAGAATTAATTAGCAGTGCTGAATTTTAAAATAATAGAAACATCAAAGTGCAATGATGTTTACACAGAATTTGCAGATGAAATCTAGATTTATGATATGCCTTTTAGTAGGTTGTCACTCATGTCCATCTCTTCTAGAAGGCCCAGGGGATTTTTATTGATTTTGTGTCACATTAAGAATGAAGCAATTTAAAACTTACATTTCTTGTTATTCTTTTAGCTTAGGCCTTTTCTTCCATTCTAAGTGCATTGTCTTTAGAACATTTCTAGATTTCACCTTCTATTAGTCAGTTAAATGTTGTTTTTTTGACAAGTATGGCCATTGCAGCACACACTTGCATAGCTGCAGTCAGTCGTCCTACTACATGAAAGTAGAGGAAATGTACACATAATTTCATCATCAGTGGTGATAGAGATAGATATGACCTGTCATAGCTGACATCAACTATAATATTTGGATAGAAAAATCTGTCTATAAAAATAAGGTTGGTCTTTCTTTACCTGCAAGACACATTTATGTCATACAGATTTAAAGAAAAGCTTCCTGCAGCATTTGTGCAATACAACAGCTGCATGCCCGTTCATAGTCTATTTATAGTGTAAGGGATTAGCTCGGTGGTAGGCATGGATGACCCCTTGGGGGGTGCGTTTTCACAAGAAGATAGCTGAGAAGTGCTTGCAAACAACAGTCTGGTTTATTAATGCATTTTTCTTCACCAGACTGCAAGCGTCAAAACCAACAAAATAAAATAAAAGACAAAATAAATCCTTGCCTCTGTGGGCAGCTACCTTCTCACACTGGAACCTACCTAAGAGTCTGTCCCCAACCAACTGTTGGGCAGACTTTGCTGATCCTACAGCAGACCATCAATAGTTCATTTATAATCTCTTCACACAGCAAACAGTTCATTTAACATGTCCCTTTTCCTCTTCATATGGAACATGTCCCTTTGTTTTCTCTCCACATAGAAAAACAGTCCATGTCCTCACCTTTGAGTAGTCTTCACACTCGTTTACCCTCCTTAGCGCACATCACTTCAGGGGGTCTTCTCCCATGCTCACCAGCTTGTCGGGAGGCACTCATCTGTCTGTCCTCCTCTCCCGGCCCACACGGCGACAGGAGGCAGCAGTCCTTCTCCCAGGCTTCCTCAGCGTCGGGAGGCACACATCTGTCTGTCCTCCTCTCCCAGCCCACACGGCGACAGGAGGCAGCAATCAATAGGACTTCCTTTGGACAAATTATAGAGGCCTTCATTTCCTCATTCTGAACAGCTGAAGTCTGTTCAACTTCCTGCTGGCTAGCTCTGTAGCCAACACCCTATAGTAATTGGTGAACTTTCTAAATCAGGTGGAAATGTATCTCCTGCCTGTGACTACATTCCCAGATTTACCTGACTTCCTGTCACAATAGGTATATAGAAAACTCAGTTCATGTTTTTTTCTGTGTCTGAGATTTAGCTCTTTTTCAACAAATCTTCTGAACCTAGTGTATGCACTACTGTTTCATAAAAGGTCAACTTCCCCAGTTGTGCTTGCAAATAGAGTTGGGCGAATGGTTCAGGCCGAGCAAAGTTTAGGCCCGAACATTGCCCGTTTGTCCATTTGGTGAACACCTGAATTTGCATGGCGTTTGGCGGGTGTGTGCTGCACAGTGCATTCCAAGCCCTGTTTGGGAAAAGCTTTGCCCAATCAGGGTGCAGTATATAGCTAGATATTAAGAAGCGGGGCCGGGAAGTCGGCTGATGCGTCCTTAACAACCGATGAATTATCAGCTGTCAATGGGCTTTCCCACTGACAACTGAATAGAAAACCCATTCCCAGCAATAAAATAGTGAAAGGGGAACCCCATGCTAAAAATAAAAAACGGCATGGGTCCCCCCCAAAATCCATACCAGCAGGTCAGGAAAGGGGGGAAAGAGCGAGTACCCCCCTTCCTTGAACCATACCAGCCCACATGCCCTCAACATGGGGAGGGGGTGAGTGCTTTGCATCACAAGGGCCTTTAACAGGGGGCCCCCAGATCCTGCCCCCCATGTGAATAAGTAAGGGGTACATAGTACCCCTACCCATTCATGAAAAAAATAAAAAAATAAAAAATAAAATCAGGAGGCAGTTTTTGACAATTCCTTCATTAAAAATAAAAAACAATGTCCCCCAATGTAGATCCATCATCAATCATGAAAAAAAAATGCTGTCCTGTGGTCTGATGAGACCAAGATAAACTTATTTGGTTCAGATGGTGTCAAGGGCGTGTGGCTGCAACCAGGTGAGGAGTACAAAGACAAGTGTGTCTTGCCTACAGTCAAGCATGGTGGCGGTAGTGTCATAGTCTGGGGCTGCATGAACGCTGTGGGCACTGGGGAGCTGCAGTTCATTGGGGGAACCATGAATGCCAATATGTACTGTGACATACTGAAGCAGAGCATGATCCCCTTCCTTCGGAGACTGGGCCTCAGGGCAGTATTACAACATGATAATGACCCCAAACACAACTCCAAGACGACCACTGCCTTGCTAAAGAAGCTCAGGGTAAAGGTAAAGGACTGGCCAAGCATGCCTCTAGACCTAAACCCTATTGGGCATCTGTGGGGCATCCTGAAACGGAAGTTGGAGAAGTGTAAGGTCTGTAACTTCAACCAGCTCTGTGATGTCGTCATGGAGGAGTGGAAGAGGACTCCTGGTGAACTCCATGCTCAAGAGGGTTAAGGCAATGCTGTAAAATAATGTTGGTCATGCAAAATATTGACACTTTAACTTAGGGGTGTACTCAATTTTGTTGCCAGCGGTTTAGACATTAATGACAGCAAATTTACACTGTTACACAAGCTGTACACTCACTACTTTACATTGTAGCAAACTGTCATTTCTTCAGTGTTGTCACATGAAAAGGTATAATGAAATCTTTACAAAAATGTGAGGGGTGTACTTGTTTTTGTGAGATACTGTGTGTGTGTGTATATATATATGTATATATATATATATATATATATATATATATATATATACTTGGAGTTTAACGTGATAAAAAGCTTTTTTAGCCCTACTTTTCTTATGCACTCTGTGACTCCTTGACTCCTGTGACCCATTTTCACCTGAAGCTAAAGCCTGCTGTCGGCTGACATCATTGAGCAGGACCAGGCTCTGAATTGATCTACAGTCAAGATCTATACACATGCCTAGACTGGCAGCGGACTCAGCCTCTCAGTGATTTGCAAAGACTCTGAGCCAGCTGCTCCTGCCCCCTCCACAACCCGGCACTTCAGTAAGTGCTGGAGGGGCAGAGCAGAGAGCAGGTCAATGACAGTTAGTGGCTCTCTGCTCCCTGAAGACTAAGAACTGAGCAATCAGTGGTCTTTGATCGCTCAGTTCTCAGTTTTAAAAGCAGTGGGGTTCAGATGCTGCATCCACCTACATGAGTATTTCTTTTTTTTAAGAAGCGATACTTCTATTTTAAACTTTATTGTATATTTAATTTTTGAAGTACTCAGTTCAACTGTTTGGAATGGCACCAGGTCAACACAGTAAAACTGTAGGGTGGTAATTGACAGTACTAAGTTCTGGGGTAGAAACATCAGGGTAAAGGAATTGAACACAGAAGATACACTGCCTGGCCAAAAAAAAAAAAGTCACCACCTGGAATTAACTAAGCAACAAGCTAAACTAAGCATGCATTAATTATCCTATTGGATAGTTACTGCATGTGCCCTAAGAATGAGGTCAGCTGACTACCTGAATATACTGAATGACCAGGTCTTTCCATCAATGGATTTTTTCTTCCCTGATGGCATGAGCATATTTCAAGATGACAATGCCAGGATTCATCTGGCTCGAATTGTGAAAGAGGGGTTCATGAGATGTCATTGTCACACATGGATTGGCCACCACAGTGTCCAGAACTTAACCCCATTGAGAATCTTTGGGATGTGCTGGAGAAGGCTTTGCACAGTGGTCCGACTCTCACATCATCAATACAAGATCTTGGTGAAAAATTAATGCAAGACTGGACGAAAATAAATCTTGTGACATTGCAGAAGCTTATCCAAACAATGGCACAGCAAATGCGTGCCGTAATCAAAGCCAACAAAATATTAGAGTGTGTGATCTTTTTTTTTGGCCAGGCAGTGTATGTAGTAGAAACCTTGCTTAATAAACTGTGTGAAAGAAATGCCTCTGTTGAAAAACAACTCCAAAAAGCACTTTGTGTATCTGAAATGGCAGCGTAGCATAACACATCAGTCATTTTAGAAAAACTGCTACCCTCTATGTTAAAATAAAAACCATATATTTTATTCAATAATGTGCTTGCATTTTGAATCTCCTCTGTTGAATGATGGCCATTGCCATTCTGTGTTTAATGCAGTATTAAAAAAAAAAAAATAGCTTTCCCAGTGCCAGGAAACCAAACATTTTGTACAATAATATATTAAAATAATTTAACTTCTCCTTCACTGCACACCTATTGCAGGTCACCATTTAGATTTCAGTTCTTCTTCAAGGAATACATGCATAATCCCAGTTAAAACCATGTGTTTAAATGAATAGATGCATAAATGTAGGCAGCTGGAATGATGTAACATACTACTTTTTGGGAAAAGATCATTTGTTCTTGCACCTTCCCAATCCCTGAATTTGTCTTTTACTATGACTGGCAGCCCTTAAAGTAATTCTAAAGCTAAAACATTTTTTACCTCAATACATTCCTTTACCTCCTGGATTGATCCAGTGCTGTGCCTGGCTATAGTCTTCTTACCTCTTTACCTCTTCACACAGCCATACACACACACACACACACACACACACACACACAGCCCAGACCTCTATGCGAATGTACCAAGAGGAGGAGGAGCCAAGAGCGTTCATAAGACATACTCTATACTCTACTCTAAGTACTACTCTACTCTACACTAAGGATTTACTATTTTTGAATGGACAAATATCTGTTACAAAAAGTTACTAATGCACGTATCCTTAGCACATCATAATTGGATCATGCATCAATCACTTTAGACATTGAAATAGGCCACAATAACCCTAATACCACATTATGGTGCAACAATACCTTCATTTTTGTCTCATTGCAAATATTCAGGAGAAATTAAGGAAACATGTAAATCATTTTTTTAAATTAATGATAATAGGGATGAAAACAATTTTGATCTTTGGTGTACTCACAATGCTTTTGTAAGGTATATTAATCCAACTAGCTGCAAGAGAAAAAAAAAGGAGAAAACCCAAACCATTTTCTCCTTATTAAAAACATTTAGCAAAATTGGAAAAGGATTACAAAAATAAAAACAAAATAAACATTAGATTCTACTCTACAACAGCTCAGGTCTAGAGAGGAGCTTAGAAATTATGATAAATATCTTAAAAAGTTCAAATTAAATTACTATTCTCAAAACAGCAGAGCGGGCAAATTATTATCTTCTCAGCTAAGACAAAGGCAACTAAAATCATCATAAAACAGGTAAAGTGGCTTATAACCCGCAAGAGATAGTAAATTACTTTGCCGAATATTATGAAGAGCTATATCATCTAAAAAATTACCCTATGGCACCTCAACCAAATGAGTAGATCATTTCAAAATCTTTAGATAAAATAAGACTTCCCGAATTAAATAACCCAACCTTGCTTCAATTTAAAGGAGAAGTACAGCCAAAGCTTGTTTGGCTGTACTTTTGTGGATCACAGGAGTGCAGTTTGTTCTGCTCGGGCCAAACTTTTCTCCCATCCCTACTTACTAATCTATACAATTATGCAGCAAAAGTGGGTAAATTTCTGAAAGACATGGTTCGAGCCATCAAATTACCCTCCCGAAACCAGGAAAAGACCCAATTCACTCCCATAACTTTAGACCCATATTATTATTAAATTCTGATTTTAAAAATATACTCCAAAATTATTGTAAATAGATTACTAAATGTAAACCCCTATCTGATTAGTCCAGATCAGGTAGGGTTTGTAAAGGGCAGGCAGGCCCCAGATAGCACAAGACGCATGCTAAATATACTTCAATATTCTGAAGTCAACCGGAAGCCTTCTCTGCTCCTAGCATTGGATGCAGAGAAGGCTTTTGATAGAGACCCTTTGGGATATATATCCAACACATTATCTAAGTTTGGTATGTCAGGCTTCATTCTTTCAGCAATAATGTCACTATACACAAATCCTTCGGCTACAGTATTCTCCTCTGGAATGCTATCTAAAAATCATCTATTGTCCAATGGAACAAGATAGGGATGTCCCCTATTCCCGTTTATCTTCTCATTGGTCACTGAGCCATTTGATGAGCCTATAAGATCTAGCCCTAACATTCAGGGAATTCACATAGGGAAGACAGAGCACAAAATAGGGTTGTTTGCTTATGATATAATACTTTCATTACCAGATCTAGACGTATCCTTACTATCTTTATAAGAGTTGATAGAATCCTTTGGTAATACTTCCTAGTATATAATTAATCATAAAAAATGTATTGCCTATAGGTATTTATGCTTCGGAGTTAGATGTCTTGAGGGAAAAATTTCACTATAATTGGGATAATACCAAAATTACATATCTGGTTATCCAACTTACATACCCCTCTTCCAAGCTATAAATTAAATTATGGTAAACTATTGGGAAAAATAAGTAATGATGTCCAATCTATAAATACATTCAACTTTCTTGGATAGGAAAAATTGCAAGATTTAAAATGCAGACTCTTCGAAAATCTTATATTATTTCTGATTTCTCCCTATTATGATCCCTAATAAATTTTTTGTACAGCTCAACTCTAAACTGTTTATATGGTTGGGGAAAAATTCAGAGTAGAATTTAATACCCTCATAACTCCAAGATCCAGTGCAGGCATGGAGTTACCTAATATTCATTGTTATTTTTATGCTGTGCTTCTTGACCAAATGCAATACTGGTTCTCATCACTAGAGGAAAAATTGTGGGTCAGAATTGAAAGAGACATAACAAAGGGTTATGACCTGAGTGCCCTTACAATATTCCAACTGTTATGATATAAAATAGACAATCCTTAGTTCACCACAATAGAATCTACCTTCCTAGTATGGAAAGCTATAGCATCCAAGAGTAACAGTATAGGACATTTAAGTCCTATTCAAATTCCTCTAAGAGTGCTTGAATACACCTAAGAGCTCTATATCTTCCTGGATTTTGAAGGAATTTAATTATTTATGATAAGGTCAACAAATTTCAGTATCCCACAAAAGTGAGTACACCCCTCACAGAGCATGATCCCCTCCCTTCTGGGACTGGGCCGCAGGGCAGTATTGCAACAGGATAATGATCCCAAACACACCTCCAAGATGACCACTGTCTTGCTAAAGAAGCTGAGGGTAAAGATGATGGACTGGCCAAGCATGTCCCTAGATCTAAACCCTTTTGAGCACCTGTGGGGCATCCTCAAATGCACTGGAGGCTGATGCATGATAATTTGAGGGGGGGCGGCAAAACCCACAACAGACGGCCGGACAGCCAGCATTTTTACCTCCTCCTTCCCGGATGGCTGAGATTCTCCTCCCTATTTCTGGCCAATGGCCAGTAAAATCGCTTCTCTTTTCAGCCAATCAGGGAAGGGGTTTCATGTCCCTCTTCCTGATTGGCTAGGAGGAGAATAAGTTTGATAATAGCGAATATTCATTCGCTATTGACTTACAACTGGGTGGGCTCAGGGCGCAGTGCTCTGCGCCCTGAGCCCACCCTTTTTTGAAGCCTAGTAGAGTCTTTGGCTTTAATCACGTGCTTCAAAGAAAAAAAAACATTGGAATCCATGCATATGCCCTGCATGTAGATTAGGGGCTGGATGCCTGGATGGGGGGGGGGGCGGCGCCCCTGTGCCCCCAATGGACAGGCCGCCACTGCTCAAATGGAAGGTGGAGGAGAGCAAGGTTGCTAACATCCACCAGCTCCGTGATGTCGTCATGAAGGAGTTGAAGAGGACTATAGTGACAACCTGTGAAGCTCTAGTGCACTCTGTGCTCAAGAAGGTTAAGGCAGTGCTGGAAAATAATGGTGGCCACAAAAAATATTTGGACATTTTCACTTATTGGTGTACTCACTTTTGCTGCCAGAGGTGTAGACATTCATGGCTGTGTGTTGAGTTATTTTGAGGGGACAGCAAATTTACACTCTTATACCAGCTGTACACTCACTACTTTACATTGTAGCAAAGTGTCATTTCTTCAGTGTTGTCACATGAAAAGATATAATAAAATATTTACAAAAATATGAGAGGTGTACTCACTTTTGTGAGATACTGTATATCATCAAGTAAATGTAAGAAAATGGAAATCTCTCAGTTGATATGGAAATATCTCACTTCGACTGCAACACCAAATAAAAAGGGAATTTCATTTTTATGGAATTTCCCAATAATACTAAGATTAATGCTATGCTCTAGTCTAGTGGGAAAGGGAATTGACAAAAAACGTCACATAGGAGCAATAATATAAGGCAAAAATTATAAATAGTAAGGCTTCAGCATGTGTTGAACATTGGTATAATTCTCAAAAACAACTTCATAGATGGTATTTAACACCATACAAAATGTGTAAAATGTTCCCTTCAATCTCACCTACCTGTTGTAGATGTAAAGAACAAGGAAGAAATCGACTCCATATTATGTAACAGTGTAAGAATATATGTATAGCTATTGAAAGTCCATTTCATTGTTTCTTTCCTCCCTTACAGGGATAATATGACATCTTACACCGGAAACAGCAATATTGGGTCTTAATAAGGATAAATACCCTGCTCAATATAGAACAATTTTGGCCCATACCCTTATCGCTGCAAGACTTACCATTTCAAGCCATTGGAAATCAGACATTACCCCTACTATAAATATAGTGATTGAAAGATTAAACACAATGCCATTTTGAATTAATGCTAGCTTACAAAAATGATAAAATTGAAAGATTCCGCCGGCCACCTGCGATCGCTCCCCAGAAAGACAGAACGGCGGTCTGCCGATGTAAACAAGGCAGACCGCCATTCTGTCACAGATGAACACAGGCATCTTGTGTTCCTGCTATTTAGGAACATGGATCTCTATGCTCATCTAGTGAGTCCATCCCCCACACAGTTAGAAAACATCCCCTAGGCACACATTTAACCTTTTGATTGCCCCTGGTTCTAACCCCTTCCCTGCCAGTGTCATTAGTACAGTACAGTGCAATTGTTTAGCACTGATTACTGTAGTAATGTCACTGGTCCCATCAAAAGTGGCAGTTAGGTGTCTGATCTATTCACTGCAATGTTGTAGTCTTGCTAAAAATCGCTGATCACCGCCATTACTAGTAAAATAAATAAAAATGCCATAAATCTATCACCTAGTTTGAAGACGTGCCAAATTTGCACAAACCAATCAATATACACTTATTGGGATTTTTATTACCAGAAATATGTAGCAGAATACATATTGCCCTAAAATGATGAAAAAATTAGATTTTAACATTTTTTTTTATTGGCTGTGTTTTATAGCAGAATGTCAGATTTTTCGCTCTTTTTTGTTTATAGCGCAAAAAATAAAAACCGCAGAGGTGATCAAATACCACCAAAAGAAAGCACTATATGGTGGAAAAAAGGATATTCATTTTATGTGGGTACAGTGTTGCAGGACTGTGCAATTGTCAGTTAAAGTCTCGCAGTGCCGTATCGCAAAAAATGGCCTGGTCATTGAGGGGGTAATACCTTCCGGTTCAGAAGTGGTTAACTTATGTCTGTTTAAATAGCCAGAACATCTACATTAGCAGAAAAATATTCATGCACAATTAGCTCATGTCAACAATATTAACAACAGCTTTCTCTTTTAATTTGCTTCACAATTCACCTCTATCATGTACTGTAGGTAATCTTTTGAGTACATTGTAAAACATTTTACTTTCTTTGATTCCAGCAAGGATCTGGAAAGATTAATGGGACTTCTTTACTAGTCCTTTGCTTCCTGGTGAGATAGAGCTTATGTGACAAAGTTCTGTCTGTTCTGCTAGCTGTTTCTTATTTAATGAAATCAATTTTTTTGTTTAACCCTATGCACCCTTCTTCTGGCATTTGTAAGCATGATTTGTGGCCAAACAGTTATTGCGATAACAACCTTACAAAAGCCTTTCAATGTGTCAAACATAGATTTAATGACACAGAACTATCTAAGGCTACGTTCACACCTAAGCCTTTTGCAGTGTGTTTTGCAGAAACACACTACAGTTCATTAAACAATTTTTGCTATGGGTCACGTTCACACCTCCGCGTTTTCAACTGGTGCATTTTTTGGAAAGGATCAGGGACTTTTTTATCTGTAGCAGTTTGCGTTTTTGACTCCCTAGACTTCAATAGAAATGCACCAGAAACACACGTACTGCGTTTTTTGCGCATTTTTTATGTAATTCGCATTTTTAACCTGTATGCCAACAAACACCTTTCCTAACAGACTTCCCAGGCTGTCCAGAAAAACAGAAATTTGATTCATGCAAGCAGTCTGGTAAAGACAGAGGAACTTATCAGGCTGGTGAGGCCAAGAAGCTACCTATACAATACTGCAGATCCAACCCAAAAGGACCGGTCCAAAAGAGATAAGGGATTGATAGAGATAGCTCTGGAAATATATCCAAGATGGGAATCATTCTCTCAAAAAACATGTAAGTATTGGCTTCACTTACTGTATGTAAGTTTAAATTAAAAATGTGCTTTTTTTTTTTTTTTTACATTTTTCTGTGCAATGATGGTCCACTATTTCTCCCACTGATACCTATAATGGGACACTATTTTGCCCACTGGCACCAATGATGTCCACTATTTTGCCCACTGACACTAATGAAGGGAAGCAATTCCTACCACTGACACCAATGATGGTCTACTATTCACTATGCAAAAAAATGCAAAACGCATCAAATATGTGTGTTCAAAAAAAAGCAAAATGTGCCTGAAAAACCGCAAACTGCATAGATGTGAATGTAGCCCTAGGCTGCTTCAGACTTTGTGGACAGATTATATGATGAGTCAGGAGTTTAAAAGCAAGGCAGCCTTTGCAAACATAAGAATACATAACGGTCTGAGATGCAAGAAAAGATTGCATTTAAACAGAAACAAATCTGACCTAATTTTCTTCTAAGTGCTGGAATATTGAAAGGCATCTTGGCTAAATATCTGTGTCATGGTTGCCAAACATGCTTTGATTTCTTTATTCGACTGGTCTGTTATTTGATCATAACAATAAAATCTGAAAATAAGCAAATAGCCATAACTTCCCTTCTGATCGATTTAGACTCAATTTCGTTAAGATGTTATCAAACTGAGTCAATGGGGCAGGGAGTAAAATGATTGATTGTTTTGCACTGTGCATGATACTTTGTCCATTATTATAATCGTATTTCAATCAATCAGATTATGAGATTACATGGCAGAAACACAGATGTGATCAATAAATTACTATTGTAAGTTACGACTGTATTTTAACTAACTATCCAAATTCACATGCGTATGTGCAATATGCCATCCTGTGTACGTGATTAAATGGTTGTCAACTATAGATCCAGAACTAGGCTGAACATGGTTAAAACGGTTGTAACCCTAAAGGAACAACAAAAAAAAAAAGATCCTGTTTCTCTAAAGCATGTTAAACAGCATAGTTCTTCTGCAGTGTTATTTGTCCCATTCTATGCTGTAAAATACCTGGTTGATTCTGCCAGTTCCTGTGTCTCCCTGTGTGTGCTGATACGTGATACCATGGTCAGTTTAAGTGCCTCCATTTTTTATGTTAAAGGTCTAGCTTACCTTGTCTTTTTATCTTTTTATATTTATGTATTTACCTATGACCTCATCTTGAAGCTGTGATACTTTGACTGTGTACATGTTTTGAAAGTGGTTTTGTCTCTTCCTGATGCTTTTTTAAACTAAGAAAAGATATATTTGCATCTAAATTTTTACACTACATATATTACATGTAATTCAGTTCAACTGTATTTAGATTACATTTGATTCCATCTGATATCTTTTGGAGCGGTTTCATGAAAAAAAAAATTTGTAAAATATTTTTTTTTTCCAATTACATTTTTATTGAGTTTATATTCAAAAAGGTACAGAGCAAGCAATAGTAAACATTCCAAATGTTGGAAAGTGTAAGCATGGCAATATAAACAAGATATGCTTACTAACAGAGTTGGAACAGTTAAAGTGTAACATTAGTTGTACTTTATGTTAACAGTGAAGTTATACAGTACGGTATCGAGGCTGGGTAGAGTATAGGGCAAGAGGGGATGGGTGTAGGGGTAAAGAGGAGGAGGAGGAGAGAACACACAATATTAACGGATATTGTTTCTGGGAGCGGGGTTCAAGCATTGTATGAATAATTCAATATTTATTTGCCGCTATTTTTGGAGGTGATTTCAGGCACTTCTCTATGTAAAGATAGTAGACCAGTAAACCAGATCGTTATACAGTTTAACACTTGACAAGTTTATCATACCAACACTTCCAGGGCAACCAACTGTTGAGGATTTTGGAGTATGAAGACATCTCTTGTGACATTAGACGCTCATATGAGTAATGAGTATGTACTAGAGTAATCACGTCTAGTGTCGTTGGGACTGTGTTTGTCCTTCAGTTTTTGGCAATAAGCAATTTGACTGCTAAGAGTATGTGAGTAAATACCGATCCAAAGGAAGGTGGGATTGAATCAATGTTGATGTTTAAAAAAGGCTAATTGTGGAGTTAATGAGCATTGTATATGAAAAATGTCAGATAGTATATTTGATATGTCTGACCAAAGTTCACTTAGATGTGGACATGACCAGAATAGGTGGTATAAAGTGCACGAGTGGCCGCTGTTCCTCCAACACAGTACAGTGTGTGTTAAATTTTGGGAGGGCTTTGGTGGTGAGGTGATGCCATTTGGAAAGGTATAGTGTTTTCAAAGCGTTAACAGAGGCCTGGATGTGGGAGCAAGAATTTTGTAATTAGCAGGGTTGACAACTGTGCTAAATAGCCAAGTTTTAAGTTTACCTACAGGTATCATATTGGCTTCTAAGTTCCCCCATAATGTTGTGGGGTGTGGAGATAACCACTCTTTCATTTGTGTTAGTAAGGTGGATATGTAGTAATCTTTTATATCTATATAACCTGCACTACCAGCCATCCTGTGTTTAATGAGTTTGTCATGGCTTCTTCTGGGCTTTTTACCTTGCCAGATGTATTGATTGAGACTTATTTGAAGGGATTTGAGGTAAGATTGAGGTAGTGGTACAAAAAAATATAACATTTTAGGAAGGAGCATCATTTTGAATGCGGCTAGCCTTCAAGACCAGGAGAGTTCGAGTTTGGAAAATTTGACCATTTCTTGAGTGAGCATATGTTTAAGCTCTATATGGTTGTTGGTGAATAGATGTTTTGTGGATTTAGTGAGTGTGATTCATAGGTATTGGATACCTGTGCCAGCCCAGGAATATTTGTATATATTGTGGATATGTTACTCTTGATGCCATCCAAGCCTAAGTCTAATATAAAGGATTTGCTTTCATTCGCCTTATAGTAAAAAATATTACTAAATCTTTGTAAAATAGATTGTACCGAAGCCAGGGACGCAATTGGGATAGTAATCATCAATATCACATCATCTGCAACTTTATGCTTGATGGAACCGATTCGGAAGCCTGACATGTTTGCATGTGACCTGATGTGTTCAGCGAGGGGTTCCATCACAAAATTAAATATAAGTGGCGATAAGGGGCAGGCTTGGCGGGTTCCATTAGAAATTTGGAATGATTTAGATAGCATTTCTGCTGATTATACTTGGGCTGATGGCGAGGAGCATAGGGACATAATGGCTGAAAGAATGCGACCTTGAAATCAGAATTTACAGAGTGCAACTTGGAGGTATATCCAGTGGATGCTGAAAGAATGCGACCTAGGAATCAGAATTTACAGAGTGCATCTTGGAGGTATGTCCAGTGGACTCTGTCAAACGCCTTCTCTGTATCCAAAGAAAGGAGCAGAGAAGACGTTCGGGAATTTTCCGCATTGTGGATAATATTAGGACATCAAACATTTGACACTACAAGAAGGATTATTGACGTAAACCCGGACTGGTCGGGGTGTATTAGTGAGGGCATTATATTAACGAGTCTAGTGGCTAGTAGTTTGGCATATATTTTTGTGTCAATGTTGAGTTGGGAGATTGGTCTGAAAGTTTGTGTTGATGTAGGTTCCTTCCCTGGCTTCGGTAGAGTTATAAAAAGAGCTTTGAGCATTTCAGGAGGGAAATGGGAAGAGTACGCAACGTCATCACATAGCTGGACCAAGAAGGGGGCTAAGGTGGTCTGAAATTGTTTATTGTATTCTCCAGTGAGCTAGATTTGAGATTATTTCTGTCACTTCTTGAATCGAAAATAGAGCATTTAGCAAAGATAGTTTTTTGGGGGGGATATTTTAGGGAGATTGATTTCCTGTAAGAAATTATCAATCTCATCTTTGGATGGTTGGGGGATCAAAGTATCATCTTTTACATTATACAGTGTGTTGTAGTCATTGCTGAAGGCTTCAGCTATATACTGAGGATCGATAAGTTTCTTGTTAGTTTCTGGACTGAATATACAGTATGCAGGATTTTTGTTTTGCTGTGGTAACCTTTGATTCTCAGAGCCATAGTTTTCCCTGCTTTATTACCTGTAGTGTAATGTTTGGCCTTAAATTTGTCTTGTGATTTTTCAAATAGGTCTAATAGGAGTGATCGTAGTTCCTGTCTAAGAAGTACAAGTTTTGATGGATGAGGTCTGGATTGGTTTGGTTTGTTTTTTCTAGTTCTTTAATGGATGATATGAGGGAGTCAAGAAGTTGTGATCTCTTCTTTTTTTCCCTAGGACTTAGTTGTATAAGAATCCTTTTGATGAAAGCTTTATGAGCATTCCATAGGGTGGCTGTGTTGGAAGTAGAGCCTTTGTTAATTGTGAAGAGCTCTTCGAGTTGGTCTCATAGGTAGGTAGAATATATATAGGTGATTGCAGGATAGAGGCATTGGCCCTCCAAATTCTTTTAGTGGACATCGGTGGTTGGGTATCAATAGACATAGTGACCGCTGCATGGTCTGACCATGTTATTGTAGGGATAGTTGATTCGGGGATGTTGGGTAGTAGCCATTTGTCAACTAGGAAGAAGTCAATACGGGTGTATGAGTTGTGGCATTGAGAAAAGAAGGTATAGTCACGTTGAGTTGTGTGGTGACATCTCCATACCTCGTATAGGTCATTATTTCTTATGAATGATCCAAATGGGGAGGGGTATCTGTTAGAACGAGATGAGGTGTCTAGTAGAGAGTCCGGTATTATGTTGAAATCACCACACAGGATAAGATGACCATGTCGGAACTTATGAATTTTTTTCATGAGTTTTGTCAGGAATTTGATTTGTAAGGAATTGGGTACATGCACATTCACTAAATTACATCTGCTGTTGTCAAGTGTGCAGTCGAGGGCTAAGTATCTACCTTCAGTGTCTGCGAGACTGTTGTGCAGCGTGAAGGATAATGTATTCTTAATTGCTATTAGTACATCATTCTTCTTGTCTGGTCCTGGTTTGAATACACAGGATATCGCTATGGGATTTTTGGGCTGTTCGCCATAGGGATGCTCTCTTAGCTGGGTGATTTAGTCCCTTTGAGTTGAGGGACATGAATTTTGGCATCTTGTATGATTTTAGTGTGACTGATACTGTGTATAAGTTATCTACGTATATTTGGATTAAAGTAAGCTTAAGGAAGTTTTGTAAACGTATTCAGCTGGAAGTTGATACTGTAGGGCCACTGACGAGAGGCATATTTTGCTCCAGGGTCCTCCGTGTGTTCTCAGGTGTAGAGATCCAAGGTGAAAGAAGTAGAAACAGATCAGTTAGTTGTAATTAACAGTCAATAAACACAGTTTGCTTGATAAGGTAGGGATTGGAATAAAGGAAAATAAAAAAGAAAACACATAAAAAATCAGCAGAATTTGTATCGAAGCTGCTGAGGTACAATATCTCACAAAAGTGAGTACACCCCTCACATTTTTGTTAGTATTTTCTTATATCTTTTCATGTGACAACACTGAAGAAATAACACTTTGCTACAATGTAGTGAGTGTACAGCTTGTATAACATTGTAAATTTGCTGCCCCCTTACAATAAACTCAACACACAGCCAGTAATGTCTAAACCGCTTGCAACAAAAATGAGTACACCCCTAAGTGAAAATGTCCAAATTGGGCCCAGTTAGCCCTTTTTCCCTCCCCGGTGTCATGTGACTCATTAGTGTTACAAGGTCTCAGGTGTGAATGAGGAACAGGTGTTTTAAATTTAGTGTTATCGCTCTCACTCTCTCATACTGGTCACTGGAAGTTCAACATGGCACCTCATGGCAAAGAACAGAACTCTCTGAGGATCTGAAAAAAAGATATGTTGCCCTACATAATGATAGCCTAGGCTATAAGAATATTGGCAAGACCCTGAAACTGAGCTGCAGCATAGTGGCTAAGACCATACAGCGGTTTAACAGGACAGGTTCCACTCAGAACAGGCCTCACTATGGTCTCGACCAAAGAAGTTGAGTAAACATGCTCAGCGTCATATCCAGAGGTTGTCTTTGGGAAATAGACGTATAAATGCTGCCAGCATTGCTGCAGAGGTTGAAGGGGTGGGGGGTCAGCCTGTCAGTGCTCAGACCATACGCCGCACACTGCATCAAAATGGTCTGCAAGGCTGTCGTCCCAGAAGGAAGCCTCTTCTAAAGATGATGCACAAGAAAGCCCACAAACAGTTTGCTGAAGACAAGCAGACTAAGGAAAAGGATTACTGGAACCATGTCCTGTTATCTGATGAGACCAAGATTACTGGAACCATGTCCTGTGATCTGATGAGACCAAGATAAACTTATTTGGTTCAGGTGGTGTCAAGCGTGTGTGACGGAAACCAGGTGAGGAGTACAAAGACAAGTGTTCCTTGCCTACAGTCAAGCATGGTGCTGGGAGTGTCATGGCCTGGGACTGCAAGAGTGCTGCCGGGACTGGGGAGTTACAGTTCATTTAAGGAAACCATAAATGCCAATATGAACTGTGACATCCTGAAGCAGAGCATGATCCCTTCCCTTCAGAGACTGGGCTGCAGGGCAGTATTCCAACATGATAACGACCACAAACCCACCTCCAAAATGAACACTGCCTTGCTAAAGAAGCTGAGGGTAAAGGTGATGGACTAGCCAGGCATGTCTCCAGACCTAAACCCTATTGAGCATCTGTGGGGCATCCTCAAGTGGCAGGTAGAGGAGCACAAAGTCTATAACATCCACCAGCTCCATGATGTCATCATGGAGGAGAGGAAGAGGACTACAGTGGCAACTGTAGTGTGAAGCTCTGGTTAAGGCAGTGCTGGAAAATAATGCTGGCCACACAAAATATTGACACTTTGGGCCCAATTTGGACATTTTAACTTAGGGGTGTTCTCACTTTTGTTGCCAGTGTAACAATTACATTGTAGACATTAATGGCTGTGTGTTTGTAAAGTAGTGAGCATACAGCTTGTATAACATTTTAAATTTGCTGTCCCCTCAAAATAACTAATTGTAGCAAAGTGAGTACACCCCTCACATTTATTCAGTGTTGTCACATGAAAAGATATAATAAAATATCTTAAAAAATGTGAGGGGTGTACTCACTTTTGTGAGATACTGTATATTGGGGTAAAAATTTGTGAACTATTTGCAACAAGCAGAGTGCCAAACCGGAATGTAGATCATTGGTAGGCATGGTGTTGGGATCACTCATTTTGTTGTAGGAGGTTTGGTGTTCATATGGTGGCGTCAGGAAGATGAAGGGTTGTCCCTGCTGTAGTTACTGTAGCTTGTGCTTGTGCATGTGATGTGTTGGCAGGAATGATTCCCCATGTATGGAGGATGTATGCCCCTTATTTTTACACTGTTACGGCGAGACCTAACTTCTAGGTCTGCCATTTTAGCTCTCATCCATTGCTGTTCATCTTGTGTGTGTTCATGGGCATCCACTAGATTATTAACCATTTATGTCATTTCTCCCATCTGATTTTCAATTTGGTATATACTCTTTTGCCCATCAAATGTAATTCAGAGGAGAATTTTGAACACATAGAAGAGATAGCATTATGGAGGGAACTTTAGAGAGAGATAAGCATTTCCTTTATTGTAGTGTCTAGCACTGATTGAATGGATATAGGGAATGATGCTATAGGTGAAGGCTGTGGTGGTTGTATGTGAGTAATATCAGATAGAGGGCACACCTCAGCACTTTGGGCATCAGAGTCCAAGAGCATCCGCAACTTTACTGGGCTGTTGCTCGTGGATGAGGTATTAGAGAAAGGATTAGCCTCTGTTGGATCTTTTGGAGTAGATATTTCTGGCGGATCTGCATTTGGGAGGTCTGTGTAGGAGCTACCCGCCCTATGTGCAGTGCCGCGGGCGCTAGCTTGGAAGCCGCGCCTCGGCGGTTGTGAGAAGAATGCTGCTAATTTTTTGGGCTGCTTGTAATCCTTCCTCTTGCAGGACACTTTGGGGTGTATCTCTGGCTGAAGATGTCCTCAGGGGAAAGAATGATTGGTCGGTGGAGATCGGTGTCCTTGCTGTTATTCTCCGGTTGGCACAGGAGCTATGATATCAGGCATCCATTCTGCTTGGGGTTTAGCCACCCCCCCCCCCCTCTCAGACAGCTACTCTCAGTCTCCTGGAATCTCCTCCATGCTCTTGAGACTGTGCTGGGAGACACAGCAAACCTTCTGGCAATGGCACATATTGATGTGTCATACTGGAGGAGTTAGACTGCCTGTGCAACCTCTATAGGGTCCAGGTATCGTCTCATGCTACCAAAAGTGATACTGACCCTAGCCAAATGTAAAACTAGTAAAAAACTGTCAGAAAAGAGGAGTAGAAAAAAAAATGTCATTGGCCTCCACCTGCAAAACCAATCCTGTTTTGGAGGTTGTCCCATTGTTGCCCACCAAAGCAGCTGAAACTGATTAACAACACCCTCTGCTACTTAACTGACCAGATCAATATTCCACGAGTTTAATTACCTTGATTGTATACTCTGATTAAAAAGTTTTCCTTTAATCTTTTTGAACCGTGTATATATATATATATACAGTATCTATCTATCTATCTATCTATCTATCTATCTATCTATCTATCTATCTATCTATCTATCTATCTATCTATCTATCTATCTATCTATCTATCTATCTATCTATCTATCTATCTATTATAACTAAACAAAAACAAACATGTTTACATCAGCAGGTGAAGAAAACAGCTTTCTGCCATGATAACATAGCAAGAAACATAATTTAATGACCAAAAAAAAAAAAAAAAAAATAGACTACAACCCTCTAACCTCAACTGAAATACAATCCAGGCTAAGAAACATTTTGAGATTTAACTGCCATCAGGATGCTTTAGGTACACACTTCTTAGCTATTGATTGTGTATTCACCAAAGGGGAGTTCAGAGAAGCAGCACCGAGTAAGCTGGAGGCTGCAAATAAAAACAAATTTAAATTATAGGTCTTTCTGAGCATTTTTGAAAATAATTATTCATTGTGCAGTGTTAAATTGATCAAGAGCAATGTATTGCTGATAAAAAAAAAAAAAAAACTACTTGAGGCATTAGTACAACTTTATTTGCTATAATAATGAGTAGCAGAGCACAGGGAATATCATCCCATAATGCACTGGAGTTTTGTTGCCAAATATTAATGTAGTGTAACTTATTACTTTCCTACTGTCTAACTTCTAATCAGGTAGTGAGAACATTGAACCCACGCTCTTCTTTCTTATATCACAAAGCACCACTCCAAACATTCTATTAAAGCCTAACATTATTTTAAGTGGTTGTACAGGCAGATGGGTTTTCTTTTTTTTTTTTACCCTAATGCATTCTATGCATTAAGATAACAATCCTTCTGTGTTCAACTCCTCCCAGCCCCCTTAAATACTTACCTGAGCCCTGTCTCAATCCAGCACTGTGCCCGAAAGTAGTGGCTGTCTCCCTCCTTGCTTAACATACAGGCAGCAGCTGGAGCCATTGGCTCCTGCTGATCTCAATCCCAGTCTGTGAGGATGGTGTGTTAGGGCTGAGCTGTGCTGTGTGTGTCAATGGACACACAGAGACCAACTTGGGAGCGAGCCCGCATGAATGCCCCCATAGCAAGTGGCTTGCTATGGGTCCACTCGGAAGGGGGGGAGGGACCAGGAGTGCCTGTCAGGCACTCCAGAGAAGGAGGCTCAGGGCTGCTCTGTGCAAAACCATTGCACAGACCAGGTAACTATGATATCTTTATTATTAAAATATATATATATATATATATATATATATATATATATATATATATTTTACAATCACTTTAATTAAAAATATATAAACCTGAAGGATTAAGTGAAAAATCCATCAGCCTTTGCAAACTTGTTAGTTTTTATTAAGAAAACTATGACTATGGAAGTATGTACAAATGGGATGCCAGCACAAACCTGGTAAGGGGTTCAACAAAGCCTTTTACAAGTTCTAAGTACAGGGGTGAAGCAATCAACTTTTTTAACAGTTAAAGTGGTATTAAAGTCTTGTTTTTTGTCTAAAAATAACAAACATTTTATACTTACCTCCTCTGTGCAGTTAGTTTTGCACAGAGCAGCCCAGCTCCTCCTTTTCTCGGGTCCCTCATCATCACTCCTGACGTCACTCCTCCTCCTCCCTCCTGACGAGCACCTCCACAGCAAGCAGCTTGCTCCCCCCCCCCCCACACAAGCCGCTGTTCTGTATGTCCATTTACACATGGAGCCACGCCATGGCCCAACCCCCTCTCTCTCCTCATTGGCTCACTGACTTTGATTGACAGCAGCAGGAGCCAATGGCGCCCGCTGCTGTGTTTCAGCCAATTAGGAAGCAGAGTCGTGTACAGCCCAGGCTCTCGTGCAACATCGCTGGATCAAGATGGGGCTCAGGTAAGTATTAGGGGGGCTGCTGCTCACAGAAGTTTTTTTTATCTTAATGCAGAAAATGCAATAAGATAAAAAAAAACATTCTGCCTTTAGAACCACTTCAAACTGAACATATGTTTTCAAAGCAAGCAAACGTGGACTGCCAAAATTACATATTTTGTTAAATGACACAGAGACAGATTAATTTACTAGTTCAAATGTGAATGGCGTAGCACAAACCTATTAATAAAAATATATTTTAAATCAAACATATGACATTTTAAAATTGAGGGGCTAATGACAATAGATTGGTAAACAAGAAAGCCACTTTTTTAATAAGAAAATGTGGTGCTTCTAAGCGCCGGTTCACACTGCAGCGACGCTACTTCGCACCGCAACCTCGGAGGTCGCGGTGCGAGCAGCGCGCCGCGACCTCGGAGCGGCGGCCACGGACTTCATAACATTGAAGTCTATGGCGGTCGCCCCAAAGAAGCTCCGGACCCTTTTTCTAGGTCGGAGCGACTTGTGTCGCTCCTATTAGAACGGGTCTGCAGCTTCCCTATGGGAGGCGACCTGCGGCGACCTGTGAGGCGACCAGGTCGCCTCACAGGTCGCCCTAGTGTGAACCGGCACTAAGTATTTGCAAGGGGTTTTAGGGACCGCCTTATTTATTCACATTAGGTAGTAATCATTATGATATTGAAAATAATAGTCTATGCCTTATTCAATCTTCCAAAGTGAAATAAATTAACTTTCCAAATATTATAAGTATCAAAAGCCATTTATGTTAATACAGCATGCAGTACAGTATATTACAATAACTGCAAAGTACAAAAACACTGAACATATTTTTATAAAAATTGTAAAGCAGTAAACATTTGATGTTCTGTTATTTTTAGCATTAGCTTTAAAATATTTAATTTAATATATTTAGAAATATGCCCCTTAAAGTGGACCTGAACTTTGAAAGCTGTGCCCAATAAGAGCAAGCAAAGGACAAAAAAGGACTAGTCGTCAGTATTGCCTTTAGGCTTCCTACAGCTGATCTTTTTACCATTACTGACTTACCATGCTTCGTTCTGCACTGGTGGTCGAATATTTAGGAAGCAGCAAAAGAGGTGCATATTCACAGAACAATTGTAGCAGAAGCAGGGAGATCCTTGCACTGCAGGTCCTCAGGTACTGATCCCACTCCAGCAGTGGTGACATCACCAAATCTCATTCCAAATCTTGCCAGACTAGGAGTTTGAGGTAGCAGTACCTTATATGATCTCACACTGCAGATATATAGCAATGAGGCTACAGGCACAGGAGAGCTTAGACACAGTAAGTGTAGTGCTATTTTTAGGAGGAAATTAACCACTTGCCGACCCCCCCACACAGATTTACTGTGGCAAGGCGGCTCGGCTGTGCATAATCACGTAGATCTATGTGATCATGTGCACGCAGTCCCCGCTGTGATTAGACTGACAGGAG
Organism: Pelophylax lessonae; assembly: GCF_965119305.1. Taxonomy (NCBI): domain Eukaryota; kingdom Metazoa; phylum Chordata; class Amphibia; order Anura; family Ranidae; genus Pelophylax; species Pelophylax lessonae. The sequence goes on along the minus strand of NC_138770.1, from coordinate 410,564,864 downwards.
AGCCATCTAGAATGTAAACAATGCAAGACGGCTCTGCCGTCAGAAAGGCCGGGAAAGACTGTGTGATTCAGCTATGCAGAACTACCAATCTCTCTCTGCCTAGGTTAAATCCACCCCTCCCCCCACAGTTAAAAAACACATATAGGAAACACATTTAACCGCTTGATAACCCCTAGTGTTAATCCCTTCCCTGCCAGTGTGATTTATACAGGAACAGTGCATATTATTTAGCACTGATCACTGTATTAATGTCACTGGTCCCCAAAAAGTGTCACTTATTGTCAGATATGCATGCCGCAATGTCGCAGTCCCGATAAAAAATCGCTGATCACCGCCATTATTAATAAAAAAATTAATTTTTAAAAAAGTCAGAAAATCTATCCCTAATTTTACAAACACCAGAACTTTTGCGCAAACCAATTATTATACGCTTTTTGGGATTTTTTTTTTTACCACAAATACGTCGCAGAATACAAATTGACCTAAACTGATAAAACAATAAGATTTTTTTATTTTTTTTCATTGGGAATGTTTTTTATAGCAGAAAGTAGAAAATATTGTTTTTTTTTGTTTTTTTTTTTTCAAAATAGTCACTCTTTTTTTGTTTATAGCACAAAAACTAAAAACCGCAGAGGTAATCAAATACCACCAAAGAAAGCTCTATTTTTTGGGAAAAAAGGACATCAATTTTATTTGCATACAGCTTTGCACGACTGCGCAGTTGTCAGTTAAAGCAACGTAGTGCTGAATCATAAAAAAATGGCCTGGTCATTCAGGGGGTAAAACCTTCTAGAGCTGAAGTGGTTAAGGAAAAGGGTAGATCTTTTAGGGCACTGCTTAGGCACAATTAACATTGCTGGATGTTTCCTTTAAGAAAAAAAAAATCTTAATTTTCTGGAGTTAAGTTCTGCTTGGATGTTTCATCCTCTCCTTTTGACTTTGTGGGGAAAAAAATCTATTAAGCTAAACTCCAGGCAGATACAGTATAAAATACACAATGAGTGCATCTCTATATTCATAAAAAAAAATCATTACATTTTTAATGCAAGCAGTATAAGTAAAATTAAAATAGCTTGGCATTATTAATTTTCAAGCCCTTGTGCAGCAGCGCTCAGAATTGGAGACAAAAGGGTCACACTAGAGGCAAGTCAGGTGTGCTGAAGTGCTCATGTGCTAACAATTAACATGCTACTAAAAGGAGAGAGCAGAGTGACAGAAACATGAGCTCATTAGTCCACTGCTTCTCCTTTCACTGTACAGTCACAAGCTAAGAGAGTGATCTCTAGGTGTTACTAAACTGCAGCAAAGAAAAATCAGGTCTTCTATCCCACCAGACAGGGTTGTGCTGTGTGGCAGAGCTATGTGGATTTCAGGAATAGATGAACAGAAATACAAATCCTTTGGCAGATAAAGCATCTCCCTTATGTGTTTTATTTGCGTAGTTAGCTTTAGCCTGGAGTTTAGCTTAAAGCTAGTGAATACAAACAATTCTTCTTGCAAACATACTGTACATTAAGTAAAGTGCAGTAAGCAAAGTGTAGTTATCCTAGCAGCTATACGGAAGTCATATTTTGCTAATCTACTTGGTTTAAACTGGAGAAAGGCAAATGTTTATGTGTTGATAGGAATTACTGAAGTCATCACAGCATCCCTTACCCTTAGATGCATAGCAATGTACAGTAAACGTGTGCTGTGTCTGTGCCATACGAATCACTGCATTCATCAGCACTGCACATGTAAAGGAAATAAATACACAAGCATTACTTTTTCATGTTGAACCATATAATTTACAACATTGACAAGAACTGACGGGAATATGCACACATGGATAACCAGTGATAGACATTTGCACAAACACCCAGTAATTTATTCTTTTGCCTCAGATCCCTCTATTCTTGTAATAATGTCCCACTTCTCTTCCTCCCACTGGATTACAAGTCAGTATGGTAAATCTTCTTGACTTAAAGGCATTAGCACTTCTGCCTGCAAACACAAACCCGTATCTCCTGATATGATATATGCAGGTATTTAGCTTACTGTTGCTTTCCTTTGGGTATACCTACAGCTAGCATACCAAAATGATAGCTTGCCATAGGTAAGTTACAGATAATAAGTTTCTTCCAATACCTCCCTGAAGTCATCTCTTTAGGAAGCTCATTTAAAGTTATAGTTACATCTCCAAAGATTGCTTTTGAGATTAGAGGATTTGTAGGCACACGTGGTTAATACTGATTTATGTCAATTTGCATCTGAAACTACTTCATGGCTTATTTATGCATCTGTGAACACCAGTAGCAGAGAGCTAGTGTGTCCCTCCTTGGTGGTTTACGGGCTCTTGGAATAATAAAAGCATGACTAAGAATATGTGTGTGCCTGTTATTATTCCATTCTGCTCTTTCTTGGGTTGGTGCTTTCTGCTCCATGGTGTTGTTATGCAGGCATTTTAATACCATGTATAAATTACACTTAAAATAGTGCTGTCATTAAACCTCCTATTTTTTTATGCACATCCTAAAATGCTTGACAGCCTTGTTCTGAATACACTTAAAATATACCCTCTGGCTGTTGAATTATTAAAGTTACTTGAGTTAGGACATTCAATTAAAATTGTCTTTTAATATGATTAGCTAATTAAAGGAAAAGTGTTGAGTATTTCCTATATTTATTATCAAGAACTGAACCAATAAAATATTTAAAACTACATTTTTTTAAATATAAAATATTGCTCTTTACTCCATGTCACATTTACCAGGTTAAATGTAACTGCTTAAAAAGCCTATTGCTTACAGAGCTTAATAGCTATGTCAAAATAATTTTTACCAATCCTCACTGTATGAGTCACATTGACTTACCCATTCCCTTTCCCCCTTCTTGCTGCCCTGTTAGTTCTATTTGCTCGGTTCTAATTTTATTTTAGAGAGTGACAGACTGAAAGCAAACAGCTTCTGCTGTGCTGTCTTTTTAGAAATCTCACAATGTTCTGTGTTACCAGTGACATAGATGCACTCTGTAATAAATGTTTAAGTTTAAACTAAACATTTTCTAAATATTAAAATACATTTTAAATCAATTTATTAATTTAAATTAAAATACATTTTACATTTATTTTAAAATTAAAATAAATATAAAACATCAGCTTAAAATGTATCAGAACATAATTAGCTTAGCCTTTCATTCAGGCTTTTTATCATTTAACCACTTGCCGACCGCCGCACGACTATCTACGTCGGCGGTCAGCCCCTCACAGGCAAACTAACGTAGGGCTACGTTGCTTGCTTGTGAGGGTCTAGGGAGCGAGCGCGCGCCCCCCGGGGCGCGCTCCCGCTCCCGCGTGGTCACGGACCCCCCCGCGCGTGTGACCAGCGGACCCGATGTCCGCCGGTCACTCGGCGATCGGCGGGGGAGAAGGAGAATGTCAGGCAGCTTGTGTAAACAAACTGCCTGTCATTCTCTTCGCTGCAAAGACACTGATAAAACGGATCTGGTATGTAGATCCGTTGATCAGTGTCTTTACAGCTAGAGCCACAGCCAATCACAGTAGAAACCACGCCCCTAGGGACACACACAGCCCCTCCCTTCCAAATAAAGTTAACCCCTTCACTACCAGTGTATTTTTACAGTAACAGTGCATATATATAGCACTGATTACTGTAGAAATGTCACTGGTAACCCCAAAAGTGTCAAAAATGTCAGTCAAGGGTCCGATCTGTCCGCCGCAATGTCGCAGTACCGCAAAAAAAAATCGCAGATCGCCGCCATTACGCGTTAAAAAAAAAAACAACAAAAATGACAAAAATCTTTCCCTTTGTTAGTAAACGCGATAACTTTTGCGCAAACCAATCAAAATACGCTTTTTGCGATTTTTTTTACCAAACATAGGTAGCATAAAATAAATTGGCCGAAAATTTTTAAAAATTTTGATTTTTACATTTTTTTTTGGGGGAATTTCATATAAAAAAATTTGAAAAATATTGCTATTTTTGCAAAATTGACGCTCTTTTTTTGTTTATAGCGCGTGATCAAAAAATCGCACAGGTGATCAAATACCACCAAAAGAAAGCTCTGTTTGTGGGAAAAAAAGGACGTCAAATTCGTTTAGGTACAGCGTCGCACGACCGCGCAATTGTGCGTTAAATTCACGCAGTGCCGAATCGCAAAATACCCCCTGGTCGGAATGGGGGTAAAATCTTCCGGGGCTTAAGTGGTTAAAATATATGTATAAGCAAAGTAAATTTTTTTTTACTTTGGCTAGAGTGGGGAAGCGTTGGAACCCCTATCAGATTTTTAGTGTTCCTTGTATTTTGGGAACTGACAGGGGTTTTAACCCTTTCCTTCTTTATGCAGAACTAAAAAAAAAAATTTTTGACTTTACAAACACGTTGTACTTGAAAGTTTACATTACATTATGAAAAAAATTATAAACTATTCACCTCAGTTCTAACTGGCATAAGGGTCAAATAACTAAGATTTATTAATTATTTATTCTACCCAATATATTTTTGTTGCGTTTTATAAAAATATTTTAAAGTAAGACAGAATAGACAAAACAGATATGCAATCAAAGTTTCAAGAATTAGGTTCTGGTTCACTTTGAGAAACCCATTCAAAAAGCATTACCACAATTACATGTAGATAAAATACAGATACAGCTGATTGTCTTTCCAGTCAAAGTAGAGAAGGTCCTAAAAGATCAACATAGAATTTTATAGGTATCATTTCAAATTCAAGTACAAGTGTTTTGCAAAAAGAATATGATTGGAAAGGACTGTACATAAATCTGGCATTAGGAAATTAACAGTGAAAAATATGGGAATCCTTAATTGGGAAGAAGGACAGAGAAAAAAGATAAAGAGAAAAAGGGGAAAAGAACAGGAGACGTGGGGTATCCAGGATGGGATGGGGGGCATGCTATTAGGAGTACATTTTCAAAAGACTTGGGACCCACTAAGGGGTTGGTTATCACAGGAAGAACTGGAGTTGTACTCAATTTGTGAAAGGATTCCAAGAATGCCATCCTTATCCTCATCATCCTGTTGCTATCACCTACTTCCTAATTGGCAGGGGTGGCCCTCCAACAGTAACTTGGGTTTAGAGTTTTACCGGAAACCAGAAAGAAGCAGAGTAACCCTTTACATATTTTGAAAGATGTACAAGTTATTTTAATTGCATTTGTTATCTCCTGGCAATTTTCTCATCAAACTGCATAAATTAATACCAGTGGAATTTGTGGCTGGAAAGATGAAAGATCTGGAAAGTGACTGGAGCAGGTAGACACACAAAGAGTGAAATGAGGCACAGGCAAAGAGAACAGCAGCAGGAAGGTAAAGGTGTTACAGGTGTACTGAATGATCCTTTAAGTGGATAGAGAAGATAGAGCAGGAGACCTAAACTTGTGTGTAAGCCTATAGGAGCTGCAGTATGGCACTTTTGGGTTTCCCATCATGATGTATTAGGTAGGAATTTGGAAGTCTGACTTTGTTAACAGTTTGTTAGAGAATGATGTCTTGTTATTTCTTGGGAACCTTTATAGAGAGTCAAATTATTTTACCACTTTGTGTTCAGATGCATACATTCCATTGTTGACTGTACATTCCATTGTTGACTGTACATTATTGCTCTGAATATGCGTTATAAAGCGTCAATGGTGGATCAAATTATTTATTTAAAGCTGCAAATTAAAAAAAATAAAAAACAACATTTGAAATTACACAACCACATTACCTTACATAAATAGTTATTGTAAAACTTTTAGATCTGCTTTGAGGTCAGAGAGTTCCGTGCACAATGCTCTGAGCTGGATGTAGGAAGGCTGGAAGCAAATCTTAATAGCCAGGCACTACATAACTTATGTCTGCAACAGGCAACAGTCCTGCCCAGTAAACACAGACAAGTGTAGTAAACTGTTCCCCCAGTACACACTTGGGACTTTTAGCTGGAGTAAGAATTGTGCAAGTCCCCCTCATTATTCATCCACCTGAACATAGCCCTAGTTAAATCCTTTAAATGTTGAGTATAAAAATACCACCATTTCATAAAAAGTCAGAAGATCTTGGCGAAACTTCACCACGGTGGCAATGTGCATTAGAATCATTAGGAAAATAATAATGGGGGCGGAGGGGGGGTGGGGGATTAGTTAGAGGTGCAAAGGGCTTTAAATAGCTTCTGATGGTTATGGAAGCTTCCTTCAACTATCCTGGACTTGTTCTTGTGCCAGAAAAATAGCACCTCATTAGCCTAATAACCATAGGTGTGGGCAGCTTTTTGCATTAGGGTGTGCTCCCCAAAGCTCAAACATACATGCCTTTCTCTGCAGCCTCAGCTGCGCCATTTAGAAAAGGAAGGGGCTGGTAAATGACATATTTACTAGCCCCTTCCCCCACTCTCTATCCTGAAACATCTCCCGCAGCAGCTGGGAGGAGAAGACAGGAGGTAAGCCAGCAGCACAGGGGGCCAACACAGGGGAAGCCCAGGCAGTAGGAGGAATCGGCACTGCACGTAGTAAATAGAGTGAGCCCAGGCACACCTGGCACCACCCCTTGCACACACCTATGCTAATAACTCATAACTTTAAAAAGTAATTATTTTTTTCAAGCAAATTATGTCTAAGCTTCTCAATTGGAGATAATGAGTGTTTCTGCTGCGGTTAAATTTCACCGAAATCACTCCTTTTATCCCTAATCTTAACTCTTATTGTACCCTTGACAAAGTAAATATTCTACAGTAGCTGCAAAGCAAACACAATTATAAAACAAAATATTTATTTCATAATGCGTGAACAGAAAAAAAAAAAAACATGCAATGCAATTAGTGACAAAAAAAGAGCCACAATGATAATAAGCTGAACAGTCAATTTATTTATTTATTTATTAGCAACCACTTAGATTTGCCTGCTCATGTATTCATTGCTCTCTCTCTCTCTCTCTCTCTCTGTATATATATATATATATATATATATATATATATATATATATATATACACACATACACAGAACAGCATTTTGGCACATATTGGTGAATAGAGATTGTAGTAAAGAGAAACAGGTGGAAAGTTTACGGTCTTTTGTGGGTGTCATTTGTTTTACAGGGAAAATATGCATGCTTTTTTGTTGCTTTTTTTTACTCAAGCAAACAGCCACTTGCTGAATCCTATCATATAAAGCATAACTGAGGGCAAAATGAACCTGTCCCTTTCATCATTACAGAGATTTACCTTTTCTATTTGTCCTGGTACCTTTTACCATCATAAGGAGAAGTGAATGAAAATTATGAATTTTGAGTTGTCACAGAACAGGAATACATGGAAAATTTTCCAGTGGCACTAGTTATGGTGACCCTGGAGACAGCCAGGGATTTCCTTGTGGCTATGGGACAGGGAGTTAAAGGAAATCCCCCCAATGGGACACAGATGGCAAAAATAAAGTTTTGCCTTCAGTTCTACTTGAAGGATATCCATCATAATATAGGCAGTTTTATAACTACTGTATGCAGTATAGGAATACATAGTTATTTAATATTCAATTATTATATTTGAGGTTTTTTTTTAAGTACTTTATGGCATTGTTTATCCTGGTTTATGTTATACACAAACAATCCTTCAGTGACAGGAACAGACATGTCTGATACTATTGGGGTTTTTATTATTATTTTTAATAATAATAATGGAAGTTGAAAAATAACAGACTTACTGTTCAGATCACCAGCTGAAAAAATTCATGCAGTTGTCAACCCACCACAATACATATACTGCAGTGGGACGGCACGAGCAGGCACAATAACGTATATGTACATCATGTGCCAGGTTTAGGAGTGCTCCCCCCAGATTAGGCAGCTGTGTTGCCTATGCTGCGATTGGCCCACAGCTATCACATTGTACCTGAGCCAATCACAGCCCCCCTGTAAAATCCCTGATCACCCCCTAAGAGTAGTACAGTGTCACTATGGTGACACTAAACTACTCTGATGAAAGTATGTAAAAAAAAATTGTAAAAATGAAAAAAAAAAACACATTTAAAAAATTGAATAAAAAATAATTAGCAATTTTTGTAACATACTGTCATCAGTCAGCATCCATGATTGCTGCCACATCAGTCATATGATGACACTGTACTGCACTGGTGACTGTATGTAAAAAAAGATAATTGTAAAAAAAAAAATGAATTAAATGTCTTCATTTTCCAAAAAAATTGTGACAAAAGATTACAACTTCAAAAAACTTGCAATGCCTTTGACTAAATGCCTCAGACTGTCTACTTTGCAAAAAGGGGTCACTTGGGGGGTATTTGTACTGTCTTGACATTTTAGCACCTTAAGAAATTAGATAGGCCATCTGTACATCAGGATTAATACATTTTCAAATATATATATATATATATATATATATATATATATATATATATATATATATATATATATTTTATTGTACAGGACGCCAAGGTTGGGTCCTGGACGGGTGCTATATAGCATCCAATATTTGGGTTATGATCCCTTTAACGGAAGTGTGGCAGTACTCAGGGGGTCACCCAGGATGGGGGAGGAGTTCCCGGGAATAGCCTGAAACAGGAGAGGACTGACTCGCAGTTCTCTCTGGGTTAATAGAGAGATATTTGGGACCCGGGATTTTGGAGACCCTGAAGTGATATTCGGGTGGTAAGGGGTCTCCACCTCTGACTACGAGGATTCCAGCACACACAGGGTTAAGAACCTCCAGGAAGCAGCTCTTAAAAGAAAGGAAGTATTGATAGGTGTGGTGGTGAGGAGGAGTTGGTGTATGCACCTGTCTGGGAGAGCTGGGAGTTTTTGGCTGGAGGCTGCAGAAAACAGGATTTAATAAGGACTGTTAAACCTTGGGGCAAAGATCCATCTACAAACTGTATGTGTTTTGCTTTTACTGTGTGCTGAAGATAAGCAGACTTTATTTTGTATTTTTGTGCTTGTGTGCTGCTGGAAGCCTTATTTTGTTTTATGTGCTGAATAAAAGCCTTTTTGTTTAAGCTTTAATGGTTTTGCACTCAGTCCTGTGGAGCCACAATCCCCCCAAACATTATAATATATATATATATATATATACACCATACACCATACACCACACCAGTTTGTGGACTGACTGAAAAAAGGTTGAGAAACATTGTTCTAGACCCCTCCATTATGTACACTCTGCTGTAAAAGACTTACTGTGGGTTTCATGATATACTCCAGGCCCCCCTGCTTGCTAGATTTTGCTGTATGTGATATACTATGTACAGCTCTTCTCCATATGATGCATTGTACATGACATTCTCCACACTGCTCATTTCCATACACTTAGTTGTACATGACATACTTTACCTGACTTTGATCACTGTACAGTACATTACATGCTTCAGACCCATACAGTACCTAACCTAAACGCCATCCTTTTAACCATCATAGTATTGTCATATGGTTAGAGAGAAATGTTTGTACAAATGAAATATCAAAATTCCGAAACCTTTTTCAGTGAATGGGCACACTTTTGCTAGTTACTGAATAGGGCTGAAAGTGTTAATATACAGGTTCTAATTTAGAATCTGGAAGTCCTTGTTTTAAACTATTTTTTTTTAAATAAATATTTTTATAAAAATAAAAAAGTACATCACTTATAAAATAAATATCACTTAAAGGTTAACAGTATCATTGACCACTGAGCTACCTGGACACCGGGACCATTCTACAGTGCAGGCATTTTGAATGGAATAGGATCCCTTACCCCTTTCCTCTATCTGGACATATATGTGGATGGCCACGTTTGATCTAAGGATTTGAGGACATCTAGAGGAGCCTCTAGTCCAATCATCCCTTGATTTTTCCAAATCAAATTTGGGATTTGATCCTAATTCTTTGTATTGTATGGGTAAATTGCACAATGTGAATCAAAAGTGGGCTTATATGAGATAGTTATAGTACTATCCTCCTTACACACATATGCCTTACTGACCGTCTGTAGTTGATCTGTAGTTGGTGGGGTTCCCTTGATGTTCCAGTCCCCACCCAGGGAGCTATGGTGCCAGTGTTACTCTGTGCCGAGATGAGTGCTGTATTGTCTTCATAAGCCCTGATGAAACAGAGTCTGGTGAAACGCATCGGCACATGAAGACTTACCTTCCAGCATTCTCTTCTGGTGTATAATTATACATAGTGAATTCTATCAGCACCATTATTGCTTTAAATTATTCAAATGCATACATATTGCATGAACTCTTATACAATTTATTAGGTAACAAATGTTAAGATTTTATAGTACAAATTGTTTACTCCTTGTGTGACCTGTACAGCCCGAAATCATTCTTTGCTTTTTTCCAAATATATACAACACGGATGATGGCCATGAGTCGCACATAATTTATGCATTGTAGAGGGACCTTGCACTAACCACCAACCTAAGAAGATATTATTCCAATGACCAATGCAAAGGTACACTTCTCACCTGGCCACCAATGTAAGGACACACTATACTAATCTCCAATATAACGGTGCACTTATTTAGTGACCAATAATATAAATGGGCATAACACTGTCCACTGATTTGGGTGAGCACTTCACCATTAACCACCAATGTAAGGTGACACTACACTGATTACCCTGCAAAGTGCATACTCCAGTCTTACAGTTGTATTCTGTAAATTGTGCTGTACTTTATCATACAATAAATACTATTCAAGTGTATGTATATCCATTTTTGTATCAGTTTTTGGATAGAGTTCGAAGGGGTTAAACAACCCTCCCCTTCCCCAGTTTATTTATTTATTTATTTAGTCTGTATCCCACTGAGCTGATTTCCCCTCACTTCCTAGAAGTTAGAGGAAATTTCTGAAATTGAGGGGAATTTCCTTCCTTGACATTTGTCTTCAGGACAGGTGTCCCCACTGGAAGATTACCCCTCATATTAGTTTAATTCTTTGAGACAATGGTCACCAGTACAAATATAGAAATTAATCTCCCCAACAAAGATACAAACAGCAATACAAACTTGACATAGGGTCTAACCCTTCCCCACTCTTTCCAAAACTAAAAAAAAAAAAGATTTTGCCTAAAAATAAATTTTAATAAGCTTCACTGAAAATAAATTTGTGGTATTGGAATCGGTCTAAAAAACGTGTTCATGGTCTCAAAAATGCTAGGTTTGCCACAAAATAAGCTAAATAAGGTTTTCTGAATATTCCATGTTTTTAGCTGACTTTATTAATTGCTCCAGATGGTTTAAATAGAAACCAGTGCCATGAACACTGATGCCAGTAACATAACCTTTAGCAACCTATCCTATTTCTCCTAATTATAGCCAGTTAAGTGGAAAATGCATTCTGGTGTCTATAGTTAGCTGCACTTTGCACTAGGGATACGTTTTTCGGTTCAGATCACCAAGTAATTTGATTACCAATTAATTTGATTAGAAATCTAACTGTTTGAGGTAATACTACTGCCACTAAATGACAGCTTCGCACTCCCCCAGCGTGTTTTTCTCATTGTAAACCATATTTGGTTAATAACATCACCTAGCATCTCCTGCCAGCTTGTTGTCATTCAGCAGTCATCTGGAGTGCGATCATAGAACATTTTCATGACATGCATTGTCGTGTCCATTTGATTTTTGGTGGGATACCCCTTAAAAATTCATATTAGACCCCTCTCTAGAATAAAAGTCTGGTATGCATAGATATGTAGCCTGGTATGTTTCAGGATGGGGGGGGGGGGGAACTGCACACTCACTGACCCTTTATTTTCTACCACCAGGCTACATGCCTGTATCAGGGTCTGGTGTGAATACAAACCATACCCTTACCCTTGATAGGATTTTAAAATGACCCCATCCAAATTAATGGCCTGGGATCCCACCCAAAATTCATACCTAGACTGTTATACAGGTACACAGCCTGGCTGGCAAGGAAAACCAGTGAGCACATTCCTTATCTCTCCTGTACCAAACCAAGCCACATGGCCTCAACACTGGGAGGGTACCAAGCCAGGGGGGGCTTCTGGCAAGGCACCTTGTCCCCATATTGATGAAGGCAAGGACCTATTCCCCACATCCATGGCTCAGTGCATGTGAGGAACAGCAGGGAGGAGTTTTCAGAATCTGAAAGCCCCCCTTAAATATCTAACCCTCCCACCAACAGGAATGAGTAACATAGTACCCATTGTTACTCATTATCACTTCTTTGTTTCTATGCTGATGACACTCAGATATACATCCACACCAAACCGGATTCTACTTTGGCTGCTCCTCTCCTATCTACATCCACATCAAACCGGATTCTACTTTGGCTGCTACTCTCCTATCTAACTGTATTTGTGATATAAAAACTTGGATGGCCCATCATTTCCTTCAATTAAACTGTGAAAAGACTGAAATCATGCATTTTGGCACCCCCATAAATTATGTAAGGTCAGTCCTAATAGCTTATGGCACTGTACTTAAGCTTCAGTCTAAATTGAAAAATCTAGGGGTTATATGTGATGCTAGTTTAACCTTTGATCCACATGTACAAAATGTTGTCAGAACATCTTTTTTCCACTTGAGAAACATTGCTCAGCTATGCCTGATGCTTTCATACACTGTAGCTGAAAAGCTGATTTATACATTTGTGTTCTCCCGCCTTGCCTACTGCATTGCTCTACTTGCTGGTGTACCAAAATCCACTATTAATCGACTTCAATATGTACAGAATTCTGCAGCCAGAATCCTAACTAGGCCTGTTAGTAATCATATTACCCCTATCTTGGAGTCCTTGCACTGGCTACCCATCAGGTTTTGCATAGACTTTAAAGTGATACTAAAACCACAACAGTAAAATCAGTCTGCATATGCAGTAAAGCATGCTTGTTATACTCACTGTGGAACCTAAGGGGTTAATCCTCTGCATTGTGTATAAAGGCTGTGTGATCCTGTCTCTCTGATCCTCCTCTTCTTTGACTGACTCCAATCCAGTTCTACCTGTCCTAAAAGAACAGATCATTAGGAGTCAGGCTGCACATGCTCAGTTGGGTGCACGTGATCAGCACATGCACATGCAGGATCCTTGGTTTAGTAACACTTTATGTTCCTCTTGCTCACCTGTAAGGCTCTTCATAGCTTGGCACCCCATTATCTCTCTGAACTTTTATAAACTTACTCCCCCCCTCATAACCTCCGTTCCTCAAATTCTGGTCTTCTGTGTGTGTCCCTTACTAACCTACAATCAATGGGAGACAGAGCCTTCCCCTGCTATGTCCCAAAACATGGAACTCACTTCCAAAGAATATCAGAGAGTCATCCTCTCTAAACTCATTCAAATCAAAATCTAAAAACATTTTTCTTTAGAAAAGCTTTCACATAACTGTCCCTTTTTTCCTCAATGTTATCCTGTGTATCTCTTGAGTTTTCCTTGTAAAGCACTTTGAGAACCTACCTTTACAAGCACTATATAAAATAAATTTTTTTTATTATTATTATTATACTATTATTATCCATCAATTATGATGAGCAACAGCTCGACGACCCATGGACAAAACGACCCACACTACGACAATCTTCTCCCGTTGCACTCCCCAAAAGCTGTTCTTTCCTGCCAATTTTTTTTTTGTAGGCCTTGTTCAGGTTTGGTTTACACTTGTGTTGATTAGTAAAACACTAAAGGGCCTTCTGCTTTAACATGAGTTTTGATGCTTTTTTGAAGCTTGTCAAATGCCCTATATGTGTTGGTTTTCTGTTTGTTTTAAAGGGGAAGTGATGATAAAGAAGTCGCTAGAGGAAGTGACGATAAAGAAGTCGCTAGATTTGAGGTTTGGTTAGGTGTTTTCAGTTTGGTGTTTTTGGTGGCTGAGTAGTACCCCCACTTATCAATTTCCTGGCTTAATAGTATTCTGCTTAGCAGATCTCCAGCTCATTAGTTTCCCGGCTCAGTAGATCTCCAGCTCAGAGGTTCCCCAGCTAAATAATACCCCCGGTATAGTAAATCTCCTGCTCAGCGTTTCCCCCTCTAGCTCAGTGGCACATTACCCCCCCCCCCCCCATCAGTCAGTAGTACACTCCCTGCTCAGTCATACCCCCTTCAGTAGAATTTTTTTCCATTCCATTACAGTAGTACATTCCCCATACTCCCCTCCGCTCAGTAACACCCCCCACTCAGTAGTATATTCCCCCCCCCCCAGCACTCCTCAGGGGGTACTACTGAGCCAGGAAACTGCAGAGTTAGGGTATCTACTAAACCAGGGATGCTACTGAGCCGGCAAAAATAACATAATTTAAAAAAAAAAAAAAAAAAAAAAACAGATACCACACGAACACTTAACCACATCTCAGATCTGGCATCTTTCTCATCACCACTTCCCATTGGACATCACTTGCCCTTTAAAACAAATAGAAAACCAACACATACAGTATCTCAAAAGCATCAAAAACACATAAAAAATGCATGTTAAAGCAGTAGATGCTTTGATGTGTGTTAATACAAACGTGTAAACTAGCCCTTAATGCCACTTTTGCTGAAACATCTAAAAGTGCACCACTTCACATACAGGTCAAAGGCATCCCCCTAGTAGGTGATTTAAAACATTGTGCTTTATTAATTTTGCCCATCAAGCCACACTAAAATGCCTGCCCCCTGCAGAATGGTATTTTTCTTTTTAACATTGGTAGATGTCACCACATGGCAGCGCCCAGCTACCCATGCCCGTTTAATTCAAAACTTTTCATATTGTTTTTGAAAAAGGTCAGAAAAAAATATATAAGACTGGGCTCCCAGAGACCTTAATGGGGTTTGGCATCTGCATTCTCCTTCAATTCTAAACTCAGTGAAAAGAAGATGTGTATGTTGCAATTCCAACTCTCATATTTGTAGTGCAAGGTAATAAATTGACTGAAGATTTAAAAAAAATTACAAATGCAATGACACTGAAAAAAAATGATGAAACCTTACCTGGAAGTTATTTTTTTGTATGTACCGTAAGTTTATTAACTAATCTTCTATATTTTCTATTTATTCTTGCAATAATTCATGTGCACCACTTACTAGCTGCAAGTGGCTAACATGAATAATTAATATGAGCCATTTCTTTTTTTTTAAATAACTAAAATTAAATTTACCTTTTCAGATTTATTCTGTACCCCTGGACAAAAAAAATTATAAGCATTATGCATGCCCTTTAAGGGATTGTCTATATGTACATTTTCACTATAAAGGATGGAGTATGGAATGACAATTCATAAAGTTGTAATACACTGGCAAAATCTATCCATAAAAAAGATTTCACTGGATTATTTTAGCTTGTGTCATATGGTGAAAACTAGTATAGAAATTGCCCTGAGCAGCTTTATAAACACAGGAAACTGTCATAATCAAGACTTGCCATGGAAAAAAATGTAACATAGCAATTCTGACCTTTAAGAGTTAGGTCTCCAAGTGTTCTCTATACTGTCAACCTCAAATTGTCAGTTTGCTTATGTCCCTAGCAGCATAAAATTCAAGTCTTGACCCAAAAAAAAAAAAAAAGGCAAAATATAACCATTTAAAGCACTCCTTGCATTAAAAAGCAATGTCTGATTATTCCATCAGGTCCCCTACCTATGCTAATAAGCTGCTTCATACCTGTAAAAAAAAAGTTTAAATTATCACACCTTACAAAAGAATTCCACAAAGCAAAGGGTGATGTTGTGATCCTTAGAATAAAGGACAATCCTTAGGGCAGGGACGGAGGCGCTCTAAATTATCTCAAATCTTCTTTAGGGGTAGAACATGGTGTTCTGGAATGTCGCGGGGGAACCTGATATACACAGTACTTTTTTTCTCAGCACAAGATCTGCTTTAATTATATACACATTAACAATTATTTTTGGAACAAGAGCAAATGTTCTTACAGATCTATACAATATAAATCCCTAAAATCACATTACCAAGTATAAAGGTTTTCTAGCACAGGATGATGACAGCTTTCTAGGTTGTTCATCACATTTCCTTAGTTCAGAGAATCAATGTTACAAATGGATTTGACAGCTAGTAACTCTGTAACTGTTTCTGGTGTCTACACTATGCTATAGAGTGTACTCCAGCTAAATAGAAAAAATCTTATTTATGAGGTTATATGTTATTGCTTGTAACCCAGCAGTGAATGGATCCCAAATTGCTTTCAATAACTCATTTTTAATAACTTTATCAAATACTGCTAGTAGCCTTGTCTTCTTTCATATATCATCTGCATTGTCTGCTACTGATATCAAAACTAAATATGCAGTGCAGGTATTGAAATTACTCTTGCTTATACTGTAACAAAGCTACTACCTTCTCTGGAAAGTTCTCTGCTGCCATCAAGTGCCTAGATTGTATAATGCAGTTATATAGACATTTGCCTTGCTGTTTTTTAGAAGCTGAATCAAAAGATTATTAGAATATACCTTTTATTTATGTACGTATCTAGTGCTGACCTTACATTACACAGGGCTTTGCACAGTACACAGAATCCTTGCAACTTACAATTAAATGGCTCTACTACACTCATACACAGCACACTATGGGCAATTTGTGAATTAGCCAGAATGCAGTTGGTGTGTGGGAGTAAACTGTAGGAAAGCCACGAAGACATCTCACTTTAAGCACACAATAAAATGCAGGTATTTTTAAATGTATTAGGAGAAGAGAAGTATGGAGTTTTTTTTTTTTTTTTTTTTAAGAATCATACTTAGGTATCCTAGGTGGATACAGCATCGGTCTGATGGTGCATCTGTCCCCCGCCGGCTCTAACACTGAGCACTAAGCAATCAAACACCGCTGAATGCTCAGTTCTCAGAGTTCCCTGAGCAGATAGCTGGTGACTGTCTCACCAATGTCTGCCCTGTCACCCCCTGTGCTCACTGGATTGCTGGGCTGTGGAGTGGCAGGCTTAGGCTCTCAGCGGCTTGCTGGTCCAGGCATGTGGATGGATCTCTAGTTCTTTGTTGCATCCTTTCCCAAGCCTGGACTGGCTCTATGATGTCAGCAGATAGCGGGATTAAGCCTGCTATCTGCTGAAAACTGGGAACAGGAGTGCAGAACGAACTGCACTCCGGTGATCCACAGGAGAAGTACAGCTAAACAAGCTTTGGCTGTACTTCTCTTTTCATCAAAACAAATGTATAGGCAGAAATTGTTTGGGCTAACTCTCTTACCTTCACACCCTGCACAAACTCAAGTGGGTAACCAGGCAGGGTAGCAAGTAGAAAGAGCAATACTAGTCTACCCCCAGAACTGCCCACGTAAAACTTAACATACATCCTAAGGTTGTTGTACACATGTCGCAGCCGCAATGCTTCTGCTTGTCAAGCTGACTGATGGCAATGCATGGCAAACTTGCCCAGAAAAGTCTATTTGGCTGTGCTGCAACCATGATCTAAATGATTGACTTGTGGTTGCGGCATGTTGGTTCCATAAAAGTCATTGATCTGCAAAGAAGAAAAATAGAAAAGAAAGAGGCATTAAGGCGGCAGCAAAATCACCTCCTGATCACCTGGGAGCTGTTGCTTGGCTACCCTGGAAAAAGTAATCCACAGCAGATTGCTTTCAAAGACTCAGAATCTGGTGCAACTGTGCACGGTAGCCAATCAGCTTCCAACATTAGCTTGTTCAATTAAGCTTTGGCAATAAAAACTGGAAGCTGATTGGTTTCCATGCAGAGCTGCAACATATTTTACACTCTCCAGTTTTGGTAAATAACCGTAATAGTTTGTTAAAAAAAGACACCAGTCTATCCAGTTCATCCTATGTGTATGATTTTTATTCTCTAACAACTCCCTGTATATCTCTGTATATTCTGCTTCCTGTGGAAGACATCTAAAAATGTTTGAAGTTGCCAACACTCTCAGCTAATACCATTTCTCGGTAAAGGAGTCCCACTTTTTTTACGGCTTTAACAGTAAAGAGCTCTTACTGCAATCTAAGGTTAAATCTCTTCTAATCTTAAATTAAAAATTGTGGCTGCATATCCTCTTCACAAACCGTAGTAAACACTTTATTACAGTTACTGGAATCACCTTTGATATATTTATACATTGTAATCATATCCCCTCTTAAGTGATAATTCTCCAGAGTGAATAACTGTCATCTGTGTAATTGATACTCAGAGGTCCTCAAATCCCCTTAATAATTTTGTTGCCTTTTACTGAACTCTTTCTAATTCAACAGCATCTTTCCTGAATATTGGTGACAAAAACTGAACTGAATATTCAAGATGAGGCTGAACTATAGTTTCTTTTGTGGGTAGAATTATTGAGTAAGTACTATTTTGCTAAGTTTCTTAGCTGCGGCTTGGCATTGCATGCTCCTGCTAAGTCTGTGATATACAGCCACTCCCAAATTCTTGTCCATCAATGATTCTCCCAGGGGAGCTCCCCCTAGTGTACATTTTGCATGTGTATTTTTGGCACCCAAGTGCATAACTTTATATTTCCCAGTTTTGAACTTCATCTGCCATGTAGCTGCTCAACCACCTATTATATTAAGGTCTTCTTGTAATTATGCTATATCTTGTGCCAACCAAAAGTGATGCCATAAGCCACACCGGAAGTGGCATATGGGGTTATCGGCTCTGGCGAGATAGTAACAGTGTCTGTATATAGCAGTCTATAATCCCAACCTTTTGCGACTCTCGCAGTGGGAAGAATTTAAGCTGGATACTTCTATGGTGGATGTTCTGAATAGGCTCTTTTGTTTTTTATGCTTATGAATAGTAGTGATGGTGGGGATGTTTCAATAAAAAATATGTTTTTAGCAGTATTACACTATTTTGGATTTCTTTTTTTTTTCTTGTTTCAGAGTATTACCATTGGAAGAGAGATGAGTGGATGACCCAGCTGATCATTGATACATTCTATATGAATAAAAGCACATGATAATGAAAGGCAATACATTCTGGTGAGTGAGTGTCCTATAGGGCAAGGGTGTCACTAAAAGACGTGGTGGATTGTTGAAGAAGATTTTATCTATAAAGAAGGATTTTTAGGTTTTATTTTGGACTCAAATCAAATGTAATCAGATGTTGACACTTTACCTGTACAGAAAAACCTTGGATTGCGAGCATAATTTGTTCCAGAAACATGCTTGTAATCCAAAGCATTTTTATATCAAAGCAAATTTTCCTGTATGAATTAATGGAAACTCAGATGATTTGTTCCACAACCATTAATTCAAAAGTCCTTCAGTTTATAGTCCATATAAAAAGATTATAGCAATGTGGTTGTGTAACCATAAAATGTTCATCCACAAATGGCGCCTCCACAAGGGATTGGAAGCAAAATCCAGCAGGAGCTACAGTGTATAAAAGAGAAGAGAGCGCAGTGTTGGAGGGATGGTGCAGATGGCAGTGCGGAAGGTGGTCTATGTGGACAGCTTAACCCTTAGATGTGCTTGTTTTAATCATCAACCATGTGAGTTGCTAAATGTTGTACCTTCATTAAATGTACCCATATTGCTACACTTAGAGGCGGGTATCTTCTCTTTTATACTCAGTTGTGACATGATGCTACTCGGGGCCAGATTAACGTAGGGGCTATTGGAGCTGCAGCTCCAGGCCCCTACCTTTTTATATAGGCCCCGGGTTGGCCATATTCACTGTTACCGCTCTTCTGTCACTTGTAAACACAGAAGTCTGGCTTCTATGCTCGCTTCCCCAGGCAGCACCCTCAGAACCTCCCCACACAGCGCGAAGGCCGGACAAGGAGGGACAGTTGCCGATGCATGGATGTGTTTATGGGCTTCAGAGACAGCATCCCATGTTGAATTAGGCATGCATGGCTGCACCCTTCCTCCTCTGGGTGCATGCCAAGGCACGGCCCTTAAGGCCCTTCAAAATCCTCAGCACCAAGCCCATGATGCTCTTAATCCGGCCCTGATGCTACTTGTATATCAAGATATCGCTTGTTTATCAAGTCAAAATTTAAAAAAAAAAACGTTGCTTGTCTTGCAAAATGCTCTCAAACCAAGTTACTCTCAATCCAAGGTTATGTACTTTATAGGTTAATCGTGATTTCTAGTTTCAGGCATTCTCAGAAACTATAACTTTAGCTTCTTGTTCACTGTGCATTTTGTTTTGTTTTTACATAACACATCAATCCCCCCATGCTATAATTTTATTTTAGAGGTACAGGAAAACATTTTTAGATATTTTTAGCATTATTAATTGTAGTTCTTCATTACTAAATCATACACACGGACACCTCAGGCAATGTCCTTTCCTACTGTATATACCTCACATGCACACATCTCAACCACTATCCTTCCATATCACACACACCCCTTCAGATACTGTTCCTCCTTATCCCTCTCACACACACTTACTGTATGCACACCTTCAGGCACACACCTACACCTTTGATATCTCTCACACAAACCTTGGGCACGCACTATCCTTCCATACCCGCTCCCTACACACAGGCACCTCAGGCACTGTCCTTCCATCGGCCCCCATTTCCCCTACTGCAAGCACGCACACACACACACACCTTGAGGTACTCTCCCTGCATAGATTTTCAATGAGTACATTTCATATCTGTGCGACTTCAGAGAAGTCCCTGCACTACATTGGTCCGACTTTGATGTGTTTTGAGGTCTAACGGACCTCAAGATTACACAGGCATTGCTTCAAGTCGCATCAAAATCATGCAACTTTCAGGTCGTACAAGTGTGAGGTCTCAGGCACTGCACTTTCAAATCAAACAAAGCCCTTCAATCATTGCCCTTCTGTATCCCTCTCACACATACACACACACAGGCCACTTTAAGGTACATTTGTTCAATTGCTTGGTAACACAAATTGCTAATCAGCCAATCAAATCCTGTAGCTCCTGCCTTATAATATTAGGACACTTACCTGGTCAGGGACCCTGCGCTGCCTTCACCCCAGCCAATTTTTCCATCGGCACTCAGTTGCTTCCGTCGCCCCCAACACTTCATCTTCCTGATATGTGGCTGCTGTACCATGTACTTGTATGAAAAAGTATCCTGTTCTCTTTGTATTGCTGCCTTTATGTTAAATCCCTAGAGATCCTGCCAGTCCCTCTGCTTTCCTATTAAAAACTGACAACACTAAGCAAGAGAGCATACTGTGGTCAGTTTTCTAGCTATGCTGGGAACTCAGGACAAGTCTGATCATTGAAGGACAGCATACTAACAAGGCCCCACTGCACAGCCATTTACTGGGAAGCTCAGTGTGATCACTTCTAAAAAAGGGAAAAAAAAGGTATTTATGATGTGTTTTTTTTT
Source organism: Pelophylax lessonae (assembly GCF_965119305.1). NCBI lineage: Eukaryota > Metazoa > Chordata > Amphibia > Anura > Ranidae > Pelophylax > Pelophylax lessonae. The sequence goes on along the minus strand of NC_138770.1, from coordinate 410,543,646 downwards.
ATATTCATACACAAATGTTTTTTTCTTTCATTTCTATTTTAAATGGAATAGGTTGTTTTACAAGGTGAGCATTTACAATCACTTTAAGCTCTGTTCACTGCAGGAGCATTGAAATTCAGTAGTTTTGCATCTGAACACACTGCACTGAAACAGTACTTGCATGCAGTCCATTTTTTTTTTTTTAGTGCCCACCACTGCAAAACATGGGTGTGTACTGACTTCATAGAAAGCAAGTTTCCTTGTCTTTGCATTGGATCTGTGCTGGGCAAGGCTGTACAGCCCATTATAAGTGATGTGACCGAGCCTTAAGGCTTTATAACAACAAAAGTTGATGTAAATATTTTTAAGCTGGCCATACATGAGACCGTTTTTTTTTTTTTATTTTTTATTCAGCCAGCAGGTTGAACAAAAATAGTTGACCCCATTCCCCCCATCGACACAATTGATGCAAATGCAGGAATCCCCCCCCCCCCCCCCCCACTGTCCCAATACACCGATCAGCGCTGCAGCAGATTGGCTGAAAACACTGATCAAATGGAAATTTTCCAGTACCATTCATGAGAAGTCGATTGTTAGGTCGAATTCTTATGAACAGGAACATCCATAGATGGATCAAAAATTGTCTGGTTCCTGCTGAAATGGACCAATTTTGATCCATGTATGGTCAGCTAAGCTTTAGCCTTATAGTCAAACAGCAGTGTTCTTTGAATACCAAAAAGCTCTAAAGACTTAATACAATATGAAAAAGATTTGTTTGACCTTTTCAAAATAGTGTACTTTTGTAAATGTTAATATTGCCTTTAAAAGAATAATTATGCCTACACTATTCTACACCACATAAACATTAACCTTATTCTAGCCTCTGCCTTTAAGCGCAGATTAAAATCGTTTTCACTGCATCTCTATAAGGTATTAACAGAGCTTACCATTTATCCATTGCTTTTTAAAATCTGCTCTATATAAGCCATAAAGTCATCTCCAGTTTATAATATGCAAGTATTACACATGGAGCTGGTTGAGAAATGCGTTTTTCTTAGCCAGCCTCCTTTCTTAGTGGCGAAATGAGCAGTACAACCTACTGTACCTACACCCTACATTCTGCCCTGTGCGATCTCAGACAACAGCACTTGTTTTTTTTTGGGGAGCCCAGGAAGCACAGGTGCAGCACCCAGTCTAGCCAGTTGCATATCCCCAGTACAAAAAGACCCCAAGGGACGTGGGGCCCACAACAAATGTGGAGAAACACTGCTCCATCCCCAATTCTGTGTCTCTGCTGCAGCTGTGCTTGTTACAAGTAGCTATAGCAGACACACTTTTTTTTTCCTGGAGTAGGGGGAGGCTGCTTAAGGCCGATGTGGGGAGCAGGGGGCAGGAATATGATTGGCTGTGATTGGCAAGCCAATCATAGCCCCCCCTCCTACTGCCCATGCCGGCCTTTAGCATAAACAAACACAGAAGGTGGGGGGTTGGCTTATCTCTGTTCTCCTTCTCCCTGAACTCCTCATAGTACTCAGGGTACGGCAACTCCAACTGTTCTCACATTTCTCCTATTCCAGTAGGCAGTGCTAAATTACAGCTGAAATTAGCCCTGTCTACTGGTCCAGGGAATAAGAGAAGGGTGAGAAGAGCTGCAGTGCCACAAGTACTGTGAAGATTCTAGAAAGAAGTAGAACAAAGGTAAGAAGTGCAGAACAGAGCTGTTTGTACTGTGAGACAGAGAGTCACTTACTACTGCATCCTGTACTCTGTATCAATACTGACCACTAAACTCTGCATAATTTACTTTTGACCCCTGAACTCTGTAGTAAGTGATGCAGAGGTCAGTAGTGACACAGAGTTTAGGGGTCAGTAGTAACACAGAGCGCAGAGGTCAGGAGTGAGTGATGTAGAGTTCAGGGGTCAGTAGTAAGTCAGGCAGAGTTCAGGGGTCAGTAGTACATGATTGAGAGTTCAGGGATCAGTAGTAAATGACAGAATTCAGGGGTCAGTAGTAAGTCAGGCAGAGTTCAGGGGTCAGTAGTACATGATTCAGAGTTCAGGGATCAGTAGTAAATGACAGAGTTCAGGGGTCAGAAGTAAGTGATGCAGATTTAAAGTGGTTGTATACCACTGGACGTATTCACATTATGTGAAACATACCTTAAAACTAAGCTGTTCCAGTGCCGTGATGTCAACGCTGCAGGGGCTCCCATCTTCACCTGTCTTGCTTCCGACTTTGCGGGCTCTGGCTCTGGCTCTGTGACTGGCCGCAGCCGCGATGAGGTCACTCCCGCACATGCACGTGGGAGCTGCCGTTCACGGCACAGGATTCTGAAGGAACAGCATGGGTGGCCATTACTTCAGAGCGCATGTGCCATTGATGTCACTGGCTGCATGTGATGTAAATATCTCCTAAACGGTGCACATTTAGTAGATATTTACACTACCTATAGGTAAGCCTTATTGTAGGCTTATCTGTAGGTACAAGTCAGAGATGGGAGTTTACAGTAGCAAGTGATGCAGAGTTCAGGACAGGAGTCATGAGTAAGTGGCACAAAGTTCAAGGGTCAGTAGTAAATGACACAGAGTTTAGGGGTCAGGAGTAAGTGACATAGTGTTCAGGGGTCAGCAGTGATTGACACAGGGGGTAAGGACCATTAGCCGTAAGTGACGCAGAGATCAGGGGTCAGTAGTGAGTGACAAAGTTCAAAGATCAGTAGTAAGTGAAGCAGTGTTCAGGGATCAGTAATAAGTTATGCAGAGTTCAGAGGTCAGTAGTAAATTATGAAGAGTTCAGAGGTCAGTAATGACTTAGGGGTCAGTAGTAAGTAACGCAGAGTTTAGGGGTCAGTAGTAAATGATTCAAAGTTCAGGGATCAATAGTAAGTGAAGCAGAGTTCATAGGTCAGTAAAGACTCAGGGGTCAGGAGTAAGTGATGAAGAGTTCAGAGGTCAGCAGTAAGTGATACAAAAGGTAAGGAGTCAATAGTAAGTCACCTACTACTAACTCCTGGACAGGTGCCCTAAAATCTAATGTTGGGCCCTGGCCCCTCCAATTTACCTCTATAGATAATGTGCTGTACATTCCATATTCAACATCTCATTATACTATGTAAATCAACTCAGACTCTATGTAACCATATCTTTTTAAGCCACGCCCAATATTCCTTAAAATAAAAAAACATTTTGCTGTTCTGCATTTTGTCATTTGCATCCCTTGAAGTCCAACTTTTGTACATAGGCCCACTGCTTTCAAAAACACTCCTGAGGCCAGCTGCCTGCAAATCAACGACAGGCTAAAATAAGCAGAAGCTGGACACTATACTGATTGGTACTTTAGGGCTGCATGCACTCAGGGACAAATGCCACGAATACAAAAATTCTGCCTATTCCAATGTTTTTCAGCCTGTCATAGATTTTGAGAAGCTGCTGGTAGCTTGGCATCCTTCACCTTTGCCTTTCAGGCATCAGAATTTGACAAACAATATTGTATATACTAATAGTATATACCCACTTGTGCCAAACAATGTACTAAACAAAGGTGCAAAATAATTAAATGCAATATATATATATATATATAATATATATTGTGACAGGAAGTCAGGTAAATCTGGGAATGTAGTCACAGGCAGGAGACACATTTCCACCTGATTTAGAAAGTTCACTAATTACTATAGGGTGTCGGCTGCAGAGGTAGCCAGAACTGTCTAAGGATGTTGAAAGGCCTTCAGCTGTTCGGAATGAGGAAGTTAAGGCCTCTATAATTTGTCCAAAGGAAGTCTATGGATGGCTGTCTCCTGTCGCTGTGTGAGCTGGGAAGAGGAGGACAGACAGACGTGTGCCCCCTGAACGCTGTGTGAGCATGGGGAAGACCTCCTGAAGCGATGTGCGCTCAGGAGGGTAACAAGCGGGATGTGAAAGGAAACCAATGGACATTTTCTGAGTGAAGACTTCTCAAGACTTCTCAAGGTGAGAAAACAAATTATCTCAATGTGAAGAGTAAAGGGACATGTTCCATATGAAGAGGAAAAGGGACATGTTGAATGGACATTTGTTATGGAAAGGATAAAAATGGACTATTGAGTGTCTGCTGTGGGACCAGCAACGTTTGCTCCACCAGTAGGTTGGAGACAGACTCTTAGGTAGGTTCCAGTGTGTGTGAAGGTAGCCGCCCACAGAGGCAAGGATTTATTTTCTGTTTTATTTTATTTTGGATGTTTTTGCTGCCTGCAGTTGGTTCATAAGGAGTGCATGAATAAACCAATCTGTTGTTTGCAACCATCTCCCGGCTATCTATTTGTGTAAACGCACCCCCAAAGGGGTCACCCATACGCTTACCACCGAGCTAATCCCTCACAATATATATATATATATATATATATATATATATATATATATATATATATATATATATATATATTGTAAGATTCTGGTACCTCCGGTACCCTTAATCACCACTTTCTCTGTAATGCGTCCCACCTTTCTCTTCAGGTGGTACGCATATACCTTTAAGAACGATGATGTCACTGCTGAGCGCCGCAGAGCGGCTATTTCAACCGCCGGCGGTCTCACTCACATTGTTCGTTCAACCTGCCTTGCTATCCACATGCTTTCAAGCCTGTCTCTCGATCGGAACCTCCAGCTATTCCCTTTACCTGGAGCAGACCGGAACCTCGCTACTGATCCCTGTATCTCGCTACCGGATCATTCCTTATCTACTGGACCTCTCTAAACTACTAACATTACAAGTGATAAGTACCCCACAGGGGAACCCTCCATAACCTTATTGCACTATCTACCTATGCACATTAAGGACTGTTACTACCTATCCATACTATCCTATCATCTGCACTGTTACATAGATTGCTAGCTCTTGAGCCTACTACCATCTATCATCTGCACTGCTGCATAGATTGCTAGCTCTCTTGTCTACTACTATCTATCCTTGCACTGGGTTACTCTATCCTGTATTTGTCATCTGCTGTCCTCACCACCTATTAGCATACTCGATACTAACCTATCTGCATTCCTAAATACCATCTTGAACTCTCCTACACAAACCTATCAAGTGATTACCATCCTTGTCACTGTTCACACCTGTCCCTTCAGCACATCACCTTCATACTATCATATACATCCTATCACTCCAGGAACATCTCATTGAGTGTGTATATATCTGTATGTTGAAGCTGATAGGCCCACGGTGATGAGTCCTGGAGAGTTGGATCTGGTATTCAACACATCTCTACATGACTACTGAGTGGAGATTTTGCAGCTGCAAATCCAGCCTATACTAAAAACGCAGGAGCATTACATATATATATAGCCGCTGCTGTATCAACCAATAGGTAAGTTATGATAAAGAAAATTCCACCAGATAAAGTACTCCAAACAGAGAACAGCGCTTGCTAATGTGTTCAGTGCACCATTTACAACATGAACATATCAAAATAAACGTATCTGTGCAACATAATAAAAAAGAATGTCTATGTATTACCATGTAATTCTTTGATGCAAAAAAAATATTTTTTTAAATTATAATAAAAGAAAAATCCAAGTGAATAATAGTGAAAAAAGAACCATCCAAAAAGAAAAGAAAATCCCTTTTGTGTCCTTATAAACAGTGCACTCCTCCTGTCATAGTGAATCAAAGTGTCCCAACCATGGATTTAAATAAAATAAATCAAGATTTTACATAATCAACGAGAGCATTGGCAAGATAATTTAGGACATACCATAGTTAATAGTACTTAAACTTTTAAGCCTATGAGTTACAGCCTGTCATCTAATTTTTTCACATGTGTTGTATCTTGTACATTTGCTGTAAGCTATGCTTTAATTTCTGTATTACAAGCTTAAGTCATGTTCAGTTCATAATTGCCTCCTGGGTTTAATTTACCTTAGATCAACAATAGCCAATTTCTTCAGAAATTACTCTACTTCATGTTCATTTATGATTGAGTTTAGGTATGTTTAAGTATCTGTGAACCCTTACCATGTACAACAACCCATTCAGTTTAAATACATACATGTACATCTCAAAAAATTTGAATATATTCAAAAAGTTCATTTATTTCAGTAATTTAATTCAAAAAGTGAAACTCATGTATAACATAGACTTATTACAAACAGTGATATATTTTAAGCATTTTTTTCATTTAATTTTGATGATTATGGCTTACAGCTAGTATCTCAGAAAACTAGAATATTACATAAGACCAATAAAAAAAGGATTTTTAATACAGAAATGTTGGCTTACTGAAAAGTATGTCCATGTACAGTATAGTATGCACTCAATACTTGGTTGGGGCTCCTTTTGCATGAATTACTGCATCAATATGGTGTGGCATGGAGGCGATCAGCCTGTGGCACTGCTGAGGTGTTATGGAAGCCCAGGTTGCTTCGATAGCAGCCTTCAGCTCGTCTGCACTGTTGGGCTTGATGTCTCTCATCTTTCTCTTGACAATACCCTACAGATTCTCTATAGGGTTTAGGTCAGGCAGGTTTGCTGGCCAATCAAGCACAGTGATACCATGATCATTAAACCAGGTATTGGTACTTTTGGCAGTGTGGGCGGGTGACAAGTACTGCTGGAAAATGAAGTCAGCATCTCCATAAAGCTGATCAGCAGAGGGAAGCATGAAGTGCTCTAAAATTTCCTAGTAGAGGGCTGCACTGACTTTGGACTTAATAAAGCACAGTGGACCAACACCAGAAGACAACATGGCTCCCCAAATCATCATTGACTGTGGACAATTTACACTGGACCTCATGCAACTTGGATTCTGTGCCTCTCCACTCTTCTCCAGACTCTGGGACCTTGATTTTCAAATGAAATTCAGAATTTACTTTCATCTGAAAAGAGGACTACTGAGCAACAGTCCAGTCCTTTTTTTCCTTAGCCTAGGTAAGACGCTTCTGACGATGTCTCTGGTTCAGGAGTGGCTTGACACAAAGAATCTGTGATAATCCCTGTTGCTTGTGCACCTTTTTCTACCACACTTTTTCCTTCCACTCAACTTTCCATTAATATGCTTGGCTACAGCACTCTATGAACAGCCAGCTTCTTTAGCAATCACCTTTTGAGACTTATTCTCCATGTGGAGGGTGTCAATGACTGTCTTCTGGACAACTGTCAAATCAGCAGTCTTCCCCATTATTGTGTAACCTACTGAACCAGACTGAGACCATTTAAAGGCTCAGGAAACTTTAACAGGTGTTTTAAGTTAATTAGCTGATTAGAGTGTGACACCATGAGTCTACAAGATTGAACTTTTTCAAAATATTCGAATTTTCTGAAATACTGAATTTTGGGTTTTCAGTAGCTGTAAGCCATAATAATCAAAATTAAAATAAAGAAATGCTTGAAATATATCACCCTGCGTGTAATTAATCTATATAATATATGAGTTTCACTTTTTGAATTAAATTACTGAAATAAATTACTTTTTTTTTTTTTTTTTAACTTTTATTCGAAGGAAAATGTTTTATAAGGTTACAGCAGTGCAGTATACAGATGCAAGAGAAGAAAAGCTACAATATGACTGGTTACAATAAATCCTTTTCTGAACTTAGGAAAAAAGGGATGGAGAACATGGTAAAATGAGCTTTGTATTAATTGGTATTGGTAATAAAGCACATATAAGTTGACTGCATGTAGTAAAGGTCTAGAGGTAGATATCTTGACTTGTGTTGTACACAGAGTTTGTTCTCATGTTAGAGACGAGTGTCCATCCAGAAGTTGGGGGTGGTGAACAAGAGTGGCTTCCGTGGAAGCAAAGTTAGTGATCCAAGATTATGTTGCCAGAATGTCTGATCCACGGACTCCAAAGAGTGTGAAATTTTGCCGTTGTGAGGTGAGCTTTAGCGAACATGTATTCCAGCATCATATGTTCATTGAGAATACTGATCAATTGCAGAAAAGTGGTGGGAGAGTCAGATTTCCATTTGCGAGCCAATGCTAAGCGAGCTGCGATGTACTGTATATGTGAGTCAGGATATTGTGATACCATATGGGCCAATTGTCCAAGTAAAGCCCTAGCAGGGCCGTTTGTGTTGTAGTGTTGGCCTGTATCCCAGTTACAGATACAAGGAGGGAGTTCACGTCTTTCCAAAAGGATTTCACTTTTGGGCATTCCCACTATATGTGCATGGAGTTGCCTTCCATCCCACATTTTCTCCAACAGAGAAGTGAGGCTTCAGGGTAAATCCGTGCTAGCTTAACTGGTGTGTAATAATTTAACTTTTTGATGATAGTCACATTTTTTGAGATGCACCTGTATATGAAAGAAGTTGTAAAGTCTGAGGGTTTTTTTTTTCTTAATGCATTCTATGCATTAAGATTAAAAACCTTCAGGGTGTAGCAGCCCCTCTAATACTCACCTGAACTTGATCTCTGTCCAGCAATGTCCACCAGTCCCTCGGCCGTCTGGGACTCTCCCTCCTGATTGGCTGAGACACAGCAGCGGAGCCATTGGCTCCCGTGGCTGTCAATCAAAGTCAGTCAGCCAACTGGGAGAGAGGGGGGCGGGGCCGAACGCCAGTTCCGTGTCTGAATGGACAGACGGAGCTGCAGCTCGGCTCGGGTGCCCACATAGCAAGTTGCTTGCTGTGAGGGCACTCGATAGGAGGGAAGGGGCAGGAGCTGCACAGAGGGACCTGACAAGATGAGGATCCGTGCTGCTCTGTGCAAATCCATTGCAAAAAAGAAGGTAAGTATAACATATTTGTTGTTTAAAAAAAAAAAAACGAGACTTTATAATAGCTTAAAGTGATCGTAAATACCTTGTTTTCTCTTTTTTAATAAGTGACCGCATAATTTCTGTTCCCAGCTGTGTAAGGGACTCAGAGAGCTAGAGGTAGAGAAACAGCAGTTCACTAATCTTCCCAGTGGGGGGCGTGGCCAAGAGCGGCATGTGAGAGGACGCATCTCACTGAGCTCCCGCTCAAATCCGATCATCGATCCTTTCCCTGGTCTCCATACCTGCTTACCCGGTCACAGCTAATACCCTGCTGCTTCGGGCACATCCCGGTGCTTCAATCGCAGTGTTCCCGGGCGATGCTCCGCCGCAAGAACTGCGAAGATTCCGGGATGCCTGGGCCTCAAGATGGCGCCGCGTCCGGCCTACCGCAGCGGCCTACGAAAGGCTCCGACAAGCCCGCCTTCTCTAGTAAGTCCCAGAAGCCGACTAAGACCTCACAGAAGGACCCGCAGCGCGATAGGCGCTTCTATACTCAGAAATCCCCTAGTTCTGTGGGGAAAGGGTCGAGCGTGGCAGTTAATGATGGCCCTGGAGACTCTGGGTCTGCTGTGCAGGGCGGGTGCGGGCCAAGGGATCAGGAATGTGCTGCAGAGACTATGGAATGCATGGGGGAGGGTGACCAGGGGGAGGGTGACCACCCTGGCTGACATTCTGCGGGCAATTAATAAATGTAATGCGTCGGTGGATCACCTCAAGAAACAATTTGGGGGCCTGACTGAAGCAGTATCCCTTATCAGACAGGACCTCCAGAAGGTCCGGGAATGCATCACTGCAGTAGAGGGGCGGGTGAGCGATTTGGAGGACCAACTGCCTGACCAGGCTCTGGAACAGAGAGCTGAGGATGTGGAAAACCGCCTACGGCGGAACAACGTGCGGATTGTGGGCCTCCCTGAGAAAGTTGAAGGGAGAGATCCTACAGAATTTGTGGAACTTTGGCTCAAGGAAACTTTTGGCAGGGACGCTTTTTCCCATCTTTACGCAGTGGAAAGGGCCCACAGGGTCCCCCGCCCCCTGCAGCCTGGACGCCCGCCGTGAACCATGCTGGCACGTTTACTTAACTACAGGGACAAAGAGACAGTCCTGATATCCAATATAATGGTGTGCGGGTGTCCTTTTACCCAGACTTTTCTGCTGAGGTTCAGAGGAGTAGGGCAAAATTCTTTGCAGTCAAGCAACGTTTGCAGAAATTATAAGCCTCCTATGCCATGTTATACCCGGCAAAACTTTGTATTATTGCTAGCGGCCAACACCACTTCTTTGAGGATCCAGCGGAAGCTTTCTCCTGGATTGACCGGAATGAACCCATCCTCCGCCCGCGACCGCCTCCTCCGCTTGAGGGTGAGGATTGAGGAGTGCGGTGACCCCAATTGCTCTTTTGCTATACCTACCCTGGAGACCTCTTGGAATTTACAATATACCTTGATTGTTTTGGAGCTCAAAGGATCTGTCCATACCGTGGAACCTTGGTTCACTTACTTACTTTCACCTACCCCTTCTACAGCTGATTCCCTTCGGCATCCACCCAGCAGCTGCTGAGACCCGTTGTCCTCAGCCTGGAACCAGTCGTCTCTCTGGGGGGATCCCCGGAGCTGTTGGATTTGATCTCAGCAGGTTTGGGCCCTGTACTTGGGAACTTGTGTGTCAGATTGGGGCACCCACCGGTCAGAGTATCATCCCTGTTTTTGCACATCAACTTTCATTGGAGGGCCCTGTTGGCCTCTATGTCTATGTCTATGTGTCCAGATTGTTCAGACCTGTCTAATTTTGCCTGCATCGTCACTGACTGTCTTCAGTTCCTTCTTCGCTGCTCTCCGTTGGAGCTGTTGCTGACCATGCTAAGTTCCACCATTGTGCCCCACTTTGCTTTGATGTATTATCATCCACCATGACAGCTGTTCGAATTATCTTGTGGAACGTTAGGGGACTGAGGGACCCACTTAAGAGAGCTATGGTCTCCGCTGCCCTACGCAGACATTTACTGGCCATTTGCTCGCTGCAAGAAAGACACCTAGATGCTGAGTCACGCTCTTGTTTGCATTATGCCTGGGTGGGGTGGGAATATCACTCTACGCACACCTCCTACTCACAGGGAGTGAGTGTGCTGGTTCATAGGTCCCTGGACTTTCAAGAACATCATAGCCTGGTTGACAGTGAGGGGCGGTTTGTGTTTATCTACTGTAAACTGTATACTGTGCACTGTATCCTAGCCTTCATATATATACCACCACCCTTTCATAGTGAAATTCTCAGAACGCTGGTGTTATATCTGCTGAAGCATCCGGACGTGTCGGTCTATATTATGGGTGATTTTAACTGTGTATTTGATGCTCGACTGGATCGACATTCTGGGACGCTGGGGGGCGGAGGCACGGGTCGATCAGCATTGGCGAAATTTGCCGAGGAACTAGGCTGGATTGACCTCTGGCGGTTGAGGCACCCAGGTGCCAAGATCTTCTCCTGCTTTTCTAAAACACATATGTCCCTGTCTCGTATTTATCTGTGCCTCTGCTCCTCGTCTGCTCTCAGATATGTTGCGGATGTCCGCTATGATCCCAGGGGAGTGTCGGATCACTCCCCTTTGGTACTGGGTTTGGAGGTGCGGCTGATTGCCACTTTGCGGAGAGCTCCATGAAAACTAAATGCCTTTTGGTTGCACCTGTTCCCCTCTCATGAGCGGGTTACGAATAGGATGAGGGAGTTTTGAGAGGTGCATGCTGCTGAAGGGGAGCGGGGGCTCCAGTGGGAGGCTTTCAAGGCATACTTGAGGGGTATATTTATTACTGAAGTTCAGGCCATAAAGAGGAACACAGCTGCTCAGGGGGTGCAGGCGGAGGAGTTAGTGGCACGCCTTGAGGCCCGATTTATAACAGACCCTACGGAGGCTTACAGGGAGAGCTGGCTGGTTGCTCAAGAGGCCCTGCTATGCGTTAATACCTCTGGAGCAGAGAGGAAAAGATTTTTCCAACGCCAGGCTTATTATGAGGAGGGGGAGTGTACAGTGAGGCTTTTGGACAGGATAGCCCACTCTCATCAGGCATCACCGTCCATAGGGGCATTGAGGAATGCTGAGGGTTCTGTGGTTAACACCCCCGATCAGATTATGGAGGTTCTCCTGTCCTACTATGCTTCACTGTACCAGTCCCATCAGGGTCACTCTGGAGCGGAGCTTTTGGAGTATGTGGGTGCAATCCCGCTGCCTTCCTTGTTGGAGTCGGACAGGGCCTTGCTTGAGGCTCCTTTGACTTTGGAGGAGCTACAGTGCGCTTCATCGGAGGAAGCCATATCGATGGAGGTATATAAAGAATATGCTGAGGAGATGCTGCCTCCTCTTCTGGAGGTCTTCTTAGAGGCGAAACAGAATATGCGGCTGCCTCCCTCGATGTGCAAGGCTAATATTGTCCTTTAGTTGAAACCGGGTAAGGATGGCTTGGACCCTGGGTCCTATCGTCCTATCTCTCTTCTCCAGAGTGATATAAAGATTCTAGCGAAAGCCCTGGCTCTGCGCCTTAATCGGGTGGTTGCTTCCATTATTCATTCTGATCAATCGGGCTTTATGCCACAGAAATCGACCTCCATCAACCTCCGTCGACTGTTTTTGAACTTACAGTCCCCGGCGGACAACGGAGTCCAAAGAGCGCTGCTATCCCTTGATGCGCAAAAAGCATTTGATAGTGTAGAATGGGATTACTTATGGGCGGTTATGAGCAGGTTTGGATTTGGAGAGAATTTTATTTCATGGGTTCAACTTCTATACCATGCCCCCGTGGCTGCTATTAGGGAAGGGGGCAGAATGTCCTGCTCGTTCTCCCTTCATAGGGGTACACGGCAGGGGTGCCCCCTGTCTCCCCTAATATTTGCCCTGGCTATAAAGCCCCTTGCTGCCCTTATCAGGTCCAATCAGGGTATAGTGGGGTTTAGATATGGCACTTTGGAGGAGAAGATCATGCTTTACGCTGATTACACATATGCTGATGCTGGGTGATACCTCTGGCTCCCTGTCAGAGGCGATGTCTGTCATAACGGACTTCGGCTCTTACTCAGGACTGCTTATTAATTGGTCTAAGTCCTCCCTGATGCTATTAGATGATACCCGAGGCAGACAGAATGTAGGGATGGCAGGGATTCCCCTCTGATCGGAATTACGGTATTTGGAAATACAAGTAACCCCAGAGCCGTTGGATTATGCACGCCTCAATTTAACCCCTTTACTTGCGTGATTTCTTGAAAGAGTTAAAATGTGGTCCAGGCTGTGCCTGTCTGTAGCGGGCAGAGCTAACCTAATCAAAATGATTCTTATGCCTCAACTATTATATGCTCTCCATAACTCCCCGGGAATCGTCCCACTGCGTTTGTTTCGCATCGTCAATACTATTTTTAGATCCCTTCTGTGGTTATCCAACAAGCTGGAACACCTTCAGCGACCTAAGGACGTGAGAGGGTTAGCGGTCCCTAATCCATGGTTGTACTACCTGGCTTCACAGCTTCAACATATTGCCCGTGTCATGAGTGAGAAAGGGGAAGGGTCAGTTGCGTGCCTTTTGGCTCACACTGTGGGTCGGGGGGATATAGCGGCCCTCTTAGAATCCTTGCGGCTAGGGAAGTCTAGTAAAAAGTTCCCAACGTATGTCCTCATGCAAAAAACATGGAAAAAGGCTAGCCCCTTACAGCAGGTAGCGGGGTTCATGGGACTCAGTCCTATTTGGGCGAATGCTAGGTATCCGGAATTGGCTAAAGTACCCTATGGCGCCAGGTGGTTGGTATATGGCATTTCCCATCTGAAACATATATTCCGCAATAGAGTGCTCCGTTCTTTTGCTGAGCTGAGGGAGGCGTTCCGTCCTCCTCAATTCATGCACTTTTATTACCTCCAACTTCAGCATGCGATTAGGGCTCAGGAGGGGGAGGATTTATGGGTACATTCTCCATCGCTAGTTTTTCATTTTATGTCCACGGTTGATAACTTTAAGGGATTTATATCACATTGCTACTCTCTGCTGATGTTTTTTTATTATGGACCGGCATCCGTTGCGCATGGTCCCCGATGGGAGAGAGATGTGGGAACGTTTGAGGATGAACAATGGGAGGAGGCTTTACAGGCTGTGCAGTTGAGCTCCTTGAATGTGGCTCAGAGATTGTCTCAATTGTATATTCTGTACAGAACACACTACACCCCCGACAGGCTGCATAGGATGGGCAGGAGAGACTCTCCAACTTGTGGCAGATGCATGAGAGATCATGGGGATTTGGTACATCTCCTATGGAGGTGCCCCAAACTTCATACGTATTGGAAGGGTGTGCTTAATATGCTTTCAGGGGCGTTCGGGGTCCAGGTGCCGGAGGATCCTAAGGTCTGCCTGCTGGGCATCATGGGAGGTGTTCAAGCCTCTGTGCCGGCTCAGCATGCTCTTGGCCGGGCCCTGTTCCAGGCAAGGAAATTAATTCTGCGGCACTGGATCTCCCCTAGAGCTCCTTTGGTTAAGGAATGGGTTGCTGCAATGGGTGACACACTTAGATTGGAGAAGTGTATATATCAACATAGGGGCAGTCCAGGTAAATTTGAGAGGTTGTAGGCCCCCTGGTTGGCTGTACCGGGCTTGGCCCCCGTGGATTTGATACTTCACAATATCATGGCTGGGGTGGTGTGAAGCCAGGGGTATGCTGCATAACAGGAATTTGTCTCATGTTTTGCTCCTGGATGTTCGTGCAGCTGGAGGGCAGCGGGGAATGGGCAGTTATGGAGGATTTTACCTTGCTTGTGATGATGTGGGCTAAGGGTTTTTGATGCATGGTTTTCTTTTGCACTGTAAAGCTAATTGTATTATAGATGATCCTTATTGACTATGGTCTGTCTGATCTGGACTCTGTTATGTTTGTTGTTTATAATGTTTAATAAAGTTTATTTCTTGATAAAAAAAAAAAAAAAAAAATCTTCCCAGTGATTAGCTGCTGTACTGGGGGCTATGTCAGCACAAGTCTTGGCTACTGAAGGACAGGCAGGCTATTCTCCCGGCACAGCCAGAAAAATGACCACACTGGGAAGGATGTGCTCTCAAGCCTAGCGTGGATCAATTTTAATTAGGAAAGCAGAGGGACTGGCAGGATCATCAGGTATTTCACACAAAGCAAGCAATAGAAAGAGAACATGATACTTTTTAACACAAGTACATGGTACAACAGACACATATCAGGAATATGAATTGTTTTAGTAACATACTCTGTAGGTAAATTCACAATCAGTAGCAAACAGAAATATCAGCTTCACATTCTTACACATTGGCATCTAGGCATATTGATGCCTTGGTTGTACCCTGTAATATACCCAGCCCAGTTTCACTGTTTTCAATTGTATTGTGTGTGGTACTTATTCCCTCTACTGTTTTATGTCCTCAATCTCTTGCACTAATGGTGAAGTACATTGCACTGTGTAACCTTCAGTGACATAGTATTTATATAAGCTAAATACACATAACAAATACACACGTGAACTGTTTTACAGTATGTACCATCTTTGTTAAGTGCCTTGCCTCATCAATGAGATTCTACATACCTTCTAACATTTTTATTTGCAAAAGCAAATTAATCCAACTACTGCCTTATCTACCCATTGATGCTTAACTTAATGGGCCAATATGATTATAAGAGTTTGTTTTGGTAACTAACCAATCAAGACTTGGGAAAGTTTAGTGCACATGCAGCAGCACATACATGTGGAGGAGTACCTTCTTCCTATGTTATTTTAACCTATTTCACCCTAAACATTTTTGCGAGACCTGGGAAAAAAGATATGATCATACACACATATCATATAAACATACTACACTGTGATCATTTACCTGTCAAAATGTTTAGAAATGCATATACTGTATATTTGGTTTACTCACCCACCACGGCTTTTATTTTTTTTATAAATAAATAAATCTATATATTATATATATATATATATATATATATATATATATATATATATATAATATTTTTTGCACTTAATATACGCTAATAAGCGTATATTAATTGGTTTGCATGAAAGTTATATCATCTACAAATGATGGTATATATACTGGAAATGTTATTTATTTTTTTATACAAGTAATAGCGGTGATCAGCGACTTATAATAGGACTGTGATACTGCGGCGGACAATCTGACAGTACTTGATGCTGGGGGGGGGGGGGGGGGACTGACTGACATCACCAATGACACAAATACAGTGATCAGTGCTAATAATATACACTGTCATTGTATTAAATTACCTGGCTGGGAAGGGGTTAACATTTAGGGCAATCCAGGGGTTAACTGTGTGCCAGTTTTTACTCCCTGCCTAGCAGAGAGAGGAAAATAATGGCATGTCACTGATGTCTGTAGAGAGCCTTGTGTTTTTTACCACCCAATCAGTGGGTCCCAGCCAAAAATCGTGATCAGCTTGTACTGCAGCTAATGACAACTCAGGTCTCCAGGTGCACATGCATGCACTCGCGGACCCGGAAAAAAGCCTTGACGTACAGGTACTTTACAGGACCTCTATGAGCTGCAAGTTGTTCATTTGCCTTCTACTTTCTTATAATGGTCCTGGATTACTATATCCTCAAGCCTGAATCATAATAATAATAAACTTTTACAATAATAAAAAGTAACTTTTTTACAATAGAGAGTGGTATTACAGACCCAATGACTGGCATATACCGACGTATAATCGGCTTGCCCCCCTTAGAGATGAAAGATATTAATAAGAAAAAGAGCCTTACTATTCACCATCCCCTCATTTTTTAGAAGAGAGTCATCAGGATCACAAACAAGGAGGGATGAAAAGGGAACAAGGACAACAGAGAAAAAGAAAAGAAGAAGAGGAAAACGAGGTGGAGGAAAATAACAAAAGAAGGCGTTACCAATAGGGGAAGGCATCTTTAACTTGAGCGGCAAGACTTTGCCTAATGATGAAATAAAGGTATTGGCTAAAGAGCTAAAACAATGTAAACAAAGCCGCCTGTCATTCTCCCTGAAGTGACTGCAGAGACTGTACGATCCTGCTATGTAGGATCCTATGTCTCTGTGGTTACATCACTAGCCACGCCCCCCCACAGTTAGAAACATGCCCCTAGGGATACATTTAACCCCTTGATCACCAGTAATTTAACCCCTTCCCTGCCAGTGTCGTTTTTACAGTAACAGTGCATATTTATAGCACTAATTACTGTAGTAATGTCATTGGTACCCCCAAAAGTGTCAATGTCAGTCAAGGGTCCGATCTGTCCGCCGCAATGTCGCAGTCCCGCAAAAACAAAATCGCAGATCACCGCCATTACTAGTTAAAAAAAAAAACAATAAAAATGACATAAAGCTTTCCCGTAGTTAGTAAACGCAATAACTTTTGCGAAAACCAATCAAAATACGCTTATTGCGATTTTTTTCACCAAAAATATGTAGCAGAAAACAAATTGGCCTAAAATGTAAAAAAAAAATGATTTTTACATTTTTTTTTGGGGAATTTCATATACAAAATTTGAAAATAATTGTTATTTTTTTCAAAATTGTTGCTCTTTTTTTGTTTATAGCGCAAAAAGTAAAAATTGCACAGGTGATCAAATACCACCAAAAGAAATTTCTGTTTCTGGGGAAAAAAAGGACGTCAATTTCATTTGGGTACAGCGTTGCACGACCGCGCAATTGTCCGTTAAAGTCACACAGTGCCGAATCGCAAAACAGGCCCTGGTCTTTGAGCAGCCAAATCCTCAGGGGCTTAAGTGGTTAAAACCTTTGAGATTGACATCATCTGGTCTTCCCAGACGATGATTGAGAACAATCCATGACACTGGCAGGTCTCAGCCTTGCAAAGGGGGCAGTGCATGCTATAAATTCTGCAGGGTGCCCAAACTTTTGCAGACACCATTTTTTTATTTTCTGTCATTTTGAAAGTGTCAGTGATGGAAATAAAATCTAACTTTTGTTGACATATTATAAGAATGTCTAATCTGTAATTTGATGCCTTTTGGAGATTTTTCCATCTTTCCTTGGCTTCTTTATGCACATTAATATAAATTTTTACCTGGGGTGCCCAAACTTTCGATCCCCACTGTAAGGACAAAGACCATCCCCAGGGAAGACCAATTGTAAATGGGATGTGTGGATTATGTGCCAGATTGGGGGATTATATTGATTGTCATATTCGACCCCTTGTTGAAGAAACCAAAGCTTTTCTAAAAGACTCCAAACATATGATACAAATATTAGAGAATCTGAAAGTTGATATGTGTAAGCTAGCCACAGCTGATGTTCACTCATTGTACACTATTATAGGCCATGAGCAAGCACTAGAAGCAGTGAGTTGGGCTCTTGATCACTTCTCAAACTACAAAAGGAAACACAAGAAGTTTAATTTGAAATGCCTAGAATTTTGGCTTACCCATAACTATTTTTGGTATGGATCTAAATACTACCAGCAGATGATGGGAATAGTGATGGGAGCAAAATTTGCCAGGAGCGTCGCTAATATTTTTATGGCGAAATGGGAATATGAAACAATTTTTGGAAGACCACCACCAGAGCTGAAAAAAATTGCTTCATAGATTACATCATGCTTGTATGAGAAGGAGATCAAACAGAATTTGAAGAGTTCAAACAACGACTTAATGTCAATGAGCAAAATATTGTGCTGGATTGGAAAATGAGTAACATGGAACTAGAGTTCTTAGATTTATGGATAAAAAAGAGGGGAGAGGATTTAACACACGTACATTCTTTAACCACTTCAGCTCTGGAAGATTTTACCCCCTAATGACCAGCCCATTTTTTGCGATATGGCACTGCGTTGCTTTAAATGATAATTGCGCGGTCGTACAACACTGTACCCAAATAAAATTTATGTCTTTTTTTCCCACAAATAGAGCTTTCTGGTGGTACTTGATCACCTCTGCAGTTTTTATTTTTTGCGCTTTAAACAAAAAAGGACCGACAATTTTGAAAAAAAAAAATAAAGTTTCTCACAAAAGTGAGTACACCCCTCACATTTTTGTCAATATTTTATTATATCTTTTAATTGTGACAACACTGAAAAAATGACACTTTGCTCTTGGGTATGGAGTTCACTAGAGCTTCTCAGGTTGCCACTGGAGTCCTTTTCCACTCCTCCATGATGACATCACAGAGCTGGTGGATGTTAGAGACCTTGCGCTCCTCCACCTTCCATTTGAGGATGCACCACAGATGCGCAATAGCGTTTATGTCTGGAGACATGCTTGGCCAGTCCATCACCTTTACCCTCAGCTTCTTTAGTAAGGCAGTGGCTGTCTTGGAGGTGTGTTTTAGGTCTTTATGTTGGAATACTGTCCTGTGGCCCAGTCTCCGAAAGAAGGGGATTGTGCTCTGTTTCAGTATGAAACAGTACATGTTGGCATTCATGGTTCCCTCAATGAACTGTAGCCTCCAGTGCCAGCAGCACTCATGCAGCCCCAGACCATGACACTCCCACCACCATGCATGACTGTAGGCAAGACACACTTGTCTATGTACTCCTCACCTGGTTGCCACCACACACGCTTGACACCATCTGAACCAAATAAGTTTATGTTGGATTACTGGAACCATGTCCTGTGGTCTGATGAGTCCATGTCCTTAGTCTGCTTGTCTTCAGCAAACTGTTTGCGGGCTTTCTTGTGCATCATCTTTAGAAGAGGCTTCCTTCTGGGATGACAGCTATGCAGATCAATTTAAGTTTTGCAGTGTGCGGAATATGGTCTGAACACCGACAGGCTGACCCCCCACGCCTTCAACCTCTGCAGCAATACTGGCAGCATTCATACGTCAATTTCCTAAAGACAACCTCTGGATATGACGCTGAGCATGTGCACTCAACTTCTTTGGTCGACCATGGTGAGGCCTGTTCTGACCGTAACCTGTCCTGTTAAACCACTGTTTAGTTTTGGCCACCATGCTGCAGCTCAGTTTCAGGGTCTTGGCAATCTTCTTATAGCCTAGGCCATCTTTATGAAGAGCATCAATTATTTTTTTCAGATCATCAGAGAGTTCTTTGCCATGAGGTGCCATGTTGAACTTCCAGTGACCAGTATGAGAGAGTGAGAACACCAAATTTAAACACACCTGCTCCCCATTCACACCTGAGACCTTGTAACACTAATGAGTCACATGACACCGGCGAGGGAAAATGGCTAATTGGGCATTTTTACTTAGGGGTGTACTCACTTTTGTTGCCAGCGGTTTAGACATTAATGGCTGTGTGTTGAGTTAAGCCCCGTACACACGTACCGATCGCCGGCCGAACGATCGACCGTCTTTTGTCCAGGGCTGTCCTGTCCGCTGAAAAGTGCAAAAGACTACACAAGAAATTTGTCGGCCAACAACAGCCGACTGCAGAAGTGATGTCATGTGATGGTTAACTTTCCTTGTCTTTTTTTCTTTTCTGAGCATGCCCAGTCTTGCAAATCTGCTGTCTGTCGGCCGAAATCTGTACTGACTGGCGAACAATCGGCCGTTCTGGTGTTAGCCTACAAAAATTTTAATGCCTGCACGACAGATTCTGTTCGGCCGAAAATGCGCTGTCGGCTGTCGGAAGCTTCATACTAACAAGCCTACAATCAGCCGATCGGTTGGCGGCCGAATATTTGCGGCCGACAATCGCTACGTGTGTACGGGGCTTTAGTTTGAGGGAACAGCAAATTTACACTGTTATACAAGCTGTACACTCACTACTTTACATTGTAGCAAAGTGTCATTTCTTCAGTACTGTCACATAATAAGATATAATAAGGTAATTAAAAAAATGTGAGGGGTGTACTCACTCACTTTTGTGAGATACTGTATACATTTTTTACTTTCTGATATGAAACATTCCCAATAAAAAAAAAAAAATGTAAAAATCAAATTTTTTCATCATTTTAGGCCAATATGTATTCTACTACATATTTTTGGTAAAAAAAAAAAAAAAAGTGTATATTGATTGGTTTACCCAAAAATTATCGCGTCTACAAACTAGGGGAAAAATTTAGGTCATTTTTATTTATTCATTTTTTTTTATTAGTAATGGCGGCGATCAGCATTTTTTAGCAGCACTGCTACATTGCGGCGGACAGGTCGGACTCCTAACTGACATTTTTGACACTTTTGGGGGGGACAAGTGACATTACCACAGTAATCGGTGCTAAAAATATGCACTGTTACTGTACTAATGACACTGGCGGGGAAGGGGTTAACGCCAGGGGCCATCAAAGGGATAAATGTGTTCCTAGGGGGTGCTTTCTAACTGTGTGGGGAGTGGGCTTACTGAATGAACACAGAGACCTGTGTTCCTAAATAGGAGGAACACAGGATCCCTGTGTTCATTACTGACAGAACAGCGGTCTGCCGTATTTACAACAGCAGACCGCCGTTCTGTCTCCACGGGGAGCGATCACAGGTGCTTGGCGGACATCGCTGCCGCCGGACCCACTGATTGGCTTCCCCTATGGCCAATTGGTGCCCCCCCACTAGCGGTCCTGCAAAGCGACATACAGGTACGTTGTTGCACAGGACAAAGCCATCCTGCCGCAGTAAAACTACGGCAGCTGGCTAGCATCCGATTAAAATGATTAATAAGAAGAAGCTAGCTTCTATGAAAACCAGTTTCTGGGTTAATACTCGCTTTTATTTATCCAGCGACATCAGTGCACCAAATTTGTTCCCATTCAGTGGGTATGTCCAGTGGAAATCCTCAGTTGATAACACAGATGATCTACCAGCTCTCAGGCCTGCTAGTAACTGTACAGACAGTATCAACACATGTACACATTGCTTCCTAGTCTGTTACCACTCACAATCTGGAGCCCATTCAATTTTCTATTAAAAGCTTATCAAAAGCTTGGCCCAAACTAACTATGTAAAGTGTGTAGAAAGATGGAGTTCTTCTTTAAGGTAAAAACATTAAGCTTTTACAAACTCTTTAATTCTGAATGACAGGAGCCCAAATCTCATCAACACAGGTCTTTTATTGTGGGAAAACCCAAAGTACCTGGTAGAAGTGCATACAAACAGTGGGAATAAACAAGTTTCAAGCAAATAGGGTTATGGTGGGTGACCCTCAGTGCTTGCCTATTTAATTCTGCACTGTACTACATTAGCAGATTAGGTAAATTAAGTAAAATAGTCTCCTAATCAGATGATATAAGCAACTAGCTACTCTTGTGCTTATATTCAGTTAATTGTCATCACTGTATATTATGCCTCTAATAGCTTATGTTTATCAGCCACAGCCCCCAGCTATTCATTAGCTTTTCTTAGCATCAAAATGAACATAAATACATTTCTTGATTATAACTGACTATACATCGCATCTTATTCATTGTATTTTGGTTAGTAATTAATGGTGGAATTCAGAAACACTCAGCAAAAATAGAACATGCAGCAAATCAATAACTTGTCTTGTTGTCTTCATTAAAATTAATCAATTACCATGAGCCTCTGTACGTTTTCAAGGTCAACTTTCTCGTGCCAAATTGATTTAAACATACACAGCACTCTGCGCTGCTTACTATGTAGATCATAGAACATGTGGCATTCCTAACATAGTACGGATTGAAGAAGAATTTATACGCTAAATGGCTACTTAATAGATGAATTAGAGATGTTGTCCCACACTTACTATCGCACATTCCAGAATGTTATCTGGTATTCTACTTTTTTTAAATACACAATCTGTGCTCCACAAATAAAAATAATCCACTAAATATCATTTTGCTGCATTCTTATATGAATGGGTTAGTTATTTTTCTCATATATAATGAGTGACAATGCAATTTGTGCTTTCAAATATTCCCTTTACTGGCACCATGTGTACAGTATACAAGAAAAATGGATACTGTCATATTATGCTATTTGCTATTTGACACATTGTAAAAGGTAAAATAGCAATTCAGTATATGTTTTTAGTAAAAACACCTATTAGGTCTCATTTAGACTTGCTTTGCTGTCCTAAGTGCGATCCGTGTTCAAATCACCCTTCAGACAGCAACAGACAGATGGTGAGAAGCTGTTGTGTTGCCTCCTCTGTTTTTACCGCCCCTAAACTGCTCCCCCTGTTGCCTCTGACACAGAGACTGGGGGTGTACACATGCCTCAAGCGTGATGCTTTTTTTTGTGGTCTGTTGAGGATCAGGAGTCTTTTAGGAAGAGGATCTGGGTTCCGGACTTTTGCAAGCGTTGAGAGAGAAGGTTAATTTATTGGCAGAATGAATTTAAAACTGTTGCTTCCTGCTAAAATCATTAAAAATAAATAAATATATATATATATATATATATATATATATATATATATATACACAGTATATCTCAAGAATGAGTACACCCCTCACATTTTTGTATATATTTTATTACAGTCAGGTCCATAAATATTGGGACATCGACACAATTCTAATCTTTTTGGCTCTATACACCACCACGATGGATTGGAAATGAAACAAACAACATGTGCTTTAACTGCAGACTTTCAGCTTTAATTTGAGGGTACATCCAAATCAGGTGAATGATGTAGGAATTAGAACAGTTTGTGTATGTGTCAAAAAAGATTAGAATTGTGTCGATGTCCCAATATTTATGGATCTGACTGTATATCTTTTCATGTGACAACACTGAAGAAATTACACTTTGCTACAATGTAAAGCAGCGAATGTACAGCTTGTATAACAGTGTTGAGTTATGTTGAGGGGACAGCAAATTTACAAACTGCCATTCATGTCTAAATCGCTGGCAACAAAAGTGAGTACGCCTCTAAGCCAAAGTGTCAATATTTTGTGTGGCCACTAATTATTTTCAGCACTGCCTTAATCCTCATGGGCATGGAGTTCATCAGAGCTTCACAGGTTGCCACTGGAGTCCTCTTCCACTCCTTCATGAAAACATCACAGAGCTGGTGGATGTTAGAGACCTTCCGCTCCTCCACCTTCTATTTGAGGATGCCCCACAGATGCTCAATAGGGTTTAGGTCTGGAGACATGCTTGGCCAGTCCATCACCTTTACCGTCAGCTTCTTTAGCAAGGCAGTGGTTGTCTTGGAGGTGTGTTTGGGGTCGTTATATTGGAATATTGCCCTGGGGCCCAGTCTCCAAAGGAAGGGGATCATGCTCTGCTTCAGTATGTCCCAATACATGTTGGCATTCATGGTTCCCTCAATGAATTGTAGCTCCCCAGTGCCGACAGCACTCATGCAACCCCAGACCATGACACTCCTACCACCATGCTTGCCTGTAGGCAAGACACACTTGTCTTTGTACTCCTCACCTGGTTGCTGCCACTAAAGCTTTACACCACCTGAACCAGATACGTTTATCGTGGTCTCATCAGACCACAGGGCATGGTTCCAGTAACCCATGTCCTTAGTCTGCTTGTCTTCAGCAAACTGTTTGTGGGCTTT
This sequence comes from Pelophylax lessonae, assembly GCF_965119305.1. Classification (NCBI taxonomy): domain Eukaryota; kingdom Metazoa; phylum Chordata; class Amphibia; order Anura; family Ranidae; genus Pelophylax; species Pelophylax lessonae. The sequence continues at coordinate 410,519,515 of NC_138770.1, read as the reverse complement.
CCTGTGCATCATCTTTAGAAGAGGCTTCCTCTCGGGATGACAGCCATGCAGACCAATTTAATACAGTGTGCAACGTATGGTCTGAGCACTGACAGGTTAACCCCCCCCCCCACCCCTTCAACCTCTGCAGCAATGCTGGCAGCACTCATACATCTATTTCCCAAAGACAACCTCTATATATGACACTGAGCACGTGCACTCAACTCCTTTGGTCGACCATAGCGAGGCCTTTTCAAAGTGGAACCTGTCCTTGTAAACCGATGTATGGTCTTGGCCACCGTGCTGCAGCTCAGTTTCAGGGTATTGGCAATCTTCTTATAGCCTAGGCCTTTTTTATGTAGAGCAACAATTCTCTTTCAGATCCTCAGAGAGTTCTTTGCCATGAGGTGCCATGTTGAACTTCCAGTGACCAGCATGAAAGAGTGAGAGCGATAACACCAAATTTAACACACCTGCTCTCCATTCACACCTGAGACCTTGTAACACTAACGAGTATAATGACACCGGTGAGGGAAAATGGTTATTTGGGACTAATTTGGACATTTTCACTTAGCAAAGAGTCATTTCTTCAGTGTTGTCACATGAAAAGATATAATAAAGGCAACACTTCAGATACAGAGCATAAGGCTTAAAAGTAGGGAAGTGAATAATCACCATTTTTGTGCTTTGTTCTTCTTCTTTCTTTTTTTCCTTTCTTTCTTGCATACTTGCTGTAGTTTAACATTTGTTGCCTGTGTCATAGCTATATAAATGTTTACAGGATGATTTCTTTGATATGGTGGTCAGGGTTGGAGAATGGGGGGCCCCTAACCCATCATTTGTCTAAAGTTACTGTACTACTTCGGAAATGTTCATTCTGCCACTTTGTGGTTACCTTGTAAGCAGTGGCTATCCATCCTTTTTCATAAGGGATACCTTTTTTTTTTTTTTTTTTTTTTTCAGATGGGGGGAAAAAGGCTTGTACGGTCTCCCTCCCTGGATAAAAAAGGATGGGCCCTCTATTCTCTTTTCCTCAATGTTGTTATTCCAATTGTGGGTCTCCTGGTATAATTATATTGAGAATGACTTTATGCCAGACACCACTTGTACATTTCTCTACCATTTTCTATATGCTTGCCATTGTTATGAGTATCATAATAGGTTAGGTAAAGGAAATAAATATAGAAAGTCACGGTGAACAGTTTCTATAGTTAACTGTCATCTCGACTCCCATGCTGTGTGTTACACAGCCTGTGAGCTGTTTAGAGAAGATCCATTAATAGTTTGGTTGAACTATACACAAGCGTTTTAAATGACTGTATACTGTACATATTATCAAAAAAAAAATGTTTTTTTGTTAATCCTTCAACCCCTGCTATAAATATTAAGACTAAAGGATGGGCCTAACACCAACACACCCTGCATTTATGATAGATCTGAAGTATTCCTACCTCTGGAAAATCAGATGGGGGGCTCCCTTTCCCCTTCCCCAAACTGTGTTAAAATCTACATTATTGCAGTCTAAATTTACATGTTCTATACCTTGGATTGGTCCTAAACCTCACTCCAGAAATACTTAGATCCTGATGCTCCTGATATGCTAAACCCCATGTTGCAGTCTTTCCCCTTCAATACCTGTTGATGACAATCTCCACAAATGATATTTCCTCTGACTCACTGGGAGTGCTTAACACAACCACACCTCTTGCACCCTCGACGTCTCCACATGACGATTATCCTATAGGATAACGTCAACTCACTCCGGTCTGTGACACTCTTTCTCCTAGATCCAACCCTTGACTAAGCCTTCCCCCCTCTCCCCTTTTTTTTTTTTTTATATACTTTTTATCTTCTATTTATAAACTATGACTAATCATTCACACGAAAGGAACATGGTGCGGGGCCCTAATAACCAATGTAGCCTTTCACTTAAAATGATGTCCCTAAATGCGAAAGGACTAAATCTCCACGAGAAGCGATCTCAAGTCCTCTCAACAGCTCGCAAGCTTAAAATAGACATAATTTTCCTACAAGAGACGCATTTTCGCTCTGATGCTATTCCCAAATTTTCTACAAGCCTCTACCCTATTACTTACCATGCGACCAACCCCCTGTCCAAAACGAAGGGAGTCTTTATCTTGCTATCTAAACACCTGCAGTGGCAACACATTGATTCCCATATTGACGAAGATGGACGCTTCATTCTCCTAAAGGAACACAGTAAAGGAAAAGATAATGACTATAGCTAATATCTCCGGTACGTATCCAATCATCCGGTGTTCACCAATGTAAAGGATGTGCTGGCACTTTAAGGACCCGCTCTCAGAGTGTAATGTGGAAAAAGACAAAAGCGGCCCATAGCGTGATACTGTCTAGATATTTATTTGGTAGAAAAAGGTATTGCACTCACCCAAATACAATAGCATCAAGCCTCTAGCCACATCATGGGCAGTGGAACGGTGTAGGGTACTTCCGAGTTCCGGGTATGACGGAGTGACGCTCGTTCCGCTCCTCCCCGAAGCTTTTCGTCGGATGGACGTTCTCAAGGGGGCCCCTACACCGTTCCACTGCCCATGATGTGGCTAGAGGCTTGATGCTATTGTATTTGGGTGAGTGCAATACCTTTTTCTACCAAATAAATATCTAGACAGTATCACGCTATGGGCCGCTTTTGTCTTTTTCCACATTACACTCTGAGAGCGGGTCCTTAAAGTGCCAGCACATCCTTTACATTGGTGAACACCGGATGATTGGATACGTACCGGAGCTGACTTGCTGGATACAGGCGAAGTAGTCCTCTAACTACTTACCGTGTATGCCCCGTCTCTCTCTGGTAAGAGGCTATATGTGGTGAAGGTTCTCACAAGCGTCTGTCTGCAACATACACCTGGGTGATATAACCCCGCATTCTCATGAACTGTATACCCATCAAGGCTGAATGTGGCTGTGATGTGATTCCCAGTCATTGCTGTTTTTCTTCTATGGGATTTATTGACTGTTCTACTAAGCGCGACTCCTTTCTTATCAATTTTTGTATACATCCAGCTGTATGAGTTCGCTGCTATAAGGGCGCGGGTTTTATATGTATATTTTATAGCTAATATCTATAGCCCTAATACAGCGCAAGCTGGGTTCTTCCGGAAATTTACACCCATACTAAAAGTATTCCAAACAGGTGTCACCATATTAGGGGGGGGACTTTAACATTATCATGGACCCCATTCTAGATACATCCAATGGGAAGTTTTCCATGACTTACAGAGCTCTGGCGACAATTAAAAAATTATTCCAATCTCTTTTCTTACATTACACTTGGTGAACCCTTCACCCACAAGATAAAGACTATACATACTTTTCCACCCCACACAACAAATATTCTAGAATTGACTATCTCTTTCTCAATCAAAAAGATCTTCCTTCCTTATCAGCGACCTCCATAGAACCTAGGCTGATTTCAGACCACCACCCAATCACCATTGAACAGACAAGGAGTCACTGCTCAAGGTGGTGTAATTGCCTGATGACTCACACAGGTGCATGCCCCGGCTCGCCTCCGTGAAAACTTGATAAAAGAAAAGGAATTGGCAGCACTCCAGGTTGAGTCAAAATCCAGGTTTATTGACTGGACATCCAAATATGACAATCGTGACAAGGTAGACGCGTTTCACACACTGACTGTGTGCTTAATCATTACTAATGATTAAGCACACAGTCAGTGTGTGAAACGCGTCTACCTTGTCACGATTGTCATATTTGGATGTCCAGTCAATAAACCTGGATTTTGACTCAACCTGGAGTGCTGCCAATTCCTTTTCTTTTACCCAATCACCATGACTTTATCCCTACCAGAAACCACATGCCATACCAAATTATGGAGATTAGACTCCTCCCTACTAACCAAAGAACAAGATATTGACTATATTAAGACGAATATACAAAATTTTTTTGTCAACAACGATACCCCCGATACCTCTCCAATTTCCCAATGGGAAGCACACAAGTGCACCATTCGAGGTGTTCTTCTAGCTAAGAAGGCTACTAGGAACAAAGCGAGACAGGCAGAAATGGAAAGCCTTCTTAATAAAATTTGCTCTTTAGAGTCTGCTCATAAACAATCCAGGGCAACCCAAACTTATCAGGAACTAGCTCAAACTAGAACAGCTCTGCGAGAGCTCCTGGACCGCAAGAATAAACGCCAAATAGTGCTATCACAAAAAATGTTCTATGACAGGGCTCAAAATTTCAAGCCATGAGCTACTAGCCAGGCCTTAAGAGTTACTCACCACTTGTTGCCCCACCCAAACCCCACCCTGCTCCGCCCCTAAACACGCCCTCTACATTGCAGAGCGCCCACAGCATGTCCCCTTAAATTGCAGAGCGCCCACAGCATGTCCCCTTAAATTGCAGAGCGCCCACAGCATGTCCCCTTAAATTGCAGAGCGCTCACAGCATGTCCCCTTACATTGCAGAGCGCCCACAGCATGTCCCCTTACATTGCAGAGCGCCCACAGCATGTCCCCTTTCATTGCAGAGCGCCCACAGCATGTCCCCTTAAATTGCAGAGCGCCCACAGCATGTCCCCTTTCATTGCAGAGCGCCCACAGCATGCCCCCTTTCATTGCAGAGCGCCCACAGCATGTCCCCTTTCATTGCACAGTGCCCACAGCATGTCCCCTTTCATTGTACAGTGCCCACAGCATGTCTCCTTAATTGCAGAGCGCCCACAGCATGTCTCCTTAATTGCAGAGCGATCACAGCGTGCACTTACCTGCAGCAGGCGGCTTCTCATCAATCCTGTGCGTCCTCCGTGTCTCCCGAGTCCTCCTCCTCCTCCTCGGCCAGTTACAATCGTTCGCCTTTTGGCCAATCAGGAAACACCTGTCTCCTGATTGGTCAGTAGGAGGATCAGGAGGAGGATCCCTGTGACAATAGCGAATACTCATTTGCTATTGTCACACAATGGGTGGGCTCAGGACGCAGTGCTCTGCTCCTAGAGCCCATCCTTTTCTAAAAAAGAAAGTAAAAGTAATCGCCGGCTGCTGTTAATGGCGGCGGCATGCACAGCTCGCCATCCTCAAAATTCCACTCGCAAAATGCTAGTAGGCGAGTGGAATTTTTGAGGGCTGTTCTATGAGCACAGCAACAAATGTGGTAAATTCCTGGCCAACCTATACAACCCGCAGAACACAAACCTTTCACCTCACAAAACTTCGGGCAGATCTTGCCTAATATATTCCTTTCACTCACAACACTGCCCCAACCCAATCTCCAGTGATGAGGTGCAAGCACTTGATAATCCTGTCTCAGAGCATGAATTCAAAGAGGCGATAAAACAACTTAAAACAGGCAAAAGCCCAGGCCCAGACGGATTCTCAGCAACATACTATAAAACATTCCCAAACCTCCTTAGCACACCTTTCCTTGAGGCTTTTAATTCCCTTTCCTCGCCTCCTTCCCATACACATCGACTACCGGAAGCTCACATTACAGTGATACCAAAGGAAGGTAAAGATGCCACAGCTATCACTAAATATAGGCCGATTTCATTGCTAAACATAGATATTAAAATATTCGCCAGGATTCTTGCAAACTGCTTACAACCTCTTCTACACAACCTTATTTCAAAAGATCAGGTGGGCTTCGTCCCTGGGAGGGAGGCGAGGGACAATACTATTAAAGCCCTTAACATATATCATTGGTTAACCTCCAACAAACAACAAGGTTTCTTCCTATCACTTGACGCCGAGAAGGTGTTCGACAGGTTGGCCTGGGATTACCTTTCAGCTGTTCTTCGACACTTGGGTCTGCATAACAGAATGCTTTCCTTTATTATGTCCGTATATGCTTCCCCGAGTGCCCAAATTAGGGTCAACGGCCACCTGTCGGACGCCTTCTCCAAAGGCAACGGCACGAGACAGAGTTGTCCTCTCTCTCCAATTCTGTTCGTGCTCACACTGGAACCATTGCTGAGATGCCTAAAAGCCAATCCAAACATTAAAGGCATTACCACTGAGAAACAAACATTCAAACTCGCTGCATTTGCAGATGACATCTTGATTTTTCTCAGAGAACCCCATATCTCTATCCCTAATTTACTTGCTGATTTCGACTTATTCCAGAAATTATCCAATCTAAAAATTAACCTCAATAAGTCCCAAGCTTTAAATGTCTCCCTCCCAGCTGCCATAGTCCAACAGTGCAAATCTAACTTTCCTTTTAAATGGGAACTGAAAATGATTAAATACCTAGGGATCAACCTCACTACGAATTTAGCTAATCTCTTTGAGGAGAACTTCATACCAGCATTAAAAACCATCTCGGAAGACCTACACAAATGGAGCAACTCCTATTTTTTTTCATGGTTTGGGAGGGCAGCTCTGATAAAAATGAATATCCTTCCGAGACTCCTTTTCCTCCTTCAAACCATCCCCATTACACTTCCCCCCTATTTTCTTCTCACAATTTAAATCCTCATGCCTTAAGTTTCTATGGCATCGAAAGAAAGCTAGAGTTAGTTTTGACCAATTAACCAGACCCAAACAAAAAGGGGGCATAGGACTCCCCAACCTTCAACACTACTTGGGCATGCCACCTAGCAAGAATTGTTGACTGGAATATCCACTCCAAAATCAAAGATTGGGTGGCTCTGGAAGCCTCCTTTAGCCCACTTGCACTAGAAACCACCCCTTGGATCCTCTTTTGCTTTGTTCCTCAATCCCTGAAGGAACACCCACTAATTGCTCCGACATTATCCTGCTTTAAAACTGCCTGTAAGAGGTTTCAACTATCTTCTAAAACCATTGATGACAACCCAGCTTTCACTCCTTACTTATCTAAAACATTGCTACATAGCTTTTGGCCGCTCTCACACCTTCAAATTCAACACCTTTTCACGAATGGTGATTTTCTTGATCCAATCAGCAGTGTCTCGCTCACAGTAGCCAAATCATTCCCACCAAAATTATATCAACAAATCAGACAATTTATTAAAGACAGAAATCGCAACAATCAATTGACCTGGCCTCTTTCCTCTTTTGAATCTTTATGCTCCCAAACCCTGCCCCAGAACCATATAATAGCCATAATATACAAAATGTTTTTTTGAAAAAACCTCTTCCAAATCAGGAAGAGCCTGCCATAAATCGGAAAGTGATCTAAATTTAGACCTCTGAGAGAGAGACTGGGAACGCATATTTACCATTGCTCATAAAGGGTCAATTAACGTTAACAAACAAGAAAACAACTATAAAGTACTAACAAGGTGGTACAGAACACCAACGACTCTTCATATATTTAATCCCACTATATCTAACACATGCTGGCGTGTACCCAAGAACCGGGCACTATGCTTCACATTTGGTGGTCCTGCCCACGCATACAATCTTTTTGGAAACCGGTACACCAGATTACATCCCAAGTAACCTCGCAATCCATGGAATACACTCCCGCACGCCTATTGCTACACCATTCTAACTTACCAACTAACACTTACTGCAAGTCCCTCTCAATCCACATGTTTAACGCAGCAAAACTCTGTATCCCTCTAAACTGGGGTTCCTGCCATGCTCCCTTGCTAGAGGAATGGTTTAAGAAAATAAACAAAATTGCTGAAATGGAGGAACTTATTCATATTGCACACGACACGCCATCAAAATTTTATGACACCTGGGCCCGTTGGACACATTTTCGTTCTTCAATCCTGTTCTCCACCACGATGCAACCTAACATTAGCCAAAACACAGACTAGAGAATATCACCCTTTGTTAGCTTATCCAGATATTATACATGTCGGTCAACAAGACAACACGCTAGATAGAGTGAGAGATGGAACTATCCCCCCCCTAACCCAGGGTTGTGTGGGGATATTCCGACCCTCCTTGTCTCTAACATTAAATATTTACTCTTATCCACAGACATGGTATGCAGTAACTTTACATAGCCTTCTGCCCACGCTTTCACACTTTAGCAACCATTTCAGATCCTGCTTACTTACCTGGTATATACTCCGATATCTTTATATGCCCTTCCCTACCCTTACCCCTCTACGTGCTTTACATGGATTTCTTTCCAGAATTTAGGAAAATAGGCTCTTTATAAGTATATATTTGGGTTTAAGAGTGTTACTTTAAAGATGCATTTTGTCATTTTCCTGCAACATGTTGATGTTTCCTGTTTTACATTGTATTCGTTTATTTTCAATAATATCTTTTATGGGAAAAGATATAATAAAATATTTACAAAAATGTGAGGGGTGTACTCACTTTTATGAGATTTTTACATGAGAAAAAGAGGATATCGATTCCCCGAATATCATGTCTCCACAAGAAAAGAACAAAGCGGGATTTTCTAGGTACCTTGGGTATGTAAATGTATACAAAGGATATGTTAAAAAAATATATATTTTTATTAAATAAATTTCAATTAAAATCATTAACACATAGTGTCTCTATCCAGCAATCCATATCCAGAGAATATAACAACAAAAAATTAGTATATGAAGGAAATAGAAACATACATATATGCATAATACGCTGAATCAACCAGACAACAAACGAAGACATGAAACTAATCAGGTAAGTATATTATAGGTATAAGGGGATTTTTGAGGTAAGGGAGAAGGCACTGCTTACCATAGAAGGGGTGTATCAGATATCCGCTGCAGCGAAAGGTCCCATCAAACAAGGCACTCTCCCCGGCAGACACAGGGAAAATTAACCTAGATAGTATTGTAGAATCACAAGGTAAGATAGTGTAACATAATATAGAAAGAAGAGAAGGACCAGGCATATCACAATTTGTGAATTGCTTGTGGTTATACTAAGTGTGTAACTAACCTTGAAAGCAGTATGGCTATGTGTCTACGAAGCAGGGTGTAGTTTCGGACAAGGTACTTATAATCCTGTCCAAGGTGAGAGGTACCGCAATACAGTTAGAACAATTAGGGAGCAAAAAACAACAAACAATATTCCTGTCAGGAGTTGATAGAAAAACAGCTCTACTGACCTCCCAAAACTCCAGCAGGAATTAGATCACGGCTAAAGTTCCACAAAGGGAAGGAGAGAAGAGAGGATAAAAGGTAGAGGTAAGTACTCATATATATTTTTACAAAAGTAAGTACATCCCTCACATTTGAGTACAAAGACAAGTGTGTCTTGCCTAGAGTCAAGCGTTGTGGTAGGAATGTCATGGTCTGGGGCTGCATGACTGCTGCAGACACTGGGGAGCTACAGTTCATTGAGTGAACCATGAATGCCAACTTGTACTGTGACATACTGAAGCTGAGCATGATCCCCTCCCTTTGGAGACAGGGCCGCAGGGCAGTATTCCAACATTCCAAGAGGACCACTACCTTGCTAAAGAAGCTGAGGGAAAAGGTGATGGACTGGCTAAGCATGTCTCCAGACCTAAACCCTATTGAGCCTCATGTTGGGCATCCCCAAATGGAAGAAGGAGGAGCGCAAGGTCTCTAACATCCACCAGCTCCGTGATGTCGTCATGGAGGAATGAAAGAGGACTCCAGTGGCAACCTGTGAAGCTCTGGTGAACACCATGCCCAAAAGGGTTAAGGCAGTGCTGGAAAATAATGGTGGCCACACAAAGTATTGACACTTTGGGCCTAATTTGGAAATTTTAACTTAGGGGTGTACTCACTTTTGTTGCCAGCTTTGTAGACATTAATGGCTGTGTGTTGAGTTATTTTGAGGGGACAGCAAATTTACACTGTTATACAACCTGTTCACTCAATACTTTACATTGTAGCAAAGTGTCATTTCTTCATTGTTGTCACATGCATGAAAAGATATAATAAAATATTTACAAAAACGTGAGGGGTGTGTTCTCATTTGGTGAGATACTGTATATATGTGTGTGTGTGTGTGTGTGTGTGTGTGTGTGTGTGCTTAGGAACTAGGATGAGCGAAATAATTTACTTTCCACTCACTAGCATCACCACCCCTGTATAGAGTCAAACTAATTTACTATGCTAGCAGACAATCAGTTTTGCACTATCAGACCTGCACCTTTGGTTGTTCTACAGCAGAATAAGGGGGTCGAGTTTATGATAAAGGCTGTGTTAACCACTTAAAGTGGTTGTAAACCGCTGCACTTTTTTTTTTCTTACCTGCAAGGCAAAGGCATAATGTGCTAATATGCATCACAAAATAGCACATTATGTTAAACTTACCTGAAAACGAAGCGTTCCAGCGATACCATCGCTGGAGGCAGCGTCCATCTGTACCCGGTTCGCGTCGCTGGCTCTGTGACTGGCCAGAGCCACGGTGACATCACTCCTGCACATGCGCGTGGGAGCCGCCAAGAAATGACACGGGTGGCCATTCCTTCAGAGCGCATGCACCAGTAACGTAACTGGCTGCTAGCTCAATAAATATCTCCTAAACGGTGCATGTTTAGGAGATATTTACAGTACCTATTGGTAAAACTTACAGATGGAAGCCTTTTTCTGAAACATGTTGTTTACAAGTTAAAACCAGTATTTTTTGCTAGAAAATTACTTAGAACCCCCAAACATTATATATATATATATATATATATATATATATATATATATATATATATATATATATATATATATATATATATATATATTATATATATATATATATATATTTTTTTTTTTTTAGCAACAACTCTGGAGAATAAAATTGTGGTCATTGCAATATTTTTTTGTCACGCGGTATTTGCGCAGCGGTCTTTTAAACACATGTTTTTTTGGGGGGGAAAAAATACATTTCACTGCATTTAAAAAAACGAAACAGTAAAGTTAGCCACATTTTTTTGTATATTGTGAAAGATGATGTCACGCCGAGTAAATGGATACCTAACATGTGACGTTTAAAATTGCACACACTTGTGAAATGGTGACAAACTACAGTACTTAAAAATCTACGTAGGCGACGCTTTAAAAATTTTTAACGGGTATCAATTTAGAGTTACAGAGGAGGTCTTTTTCTAGAATTATTGCACTCGCTCTGGCAATCACAGTGATACCTCACGTGTGGTTGGAACACTGTTTTCATTTGCGGGCGCGACTTACGTATGGGTTTACTTTTGTGCGCAAACTCACGGCAAAGGTGGCACTTTAACATTATTTTTTTTCCTATTTATTTAATTACATTATTTATTTTTAGCACTGTTTTAAAAAAAAATAATAATCTGGTCACTTTTTTGATGTCACAAGGAATATAAACATCCCTTGTGACAGTAATAGGCAGTGACAGGTACTCTTTATGAAGGGATCGGGGGTCTAAAAGGTCCCAGACCCCTCCACTACTCTTCAAAGTAATCAAAATGCTGAAATCTGCATTTTTACATACAGACAGTTTTTTAAAATTGGCACCGTTAGCAGCCGAGTAAACTGGAAGTGACGTTGTGACATTGCTTCCGGGTTACAACATTGGAGACGGGTGGGAGGGAATACCTGGGCAGAGCCACAGAAGGCGGCGGGAGGGGGGGGTCGTCCCCTCCCACTTGCTGGGATCAGGGCCATCTTTAACAGAGTTGTATAAAGTACTCGAAACCCATACTTGAGTAAAAGTACAAGTGCTCGATCAAAAAGTGACTTGAGTAGAAGTGGAAGTGCTCCATCAAAAAGTGACTTGAGTAGAAGTACTGAAGTATTCAACATTTTTTGTACTTAAGTATTGCAAGTGTTTTTTTTTTAAAATTTTGCTACTCAAGTACTGAAAGTAAAAGTACAAGTACTGTGTTATGTAGTTATTAAAGAAAGAAGTCAAAAGTTTGAACATCATATTGTTTTTTTATCATTTCAAATGCAGATTTTATTTATACATACAGTAGCATTTATTTTCGTATGCGCTGATAATACACATGTTTTGAGCTTCGTGAAACCTGCCATCTACTGTTCTGGCAGTGGTAATTTTTATAATTGTAACGAGTAACTATGCAGCACAAAAAAAAAAATATTGGAGTAGAAGTATTGAAATCATTGAAAAAATGTAGTGAAGTAAAAGTGGAAGTAGGAGAAAAAAATTCTACTCTAGGAAAGTACAGATACCGCCTTTCGGTACTTAAGTACAGTAGTGAAGTAGTTCTACTTAGTTACTATACATCTCTGGTCTTTAACACAGGGCAAAAGGGGAAACTGCCCCGGGCCTAGCAATTGTTGTGGGGCCCAAAGCAGCTGCCCCTTGACCCAGGCACTGTCCCATAAATAGATGATACGTGCATTTGGTAGGGCCCGAGAAAATATTTGCCCAGGGTCCAATCAATACTAAAGACGGCCCTGGCTGGGATAGCGGCCGAGTGGCTGCTGAGCCGCATCAGCTGTTATCTCCTAAAAGCCGTCTGCTGACTCTATAAAACTGTACCGGGTTGATGCTGCAGGCATCATTCCAGTACAACCACTTCTGCAAGCCGACGTACAAGTACGTCGGTTTGCGGGAAGTGGTTAATACAGTTTAGATTGAATTACCTAATCCCTAGGGGTTTAGGATACCATGAATATAAATGTCAAAACAAAATCTATCACATTAATAATAAAAATAATATATAGTATACTAATTATCACATGATAATTTACCAATAAAACCATTGATGCTGAATTTGGAATCACATCCCGGGAAAGCTGCTTATGTGTCCTGATGATCGTAAGGTCTTGAGAGTAAGATTGACAATCGGTAGATCTGTAATCTGTGAAGAGAGATAGATCCATTTACTCTCTGGACCTCCCTTTTTATTTCAAAAATTACCTTCTCTAGGGACCAGTCTAGAGAGTGTAGTTTAAAACATTTACTCACACCTGATTGGGGAGTAATGTTACCGCATGACTAAAAACCATTTTTATTTATTGATTGCCTTTATATTTGATAGTAATTTCTTTTGCATGTGTGCGCTATTTTTTGTAAATATGCATGTTGCTTGGTTCATAGCTGCACCAGCTTTAGAAATGCATGTTCAGGGTGTGCCCCCCCAGCTCCTTGTTGTTTGTAATGTATTCGGTCTGTCCAGACTCTGGGGTTGAGCACCCCACCCTCCCACACCTGTACTCTATCAGTGTCCACTAGCTAGCAGATATAGGAGGAGTCCCTTCTAGTGCAGTTGCACATCTCTCCCAGTAAGGAGTAAGTATCTCCAATGGTTTGAGAGGCTGGATTCATCCTTGTTTTTATGGATAGTGTAGGACCCACTGACAATGGGGTACTTTGACGTAGTGGTGGGCTTGAGCACGATATGGCCATATGGTGGGACTAAATCCCCATTTTTATTTATTGATTGCCTTCATATTTGATAGTCATTTCTTTTTCATGTGTGCGCTATTTTTTGTAAATAGGCATGTTGCTTGGTTCATAGCTGCACCAGCTTTAGAAATGCATGTTCAGGGTGTGCCCCCCCCCCCCCCCAGCTCCTTGTTGTTTGTAATGACTAAATGTTTACTCAGTCAGTGGTTTCACCTGTCCACTAGATGACGGATCGGATATAATATTTTTAACCCAGGGTTAATCTAGATATGTAATCTTTCCCACAATCAGATGTACTGTATACGTGCAATCCCCAGTAGGTGTTTTATTTGTGATATTACTCTTTAATGCACTATGATTTTAATCATGTGATATTTGTGATAGAGGTGTCATTTATCCAGAGATCAATTTTATTATGGATTAATTATGCCTTTTCTCTGTATAAATATTGGACCATAAATTTAACCATCTTACTTCTGAGTCATACTGTATATTGTAAAAAAAAAAAACATAGCACTTCCCTATTTTCAAAATCACAATAGTACAAAAGTATGGTAACATAATTCTTGTCATCATTAAGTCCTTTTAGATATTATATCTTTCATACACTATATTACCAAAAGTATTGGGACGCCTGCCTTTACACATACATGAACTTCAATGGCGTCCCAGTATTAGTCGGTAGGGATCAATATTGAGTTGGCCCACCCTTTGCAGCTATAACCGCTTAATTTCTTCTAGGAATGCTGTCTGCAAGGTTTAGGAGTGTGTCTATGGGAATGTTTAACCATTCTTCCAGAAGCTCATTTCTGAGGTCAGAAACTGATGTGGAATGGTTTGAGCAAAGATATTTGAATTCTCAGTGTCTGGAAGTTGCAAGCAAAAAGTGACTGGGTTGATTTTGAAAGGTCCCACAAACTTTTGGCCCATTTTTTTCAGATGGAACATATACTTTCACATCTTTGATTGGTAACCAAACTTTGTCACCAACATGAAATGTAGGAAGTGATCTTCAATCTGTCAGCAGTATTTTTGTAGCATTCCAGAAACTCCTTCAAAATCTCAATCAATTTCTCCTAAATCTCGGGGCGATGTAGTTAATCTGTTGGTAACAGCAGGAATTGGAATGAAGATAGGGAAATAAGGAATATAAATGATACCTGGTGTTTAGGAAGAGAAGGACTTTGAGCTATGTTTAGAATTGTTATAAGAAATTCTGCCAGAGGAAGATAGTCTACCCAGTTATCCTGAAGATAACAGACAAAACATTGAAGGCATTGCCCCAGAGTTTGATTGGTCTGAACATTAAGCATGGTACGAAGGTCATTTTTTTTTTTTGTTCAATACGGCAGGCTTAACAAAAAAAAATGAGGAGCTTGCGAGTAGCTCACTGTACTATGTGATGTTAGTACAGCGATTTCCCCGCTGGTTTGCCAGTATGCCGGTTTGACAGAAGCCATACTTTAGGTTGGCTTCTGTCAGACAGGCTGCTGTACACACTGGCCGAATGTCAGACGGTTTCTGCCTGTGTGTAACAGCCTTTATACCAGGGATGAAAACCAAAGGACAGATTATTGTAATACCTAATGCAGTACCTAATGCAGAGCAAAAGTTTTTCTAGAATTTTGAGGTAAACTGCAGTCCTCTGTCTGACACTACAACATCAGTTCCGCAGTTTGTTCAGCAGTGGTTACCCTTTTAACTGGTATAAAATGAGCCATCTTAGTGAGACAGTCGACAACTACCACTATGGTGGTCATTTATTTTAAGGGAGGTAAATCAACCACTAAGTCCATAGAAATTGACCCACACTGTCTCTATGGAACAGGGAGTGGCTGGAGCAACCCCAAAGGAGAAGACCGAGGTGTCTTATTGCATGCATAGGTCTGGCATGAGACCACATTGCTTTTGACATCATTCTTGTAACAAGGCCACCGAAAGGAACGTGATAAAAATTCTGCTGTCTTAAAAACCCCAAAGTGCCCAACAGGTTTGGAGTCATGAACCAACATGATGTCTTCTACCCAATCAGATTCAGGTACATAGAGATGATGCCCTTGAATCCAAAAGCCATTCTTTTAGGCAAGATTAATGTCCTTAGGACGATGATTGTGTCATTATACTCATCTTTGAGAAGATTCAAGAATGTCTTAGAATGTGTGGCCCCTTGTTAGTTCGTTTGAGGCAGGATCATACGTTCATAGGTGCTTTCCTGAAGGGGGCCAGACAGTATCCATGATAAGGAGGTAGCCGTACCATTTTTTGATCCAGGTCGATAAGAGATAATAAGATTGAACCTGGAAAAGAACAGCAACCAATGTGCTTGTCTGGAAGACAATCTCTCTGCAGAACAAATTAATTCTAGATTTTTATGATCAGTGAGAACAGTTATAGGATATATTATGCCCTTAGCCCCTTCCAGCAGATGCCTCTATTCAGAAGAAGCTTTCTTAATTTGTTATTTCTATTTGTTTTTGTGTTGGCAGTTTTATTTTTGTTTCTAGACAGTCTCTGCTCTAATAAATAATCGCTAATAAACCTATGAGGTTTTCACTCCATTGGTTCACATCCAGAACCTGAACTGAGCCATAATATAGATGGTTTTTTAGGTTTCCAACAGGGGCCGAAAACATTATACAATCAACTGATTGAATTGATTGCACCACCTATGGGCCTTATATAGGTCCTTTCAAGTAACATTGTGATCTTTCATACATACAATTTGGCCCCCATTAGGTCATTAGAGATCATCAGGTTTAGGTTATTTTGTGCTGGATGTGTTTTGTTAATATTCCTTAATTACCAGCAACTCCTTATTCCCATTGTTAGTATGAGAAACCAATGCGCTACCAAAATTATGATGGAAAAAAGAGGGAGGGACTGAAGTGAAAACGACCAGGTGACCCTATCAGACAGCAGCCAATCCCTATAGTGTCTCCACATATAAATCAATTTAAAATACAATCATGGATATGCGCTATCACAAAGAGGTCTGCACCTGTATATTAGCGTGGTATATATAAATATATAAAAATCTTGATGAACATAACATTACAAATAAACGAAAAATCACAATGATATATCACACCTGTGATAAAGTGCATAAAATATTGTGAAGCAATAAATAAAATTTAAAAAATCCATAAATGTGAATCATGCTACACTATGGAGATCTACTGTTTCCTTTCTTTGTGAGCTGAGCTTTACCAGCCTTTGAGCCATTTCTCTGTCCCAATTGCTTAGAAGGAGAATATCTGGTCTTTCTGATTCCAGCTGACCTCCACCTGCCAATGAACCTCTTGGTCGGGAGTAACATATATATATATACAGTATATGCATTTGCTTCTATCCATTAAGGACCATTGCATGTGGTGGAGGACATCGGTTTGCTATGTAACTACACTTGGAGACACTGTGATTTTTTTTGGATACTATCACTATCACTTTGATTTTTTATTATTAAGTATCCAGAACTTTATTAACCACTTGCCTACTGTGCACTTAAACCCCCTTCCCATCCAGGCCAATTTTCAGCTTTCAGCGCTCTCACAATTTGAATGACAATTGCGTGGTCATGCTACACTGTACCCATATGAAATTTTTATCATTTTTTTCACACAAATAGAGCTTTCTTTTGGTGGTATTTAATCATCTCTGGGTTTTTTATTTTTTACAAAAAAAAAGAAAAAAGACAGAAAATTTTGAAAAAAAAAACGTTTTTCTTATTTTCTGCGAGTAAATTTTGAAAATAAACTCTTCTCCTTCACTGATGTGCGCTGATGAGGCGGCACTGATGGGCACTGATAGGCTGCACTGATGGGCACTGATGAGGTGGCACTTATGGGCACTGATGAGGTGGCACTTATGGGCACTGATGAGGTGGCACTTATGGGCACTGATGAGGAGGTACTAATATGCCGCACTGATGAGCACTGATAGGCGGCACTGATAGGCGGCACTGATGAGCACTGATAGGCGGCACTGATGAGCACTGATAGGCGGCACTGCTGGGCACTGAGAGGTGGCACTGCTGGGCACTGAGAGGTGGCACTGCTGGGCACTGAGAGGCGGCACTGACGGGCGGCACTGATGGGCACTGATGGGCACTGGCGGATGGCACTGATGGACACTGATGGGTGGCACTGATGAGCACTGATGGGCGGCACTGATGAGCACTGATGGGCAGCACCATCAGTGCCCCCACTCAGTGCCCATAGTGCTGCCAGTCAGTGCTCATCAGTGCCTAGATGAGCAGGCATTGATGGGCACTGACTGACAGCACTATGGGCACTAATTGTGGGCATTGATGGGGGGCACTGATGGCGGGCACTGTGGGCACTGAGGGTATGTTTTTTTACCTCTAGTAATCAGGGCACTGGTGATCGGTGCCCTGATTACATTTGTTCTGTGTCCCCGGTGCTGGGCAGCTCTCCCTCCTTCCTCACACTGCAGTCTCGGTGTGAGGAAGGAGCGCTGGTGATGAGAGATGATCTCATATGTTTACATATGAGATCATCTCTCATTGGACGATCCGATCACGTGGTGAAGGGCCGCTGTGATTGGCCATTCACCACGATCTGTGATCGGCTGTGTCCAAGGGACACGGCCGACACAGATTTTCCCCGATGCGCGCTCGTATATGCGTGTATAAAGACGGCCTCCCGAAAATGTGAGTCCGCTCTGCAGCCGTATATAGGCTGTAGCGCGGATGGGAAGTAGTTAACACTTTTATGAGGCACTAAGGTTGACTCACATGAATATTTATTTTTTGAATGAAGTATTTATTTTTGCACATAGATTTTGAGGATAATCTTGTATTTTGGATATTTATTTATTATCCCTACTTTGAAAAATATTTTCGCTCTTTATCTGTTTTTTTTAATTAATTTTTATCCACGCTTGACATGATTCACATTTATAGATTTTCTTATTCCCATTGTCATCATTTTCAGCTGAAGATGTTAAGTGAAAGAAATAAGCACAAGGATGAAACTGCATCTTGTCTTCTCCTCACTGATAAAGGATAGCTCCCATGGCAGAATCTGAAGCATCCACTTCCACGATAAAAGGTAGTTTGGGATCCGGATGTACCAATATTGGTACAAAAGCGAAAAGAGTATTTAGTTTACTAAAGGCAGTCTATGCCTCAGGTGGCTACACAAAGGCATTTCTTTTTTCGTTGGCTGCATAATTGGTTCTTTCACCTTTAGAGAAGTTTCTTATGAATTTTCTGCAGAAGTTAGCAAATCAACAAATCATTGTCCCTAATTTACTTAAAATTTCCTTAACGTTTCTAAGAGCCTGTTTGTGACTTGCTTATTTACTTTTCCAGCTGGTCGGTGGGAGGCTCTCTATTGCTATAGCTACTAGTCTTCAACCCTGACCCCTGACAAAATAATCACTCCCATCATGGAGACCGCTATGGCAACTGCTGTGGCTCCTTCCAGGTAGCAAAAATTTAAAAAAGCTAATTTCTTAATAAATTAGAACCATGTGTATTCTGCTCCATGTTTTTGGCAATGAGCGTATATTGATTGGTTTATGGCAGGCATGTCCAACCTGCAGCCCGGGGGCCACATCCGGCCCGGAACCCCAGGCAATGCGGCCCACTGCCCCTTGACAGTTTTTTTTTTTTGTTGGGGAGGAAGGAAGTTGGGTCGGGGGCATGGCCACAGTGGCTTCTAATTAACGGTAGGCAGAAACTGCCTCGGAGGGGAGGAGGGGGTGGGGGGGAGCATGTGCAGTGTTTCTGACTTGTACCACCATGACCACTTCAAATCACTGAAGTGGTCATGGTGGTTAGAGTGTTCGTTTAATATCTCTCAGAAGAAGTAAACCTCTGTATACTGATTCCATTTCATTTGATCATCCTCTAGTTGTGTTAAATTAGTGGGGGGTGTGCGGCGGTGCAAGAAGGGCGCGGCAGCATTTTATTACTTATAAACCTTAACTATAGTATATATTTTATATGTAGCCCGAGAAAATTTCTCTATACACAATGTGGCCCAGAGAAGCCAAAAGGTTGGACACCCATGGTTTACAGGAACGCCTAGTGTCTGCAAACTATGGGATCTAAAGTATTTATAGAATGTTTATTTATTTATTTTATACTAGTAATGGCAGCGACTGGCGACTTTAGCAGGACTGCAATATTGCGGCAGCCTATCGGACACTAACTCACACTTTGTGGGAACCAGTGACACAAATACAGCTATCAGTGCTAAAAATATGCACTGTCACTGTACTAATGACACTGGCTGGGAAGGGGTAAACATCTAGGGCGATCAAAGAGTTAACTTTGTGCTTGGCTAGTGTTTTTGTGTACACAGTGTGCTGCTTTCACTAGGCAAAGAGATTGACTTTAGTTCCTTCCTTGCACAGACACATGCTCTGTGGCATATCTGACAGAGGGGAAGGGACAGATTCTATCTCACTTCTCTGTGTTTTACTGATGATCGGCGGGTACCAGAGGACATTGAGTCCCCGGGAACTGCAGATTGGCTTCTGCTGTGAGTTAGCAGAGCAGAAGCAGCCAGCCAGCAGCGCCTGCACGCATGCCCCCTGCAGACAGGAGTGCAGAATCACTTATATATACATGATCCTGCGCACAGCTGCCATCCTGTAGCAGTAAGCCCAGGTTCACACTGCTCCAACATGAAAGTCGTGCGACTTCCGATCTGACTTTGCCCTGCAACTTCAGTCCGACTTTGATCCAACTTAATGTGACGTTTTACACTCTTTGGCATTTAAGTTAGAGATCGACCGATTATCGGCAACACCGATATATTGGGGGTCGATCTGCACTTTCCCTGATATATCGGAATCGGCCTTTGGATTTACCGATATTGCCGAAGTTTTCGTGACGTCATTGCGTATGTTGCGCGCACACATACTGCCTTTTAACACCAACTCTCACGCTTGCGCGGCCCATATGTGACATCATTTCACCGCGCGCTACACACGTTCCCTGCCTTAAGACCGCCTCCCAAGCCTTGGACAGCCTTGTGCGCAGCCAGCTGCAGTCCGATCCGGTCATGGTTGCAGCCATCCACCCACAGGCTCTGGCCTCAGCCACCCACCACAAGGTGCCAGCCGCCAGCCATCCGACCCACAACAGAACAGGGTGCCAGCCGGCCAGCATCCAGCCACTCACTCCACAACAGGGTTCCAGCAAGCAAACCAGCCACCCAGATGACACCAAGCAAGCCACCCGCCACCTTGACCACAGTGTTCCAGCAAGCCAGCAGCCACCCACAATAGGCCAGGGTGAGTGAGTGACACCAAGCCAGCCACCCACACAACAGGTTGACCCCAAGCCAGTCACCCAGCACAGTGGTCCAGCAAGCCAGCCACGGCACCCACCACAGTGTTCCTGCAAATAAGCCACCCACAACAGGGTGACCCCAAGCCAGCCACCCAGCCATCATAGTGTTCCAGCAAGCCAGCCACCCACCACAGTGTTCCTGCAAGCCAGCCACTGCACCCACCACAGTGTTCCTGCAAATGAGCCACCCACAACAGGATGACCCCAAGCCAACCACCCAGCCATCATAGTGTTCCAGCAAGCCAGCCACCCACCACAGTGTTCCTGCAAGCCAGCCACCCGCAATAGGGTGACACAAAGACAGCCACCCACCACAGTGTTCCTGCAAGCCAGCCACCCACAACAGGGTGACACAAAGACAGCCACCCACCACAGTGTTCCTGCAAGCCAGCCACCCACAACAGGGTGACCCCAAGCCAGCCACCCAGCCACCACAGTTTTCCAGCAAGCTAGCCACCCACAGCAGGGTGACCAAAAGACAGCCACCCACCACAGTGTTCCTGTAAGCCAGCCACCCACAACAGGGTGACACAAAGACAGCCACCCACCACAGTGTTCCTGCAAGCCAGCCACCCACAAAAGGGTGCCACCAAGCCACCCAAACTGTCAGGCATCAGCCACCGACCCACAAGGGTGCCAGCAACTCAGCAAGCCACCCACACTGCCAGGCGTCAACCACCAACCCACACTGCCAGGCGTCAGCCACCAACCCACAAGAGGGTGCCAGCAAGCCACCCACACTGTTAGCCATCAGCCACCAACCCACAACAGGGTTCCATCAAGCAACCCCCACTGCCAGGCATCAGCCACCAACCCACACTGCCAGGCGCCAGACACCATCCCACAAGAGGGTGCCAGCAGCAAGTCACCCACACTGCCAAGCGTCAGCCACCAACCTACAACAGGGTGCCATCAAGCAACCCACACTGCCAGGTGTCAGCCACCAACCCACACTGCCAGGTGTCAGCCACCAACCCACAAGAGGGTGCCAGCAAGCCACCCACACTGCCAGGCGTCAGCCACCAACCCACAACAGGTTGCCATCAAGCAACTCACACTGCCAGGCGTCAGCCACCAACCCACAAGAGGGTGCCAGCAAACAACCCACACTGCCAGGCATCAGCCACCAACCCACAACAAGGTGCCATCAAGCAACCCACTCTGCCAGGCATCAGCCACCAACCCACAACAGGGTGGCAGCAACTTTAGCAAGAAATTTTTTTAATCTTCTTTGTCTCTTTCAAATTGAAATGGAGATGGATGAGGAGAGGAAAAGTAAAAGTGTGGTCTGGGACTATTTCTCGTCTTAACCTTCTCCAGGAAAAGCAGCAGTGTGCAACACATGTACAAACAACATAAGCATGGGATCAGTAACTTCAAAAAACAAAAATACGTCAAATCTTTGGGCCCATCTCAGTGTTCATCATATTGAACTATATCATGCAGCACAGAAAAGACAAAATGAATATCAATGTGATTTTGAAATACCTCCTCCACTATCCCAGGCAACAATAACAGATATGTTTCTGGAAAAAAAAAAAACAGGTTTCACTGTCTAGATTCAGATTGAAGCTCCCAACTGCTGGACAGAATAATCACAGAGATGATTATTATCACTGATAACCAGCTGATAACCAGCCTCCCCACTAGGGTTTATATGAGTCTCCATACTTCACTGGTTATTATATGTATACTCTTAAATTGATTTTATGTTATATATATTTTCTAGACATGTTTGAGTGCATCTACTCCTGAAGAGTTAGTTATGACTCACTAAACACGTTGAGTTAGAAATATGCTTTTTATCTACTATACTACATTAAAATTGTTATTTCCAAGCATGTATACCATTGTGTATTGCAGATATGTATGTATGGCATATGCATATGCAGTTTTACTCTATATCATAATCTTTTTCATTTTCAATACATTTTCTACTATATTACTATATTTACTTTTATTTACCTTACTACAAATGGCCAATTGTGTTCACCTCACTCAAAGTCCCAGGGCTATATTCTCCTTTTGTTTTATGCAATATTTAGGGATGGAGGTGTATCACTGGCAGGACCGGACCTTTTTTAATTGATTATTCTGGATGAGTGTCCAATATAGATGTTAATGGGGGACCCCACACCAAAAAAAAAGTGTGGGATTCCCCCTAAAAAATATATACCAGATCCTTATCCTTTGATCCCACAATCCTGGTTCAATGGTTGTGGGGTGCTTATCAAAATTTGGAATCTCCCTTAATCAAAAAGGTGGCCCCCAAAGACCATTCCACTTTCCCAACACCATGTGAATGAATAAGGGGTACATAGTATCTCTACTCATTCACACAAAAAAAGTGAAAAATGACAAATGTAAAGACGTACCCATCCTTTTATCAACTTATTAAAAAAAATAGAAAATCCTATGATGTTAATCCATAATCATTCACATCATCCAGCAATGCAGATCCTCGTCAATCACAATGAACGGTGACTGCCAAAAGAAAAAGCTGCTGACTGAAAGATGTCTCTATTGCTGCACTTTCCCTTGAATGACATCTCCTGATAAGAGTAAACAAATGGACAGGGTCTCGAAGGTAGGGTTGTCACCTCATCCCATTAATCCAGGACACATATTAATTACACAGGTTCTGTGGCTGATTAAGGTAGTATCTAAAACTCAGTGTCTTATATGCATTATATTAGCCTCAGAACCTGTGTAATTAATATGTGTCATGGTTTAAAGGGATGATGTGGCAACCCTACTCCAAGGTCATGTCATTGCCAAAAAATAGCCATGGTGGTTATATTTGAACAATATCATTGCTCAAATATGGAACTTTGGCCATATTTGGTTAGTACTGTCAGCGTCAAGCACGCAAAAAGTCCAGCTCTTGGGCGAAAGCCTGAATAGCAAAAGTTTGGTCTGGATCTGCCCGAATCTAGACCTCATCCCCAATAGTGTCGGTAGGACAAGCAGCAGACAGTGTATCACAAACAATTAATTACTGCTGGTGCTAAATTTATGTGAAAGTATCTGCAGGCTAATACTCTATCAACAATGTCATCTAGACAACATATTTGTCTTCACAGACAGATAAGGATAATTAATCTGACAGTTTTAGCAAGGGTTTCAATCATTCTCCCCCTTATCAAATCAAAACACTTTTTCTTTTATATAGAGGTTTATCATCTACTCAATCTCCCCATCAGTTCCTAGTTATGATCCTTTTGTTGTTATAAAAGTAGAACAAATAGCTGTGGATTGAGGACTTATTTCTGTAACAGGCTGAAGGCTGCATTTTACTACTTACTGGAGACTACTGGTGCTCTGTGACCATATTCCACTACTGTAAAAAAAAAACAAAATAATCAGGAGGACAACAATAAATGCTAAACCATTGTCACTGTCAGATCTAAGGATTAAAAAGTGAGAGTGGACAAGGAGAACTTTTAGCAACCACCTCGGTTATTTTTTTAATACTGTTCATCAGGTATTTCACCCTGGATCAAGTGAAAATGGTGCAGTATTAAATGGAGAAATGAATTTAGAGTTATAAAGAAGAGACCTAAGAGGAGGAAAGTGGTGTAAGACTGGATCCCAGTTATGCAATGCCAGACATTGCATGTGATTTACACTGCATTGCTGTGCACGTCACATGCAATGTCTGTGTGATGCAAATTCAGCCATACAGTTTGTATGGGTGAAATCAGGGCCGGACTGGCCTACCGGGATACCGGGAAATTTCCCGGTAGGCCGCCGGCCCTGGGGCCGCTTTGAGATGTGGCCAGTCCACTGCACTCGATTCTATGGTATGCGGCCAGCCGATGTGAGCGGCATGACGTCATATCCGGCCGGCGGGCGGGCGGCGGCTGTGCGGCGGCGTTGTTCCAACAGATACAGAACAGCGTATCTCCTGATTTCACCCTGCCCGCTTTGAGATGTGGTCGGTCCACTGGCTGCTGCACTCGATTCTATGGTATGCGGCCAGCCGCTGTGAGCGGCATGAGGTCATATCCGGCCGGCGGGCGGGCGGACATCTGCGCGGCGGTGTTCCTACAGATACAGAACAGCGGATCTCCTGACTTCACCCTGACAGCGGCATCTGATCCCTCCCTTCCTATTCCCTCCGACACAGACACCAACCAGCATCGATGCAGGTATCACTGGACACTGACTGAGTGAGCTGCCCTGTTGTAGACAGCCAGGTAAGAGGGGGGAGGGGGACCTCGTGTATTGCATTTAGGGGGGGAATCAGCATTGCATTAGGGCCCCTAGATACAATGCTGATCTGCCCCCCTCCCCCTAATTCAATGCTGATCCCCCCCAAATTTAGGGGGAGGGGGGAAACAACATTGTATTAGGGGGAGAGGGTCGATCAGCATTCTATTAGGGGGAGAGGGGCGATCAGCATTGTGTTAGGGGGAGGGGGCTGGGGGGGTTAGCATTTTATTAGGGGGAGGGGGTCAGCATTGTTTTAGGGGGAGGGGGCTGGGGATACAGCATTGTATTAGGGGGAGGGGGCCAGAGGGGGGATCAGCATTGTATTAGGGGGAGGTGGGGATCAGCATTGTATTAGGGGGAGGGGGCCGGGGGGGGGAACAGCATTGTATTAGGGGGGGTTGTGGTCAGCATTTTATTAGGGGGAGGGGGCCGGGTGGCAGCATTGTATTAGGGGGAGGGGGGATCAGCATTGTATAAGGGGGAGGGGGCCAGGGGGGAGGAACAGATTTGTATTAGGGGAGGGGATCAGCATTGTATTAGGGGGAGGGGGCCGGGGGGGTCAGCATTTTATCAGGGGGAGGGGGGTCAGCATTGTGTTAGGGGGAGATCAGCATTGTATTAGGGGGAGGGGGCCGGGGGGTCAGCATTTTATTAGGGGAAGGGGGGTCAGCATTGTATTAGGGGAAGGGGGGTCAGCAGTGTATTAGGGGAAAGGGGGGGTCAGCAGTGTATTAGGGGAGGGGGGGTCAGCAGTTTATTAGATAGCAGGAAGGGGGGGTCAGCAGTATATTAGATAGTGGGGAGGGGGCTTCAGCAGTGTATTAGATAGCAGGAAGGGGGGTCAGCAGTGTATTAGATAGCTGGGGGGGTCAGCAGTGTATTATATATCAGGAAGGGGGGTCAGCAGTGTATTAGATAGAGGGGAGGAGGCGTCAGCAGTATATTAGATAGCGGGGAGGGGGCGTCAGCAGTATATTAGATAGCTGGGAGGGGACGTCATCAGTATATTAGATAGCGGGGAGGGGGCGCCAGCAGTGTATTAGGTAGTGGGGAGGGGGGGCCAGCTGGGCTGTTCCTAGAGCCTGTGGCCTCCCAGCTGGGCTGTCCCTGGAGCCTGCGCCGCTCTCCCAGCCTCCCCCGCCACCCCCGCCACCCCCCCCCCCCCCTCGACAAGGAGTAAGAGAAGGAATAAAAAGAGAGAAATACATGGAAGAGAGAGGAAAAGTGGGGGAGGAACAAAGAAAAAGGGAGAGAAAGAATATGAGAACAAGAAAGCCAGATAGAGAGAGATGGAAAAAAAACAAGAAGTTAGGATAGAGAGAGATAAAAGGGAAAGAAAGGAGAACAAAGAAAAGGAGTGGTAAATCCTAAAATGTACCATAAGGGGTTTTAATTATGTATGAGTGGTAGGGACCCAGAGAGTGCTAAATGTCCACTGGTTAGAGGCGCAAATGACTTGCCTTTCCTTGGGTGCTGACAACCCACGCTACGCCACTGGGGCTGGTATGAAGTTATTTCCAGGGCTGGTTTTTATTCCCAGTCCGGTCCTGGGTGAAATTGTATTAGGTATTTCACTCTTGATCAAGTTAAAATGGTACAGTTTTAAATGCAGAAATGAATTTAGAGTTATAAAGAGGAGACCTAAGAGGAGGAAAGTGGTGTAAGACTGGATCACAGTTATGCGATGCCAGACATTGCATGTGATTTGCACTGCATTGCTGTGCACATCACATGAAATGTCTGTGTGATGCAAATTCAGCCATACAGTTTGTATGGGTGAAATCGCATTCGCACTAAAATGGTGCAGGACCCTTTTTTTGGTCCGCACTAGAATTAGATCACATGGGTGTTCAGACCCACACTATCCAATTCCACAGTTCGCACTGCATTCTGCCAACTGATTTGGGGGGGGGGGGGTCGTCACAGATGTCAGTGTGAACTGCCTACGAGTCAGATGCCATGTGGGAACCCGCACAGGAATTGAGCTAGTTACCGCATCGCACCAGTGTGAACCGAGACTTAAAGAGGATAAAAGAGACAGAAAAATTCCCACTTGCGCCACAGGTGTATCCAGCTTGATTAAATCACCTGTACCAGCAACAAGAAGCAACCAAATCCAGGATAAATGCAGATATCCCTTAAAGAAATGCCTGGACAAGGTATTGTAAGTATCTGTAAAAAAGAAGGAGAGAGGAGGCTAGGTTGTGTTTTCCTCTCTTGTGTTTTTGATAAAAAGGATAAGCTGCCACAATGTTTTACCAAAATGACAAAATTATCTGGTGGCACAACTGCAGTACCAGTGCTAAGTTGGCAATATGTCTGGCTGTGGACATTCATGGAACATCAGTAGTTGTGTGTGGGGTCGGGGACAGTTTTTACCCTTTAGAGCCTATTGCGTCAACTTGCGTGTGGGGTCGGGGAAAGTGTTTACCCTTTAGATCCTATTGAGTCAACTTGCTAAGTAGAATTGAAAAAATACCATAATAGTTAGAACTTTTATCACTGCCACAAACTGTCAGAGAAAGATATTGATACAAATATACTTCCTTCTCCTCAATGCATAATATATGCAGAAGCCCCTATAACAGTGATGGCGAACCTTGGTACCCCAGATGTTTTGGAACTACATTTCCCATGATGACTCTGCAGTATAGTTGAGCATCATGGGAAATGTAGTTCCAAAACATCTGTGTACCATTTCCCATGATGACTCTGCAGTGTAGTTGAGCATCATGGGAAATGTAGTTCCAAAACATCTGGGGTGCCAAGGTTTGCCATCACTGCCCTATAACCACCTCAATAATGAACTGTGGATTGTCCTTTATATCTGACAGAGGTGTCAGTGCCTTACAGACTGAGTGGACTGGATGTCTCCTACAGTGCACTAAAGAGAGTTTCAAATGTCCCCCAGGAAATTCAATATTTTCTTATATCATCCGTAATAAGAAAATCAGTTAATACAAAAACAGTCCAAATCCAGGTTTCCTGTCCTCACTTTACCTCGGAGCCCTGTCGTCTTTATTTTTTAAAGCCTTTTTTAGCATATTTACCCTTTTACAAAGATAAAATAGTCCAGTGATGTGACTGTTGAGCTTGTGGGTGACAGTACTGGAGAGGAGATAAAACAAAAAACAGCTTCCGCTGCAATATTTAACAGCTTTGCCATTTTAATATAAAACTGTTTTTTTTTTACATCAATGGTTTTTTTAAATTTTTGGGTTTTTTTTAATACAATTTACGTAACACAGCACATTACCCCTTCCCACCCTCCCCAATTTGTTCATTGGTACACTGCACTAGAAAGCATACTTCTTACAAAAAATTCCAATAGAGTTTTACTGAAGTATTTAACATACATACAGTATATCTTAGACTTAACTCTCTATATTGTGACAGGAAGTCAGGTAAATCTGTGGATGTAGTCACAGACAAGAGATACATTTCCACCTGGTTTAGAAAATTCACCAATTACTATAGGGTGTCGGCTGAAAAGGTAGGACGGCTTAAGGAAGTTGAAAGGCCTTCAGCTGTTCGGAATGAGGAAGTTAAGGCCTCTATAATTTGTCCAAAGGAAGTCTATTGATTGCTGCCTCCTGATGCTGTGTGAGCCGGGGAGAGGAGGACAGTCAGATGTGTGCCTCCCGACGCTGTGTGAGCATGGGAGAAGGATTGCTGCCTCCTGACGCTGTGTGAGCTGGGGAGAGGACAGTCAGATGTGTGCCTCCCGACGCTGTGTGAGCATGGGAGAAGGAATGCCCCCTGAAGCTGTGTGAGCATGGGGAAGACCTCCTGGAGCGATGTGCGCTGAGGAGGGTAAAAAGGGTGAAGACTTCTCAAGGTGAGAAAATGAACTATTTCTATGTGAAGAGTGTGAAGAGAAAAACCAATGGATGTTTTCTATGTGAAAGGAAAGTCCAATGAACATGTGCTGTGTGAAGAGAAAAGGGACATTCTCTATGTGAAGAGATAATAAATGGACTATTGATAGTCTGCTG
Source organism: Pelophylax lessonae (assembly GCF_965119305.1). Lineage (NCBI taxonomy): Eukaryota > Metazoa > Chordata > Amphibia > Anura > Ranidae > Pelophylax > Pelophylax lessonae. The sequence goes on along the minus strand of NC_138770.1, from coordinate 410,490,785 downwards.
TATGATCAGCCAAGTCTGCCCAACAGTAGGTTGGGGACAGACTTCCTTAGATAGGTTCCTGTGTGTGAGAAGGTAGCCGCCCACAGTGGCAAGGATTTATTTTGTGTTTTATTTTATTTTGGATGTTTTTGACGCTTGCACTTGTGTGAAGAAAATTGCATGAATAAACCAAACTGTTGTTTGCAACCACTTCTCGGCTATCTCCCTGTGTAATGAACCCCCCCAAAGGGGTCATCCACACCCGCCACCGAGCTAATCCCCTCACAATATCTTCAGATATTATGAAGATTCTTAATGCGCATAATATTCATGATTTGGAAAATACTTTCCATGCAGCTTTTATAAATGTTGCAATAGTTGGATTAATATCAATTGAGGTGGGGCTAGCCCTGCAGTTTCCAACCAGTCTTGCTATAACTTCAAACATTTTTTTATGTGCTCCTTTATGTTGGTAGGTCCGTTTTTCTCTATGCAGTGTAGAGTTGACCTGTTCTATGCATAGATGTTTAGTTGCAGAATGTTGGGACAACCAATAACATGTCACTAATTTATGCGCTATAAATAATAATCTTTTTAGGATAACGATAGTGGTTGGTTGATATTGTCTATTTCCAACACTCCAAGGAAACCTAGTAAAAGGTCTACAGGAACTGAACTTTGAAAAACAGTTGAAAAGTTTTCAATTATATCGGACCAAAATCTTTTTAGATAGGACATTTCCATAGCCTATGGATAAAAATTCCTTGGCCACAGGAACGTTTAGGACAAATTGTGGACTACCTTCTACCCCAGTTATGTAAGTGTTCTATAGATCCTGGAGTTGAGCTTTACTCAAAAGATTTATTTGATTGATTTAAAATGACACTATGTTGCCTTAAAGTGGTTGCCAACCTTTAAAATGTAAAATGATGAACAGAGCATATTCCTCTATAGTGTGCACTTGCTACAATTCAAATCACCAAGTATAATTTTCGTCTCTTCTGTCTTCCCTCTGTCATATGCATTAGTCCCTGCTGACAGGTTATTTTGCCACTACAGAATCTCTAGAGATGGCGCGCCTCCCCCCAACTTGGAAACCAGTCGAAAATTTCCATAATGTATGGCTGGCCTAAGATCTTGGACTGCAGATCTATAAACTATGAGGCTGTTCACACAGAGGTGCCTAAGCACACTAACATACCAGAAGGTGTACTGCTAGTTTTCGGGAGGAATTCCAGACAGGCAAAAACAAATTTTTAGATGTTCCTTATACCTTAGAAAATCTTCAATTTTGGTTTCAAATGCACTTTAAAGCTAATATGAACTTTTAGATATTGAGTTTACATATACTGTAACTACCATATAAAAGGGAGCAGGGTATTTCAAAGCTATGAAAAGCTTTTCAGTGGATCCTGTTAGCCTTCCAAACAATAATTTACTTTGATGAATGCAATGCACTTTCACGCAAGACCTAAGAATGTTACCAGTTTAAATCAAGTAAATTTGTTAATTGAAAAGAGCTGGAAGGCTGATCACATTAAGGGGTTGCCTAAGATATGCTTATTGTTCATCTATGCATTAAACAAAAAAAAATCTTTTCATGTATGCACTTCTAATAAAATACACTAGATGGCTCCAGTTCACCTTTTCTGTAATATCTTTTGTGTATTCCAGCATTTAGCGTACATATTGCAAAAACATACAGTATACTTTTGTAGTTACTGATTTTACATTTAAACCTTTTTTATATAGGAATGCTTGTTTCATTTTAGATTGCAAATATCAGGGAAACGTGAGCTGCTGAAACCCACTGCAGACTCATATTCTAAAACAAGTTGTACAAAAGGAAATGGCAGAACTGTTGGGTTGTAGCAGAACAGCAGCTTATAATATAGGGCTGGGCGTGTGTGGCAGGGGCTGGGAAGGTGACATGAAGCAAATAGAGAGGTATTTATGAAATCTGGAGAAGCTGTGCATGTCAACTAATAAGCTTTAATCTTTCATTTTCAAAGCTTAAAGTGGTTGTAAAGGTTTTTTTTTCTTGCTATAATAACAAGCATGTTATACTTATCTGCTCTGTGCAATGGTATTGCACAGAGCAGCCCCAATCCTCCTTTTGGGGTTAATTAGTGACGCCCTCCTCTTCTGTATGTGCCCCCACAACTAGGCCTATAAGGTTTTTTTTCCTTAACCCCCTTCCGCTCCGAAAGGTTTACCCTCCTTCATGACAAGGCCACTTTTTGCGCTAAAACACAGAGAAATATCTGCGCTTGGATGAAAATACATAAAGTCAGCCAGCACAAATTGTTAGATTACACACCAAAAAATTGTGCAATGAAAGAGAGCAGTGCCAATAAAATGTCTCTATAAGGTAATAAAAAGTCCTTATAGTGTGTGAATGAGAGGAATCACCACTCACCAATAACCAGCAGAGAAAAATATAATCATGTCACCGACACTGTGGATAAACATCAATCTGCTTACCGAAATGTGTGGACTCCCAATTTATAGAGAAGTCAACACAAGCATGTAAAATATAGGCTAGATGGAGCTCCCATTGTCTCGCTGCGCCGTCCGTCACAACCCAATGAGATATACCTAAAAGGTCCCACGTCCAACTAAGGTGCAGGATAACCTCAAAAGGATGCAAATGAAACACAATGGTGCAGTATGTCCAAATAAGTAAAACCGCCAATTTATTGATAAGCTATTGCACTCAAAAGCATAGAACAATAAAAGACATGTCAAACATAAGTTTAAGATGGCCGTGGCTATTAGCGTACTTATGTCACGTAACCCCGTCCCGCCTTACGCATTTTGTCATTAAATGACATCCTGAAAGAGGCGTAGCAGCCAGATGCAAGCACACTTTATAAATTAAATGAACCGGAAATGATCCACTGGAAGTACGGCATCTCCACTATGCGCTCCAAGGCTGCGTTCCACAACCCGGAAGCGGCACTGTAAATAGATCAGAGAGGTGTCAGATAAACACACAATCCTTCAAAATAAGTTAACCATATATAGCTTATGATGAAAACAAAAGAGATTTAAAACCCTCAGGACATAGCTAAAAACATAGCTAGACAGCAACATCTAAAAAAAAAATTGTGTTCCACAACCCGGAATTAACTCTAGAAATGGAGCAAAATAACAAAATTAACAAAATAACAAAATTAATATATAATTGGTCAAACTGAATCAACCGTAAATAACTCTTAAAGTAAAAAGAAGAATTTAAAGGGATCGAGACATGGCTAGAAATAGCTAGTCCACAGCACCAAAAAAGAATATATTAAATATTTCAAAAACACCCATCGTCAGTAAGAACCGCAACATCTTGTGGAGATGCCAAAAAATTCCCTTAATAGAGCAAGCTCACAAGTTCAATGAATGAATGAACAAATAACATAGCATAATCACATAAATTAATATGTAATATAAACAGTAGATGAAACTCAAAACTTAAAAATTACACTTTTTTCGCAATAAGTTTCTTGTTTCCCAGAGCATTCACTGTTCTCACAGTTCGTGAACTCCCCCACACTACCTCACTGACAGTGGTGCTGATTTCATCCTACTGTCTTTCAATCCTCCCTTGCCTGGGGCTTAATTCCTTCAGAACCAGAATCCTGGTAGTCAGGGTTTGCAGGTTCTTCCCACCCAAAACTCTTTGAACCTCCAAAATTGTGGGTCCCTAAAAAGAACTTATCAACCCACAGCGTACTGGAAATCAGTCCTCTCTAGCCAAACTCCATCGGAACATCTTACCCTGAGTGGATGAGAACCCCTGCGTACCAAGCAATGTCTCCAAAATTGCCCCCTTAAAGGAACTAGGACTCAAATACTGAGGGGATATACCTGCCATTCAGAACACATTCCCAAACCAGAGCATTGCGTGTCATTTTTTGTTCCTCTGCTATTTGCATGAGTAATTTCTGACAAGCTTTCCTGACAACCAGGGGTAAAAAGGTGACAGGGAAAGGAGTTCCAGCATACAGCCTGTAATTGGTAGCTTTAGCTCTGTTCCTGTGTGCTATGTGTAGGGGGGGATGTCCCTTTCCCCCTTTCACCTCTCAGAGCTCTTCTCTCTGAGCTCTGTAGAGTGTCTGAGCTTTAAGAAAGCAGGGGGTGGGGAGCTTAAGTTACAAACAGATAAACAGGTACAACTTATGTAACAGGATTTGTTTCATTTCTGTTAATCACTTTAGGGTAGTCACTTCACTGGGTATATGTGTGGGTTTACAACAACTCTAATTGATCCTCCACTCTCCAGTAAATGGCACTAGTTTGCATGCCATCAGTGGACACTTCCTCAACATCCTCATGTCCAGTGTAGGGTTATGATCCCTAAATGATTCTTGATTATGTCAGAGGCAGCTGATCACCTTAGGGAAGGGGTGAAGAGACTGCAGATATTATCCTAGCAGTGCAAAGGAGCCTATGGGAGCAGAAGTTTAGTAAGTGTCCATTCACACTAGGTCGGATCCGACTTCGTGGCAATCTGTGAAGTCGCGTGCAGCACGACTTCAGCGCGACTTGCACGGACTTCATAAAATGAATGTCTATGCAAGTCGCTCCAGGTCGCCCCAAAGTAGTACAGGACCCTTTTTCTAAGTCGGAGCGACTTGTGTCGCTCCTATTAGAACCGGCCCTGTACTACACTATGGGACGCGGCGGTGCGTGACTTGTCAGGCTGACCAAGTCGCCTGACAAGTCGTACCAGTGTGAATGGAGACTTAAAGAAAAACAGGTATCTGAATAAATCCACGCTAAGGATGTCAAAGGATAAGTAAAGTATATGCACAAAGGAGCTGCAGCCTCCCTTAGACTATAGCCAGCAGACTATATAAATAGATGTGTAAAATGAAAGGTGATGGCGCTGCTTCTTATAAAGTGCAAACAAGTATATAAGATTTTTAAATATATAGCATAGATATGATTGAGGGATGGGTGAGAGTAAAAATCAATGACCAGGTAAAAAGATCAAACCTATGTTGTTATAAGGAATATAAAATCTTCTATAAAATATGAGATATAAGATATGTAAGAAACAACCACCAGAGGGCGTAATGCAAAGTACAGGCTACAACAAGAATAAAATATAATAAATGTATAACAATAAATAAATTGATAAAAAATTCCAGACAGTGCTGATTCCGCAAGTGATAATATAAATAAGTGGATCAAATATACAAAAATGGTAATAAATAGTGCAAATGTGCAATAAAAATATATAAATATTAAATGTGCGGGAAACTGTTATGCACAAGATGGATGTGCAAAAAGCAATTACTATAAAGTGCAGCAAGAAGTGATATAATATCAATAAATATAATCAAGTGGGTGCAAAATAAATGACTGTGCAAAACAATTATTTGCGGGTGGATAAAAAGGTGCGGGAAACTTATTAGTGCAAAATGCAAGCAAAGTGGTATTCAATCAGTCCATATAAATAATATGTCCATAAATTGGTGATTGTGACCACAAATAAGGTGAACAGGTATCTTACGGTGACCCCCAGGTGGGTGACTGGTGGTGGGGTGGCCCTTAGTAAAAAGACCTACTCACCAGATGTACCCACCCCACACAGGGGTATAGAGCGGGTACTGTAGAGGTATCTCGTTTGATCCTGGCTCTGTGTGGTGGTTCCCTTCCTGGGGAGATGTAATGTGGGGTCCGGAGTTTCTTAAATTGGGGTCCGGTAGAGAGATCCTATGCAAATGGTGTAGTATCCAAAACTTCGTGGGTTGATCAAATATGGCCACTCAAAGGTATATGGATGGAAGGATTCATAGAAAAAGAGAGGCTCGATAGTGTAACAACGTTTAAAATAAGCGTTTTATTTATCCAGCAGCGAAAAATGGGTACTCACATGTATACAATGCTAAAACAGCGAGGTATCGGCGTCCCGGAACGCAGTGCGTTCCAACCAGAGACCGGAACCGGAAGTGACGTGACGGCGCTGTACGCGTTTCGTCATGTGACGTCTTCTGCAGCCTTTTCTAGTTCCCCAGACATAAATTAGCATTTAAAAAGGAGGACTTTTACTTTTTCAAGAGTTCAGCTTTAAATCAATAAGTTTCCTTTTTAAAGAATACAATTTCCATCCAATAGAAAAAAAGATTATGCTTCTGACATCTGTCAGACTTAAAGCATTAGAATAAACAGTTATACAATCATCCCGTATAGTCAGTTGATGCTAATAATGCTGATACTTCAGCGAGAATGGACAGCATTTATATAGTCAGTGACTGCCTAATGGGCCAAGGGGTAGACGCTGAACCCAGAAGAATATGGCAGCAGTGGGGACTGAGCAGCAAAAGTGAGAATGGACCTGCCAAGGCTAGAGGTGAGCAGACAAAGAGGTTAGTCTGTCAATGTTCAAGCATGTTGTGCGCACTTGCACATGATTGAAAAAGCCACCTTCCCCCAACCTCACTTTAATATCTTTGTCACTTTAAGCCAGCAGATGGCGTCTAATCTCCCTTTCACTTTTTTCTTTCTCCTTACCACATGTTAAAAATATGACATATTTATATACAGATATCAATAGCTCAAGCTGAATTTTACCAACAAAAGTAAATGAATCAGAACATCATGCCTTTACTATTCATTCTAGGAAGACACTGAGATCCAGTGTCTGAAAGTCGATAACTTGTGCTGGGCCCCCTCTTTAGAAAACTTGCTCTAGGAATAGCATGTCATGCATTAACTGTTTGTTTTTCAAATAAGAAAATATAAAATAAAACAGATAAAAAAACATAAGTTCATGAGAACAAAGTTCCTTTGAAGTGAGCTATATAAAATATAAAGGAAAAGTAGAGGGTGCCAAACTAAATGCAGCAGTTATACCTTTTTATTAGGTAAAAGACAAATGGCAAATCACATGATGTTTATTAAAAAAAAGTGCATCTCATTAAACATGGTGAAAGAACAGCGGTTTTCTATGGGCTCATAGCTAATTCCATGCCCGGACACCAGAGAGACGACCTAGATGGAATATTAACACAGGACCGGAACGGACGTCTTATTTTTTGCAAAAATAAATAAAAACTGAAAATTAAAAAAAAAAATGTTTTCAAGATTTGCTATGAAACTTTCCAAACATGTAATTTTTCTCCTTTGCTGATGTGTGCTGATGAGGCTGCACTTATAGGCTGCACTGACGGGCACTGATGAGGCGGCACTGATAGGTGGCACTGATGGGCACTGATAGGTGGCACTGATGGGCATTGATAGGCACCACTGATGGACACTGATATGCATCACTAATGGGCACTGGTAGGGGGTACTAATGGGCACTAATAGGGGCATTGATGGGCACTGATAGGCAGCACTGATAGGTGACACTAATTAGAAGGCACTGATGGACATTCATTGGCAGCACTGATGGGCACCAATCAGCAGCACTGGCGGGCACTGATTGGCAGCACTTGTGGGCGCAGATTGGAAGCACTGGTGGGCACTGTTGGGAATGCACTGATAATCAGGACACTGATAATCAGTGTAGATGTCCTTTTTAGAGAAGATGGTTATCGGCTCTCTTCTCCTCTCCTCATGCCGTCAGCATGAGGAAAACAGTGCCGATAATCGGCTTCTGTTGACATCCGTGATCAGCTGTAATTGAACTGATCACGTGAACACTTACACTAAATATTTAGTCATTAAAACAGATTCAGTTAGGAAAGGCATATCATCTTCAGTGCTCATGTGTGTAAAGTAGACTGTGAATGAGGCTGCCAATCCCATTGTGGACCACACAATATGTGTACTTTCTTTAATAGCAATATCCCTGATGTCTAGACTGCAGTAGATAACTTTATAACATCCCTTTTTAATTTATCCTGTGATAAAAGCAATCTCAGTTACAATAGCAGTTTCAAAAAGATCCAGTCCAGATGTGCCTTCATCTCACTAGCTCGAAATTGATATGGGTTTCAAGTAAAGTTTAGTTCAAAAGAGTGACAGTGTACTTTTGCTGAAAGTACTCCTAAACTTTACATACATAATGTACAATTGTCAATCAAGCTGCATCCTCTACAATCAATTCCTCAATTCTTGATTGGAGAAAAAATGGGGATGATTTACTAAAACTGGAGAGTGCAAAATCTGGTGCAGTTCTGCATTAAAACCAATCAGCAACCAGTTTTTATTTTTGTCAAAGCTTACCTGATCAAGCTGAATTTAGAAGCTGATTGGCTACCATGCAAAGCTCCACCAGATTTTGCACTCTCCATTTTAAGTGAATAAACCAGGGCTCGAGTCCTGCGGGAAAGCACGGGAACGGCGTTCCTCTACTTTGTCTACAGCGGGAACGCCGTTCCCGTTAGCAGCCGCGCCAGATCCCACGCCACCCCCTGCTCTGGGATGGTGGGTTCCCGACCCACCATCCCCGAGCACAGTGTGAGGAAACCTGCGATAAACCAGCTTACAGCTGAGCTGTCAGAACGGAGCCGCTGCCTCCTGCATAGTTCCGGCTCCGTCCTGACAGTCTGAGTCACAGGCGGAGTGATATCTAATGCACTTCCCCTGTGCATTAGATATCACTCCGCCTGTGACTCAGCCTGTCAGACTGACCAAAAGAGGAAGCATCGGCTCTGCACCATGCTTTGTAAGTACTACCCACACCAATACCAGCCAGCAATACCCACACCAATACCCACACCAATACCAGCCAGCAATACCCACACTAATACCAGCCAGCAATACCCACAGCAGTACCCACCAGCAATCCCCATACCAATACCAGCCAGCAGTACCCACCAGAAATACCCACAGCAGTACCCGCCAGCAGTACCCACACCAGTACCAGCCAGCAATACCCACACCAATACCAGCCAGCAATACCCACACCAATACCAGCCAGCAGTACCCGCCAGCAATACCCACAGCAGTATCCGCCAGCAGTACCCCCACCAGTACCAGCAAGCAATACCCACACCAGTACTACACCAATATCAGCCAGCAAAACCCACAGCAGTACAAGCCAGCAGTACCTGCCAACAATACCCACACCAATACCAGCCAGTAATACCCACAGCAGTACCAGCTAGCAGTATCTGCCAGCAATACCTACAGAAGTACCCGCCAGCAATATACCCACACCAATACCAGCCAGCAGTATCCGCCAGCAATACCAACAGCAGTACTCGCAAACAATACCCGCCAGCAATACCCGCAGCAGTACCCACCAGCAATAACCACAGCAGTACCAGCCAGCGATACCCACAGCAGTACCAGCCAGCAGTAGCCACAACAGTACCAGCCAACAATACCCACAGCAGTACCCACAAGCAATACCCACAGCAGTACCAGCCAGCAATACCTGCCAGTAGTGCCAGCCAGCAGTAGCCACCACCAGTACCCACCAGTAGTATCCATCCACCAGTAGTACCAGTCAGCAGTAGCCACCACCAGTAGCCACCACCAGTACCCACCAGCAGTACCTGCCAGCAGTACCCACCAGCAGTACCCACCAGCAGTACCAGCCCCCAGTACCCACCAGTAGTACTAGTCAGCAGTAGCCACCACCAGTACCAGCCAGCAGTACCCACTAGCAGAACCCACCAGCAGTACCAGTTAGCAGTACCCGCCAGCAGTACAAGCCAACAGTACCCACCAGCATTTCCCGCCAGCAGTACCCACCAGTAGTACCCACCACAGCACCAGCCAGCAGTACCTACCAGCAGTACCCACCAGCAGTACCAGCCCTGGAGGACAGCCAGTTAGCAGCCACCAGCCATACTTGCCTGGGGGACAGCAGCAGCCAGCGATACCTGCAGGAACCCAATTCAATCCACTTAAAAAAACAGAAGGGGATCAGTCCCCTTCTGTCTGGGCAGATCAGATTGGAGGGCCCATAGAGTAGAGCAGGCTGTGTCCGTGTCTGCTCTACATATGCTGACACGGACCTGTCATCTGATCTGCCCGCTCCGCTCATTGTGGCCCGCGACCGGGTACCAAGTCGCTAAAGTGGCCCTCACTCCTCAAAAGGTATATATACACAAACACACATTTTTTTATTTTTCAGGTTGGGGGTGGTGATCTTGGGTGAGTTCCCACACTTTTTTTCCCAGGACTTGACCCCTGGAATAAACCCCAATGTGTAAAATATAAAGAGCCTTGTGGGTACTTGGTACAACAGTTCCCTTTGTTTATGGGAGGGATGCCGATTTTCCTGATTTATTTTTTGCATATTCAGGGGAGGGGACAATTCCCTAGTCCCATCCCCTGGATGGTAGGCTAGTTGGCACCCACGGCCAGTGTCTTAGTTTGAACAGCCTGGAGTGGTTTTTTTAAGTTTATATCTGACAGTAGTTTATCTTTGATTTTCTAAATAAAGATGTATAGGGATGCAGGAAGTGTTCTGGAATCTCATTTAGTTTGCTTTATGTTTATCCAAAGACATTCATTCGGCAGATCTCTCAATTCTATGCACAGTTTATTAACTCCAGGCAAACAGCTTTTTACATTGGTAAAATACCTACATGGGAGCCCCCTTACTTTTCAAAAAAATGTACAGTCCTGTCTATTCAGAAAGATTTAGATATCCCTAACAGACAGCATAGCCAGCCTGGTGACCTGACTATTCTCTTGTGCATTTGAGCAGCAGTGCTAGGTCACCTCCTTGCCCCTAGCCTGTGAGGGGACAGTGAAGTAGCTAGCACCAACAGCCTGCTTGTCCCCAAGTAATTGCCCTCCCTCTGGTGAGCTTCTGTACAGCAGGATAAACAAAGTCAAAGATATTGATTATAGTTGTGTTTAAAATACTTTTAACCACTTGCCGACCCCACTATAGCCGAATGATGGCTACAGCGCAGTCATCTAGTTCTGGGGTGCCGTCACGTGATGCACCTGCTGCGGGGTGTGGGCAGCACACTCTGTGATCGCAGTGTCATATTGAGGTGAAAAAACAATCAGTAGCTCTTTAACACATGATCAGCTGTGTTCAATTACAGCTGATCACGGATGTCAACAGAAGCCGATTATCGGCACTGTTTTCCTCACGCTGACGGCATGAGGAGAGGAGAAGAGAGCCGATCTTCTCTAAAAGGGACATCTACAGATTATCAGTGTCCTGATTATCAGTGCAGTCCCAACAGTGCCCACCAGTGCTGCCACTCTGTGCCCACAAGTGCTGCCAATCAGTGCCCACCAGTGCTGCCAATTGGTACCCATCAGTGCTGCCAATCAATGTCCATCAGTGCCTCCTAATCAGTGTCGCCTATCAGTGCCCATCATTGCCCCTATTAGTGCCCATTAGTACTGCCTACCAGTGCCCATTAGTGACGCCTATCAGTGTCCATCAGTGGCGCCTATCAGTGCTGCCTATCAGTGCCCATCAGTGCCACCTATCAGTGCCCATCAGTGCCATCTCATTAGTGCCCACCAGTGCCACCTTATCAGTGCCCATCAGTGCAGCCTATAAGTGCAGCCTCATCAGCACACATCAGTAAAGGAGAAAAATTACCTGTTTGGAAAATTTCATAACAAATCTTGAAAAAGTTTTTTTTTAAATTTTCGGTTTTTATTTGTTTATTTAGCAAAAGATAATAAACCCCAGTGGTGATTAAATACCACCAAAAGAAAGCTCTGTTTGTGTGAAAAAAATGATAAAAATTTTGTTTGGGTACAGTATTGCATGACCACTCAAAATATGACAAAATTGGCCTGGGCAGGAAGGGGATAAAAGTACCCAGTAGGCAAGTGGTTAATCATTTTTTTTATGAATACATAACTGTCTCTAATGGTGTATTTTTTATATAAAATATATCTGAGGAACAGCTGTAAAGCTATAATAATATTGCTTCTGTCTAAAAAAATAACTAAAAAAGTTAAAGTGGTTCTAAAGCTAAAACACTTTTACCTTAATGCATTCCTTGCTTTAAAAAGGAGGTCCAGGCTCCTTCAGAAAAAAAAAATTAAAAGTCAGAAGCTACAAATACTGTAGCTGTTGACTTTATATATTAGGACACTTACCTGTCCAGGAATTCAGCAGTGTCTTCACCCCAGCCAATTTTACCATCGGCTCTCAGGTGCTGCCGCCGCCATTGCTTGGGAGGGAAACCAGCAGTAAAGCCTTGCGACTTCACAGCTGGTTCCCTACTGGTTGCTTACTGGCCATGCGCAAAGTGCGCTGCACTTTCTGAATGGCCTGGTGGCGGGGGAGGGAGGAGGGGGGCCGAAAACTCCATTGATCTCACCATGACGAGATCACCCAGAAGTGGGAGAAGGTACCTGTCAACCCCTTCCCCCCCGAGGGGGCGCTGGAGGGGGGGGGGCAGATAAGCGAAGCTTCCTGTTTTAGGTGGAGCTCGCTTTAAGGTAAAAAAGGTTTAGGCAACGGTTTTGGCCCCCCACCTACGTTATACTTACCCTAGCTCTCATTTGATCCAGCGCTGTGATGTGTATGTCTGCACCTCTTCTCCTTCCTCACCTTCGTGTTTCACTGACTGTTGGGACTCTGGGAGCCATTGGCTCCCAGTGCTGTCAATCAAAGCCAGTGAGGAGGAAGCACTGTCAATGGACAAGCATGCACAAGTGCCCCCATGGCAAATGGCTACTCACGGAGGATCTGGACAGACAGGGGGAGCCAGGAACACCTGCGGGGGACCCATGAAGAAGAAGTTTTAGGGCCGTTCTGTGCAATTCCATTGCACAGAGCAAGTAAGTATAGAGTTGTTTTTTTATTTAAAAAATAAAATCCTTTACAATACCTTTAATATCAACAAAATAACAGCATAGGAACTCAGTACACTTTAGCAAGTCTAATGACATTTTTAAATGATCCTTCAGTCTTTTAGAACTATCAAAAGTGTGAAATCCTTTTTTATTTGTTATATTAAGGTGTTTTTCTCACAAAGTAAAATTGCTAATTGCTTCAAGTACACAAATCCCTGGCTCTTCTGTTTTTTTTTTTCTAGAACAGCTAAAAAGAAACCTTTGACAACATATAAAAAAACAATGCACACCACAAGTAGAAAAGACATTAATTGCATCTGTCTACATAGTTTAGATCAGCCTGTTCTCTCTTAGGAAGTAGGGTAATCTATATGACATCTCAGGAGAAAAAGTAGGAGCCTCAAGGCAGACGCCACACAGTTGAGGGATGCAGGCATCATTTAGGTGAGTATTGAAGGACATAATGCTGGCATCTCTATGAACAACCACATATTAACTCCTGGCTAATAATCTATGTTTTTCTGCTTTTCGATGCAGCAAGCACTAATTACATAAATCATAATTACCTAAGGTGTCAACCCAGAGTTTATTAGACAATCCGCAACCTCTGTCATACAATAGTACAATGCTGTAATGCTTTTCTGTAATGTTTTTCTAACCTCAATAACACTGAAATTGCTTTCCAGATATTAAGATTTAATACATTTTACATCACTGCTCATAAAAAGATAAAGATATTTGTGTGCTTATTCACATCACTTGTGCATTACTGTTACATGAAACAGAGGAATATAAGAAAGAAGTCTACTACTCATTGCCATGAATATTTACCAATGTTTTGACGCCAGTCATATGTTCTTTCAATAAATCTGGCTAATCTATAGAGATTACCAGCTACTGAAACACGTCTTTGGAAAACCAGATCAAAGTCCTGTTTTACTTTAGTAATTAGATTTTTTTTCCAGGCTAAAAGTATTTAGAACTTCTTGTCTTCCATTATACTATGTTTACTTTGTGTCTATATTAGAAATCTGATAACAAATGCTCATGTGATCTCACAATAAAGAGATGTGAAAAATGAAATACACAAGTAGGGAATTATAAGTTACTATCATAATAACTGACATGTAAAGGAATGTATAGTGTTTTTGTAGGATTGTTATAATCAGGACTAAATAAATACAACAAACAGTGGGAGTGGGATTTTTTAGATGCTTATATTAAACCAAGAAAAAATACACAGGCTGAAAATCGGCAAAAAAAAAAAAAATGGTCGGTCCAGCAGGAAGCGGTTGACTTTCAGCCCATGTGTACAGCTCCCTGTCTGACAGAAGCCGGTCCCATGACTGACGTCTGTCAAATGCGCATGCTTGAAAACCAGCATCCGATCAGTGCTAGCAGCTAATGGCTGTGAGCGCTGATCAGTGTGTTCTGGCAGGGGGAGTTGGGACAGTCCCTCTGCCAGAACACCATAGCAAAGCGGGGGAGTTTGCTGCACTAACATTGTTTTGTTAGTACAGTGATCTGTAAGTTTGTTTTTCATTCAGCCTGCTGGGTTGAAAGAAAAAAACTTACAGTGCGTACCCCACATTATCCTAGGTGAAGGCTTCGTATAGATATAGACCCAACACATAAAAGAAAAAAAACACAGTATTCCACTGGTATGAATTTTAAGGGGGACCCTACACACAAACACAAAAAAAAAACAAAAAAGAAACCACACAGGTCGTAAGTACTGCGGATTGCCCCTGGGGGTCTGCCTAGGGTATTAGGGGACCACTCCAGAAGAGGTTTTGGGATCCAGTGTCAGCTAGCTGTAAAGGGGGTACCTAGGTTGAGGACCCTGAAGTTGTAAAGGGGGCACCTGCGGTCTGGGCCCTGAATTGTATTGCGTGTGCCAGTTACAGTGATAGTTATTCAGAGTTCTACAAAATACTACCTCAAGCTGTGCCAGGCAGGGGAAAGTATTCAGAGACTTACACAGTGTCAGGGGTTCTACAGTTCTCAGTCTTGGATCTACTGGACTGTATAGCATTCAACACTTCTTCTGCTATACAGAGTGTTCTCAGAGTCAGTGATCGTTGGCTGGCGCCGGCTGACGTCATGGAGGCGCTAATGGGCATTTTCAGGATCGAAGTCCCAATTGTAATTAGTTCAAGCTGAAAGGAGTATCCCACTCATTCCCTTCTCCCATCCCCTTAATTTATAATAAAAACCACAAACAAAAATGTCGGAGTTGTCGCTGCTTCAGTTGTCACACCCAGGGACTCAGCTCACATGGGCTGGAGAGGATTCCGGTACTAATGGCAGACCCATATCAGGCCATAGGCCTGGAAACCTTGCTACAACTACATAAGGATGCAACGGTGGTAAAGGCACACAGTTGCATTCTCCCCTCTCTATCTCCCCCCCTTCATATTTTTTCTCTCTTTCCGTATCTCTCTTCTCCTCCTCAATCTCCCTGCTCCTCACTCCTTCAATAATGCCCTTCATCTCCATTCCCCATGCTTTCTCTTTCCCTCCCCTCCCATATTCCAGTACTGTCAGCTCCTGTCTATCCATGAGGGATCTAGACTTGAGGTCAAAATCTTGGTCATCCCATCTTGATTCCCCTTATCCACCAATCAGTAATTACACAAAGTCATCCTTCTCATCGCTAAAATCTTTATGTTTTTACCCAGATTGTTTAATGCAGATTAGTTAGAAGTTTAGTTCTGTTTGCATATTTTTTTTGGAAACTGATTTAATTGTAAAAAAACTGGAAAACTCTTAAAATGTCATTAAACTCAAAAACCCATCATGTCTTTTATGAAAGATCACTACTCCTTGGCACAGAAATTAGCTTTACACTAGAGCTGCGGAAACACTTGTTTGAAGTGGTGTAAAAAGTGGATGTGAATTATTTGGTTTGTGATTTGCTCCTACTAACAAGCAGTGTTGTGATGTGGGCTCTGGCATGCCACTGCTGTAGTCTTATTTGTGTATAAGCTTCACATGGCGTTTCTTCACACCGCAGGGAATTCAGGAAAAAAAATCTATATTTAGATGTGTAGAAGAAGAGCAGCTGAGCGTAAGGCAGATTCTGTGCTGAAATGACTGTTAGCCACTGCACAAAGAAGCACTGTACTGTGATTAGAAGTAGGCCAAGGAACCACAAATATACAAGGCAGCAGGACTATGAAAGAGTCAGTGACAGAGGATTTCAAATGTGGCATACAAGATACTAGCTAGCTCTGACACAGAAGGAAGACACAGCTGGTAAGCACTTGTTATATCCCGTTATCCCGTCAGACTGCAGAGTATGTGGAACATTAGGGGCCATTTACTTCTTTGCCGTGCATTAACATAAGTTGCATTAAGGCGGCACATTCGAAATCAAAGGGCTGCACAAGAGCCATGCATGTCATATGTTGCTAAAATGTGAAGTCAGCGCTCAAACGAAACAAAATTCAGCAGCGTGCAAATATACCCACACTTAGATAAAATATTAAACAATGTTGCAGCACTCTAAAATATAAATCATGAAATCATATTAATGATATATATGTTTATGATTATGGACATTATAAGTGTCCATTGAAAGAAAGTACTCAATAAACATAAGTAAAAAATAGGTTATCCTTATGATAGGTGCTCATCAGTCCAAGGGACAAAGTGCGCAATTGCCCAGTATATGCAGTATCCGGAGTCACACTTGTGCTGCCAACCTCCACCAAATAGCTGAAAAACAAACAAACAAATGTCATATGTTGCGATACAGTAAAACGCAGGTTTGTTGCCTTTTGCCTGGTACACACGATGAGATTATTGGATGAATGATCGTCTGTTTTTTGTTTTGTTTTTTGCATGCTAATCTCATATCGAAAATTAAAGCGTAACTCCACTTTTGTTGAGAAAAAAACATTCCACCTCTGGGTGATCTATGTACATTGCAAGGATTTTAACAAACTTTGCTGCAGATTCCTACCTTTTGTTATTCTGAGGAAATTATTGTTTGTTCCTCTGTGCTGAGTGGGTCAAATGGGAGGGATTTTATATTTATCTATCAGCTGTGGCAGCTGCAGGACTCTAATGAGGAAAGCTACTGGGCCTGCATCCCTTTTAGACGTGTTCCTATTGGGAGTATCTCCCTAAAAATTAAATTTTTGTTGCAGGGGATGCCAGAAATCTGTATCTCAGGCAGATTACTGGGAGAGTTGGTGAGCCAATCATACAAGCAGAAAATTATGTTTCTGGGCTGTGGTCAGTACACATTCTGTGTACAGAACACCTCCAGGTTGCCATATTGCATTGCTTTTTCAGAAAATTACAACAGCTCCAGATTGAAAAGGAAAGGTAATTTGTAAAAACATTCAATTACAATATGATTTGTGTCACAATTGTATACGCTATAGCAGTGATGACAAACCTTGGCACCCCAGATGTTTTGGAACTACATTTCCCATGATGTTCAACTACACTGCAGAGTGCATGAGCATCATGGGAAATGTAGTTCCAAAACATCTGGGGTGCCAAGGCTCGTCATCACTGCGCTGTAGTGATTTTTCTTTATTTGCTATTTTTTTCCCCACGAAAGTGGAATTACCCTTTAAGAGTTTACTAAACGTACAGAAATTCAGAAGTGATATAATGTTTTGTAGTGTATTTGTATTGTATTTTCAAATGGCAACTGTACCGATTAAGCAAAAATCGTACGATCTGGCAATTTGGAAAATTCACACGATTATGATCGCTTCGAAAGCAGTATTTTTTTGTACAATTTTCTGATCGTGTGTATATGGGCCTTTAGTGCAGTGGTCTCTAAACTGCAGCCCAAGGACCAGATCCGTCCCTTTGCTATCCTTTATCTGGCCCTTGGGCCACTATTCCTCCCAATTATATCAGGTACCATTCCTCCAAAGTGACACCAGTAATGGGGCATAAATCCTGCCACTGACATTAATGATGAGGCATTATTCCTTCCACTAATATCAATGATGGGGCACTATTCTTTCCACTGACACCAACAATGGGGCAATGTTTCTTCCATTGACACCACACCATGGATGGGGTAGTATTCCTTCCACTAATACCAATGATAGGGCACTACTTCTCCACCTAAACCCCAGACCATGCTGATACTGGATCTCTGACATTTTTTACCCCCACCTGCCACAATCCACCCCCACCGCCAAAGTCTGAAAGACAGTAAACTTGCTCTTTGTTTAACGTTTGGAGACCCCTGCCTTGATGTATTGAGGTGCCAGTCAAAATGAGTTGCACCACAATGCAGCAATGCATTAATGTGTGTTACAACACAGTACTGAGCGTGTTACTGCAATATGGAAGTGTAAATGGGCCCTCACACATTATTCTGCACCACCAAAAACCTATTTATAAGGGTCAATTAAATTGTTCTTTTTTGCCATATTTGACTGTTTTTCATCAATTTTTAAAAGATTGTTATAAAAAACCTATTTCATCTAAAATAAGTATAAAAAAAAAGCTAAAAAGTAAACAAATAAAAGTTATGTAAAAATGTCATGCTTTGAAAGATTTGCCTTCTCAAGCATCTCTCCAGTCTCCACAAAAAATAGAATTTGCTTGATCTTTGTTAGTGCTAGACATGATATTGGTGTAGGTGCTCTTAGCACTAGACATGCTTAGGGAATGTCACACTGTTCTGAAATTTTACAAATTACAATTTCCAGACAAAAATCAGTGAGCGATAATCTGATGTAATGCATATACAGTTGTGTTCAAAATTATTCAACCCCCACTGAAATTGATTGTTTTGGCCAGTTTGACATTGATTTTGATCATTCAGTCATCCTGCTTACAATTAAATCAAAGAGGCACGTGTAGGTCAGACAAATATAACAGAACACACTAGCAACTGTGCATGTGCCGGCTTCCCTGCTGTTGGACGTCGTAGCACTGGCGAGAGGCTGCAGTGCTGCAAGTGAGTAAGTGAGTAAGACAAGTGAGTCAACTGCAGAAAAAATAAAATTAAAAATTGGCCTTGAATTCATATTTTTTGGTAGCAGGCTACAGTGACATTCTACATGGGAAGCTGCATCTGGTGGCAGGTGACAGTGGCAAGTGAAAAACTGTATCTGGTGGCAGGCGGCAGTGACAAGTGACGCGCTGCATCTGATTTCAGGCGACAGTGACAAGTGACACACTGCATCTGGTGGCAGGCGACAGTGACAAGTTAAACGCTGCATCTGGTGGCAGGCGACAGTGACAAGTGACACACTGCATCTGGTGGCAGGCGACAGTGACAAGTGACACGCTGCATCTGGTGGCAAGCGATGGTGACAAGTGGTACAATGCATCTGGTGAAAGTTGGTGGTGGCAAGTGACACGCTGCATCTGGTGGCAAGCGACAGTGGCAAGTGACACCCTGCATCTGGTGACAGGCGACGGTGGCTAGTGACACCCTGCATCTGGTGACAGGCGACGGTGGCAAGTGACATGCTGCATCTGGTGGCAGGCGACAGTGGCAAGTGACACACTGCATCTGGTGACAGGCGACAGTGGCAACTGACGCGCTGCATCTGGTGGCAGGCAACAGTGGCAATTGACACGCTGCATCTGGTGGCAGGCAACAGTGGCAAGTGACACACTGCATCTGGTGGCAGGCAACAGTGGCAAGTGACACACTGCATCTGGTGGCAGGCGGCAGTGGCAAGTGACACGCTGAATCTGGTGGCAGGCGACAGTGGCAAGTGACACACTCGGGGCTCCCACTGATTCTGCATTATGGTGAGTTGAGCTACAAGCAGTCCCCGGGTTACAAACAAGATAGGGACTGTAGGTTTGTTCTTAAGTTGATTTTGTTTGTAAGTCGGAACAAGTACCTTTTTTAAGTGTAGCTCCAGCCAAGCATAGGGAAGGGTTACCATCCTTGTAATGTTTGTTTTTCTGTTTCTACCCCTGTTCAGAAGATTTCTCCCCACTTTCTGTCCCTGTGACAATTGGATTTTGAAAATTTTGGGTTGTTGTGGAAGCAAGGATTAGTGATAAAGCTTCAGTGGAGATACCTTTTCCCCATGATAACTCTTCCAGGAGTGAATTTCCCTTCCTAGAGGTAGATTTCCTCTCACTTCCTGTTGTCTCCCTCTGTTTGTAAGTAGGAATCGTTTGTAGGTCTCATGTTTGTAACCTGGGGATCTACTGTATTTAGTTTTACATTAAAATGTAACAAAACCCAAACAAATCGGTCGCGACTCCCAAACAAATCCCCCATATGACCCCCCGCCCCCAGTTCTTGGCAAAATTTACGTCCAGGAAACTGTTCCTCAGAGCCAAACAGGTTGGGGGCCGCTCTTTTGACTGGATAATTGAAGTGAATATCCACACAATTTATTTGTGAAAATTCTCAAGTACAGTAGGAAATCAGCCTCATGTGCTCAATATATGTCTGAACCACCCAAGCCTTCTCCACAAGCAAAGTAGTAGCCAAAAAAACACACTATATCTAGAAGTAAACTGATTTGAAGAGAAAAGAGCTTAAATATACATAGGAATAATCCATAAAAAACTAAATTTGCTTGGTCTCTGTGACTGTGCTCTCCGTTGGTTCGAATCTTACCTATCTCACTGCACCTTCAGTGTCACAACTCCACTTACTACTTTGCAACTCCTCTTACTATTGGGGTCCCACAAGGTTCTGTCCTTGGACCTCTACTATTCTTGATCTACACCCCCCCCCCCTGGGTCAGCTAATAGCCTCCCCTGGCTTCCACTACCATTACTATGCTGATGACACCCAAATCTATCTCTCTACCCTTCAGCTCACCCCATCAGTTTCCTCCCGCATCACTGATTTACTAACAGATTTATCAGCCTGGATGTCACACCACTTCTTCAAACTGAATCTATCTAAAACCAAGCTCATAATATGTCCTCCTCCACGTGCCCCTTGTTAGCATACAAGGTTTGTATTTAATCAGCAACAACCACTGTATGTCATTGCTGTGTGCCTATTACATTGTATGACCACTAGATGGCAGTGTTACATTTGTGAGTTCATGTTTTGTCTATGCCTCAAAAAGTAATAAAAAAGAAGAGTTCCTGCTCTGAACAAAAGCAGTGTTCAGTGAAACAACAGACTGTCTGCCTGTACTTTGTTTAGCCCCAAAAGGTTATATCTAACAGGTTATGGGCCCAGGACATGTTACAGAAGCCCAGGATATAATACAGATTACCCCTGGATATAGCCAGATACAGTGAGCTAAAGCAAGTGAGTACAGGAGACAGCAACAGAAAGACAAACAGCAGAAATGGCTGCTGCCATCCCCTCAGCAAAGTTCTCCATTGCAAATCTGACAAATCAGAACTACCAATCTTGGAAATTCAAGATGAAAATGCTGCTTATAAGAGAAGGTACGTGGAAATGTATAAATGAATCAAGACCTGCACAGCCCACAGAGGAGTGGTTAGACAGAGATCAGAAAGCACAGAGCACAATCTCCCTGTGCATAGACGATGATCAAATCATACATATATGTAACTGTCAGACTGCTAAAGACATGTGGGAAGAGTTACAGAAAGCACATGAAAGAGTTAATCTCAGCAATAAACTGTATTTAATCAGAAAGCTCTATCAGACTAAGCTACAGAAAGACCAGGACATGCAGGACTATATAAGGCAGACCTTAGAGATGGTGGAGAGACTGAGAGGGATTGGAGAAGAGATAAAAGATTTCCATGTTGCAGCGCTGTTATTAAGTGGACTTCCTGAAAGTTATGAGACACTTGTCACAGCACTAGTTGCACGTCCAGATGATGATCTGACACTGGAATATGTTAAAGGCAAGCTTGTGGATGAATACAAGCGCAAAACTGAAAGCATGAGTAATGTGAGTGTGTGTTCAGAGACAGCTTTAAAGACAAAATTCAAAAATAAACACAGTAACGTGCTGCTAGAAAAGCGGGAATGCTTTGTGTGCAAGAAACCAGGACACCTAAAAGCAGATTGTAGAATCTGGAAAGCTAGAATGCAAAAACAAAGTGCATTGCAACAAGCTAAGAATGTCATAGAAACAAAGGAGTATGCATTCGGATCCAAAAATGGTGTCACCTCTGTGCAAGCATGGTGTGTGGACTCAGGTGCTACAAGTCACATGACAAATGACCGAAGTTTCTTCACTCAGCTTGATGAAAGCAAAACAGAAGGGATAACTACAGCTAATGGACAATTTATGAAATCAGTGGGAATAGGAGATGGCTTTCTATACTGTCCTATCTCTCCAGATATCACTAAAAAGATCCATATGAGGAATGTTCTGTATGTGCCAGATCTTGAAAGCAACCTTTTGTCAGTAAAGAAACTCACTAACCAAGGCAATGTAGTCACGTTTCAGGGTGACAGTTGTATCATAACAAAAGGGGATTGCTTGCTTGCAAAGGCTAAAATCATAGATGAACTGTATCAGCTGAACTGCAGTGAAATGGTTAAAATAGCCAAAGAGGATAAACATTCAAACTGCATCCACACTTGGCACAGACGATTGGGGCACAGAAATTCTGATACAATAAAGAAAATAGTTGAGAATAAATATACAAGTGGTAAAACACAAGCCATTCTCAGGAAGCATGGAATTATGTTCCAGACAACAGTTCCATATAACCCAGAGCAAAATGGAGTTGCAGAGAGAATGAACCACACACTGTGTGAAAGTGGGAGGAGCATGCTATTTGATGCTGATATGCCAACTACATACTGGGGAGAAGCTATCACAACTGCATGTTATCTTCAAAATCGTTTGCCGGGAAAAGCAACAATAAAAACTCCATATGAACTGTGCAACAAAAGGAAACCAGATTTAAGACACATCAGAATTTTTGGAAGTAAAGCCTATGTACACATTCCAAAAGAAAAACGTACAAAATGGGATGCATGTGCAAAAGAAGGTGTACTTGTGGGGTACAGTGAATCTCAAAAAGGATACAGGATTTTACATCAAGACACGAACAAAGTAACAGTCAGCAGAAGTGTGGTTATTGATGAAAGTTCTGTGTGCTCAAAGTTTGAACAACAGACTCAAACTTTTCAAACTGAGAAAGAATCAACATCAGTCACTCAAGAAAATAAGGAAAGTGATACAGAAATAGAAATAACTGCAGAAGAATCAAAACCTGAAACTGAACCAGAAATACCTTCAGTCAGAAAATCAACCAGAATCAATAAAGGTGTTCCAGCTGAACGTTTATCTTACATAGCTCGCAGAGCTGTTCAAACTGAACCAGGTTCATGGAAAGAGATGCAGAAACTGCCAATGCATGAGAAACAAGTATGGTATAAAGCCGCTGATGAAGAAATTACATCACTCAAAGATCTCCAGACATGGACACTTTCAGAGCTACCTCAAGGTAAACATGCCATAGGATGTAAATGGGTTTTTAAAACCAAATGTAAATCTGAAGGGAAAGTCTGTCGGTACAAGGCAAGGCTGGTTGCTAAAGGTTACTCACAGAAGTTCGGTGAGGACTATGATGCTACTTTTGCTCCAGTTGCTAAACAAAGTACTTTCAGAACACTAATGACAGTGGCTGCCATGCGTACAATGATTGTGAAACATCACGATATTAAGACAGCTTTTCTTAATGGTGATATTGAAGAAGAAATTTACATGTCACAGCCAGAAGGATATTTGAAAATGGGACAAGAGCATCTTGTCTGCAAGTTGAATAAATCTCTTTATGGCCTTAAACAATCAGCTCGAGCATGGAACCTGAAGATTAATCAAGTTCTACTAAATGAAGGATTTACAAGAAGCAAAGCTGATCCGTGCCTATATGCTAAAACAAGTAGAGACTGAGTGGATGTATCTGCTAATTTATGTAGATGACCTGATCATTGCTCACAAAAACGACAATGAAATTGCAAAGTTAACAGGAGTACTCAACAAGCACTTTGAAACTAAAGACCTAGGTGAAGTGACATATTATCTTGGAATTGACATCCAGCATGAGAAAGATGGAAGTTTCCTGTTGAATCAGAGTGCAAAAATTGAATCTATTCTTCAGCAATTCAACATGACAGAGGGGAAAGGAGCAAGCACACCTATGGATACAGTCTATCCAAAGTTAGAAGGAGAAGATGATCTTCTCACATCCAATGAACAATACAGACAAGCAGTGGGGGCACTTCTCTACATTGCAACCACTACACGTCCAGACATTGCAGCCAGCATGTCTCTTCTTTGCAGGCGAGTTGATAAACCACGTCAAAGAGACTGGAATGCGATCAAAAGAGTTATGAGATATCTGAAACAGACAAAAGACTTAAATTTGAAACTATCAGCAAGTGGTGGTTTAAACCTTGTGGGATATGTGGACTCCGATTGGGCAGGTGATCACAGCACACGCAAATCCACAAGTGGTTACTTATTAAAATTGGGAGACAGTCCTATATCATGGTCCAGCAAGAAACAGATGTCAGTGGCATTGTCCTCTACAGAAGCTGAATACATATCTGCAGCTTATGCCAGTCAAGAAGTTGTGTGGTTACAGCAATTACTCAAGGATCTTGGAGAAGCAACATCAGAACCTACCGTCTTATTTGAGGACAATCAGGCTTGCATTAAGCTTGCAACAAGTGAGAAAATTAATGGAAGAACCAAGCACATCAATGTCAGACATCATTACATTCATGACTTAGTTGATCAGAAAGTGATTGTACTTGTGTATTGTGAGTCGGAAAAAATGATTGCTGATGCTTTGACAAAGCCACTGGCTAGAACCAGATTTGTGGATCTTAGATCAGAAATGGGATTGACATAGATAGTAGTTGTTGAGTGGGGGTGTTAGCATACAAGGTTTGTATTTAATCAGCAACAACCACTGTATGTCATTGCTGTGTGCCTGTTACATTGTATGACCACTAGATGGCAGTGTTACATTTGTGAGTTCATGTTTTGTCTATGCCTCAAAAAGTAATAAAAAAGAAGAGTTCCTGCTCTGAACAAAAGCAGCGTTCAGTGAAACAACAGACTGTCTGCCTGTACTTTGTTTAGCCCCAAAAGGTTATATCTAACACCCCTTCCCCTGAATTCTCTGTCAAGATCAATGGAACAACTATCAGTCCTTCCACACATGCCAGGGTTCTTTAGATGATCCCTAAAAACCCTTTTCATTACTAATCTAATCTAACTAATACACTCTTTCACTTTCTCCATCAGCTCATCCCCTATAGTTATTACCTTTTGTATCATTTGACCCTTCCTTTTAGATTGTAAGCTCTCACGAGCAGGGCCTTCTGATTCCTTTTGTACCAAGTTGTATTGCAACTGTAATGTCTGCCTTCATTTTGTTAAGCGCTGTGCAAACTGTTGGCGCTACATAAATCCTGTATAATAATATAATAGTAATAATAGAAATCAAACAAACATTTAACAAAGATGAGTGTATTCTTCTAAATCAGCTTATATTACAAAATTCAGCAAGATATTATGATTCATTTATTCCCATTTATGAAGAATATAATCAGTGATTGAAATCGACAAAACAGAATATCAATCAAATTGCTTCCCCAGCTTGGCTGACATTTTCATAATGTGATCAGCAGATGGTGCCAAGGTGCTGTTTCTTGCTTTGCCAGTTAAGGGAAAAACAGAATTGAATTCATTTTTCATTCATAATTTGACTATGCCGCTGTCCTGAACAAGTAGACTTATTTATTAAAGGAATGGAATGTGCAATGATTGTGTAAAGAGTGATGAATTACACCAAAAAACAGATTACAGTTTACAACCCAGCTGCAAGATGACTGCTGACTGGAGATGATTGCGGACTAATCTCTATACACCACTTTTCACACAGACATCATATTTTTTTTCCTACATTTACGTTTCTAAGCACAAATATAGTTACTGTATTACTGTAACATAGAGTTGGGCGAACCGTTCGGCCCGAGCATGAGATCAGGCCGAACATTGGCTGTTCGCCCGTTTAATATAAACCCGAATTATCGGGATGTTGGACCATTTGTTCAGCCCGCCAAACGACCACAATGCACTATGCCACCGCACAGTGCATTGGAAGTCCTGATTGGCTGAAGCAATGAAAGCTTTGCCCAATCAGTGCACATAGCACTGTCAGAGCCATGATTGTACACTGTAATGATGACTCTATCCAAGCATGGCTCATTGCTCTTAATCCCATCCTATAAAAATATTCTTCAGATTGCGGCCATTGGCAATTTTTGACCAGTGTTGCTCATCTGTCCCTGCACGCAAGCAAATGCTCGGATGTGCGGTTACCATCATCCAGCCTGTCACTGAGCTGTACGCAAACACCTGTAACTTCTGGGTGCAGCATTACACTTGTTTTTTTTTTTTTTTTACAGTGTATGGCTATCTGCTCCCATTAAAGTCTATGTCTTTTTTTTTATTTAGTTTTGGATAATTAATAGGGTGCTTTCTTTTTTATTATTTCCTGTCCCACTAACATAACAGCAAATCTCTCCAAAGCAGGGGGAATAACCTTCTAAAAGTGGTTGTAAAGGCACAAGGTTTTTTACCTTTATGCGTTAAAAAAGATCTTCTCTGTGCAGCAGCCCCCTAATACTTGCCTGAGCCCCCTCTTGATCCAGCGATGCCCACGAGAGCCTTGCCTTTCTGGGGACTCACACTCCTGATTGGTTTTTGGGCAATAGCTCCTGCCAATCACAGCCAGTGAGCCAATCAGGAGACAGAAGGGGTGGGGCCGAGCCGTGGCTCCATGTGTAAATAGACACACAGAGTCGGGGTCGGGAGCGCGTCTACTTGGGCACCCGGAAGGGGGGAGGAGCCAGGAGTGCTGGGGAGGGACTCAAGAAGAGGAGGATCTGGGCTGCTCTGTGCAAAACCAATTCACAGAGCAGGTAAGTATAACATGTTTATTTGTTTTTTGTTTTTTTTTTTAAAAGAAGGCTTTAAAGTATTACTAAAGGCAAAACTATGTTTTATGTTTTGGATAGAGGGGGGGAGGGATGATAACCCTTGTCAGTTTTTATTGCTGTCTGTGCCCACGTTAAGGAGATTCATCCTCTCTGTCCTGTTTACCATTATCACTGAAAGTGAAAGTAAAAGAAAATCCCACATTTTGGGTTGTACCCAGAAAGTAAAAGAAGGTAAATCTTCCAACGGAGACACTAGTTCTGGTTACATGGGGATCCCCAAGGAATTCCCTTAACCTCCCTGGCGGTATGATTCTTTCAGATTTTAGGTGCTGAAAGCGGCACCATTATTTTGCATGTAATTCTTGAGAATGAGCAGCCCAAACCAACTATTTACATATGATTTTTTTTTACTGTGTGTTCTTCTTTATAACATCCCAGGTATGATAAAGTTTGAAACACAAAATCCTAAATTATAATATAATACATAACTATAAAATAATAATATAATAATAACACTTTTTTTTCCAAAAAATAACACTTTTTATTCAATAAATTATAGTAAATAATAATCAAAAATACTGACATTTTTTTTTTTTGTCAAACAAGGATGCAATATATTTTTCTTTTCCCAAAAAGGATGCAATATTACTGGTCATACTGCTTCAATAAACGTCCCGGGTGTGGAAAATTTTGAAACAAGGTACAGCGCAAAGTCCAACATCACAGTCTGGACAGTAGTACCGCGTTTCCTTTCTGATTTTCCGTCCGGTGTCGTCACGCTTGGAACAGCAAACCACACACATCCTTGTGGGTGCAGTCTTCTTCTCCGTCGGTAGAATGTGGTCCATAAAATGACGACCGGTCAGTCGTTCGGGGTTCACAACACCAGCAGCACGGCATCCGGATCTTCTTACTGTTGGTGTCTGGTGCCTGAGAAATATGAGCTCAGCAATTTTCCACACAAAGTCCGCATGGAGCACAGGCCTGTCACTCTTCTTTTTTAGGAGAATGAATGCGTTCCACAAACACTGTTCCAGGAGATGCCTGAATATTTTTTTATAATATTTTTTATGCTGTTTCCGCATTGCCGGATAGAAAGTCATGGCCTGGTCAGCTCTGTCCACACCTCCCATGGTGTTGTTATAATCCAGGACCAGTTGCGGTTTCAGAACATCTTTTCCCCCTTTTGTATGTACCATGACAGTGGCAGTGTTATGGATGGTACTCATCAGGTAGACATCTTTTATGTCGTGCCATCTCAGTGCCAACATTTTTCCTTTCTGCCAGGCAACTAATTCTCCGGGCTTCAGCTTTTTGTTGGCAAAGCTGGGGGGCATGTCACGCCGGTTTGCTCTGACGGTCCCATACGCATCTGTCTTTTGTTGCAGGAGGAACTCAAACAGTTCTGGGGATGTATAGAAATTGTCTGTGGTGACACAGTACCCCTGATCCAGCAGAGGCTCAATCAGCATCAGAACAGAAGCAGATGCCATCCCATAGCTGCTGAACCTTTGGTTGAACTTGGTTCCTCTCCCAATATATAGGACCGAATTCCAAATATATCCAGAGCTGGATTCACACAGCATAAATGATTTTATTCCAAAGCATGCTCGCTTGGACGCAATATATTGTATCCAGCTGAGTCTCCATTTATATGCCATTAGACTTTCGTCTATGCAAATGTCTCTTTCTGGGACATAGGACTCCTGGAAATTTTTCAAAATTAGTTGGTAAATGTCCCAGATCTTTTTGAGCTTCGGAGCTGGATGAGAAGTCTCATCAAAATCGTCATTATTGGTAAAGTGCAAATACCTCATAATGAGGGAAAATTTGTACTCCGACATAACGGTGCCAAAAAAAGGAGTGGCAAATAATTTGTTTGTGGTCCAATACCACTTCTGCAGGGGTTTCCCCACCACTCCCTGCAGAATAATTAGGCCCAGGAATTTCCAGATATCCGCACTGGTCACGGGTTCCCACATCCTGCTCCTTGAAAACCGCCGATGCACTGCGGCTTGTTGCTCCTGGTACCGATTGGTCTCCACAACAATTTTTTCGATAACCTTATCGGTCAAAAAAAGTTGCAGATACGCCAAGGGGTTGTCCTCCTCAACATCGACTTTGATACCAGGTGCTCCGGTAAACGGGAACCTTGGGGGCGCTACGTGCTCCGTACCGCAGTCGATCACGCACCAAGTACGCACATCGCTCGGCACAGTCACAGCATCATCACTGAAGTCACTTTCTGTGTCGGATGACGAAGTTCCCCATGAATTGCTGTCACTCCACTCTGCAAGCGATTCAGGATCGCTGTCGCTCTCGCCCAGCAGGTCATATACCGCTTTTGAGGTTGCGGCGCGCTTGTTTGAGGCCATGGTCCAGATACAATGTATAGGAAAAATGCAGGAAGTGCAATGGAGAAAGCACTGGGGGGCAATCAAAGGTCAATTTATTTTATTTAGGGAATGTAATCCAATAGGATTACATTGTATCAGTGTGTTTGTGTGTTATACTTTTTGAATTTGCCGCCGGTTCCACCCCCCTGCGGACGTCACGTCACAGGAGACGGAAGCCGGGGCTCACAGACGATCGGGAGGAAGCTCCTCTGCCGCATACCGCCCGCATACATTGCTGGATCCCGGAGAAAAGGTAAGTAAAACCTCTACCCTACCAGGATCCAGCGATCTTCCTAGCTGTACCCTGTGGCTCGGGGTTACCGCTTTTGGCTCTATAATGTAACCCCGAGTCACGCTCGGGAATACCGCTAGGAAGGTTAATTTGCAGGGATATCTTATCACTTACTGTTTGGCTATGGGACAGGAAGTGAAGGTGAAAGGTCTGCAATGGGACACAGATGGGGGGAAAAAACTGACAGGGGTTATAACCCTCCCTTGCTCTGTCCAAAATGAAAGAAAAAAGTCTCATTGTACTTTAGTTCCACCAATAACTATGTAGCACAAAAGCCTGCCTGACTGGATACAAATTGATTAGATAGTTTAGGTTGGTTCTCATTACGTAGTTTTGGTAAATCTAAAGTTGATTGTACAGAGATTGTACGCTCAGGGTGTAACATGTATGGTGACCCTTAGAAAAGGTACATGTGAGCCTATGTAAATATTTCCCCCTTTTGAATTTCCCTTTACCTCCTGTGGGGGAGACAATGGTTATATGACAAATAAAGAGAATTAATCTATGCAGGGGGAATATGGAAAGCAACTAAAACCTAAGGTTTTAACACCTCCACATTCTATACAAAACTGAAAAAAATTGTTTAGGCTTTACATAGAAAAGTTTCACCAAATTGTTTAAACTTTTCTTTAATCCCCCGGATGACCAAGTGCATTTAGCACTTGACCTTGTTCTTCCCAGTGGTCTTGCTGCAGATTAAAAGCACCTCTTTACTTCTTTTAACATGGACTGTAGCTCCACCCCAGTCTAAAGCCCAGTTTATCAGCATTTGTGAGGGAGGTACCACTGCCTGCACTGAGCCTTTGCCCCCTCTCTAAGATAAGTGTTCTTTGACTATTGTAAATGAACTACCACAGCTGCAGAGCTGCGGGGTAGAGCTGAAGGTTACAAAAAAAACCAGCAAAAAAATGTACACACAAGTCACAGATAGCTCTATCACAGAGCCTTGATTGTGCTGCTTGTTCATTCATGAGGGTTAAAAGTCACCCAGTGGTGTGGGGCCATGTAATCTGTTTGCTGAGGCTATGCAGGTTTATGGGGAGTCACAGATAGATCACAGAATGTATCTGAAAACTGATCAATCCTGATGTACCGATGGCCATTCTAATTTTTTGAGACCCCAAAATGGCAGAACAGTACAAATACCCCCCCCCCCCCCATTTATGGAAAGTAGACCAAGGTATTTAATAAGAGGCATGGTGAGTTTTTTTAAGTTGTAATTTTTGTCACATTTTTTGGGGGAAAATTAAGAAATGAAATAACATTTTCTTGTTCACAATTTATTCTTACATGCTGTCATCAGTGCAGTACAGTGTCATCATATCACTGATGTGGCGGTGATCAGGGATACTGACTGAAACATTTTTATCTTTTTGTTTTTTAATTTTTTTTCTTTTATTTACTATTTTGTTTGTTACATCCTGTCATCAGAGTAGCTCAGTGTCACTGCACTACTTTGGGGGCTGATCGGGGTTTTATTATACTGGTATTGCTTATACAATGACGATCACTGAATAAGCAATAGATTTAGCTGTCATGAATGGGTTAACCATTCATGAACAGCTTGCCTAGGGTTGTGATCTGTGATTGTTGGCTACAGCTAATCACATGGTAAATGTAGACAGGTACCATGTGATTTCTTTGGGCCAATTGCAGATCACAACAGTATCAAGCTGTTCATGAATGGCAAGCCATTCTGTTAACACCAACCTTTTTCAACCAGGGCGCCACGGCACCTTGGGGAGCCTTGAAGCTTCTACAGGGTTGCCTTGGCAAAATGCCTAAAAATTGATCAGGTGGATGAAACCTGTCTTTTAGATTCACAAAGCCACAGGTTTTCCTTATGCACCATTACAACTTTCTAACAGCCAATGACATCATCAGTTGATAAGAAGGATGTTGGTTTCCTCCACAGCATTCTTGTTTGACCCACCTCTGCCTCTCACCCTCAGAATTCAGGTCACATTAGCTGACTGATGGAGAGAAATTGAGGGAGAAGAGAAACATTGGAATACTAGTCAGTACCAGTGTGCAAATGTGTATTTGCTTTGGAAGAAAAAAATCACCTCTAACGTTGGGTGTCCTACATGTGTATGTTGCTGTATTATGTAAAACTATTAGAAATGTTTTTTTACAATTTGGAATGGGGTGCCTCGAGACTGTCCATCATTTTAAAACGTTCCTTGAGATTGTCTATAATTTTAAAGGGTGCCATGACTGAAGAAAGTTTGAGAAACACTGGTTTACACTGTTATCATGTGATCGCTATGACCAATCATAGCAATCACATAATACCTGTTTACCGGTAACCGCTCCTAATCTGGAAGAGGTACAATCATGTATATATTTGTAACTGAGCCTGACCGTGCCCCCCCCCCCCCCCCCCCCGGTGCAGTAAATGTACTGTGGTGGGGTGGCAAGTGGTTAAAGTGCACACAAACATCCATGTTCCATGCTCATCCCTATACATCAATATGTTTTTTGTAAATTTACATTTGTTTTTGGATGCTTACATTTTGTTCCCCCCACTTTTTGCTTCTGAACAGGGATGAGCTCAGGCGTGTTCAGATCCTAGTCCAAACCCACCTGAGCTATCCTTCCAGGAAGCTGTCACTGCATGCCACCAATCATAAGCATCTGTACATATACACACCCTTTGTATACATGTGTATCCTGCGGGTTAGGAAATGCCTACAGTGTGCAGTGACAGCCTCCTGGCTGGGGAATCACTCAGGTGAGTTCAGACTAGGGTCTAAATATGCCTAAGCTCCTCCCTAGTTCTGATTAGGTAATTATGACATAGCCAGGCCCTTACATTGCCCCCTGGGAAGGTTATGTCACCATTGCCTTCTAAGGGGATCTTGCACCATAGAGGACCTACTGTATATTATTCTATAGCAAGCTGCAGCAGATCTTGCATGATGCATGCCCCAATCTCTGGTGTACACAGTAGGAGACCTTGGACAATTTGTTATGGGTTGACAAACCACACTGGGTCCCTTACAGTGCATGTGCGAGTTGGTTGCATTTGTTCCACAAGATTATGTATGATTTGTTATTTTTAATAACAAACCACACCAAGTCTCTTACAGCACATGTGTGAGATCAAGCATGGAGGTCATCGGTGGGCCAGCAGAGAATAAGGAAGAAAAATATATTGATATGGGTTTCCCATCTGTAGGTTCCTGCACTTTTTTATGACAATTTTATGTGCGACCTGCATTGACATCTGTGCATGAAGTCGCACAGATGTCGGTAAGCCACATATGAAATTGCACTGATCGGCAGCTTTGAAATTGCGCTAAAGTAGCGCAATTTCAAAGTCGAATTGGATGTGAACCGGGGCTCAGAGCCATGTGCAGTGACTGACGTTTTTCTGCACCAAATCAATGCCAGTCACCTGGGAAGGTTATGCCAGAGACTCTAATAGGGTGATGCAAAGGGTGATGCAAAGGGTGGAGCTGGGGCGCACTGCATGCCGGGGAGCCCACCCATTGTGTGACAATAGCGAATGAAAATTCACTATTGTCACACCGATCCTCCTCCTGGCCAATCAGGCAAACCCCATGCCATTGGCCGAGGAGGAGGCGGGAGGACTGGAGGAGACGCGCCGCCGGAACTGAGGAGAAGCAGACGCCGGGGGACTGATGAGAAGCCGCCTGCCGCCGCTGCTGCTCGAGGTAAGTAAGGGGGCACGCACGCTGATCTCTGCATTGGGGGAATGTATGCTGGTCACTGCATTGAAGGGGCACGCACGCTGATCTCTGCATTGAAGGGGCAAGCACGCTGATCTCTGCATTGGGGGAATGTACGCTGGTCACTGCATTGAAGGGGGCACGCACGCTGATCTCTGCATTGGGGGAATGTATGCTGGTCACTGCATTGAAGGGGCACGCACGCTGATCTCTGCATTGAAGGGGCACGCACGCTGATCTCTGCATTGGGGGAATGTACGCTGGTCACTGCATTGAAGGGGCACGCACGCTGATCTCTGCATTGGGGGAATGTATGCTAGTCACTGCATTGAAGGGGGCACGCACGCTGATCTCTGCATTGGGGGCATGTATGCTGGTCACTGCATTGAAAGGGGGCACGCACACTGGTTACTGCATTGGGGGCATGTATGCTGGTCACTGCATTGAAAGGGGGCATGCACGCTGGTTACTGCATTGAAAGGGGGCACACGCGCTGATCTCTGCATTGGGGGCATGTATGCTGGTCACTGCATTGAAAGGTGGCATGCACGGTGATCTCTGCATTGGGGGAATGTATGCTGGTCACTGCATTGAAAGGGGGCATGCACGCTGGTTACTGCATTGAAAGGGGGCACACACGCTGATCTCTGCATTGGGAGAATGTATGCTGGTCACTGCATTGAAGGGGGCACGCACGCTGATCACTGCATTGGGGGAATGTATGCTGGTCACTGCATTGAAGGGGGCATGTATGCTGGTCACTACATTGGGGGCATGTATGCTGGTCACTGCATTGAAGGGGGCTCGCACGTTGATCTCTGCATTGAAGGGGGCATGTACGCTGGTCACTGCTTTAAAGGGGGCATGTACGCTGGTCTCTGCATTGAAGGGGGCATGTACGCTGGTTACTGCATTGAAGGGGGCATGTATGCTGGTCTCTGCATTGAAGGGGCATGTACGCTGGTCACTGCATTGAAAGGGGGCATGTATGCTGGTCACTGCATTGAAAGGGGGCATGTACGCTGGTCACTACATTGAAGGGGGCAGAGCTGGTCACTGTTTTGAAGGGGGCACACTGGTCACTGTGCATTGAAAGGGGGCACGCTGGTCACTGTGCATTGAAAGGAGGCATGCTGGTCTCTCTGCATTGAAAGGGGGCACGCTGGTCTCTCTGCATTCAAAGGGGGCACGCTGGTCTCTTTGCATTCAAAGGGGGCACACTGGTCTCTCTGCATTGAAAGGGGGCACACTGGTCACTCTGCATTGAAAAGGGGCACACTATACCTTAATTACTGAAGGCCCATTTCATACTTTTGCGACCTCAAAGTCACACAATTTTTTACAGCATTTTTTGCCGCAAAGCAATGCCTATTACATTTTTCTGTTTGCGCACTTTTGAGCACCAGCTGCCACTGCTTGTATCATGTCTGCCGTGTCTGACCATCCCTTGTATCACGTCCCCGGTCTGACCATCTCTTTTATCGTCTCCGCAGTCTTTGACTATCTCTTGTATCATGTCAGCAGTCTCTGACCATCTCTTGTATCATGTCTGCAGTTTCTGACTATCTCTTGTATCACGTCCACAGTCTCTGACCATCTCATGTATCATGTCTGCAGTCTCTTACCATCTACTGTATCATGTCCGCAGTCTCTGACCATCTCTTGTATCATGTCTACAGTCTCTGGCTATCTCCTGTATCATGTTCCCAGTCTCTGACCATCTCCTGTAACATATATAGATATAGGATCCGTCCCGAGTGCCAAATGCTCTAGGTACGCCACTGCCGCTGTCACCCGCTGCTAACCGTTCCGATCCGGTCCGTGAAATCCAGACGGATCCGCCGATCCCAGCTGAGCAGGCGGATGACAGCTCCGTCTCCGCTTACTTTGTAAAATAGGGTTTCCATCCGTCTGGAGGATCGGATCAGTTGAAAACGGATAGGCAGTCTGTTTTTACCTGATATCCCATAGAGAAGAGCGGGGATCTGACAGGTCTGTCTCTACAAAGTAAGCGGAGACGGAGCTGTCATCCGCCTGCTCAGCTGGGATCGGCGGATCGACCCCCGCTGAGCAGAACAGAGTCTGTCGGGCGCATTGCTCATGTGAAAGGACCCTTAGCGTTGCACGACCGCACAAATGTCATTTAAAGCAACGCAGTGCAGTATTGCAAAAAAAAAAAAAAATGGCCAGGAAGGGGTAAAACCTTCTGGAGCTGAAGTGGTTAATTTATGAAAGTGTATTTCTTAAAAAAAAAAAAATTGCATTTGAAAGACCGCTGCGCAAATAAAGTGCGGCATAAAATATTGCACCAATCGCTGTTTTATCTGCTAAAAATATATATGTCATCTTGTAAGCAACAAGGCTTAGGCATGAAGGGGTAATACCATTTCACTGACACGTCCCCTGCTAAAAGCATTACACTGCAGTTACAGCCCACAGCCGCCCGCTGGAACTTCACTTCATGACAACGATTCACAACACTTCCCACAGCTATAGACTGCAGGTCTGCTGTCCCAGTAACAAGTGGGCGGGGCCTTAGGAAACGCCGGACGGCGTGACGTAAGGCAGGTGGTTCCGAACTTTGCTTGGCAACCGAAGCGAAGTCCCTAGCAACAGGACAGCGCAAGGACCCCGCCAGGTACAATGAAGCCGCGTATGTATGAGTGTGGTAGGTGTGTGTGTTAGGAGCCGCGGTGGTCCCCAGTACCCAGGATGGCTCGTACATTGCTGTGTAATTGTGTCCTATGCTGCTACAGCCACAATGTAGCTTCTCTATATAGTGCACTCGTGTTTACATAACAACAGTGATAAGAACGTGCAGACTGCGGTCCCTGGACTAATGTTACACCATGGAAATCGTATTATTATTTTACTATTTTCACTGTAATGGCACACTCAATTTAAGCAACATCGCTAATTAACCACTTAACGACCACCTGCTGCAGTTTTACTCTGTCCCGCGAAACAACGTAACTCTACGTCACTTCGCGGGGGTGTGCGCTCACACTCATTAGCCACAAAGGAAGCCGATCAGCGGGTCCGACGGTCGTGATTGCCGCCGGGCACCCGTGATCGCTCCCCATGGAGACAGAACGGTGGTCTTCCATTATAAACACGGCAGGCCGCTGTTCTGTTAATTCTGAACACAGGGATCCTGTGTTCCTCTTATTTAGGAACACATGTCTCTGTGTTCATGCAGCAAGCCCATCCCTCCCACAGTTAGAAAGCACCCCCTAGGGACACATTTAATCCCTTGATCGCCCCTGGTGTCCGATGTCCGATCTGTTTGCCGCAATGTCACAGTCCCGCTAAAAATCGCTGATCGCCATCATTGCTAGTAAAAAATAAAAATAACATAAATCTTTCCTCTAGTTTGTAGACGCGCTAACTTTTGCGCAAACCAATCAAAATACAGGTATTGGGAATTTTTTTTACCAAAAATATGTGGTAGAATTCAAATTGGCCTAAAATGATGAAAAAATTAGATTTTAAATTTTTTTTTTATTGGGAATGTTATATAGCAGAAAGTAAAAAAAAAAAAATATATATATATATATATTTTTTTTTCAGAATTGTCGCTATTTTTTTGTTTATAGCGCAAAAAATAAAAATCGCACAGGTGATCAAATACCACCAAAAGAAAACTATATTTGTGGGAAAAATAAGACATCAATTTTGTATGGCTGAAATCACATCACACAGACATGCCATGTTATCTGCACAGCAATGCGGTGTGCGAATCACATGCAATGTTTAGCATCTCCCTAGTGTGAACCGACACTTAATTTGCATCACAATGGAACCAAAGTCGTGCAGGACCCTTTTTTTGGTCCGCTTTAGAATCAGATGGCATTGGTGTTCACACCCATGCAATCCGAATTCCTGTCTGAATTGACAGTTCTCACTGCGATCTGCGAAGTGATCTGGGGGTGTCATTAACATTGTATTGACACTCCAAGCAGTTCGGATATGGCAGGGTGAACTGCCTGCGAGTCGGGTGCGATGCAGGAATCCGCACTTCATTTGCAGGGTTCCCGCATCGCACCAATGTGAACCGAGCCTGCAAGTTAACCACTTTAATACTGAGCATTTACCGCCTTCTTGCCCAGGCCAATTTTCAGCTTTCAGCACTGTCGCACTTTGAATGACAATTGCGCAGTCATGCAACACTGTACCCATATTACATTTTTATCATTTTATTCGCACAAATAGAGCTTTCTTTTGGTGATATTTAGTCACCCCTGGATATTTATTTTTCGCTAAATAAAAAAAGGAGAGGAGAGAGAAAGAGAGCCACACAGGGGATTGGTTCCTGTAGTTGCTCAATCCCCCTCCCCCCAACTCACTGATCATGCCCTCCTGTCAAATTCCCTCAACTACCTGGGCCCCCCCTGTATGCCCCTGTCTCCCGCAGTGCTGCCAGCTTCCCCCCCTATCCTCTTCAGCCGGGTTTCAGCTGCTGCAGAGGGGGGCTACAGAGTGTCAGTTCCAGTACATTCCTCCACCCACCGCACTGAACATCCTCCCTGCCACATCTGATTTCCCTCCTGCACAGACCCCTTTCTGGCCTAGGCACTGTACAGGAGGACCAGTGGTACCCCCTTATAACTTCCCACTCAGTCTGTGTCCATGTCTAATCAATCGCATGTGATCATTACATGAGAGATTACATTCAATTTGCTGCGATTATCTGTGAGGGCTGGAAGCCTCCCTTTGCTTTCAATGGGGCTACCTCCCACAGCTAATCACTGGAATCCCCAGTGGGGTTCTTGTATCTAGTGTGAATGCAACCTAAATTGGAACTACACCCTCCTATCCTTTACAGCCAAGGAGGCTGCCATCTTGTCCTCGGTTTGCTATGCAGTTGCCATGGTGCTTTAAATGGGATCAGTTATGACACAACCAATTTGATTGCCTGACAGACTGCCTGGATTGGGAGCAAAAGCAAACGTGACTGTTATTATTAATGGCATGCCTTCAATGTAACTGTTTTGGGAAGCTGTTAAAGCAGAAGTAAACCAATTGATTCAACAGTTTAAAAAAACAGTTACATTCCTGGCACAGGCCGAGAACGTAACTGTCACATTGGTTGTGCTCTCAACCAAACTGGCTCACATGTGCAGCATTATGGCAGTTAAAGATTAAAGCGGGGTTCCACCCAAAAGTGGAACTTCCGCTTTAGGTGGTCCTAACCCCCTGACATGCCACATTTGGCATGTCATTTTTTGGGGGGGGGAGCGGGTACCTAGTTTTGACAGGTACCCACTCCCACTTCCGCTCGGAGCGCCACGGCGCCCTGAACGGAAGTTCTCCTCTCCCCCTCCCTCCCTGCAATCTTCTGGGACATGTCAAAGGTCCCAGAAGATTGCCGGCCAATCACGGCGCGTAGCGCAACTCGCAGTGCGTACCCGGCTGTGAAGCCGCAAACTGTCACAGGCGGGTGCCCACAGCAGTGATGCCGGTGTTGTGACAGAATGCTATACCCCCTCAGATTGCTATACCCTCGTCACTTCCGCCTGGGTGCGCATGCGCACAAGGCATTCTGGAGGTCCTCTGAGAAGCGTTCTTACAGGGGGCGGAAGAGTTCTTGCAGGGGGCGGGGCAGGAGGCGGTAGATGCAAATATCATCTAGTTCTTACAAGGGGCGGGGAGGATTAGTAGACATCGAGTTCTTACAGGGGGCGGGGCAGGGAGGATTAGGAGACTTGCGGCCGTGTAATAAATTTATTAAAAGTAGTTCCTTCGGTACCGCTGTATACTAAATAATAAAATAATAATAAAATAATGAATATTACTATTAAAAAAAAAATATATATATATATATATATACACACATATTCCTTCGGTACTGCATACTAAATAATAAAATAATAATAATAAAATAATGAATATTAGTATTAAAAAAAAATATATATATATACACACATATTCCTTCGGTACTGCATACTAAATAATAAAATAATAATAATAAAGTAATGAATATTAGCATTAAAAACAATTATACACACACACACACACACACACATATATATATATATATATATATATATATATATAT
This sequence comes from Pelophylax lessonae, assembly GCF_965119305.1. Taxonomy (NCBI): domain Eukaryota; kingdom Metazoa; phylum Chordata; class Amphibia; order Anura; family Ranidae; genus Pelophylax; species Pelophylax lessonae. Next base: position 410,451,811 of record NC_138770.1, on the reverse strand, counting down.
ATATATATATATATATATATATTGAAGAAAAATATTAAAAACCAAATATGAAATATCAGAATAAAAAAAAATTAATTACATATATATATATATATATATATATATATATATATATATATATATATATATATATATATATATATATAAGAATAAAAAAAACATATATATTAGTTAGTGTGTATGTATATATATATATATATATATATATATATATATATATATATATATATATATATATATATATATAAATATATATATATATATATTTTTTTATTCTTCCATTTATATATATATGGAGGAGTGGGGGGCCCGTCATGTAACTATAGGTGCAGTCACGCTAGGGAAAGTAGAGGGGCCACAGCTCAGGCCCTGAATAAGTCCAGGGTCCCAAATTTGGCAAAGAGATAGGGGAGATCTTCATTTACCACTCTTAAAATGTTGGAGTAGCTAGCCTCAAATTTTTTGGTCAACTTTTTCAGGGGCCTCTTGGCAGGGGCGTCACAAGGGGGGTGCAGGAGGGCGCCGAAATCCGTGGCTGCCGAGTGGGAGGGGGGGTCGGCGGGACCGGGCGCTCCCAATCGGGGGGCGGCCGCGCTGTCCCACACCCCCCAGGGTGCGGTCGCGGGAGTTGCTGGCGATGTGCGCACCGCCGCCGGGGCGGGAGGCCGTGGTCGCTAGGTCGGGACGCCCTCGGATGATGGCCTGGGAGGAGGAGTGGGGCTGGAGGCCACCGTTCTCCCGCGGGGAGCGCTCCTAGGGCGGACCCGGCCGCGACGGACCTGCTGGCCGTCCGGCGGCGTCTGTCTGGCCGTCTGGAAGCTGATTCGGGTCCTGGCAGACTCACCTGGCCCTCTGCGGTGGAGGTCCGGCGGACCGGAGGCGGGGCGCCTCCGACCACGGGGGCCGCAGGGAACCGTTGCCTGGTCGGCGGGACCGGCGCTCCCGAGGAGGACGGGAGGGAGGCGAGGCGCCCTGGGCGGTGGGCCAACATCTGTCGCTTCGCCGTGGTCGAGGGCTCCGATAAACCACCCTCTCATATATCCGCAGCAGCAATTCCCTCCGACCCCCCCTGCCCGACCGGAGTTCCAGGCGCGACCGGCTGAAAACCGGAATTTCGGTCCGCTCCCCTGGAACTCCCTGCCGGCCCCGGCCGGCAAATCCGTCCTCATCCGCCACTTCCGCGGGCCGCCGGCGGAAAATCGTGCAAAGTCCCGGGGGCCAGCTTGGATCGCGCGGCCAGCCTGGCGCGCGGTGCCGTTTCACGGCCGGAGGGCGGCAGCCCCGGCGGGCCAGCTTGGATCAAGCGGCCAGCATGGCGCAGGGTGCCGTTTCGCGGACGGAGGAAGGCAAAGTCCCACACAGTGCCAGGGTGTCTCTCCTGTCACCCTGGCATGGAAGCCGACTTCTCCCCACTGACGCCAAGAGCCACGGCCAGCAGGGTGAGCAGCTCCAGGCTCTCCCGGCCGGTCACCCTGACACGGAAGCCATTTTTCCCCTTTGACTTTTTCAACTATTTGGCCCCCGGGGGGTACGGCCGGAGGTGGCCTTGACGTGCCCCCTTAAGGGGGACTTCCAGAAAATTTATTTTTGGGACCCCTTGTGTCCAGGGACCCCAAACTTGCACCAGACCCAGAGGGGATCCCGAACCCCCGGCCCACCGAGTTTCGCGTCCCTGCCGCCTACGGTTCCGGAGATATCGACCAGTAAAAACCGCAAGTTCGATCCGCCGAGGCCGCGGCTAAATCGCGGCGCGCCGCCGGGGGTTCCCGCGTCCGGGGTCGGTTCTTCCCCTCCGCTTCCAGCTGGGAACCCCAAATTTTTCAGGGAGGTCGCCCGTTCCCCTGGCGACGTAAAACACGGAGCTCGAACCTCCGGTCGCCCCGGGGTCCGGAGTTATGGCGGGTGTCCCAAAACCTTTGAACATCCGGACTTTGGACTTATTCTTGGACCCAGAGAGACAGAGCCAGCAGGGGCCTCGACGCACAGGCCGGACTGGGAATAAAATTCAGCCCTGGAAAAAACTTCATACCAGCCCCATAGCATTATTATACCGGCCCAACAGCATAACGCCATTATTTTCTTGTTCATAAAAGGGAAAACTATGCATTTTAAAGCAAATTTGAAGAGTGTATTATATACAGATAAGATAGATATGAAAGCATATATGGCTTTATATATAAAAGAGCAAATTCTAGTTAAAAGTGGTAAAAGTGCGGACATGGTAAAGGAAATGTCAGAGGCTGTGCGGACATGGTACAGGACATCAGGGCCTGTGCGGACATGATACAGGACATCAGGGCCTGTGCGGACACGATACAGGACATCAGGGCCTGTGCGGACATGGTACAGGACATCAGGGCCTGTGCGGACATGATACAGGACATCAGGGCCTGTGCGGACATGATACACAACATCAGGGCCTGTGCGGACATGGTACAGGACATCAGGGCCTGTGCGGACATGGTACAGGACATCAGGGCCTGTGCGGACATGGTACAGGACATCAGGGCCTGTGCGGACATGGTACAGGACATCAAGGCCTGTGCGGACATGGTACAGGACATCAGGGCCTGTGCGGACATGGTACAGGACATCAGGGCCTGTGCGGACATGGTACAGGACATCAGGGCCTGTGCGGACAGGGTACAGGACATCAGGGCCTGTGCGGACATGGTACAGGACATCAGGGCCTGTACGGACATGATACAGGACATCAGAGCCTGTGCGGACATGATACAGGACATCAGGGGCTGTGAGGACATGGTACAGGACATCAGGGCCTGTGCTGACATGGTACAGGACATCAGGGCCTGTGCTGACATGGTACAGGACATCAGGGCCTGTGCGGACATGGTACAGGACATCAGGGCCTGTGCGGACATGGTACAGGACATCAGAGCCTGTGCAGACATGGTACAGGACATCAGGGGCTGTGCGGACATAGTACAGGACATCAGGGGCTGTGAGGACATGGTACAGGAGATGTCAGGGGCTGTGCGGACATGGCCGCGAAACGGCACCCTGCGCCATGCTGGCCGCTTGATCCAAGCTGGCCCGCCGGGGCTGCCGCCCTCCGGCCGCGGAACGTAACCGCGCGCCATGCTGGCCACTCGATCCAAGCTGGCCCGCCGGGACTTTGCCGCCCCCGGCCGCGAAACGGCACTGCGCGCCAGGCTGGCCGCGCGATCCAAGCTGGCCCCCGGGACTTTGCGCGATTTTCCGCCGGCGGCCCGCGGAAGTGGCGGATGAGGACGGATTTGCCGGCCGGGGCCGGCAGGGAGTTCCAGGGGAGCGGACCGAAATTACGGTTTTCGGGCGGTCGCGCCTGGAACTCCGGTCGGGCAGGGGGGTCGGAGGGAATTGCTGCTGCGGATATATGAGAGGGTGGTTTATCGGAGCCCTCGACCACGGCGAAGCGACAGATGTTGGCCCACCGCCCAAGGCGCCTCGCCCCCCTCCCGTCCTCCTCGGGAGCGCCGGTCCCACCGACCAGGCGACGGTTCCCTGCGGCCCCCGTGGTCGGAGGCGCCCCGCCTCCGGTCCGCCGGACCTCCACTGCAGAGGGCCAGGTGAGTCTGCCAGGACCCGAATCAGCTTCCAGACGGCCAGACAGACGCCGCCGGACGGCCGGCAGGTCCGTCACGGCCGGGTCCGCCCTAGGAGCGCTCCCCGCGGGAGAACGGTGGCCTCCGGCCCCACTCCTCCTCCCGGGCCGTCATCCGAGGGCTTCCCGACCTCGCGACCACGGCCTCCCGCCCCGGCGGCGGTGCGCACATCGCCAGCAACTCCTGTGTGAAAATATAGGGCTCCAATGCATATAAAAGAGCCAAAAGAATAAATATAGGGCAGTTCATAGCACAGGATAACTAGTTCATGACTCAAAGCACTAACAATACACTAGACTAAAGGATGGAATCATTTCAGAAAAAGGTCCACATCATACCTGTAGTTCATACCTGAAGAATCCTAGTGTGGAGATTAAAAATCCACCGGACCTCCCTTTCAAGGAGCTTCCTGTGGGTGTCACCCCCTCGGAGAGAACCTTTAACCCTTTCCAAACTACAGAACTTAAAAGAACTCATGTTGCCAGTATGAGTATGTTTAAAGTGTTTTGAGACATTGGACAATCCCTTGTCGCTAGTGTAAGAAGCGCCATGATAATGTTCGCTAACATTGGCTCGCAGAGGGCGTGACATACACCCTACATACTGTAGTCTACATAACATACATTCTTTGGCATAGACTGCATTAGAAGTGCCACAGTTGACATAGTTTCAGATGGTAAATTCTCTCCCAGTAGCACAAGCAGTAATGGTCTTATGTTTACTGCTGTGCTGGTCGCAAAATCGGCAGGTGTTCAAGCCACATATATATGAGCCAGAGACAGTCAACCATGCCTTATTCTGTCGTAAAAGACAGAAATAGGCTAGGGGATAAAATATTCTCCCGGGTACTTGAACGGCGGCTTGAAAATCTGCAACCCGCTGACAAAATGGAAACAAGATCTGCATAAAAAAATGGTAGATACTTGGAAATAATTCTCTTACGGAACGAAACTCATGTGAGAAAGTAGTGAAAAAGGTGATTGGATTTTGGGCAGAACAAGAAGAACCTTTTATCTTGTGCTTTTTGTCAGTTTTACCCCTGTCTTTATTTAAAAGAGGCGATCTTTCCTTTATGGAGGCTAAATGCATGGCTCTATCAATATGCCGCTGTTTGTAGCCACGTCCTTTCAGCCTAGAGGTGATGTTATCACATTCATGAAGGAAAGAATCCATATCAGAACAATTTCTCCTTGCTCTAATATACTCATCCACAGGCACATACTTGATAGTGTGCATTGGATGACAGCTGGTAGCCAAGACCAAAGAATTCCCAGCACATTCCTATTACAATGTTGGCGTTCACATCACCTGTGAGAGTGGCATCCAAAAAATGTATGTGAGTGGGATGACTCTCAAAACGGAATTCTAAGTTCAAAGAGTTATTATTCACATATGTGGTGAAGAACACCAAGTCTCCAGCTGTATTGTCCCACACTACATTCAGATCGTCAATATAACCACCATACCACCTGATGGCCTCTGTCAAAAGGTTGGTGGGGGAGAAGAGAAACTCCTCCTCCCACCATCCTATGTACAAGTTGGCAAGAAGGGCGAACACTTCGCCCCCCATGGAAGCACCCCTGCACTGCAGGTAATCTGTCTGGTCGAAAATAAAATAGTTGTGTTCCAAAAGGAAGGCCACAGACATGGCAATAAATTCCTTCAGATCCATACCATGTGTACTGTAGCATTGTAAATGGAATATGAGAGCCTGAAGTGCCAGATTGTGCGGAATACAGGAGTAAAGAGATTTTACGTCCATAGTGACCAAAAGAAAAGAGTCCTGCCAAGGAGGTAATAGTGTAGAATGCGTCGGGGGAAACCTACACATGAAAACACTGATTGCGATACACATGTTATATCTCTTATCTCTGCAGACTCCGCAGTGAGAGCAAAAATTCTAGCACCGGACCTCCTACGTATCGCTAAACTGATGACCTATAGGGGACCTTTAAAGTGTCACCTATGGAAAATATAGGGTATTGAAGTTTGTCGCCATTTCACGGACGCACACAAATTTGGACATGGTTTGATATGTTGAGTATTTGTTTACTCAACCTTGTCTTTTATATTTTAACAAAAAATTGGGTCATTTATTGCACTTTTGTGCCCAAAAGTAAACTTTAGTGTATTTTTTACTGACATTTTCCGGTAATATCGTGTGACATAAAAACTTGGAACAACAACTATTTTATTCTCTAGGGTGTCTGTTTTCAGAAAATATATAATGTTTTGGGGGGTTTTCTGTAATCTTTAGGGCTAAAATGTTTTTTAGGTGTGTGTGCAAAAAAAATGCAAACACGACTCTGGTAGCGAGAGGGTTAACCACTTACCGCAAAATCACGTACCTGGCATCATATATATATATATATACTGATTTTGACTTGTAAGCAACAAATATCAGAAAAAGGCCTGGTCTTAAAGTGGTCATTGTACCTCCACTGCAGAAAAGAAAAGCTTACTCTATATTCATGGCAAGCCTTACCTCAGCCTTCAGTGTCTCCTATAAAAAAATATCCTCCTGGTATTTGTCCTCTGGGACATGAAAACCGTTACAAGAAGTATTTCAGCGGCTGACTTCATTAACACACAACCTGTACCTGTCCCCCCTCTCTAAGAGTTTTCTCCCACCCACCTCTGCAGTTACATGCCTATCCAATGCAGACATACACAGCCAGTGTCTTCCTCTGCTGATTAATCATTTTGTACCTTACCTTTTTCTTGCATAGATTGTTCATTTGGCAGAATGTTCAGGAGCTGAGCGATCACATACAGTAACAGTCTATGTGAAGCAGAGCTGTAGTATTGAAAACAGAAGTGTGTCCCTGGAAATCTGTAAAGCTCAACATACACTGTACAATCCCCTTTAGATCTACTGTCAACAATGTAGTGCAGGGGCCTGCCTGACTGGATACAGAGTGATTGGATAGATGGGTGTGTCCTCCTATTATATCATTTTAGTAAATCTAAAGGAGGATGTACAGAAATCGTACAATCAGATTGTACGGTGTATGGCGGCCTTTATACACCTAAAATGAACTAGTCACGCCTTCAGTACCATTGATTGTTAATTGAACCCCAAATGCATAAGCAAACATGCACTATGCCGCATGATAAAATGCGTGCCAAATGTGGCAAAATACACAGTAAGAAAAGTGCAAATCGCAACATGTCAAATGTCCATTGAGCTACTTTGCGCATTGTAGTGCAGCCTGTTGAAATCAATGGGCTGCCCTATGCAATTTGTGGTAAAAAGGTGCCAAAAAAACTGCGTTCCCACTACACTAGTGGTGAATGGGGCCTGAAAGTGAAATTGGTGTGTTTACACAAAAACAATGACAGCTGAAAGTCTCCAGCCACTTCCTTCCTTGTACTTGTATAAAGCTTTATATAAACTATGCAATTTGATTGTACACCACAACTTATTGTACACCACAACAGGAAGACCCGCCTGAACAATCCATTCAGTTTGTATCAAATCAGGCAGGCCCTTGCACTATATAGTTGATTTCAGATCTGAACGAAATTCTACAATCAGATTGTACAGTGTATGGCCTCCTTAAAGGAAGAAGTAGAAAAGTGGGTGGAAATAAAAAAAGTAGAAAAAAGAGGTAGTATTGTGGTTCAGAGAGGTAAACACAACATATTCTGTGATGCAGTAAGGCAGTGCATGATGGGATATGAAGTTTCCTGGATGGTCACATGATGATACAGGAAGTGATCGCTGAAAAAGCATTTTTTTACATTTTGAACTGAGAGATGCCAATTCAAAGCTGTCATGGGCTAGGTAAGTGAGCGATAAGCATATTGGGATGGCTTGGGCAGAAAAAAACATTAGACAAGGCTTCAATTTTGTGAAAAGTGAAATTTTGCCTAATAAGATATTTCTACACACACAGCATAGGCCTTGGGGGGCCTTAAAGCACCAGAATAGTGGAAACATCCACAAAATGACCACAGTTTGCAAAACAAAAAATACAAGGTATTTTCTAAAAGGCATACTGAGAATTTTGAAGGTCATTTTTGTCTCAAGTTTTCAGAAAATGTGAAATGAAAATGTATTTTTTATACATTAGATATTTTTACCACACAGCATACACATACTTAGATGTACACCTCCAAAACACATTCTGCTACTCCTCACGAATATGGTTGATACCACATGTGTAAAATCTTTATCCATGTACCTGACATTTCATCTTGTATATCCCAAAAATCAAGCAACGCTGTATAGAAAACAATGTACTTTAATGGTCTCTCTGAATGGTCAGGCAATATAGATTAGTGTAGCTTCATCTACAGCAATCTTTGTTCCAAAAAGCCAAGCGGGTCTAAGTTACTGGTACATGGCTGCCCCATACACAATGCTATGTTCACTGGACAAGAAGTACATAAGGCTAAAGAAAGGGTAACCAAATGAGTACCCGTGGTTTCAGTGGGACATGCAGATGGGTCAATACTAGAGGCAGACAGAGATGCTGTCAGCAAACAGGCAACAGATTGCTCCAGGCAGCAGGCAGAAGAATGGCTTATAAACAGGCCAGGGTCAGCATATGTAGCAGGCAGACACATGGTCAGCAAGTAGCCAAAGAACTGGTCTAGATGGTAGACAAAAACCTGGTCAATTAAGAGGCCAGGGTCAGTTCAGGTGATCGGCAGACACATGGTAAGTATTAAAGCAAATGATCAGTCCAGGCAGCAGCCAGAAACGTGGTCGATAAACAGGCCAGGGTCAGTTTAGGCGAGAGGCAGAGATATGGTCAGTATGCAGGTAAAGGGTCAGTCCAGGCGACAACCAGAAATGTGGTCAATAAACAGGCTGAAGGTTGAAAGCAGAGATATGGTCGGTAAATAGGTAAAGAATGAGTCCAGGCAACAGACAGAAACCTGGTCAAAACCAAGCCACAGTCAATTCAGGTGGCAGGGAGAGACTTTATCAGTATGCAGGCAAATGGTCCGTTAAGGTGCAGGCAGAGACTTGGTCAATTTGTAGGCAAAAGATCAGTCCAGGCGACAGGCAGAAACCTGGTCAGCAAACAGGCCAGGTTCAGTTCAGGAGGCAGGCAGAGACATGGCCAGTATGCAGGTAAATGGTTGGTCCAGGCAGCAGGCAGAAATATGGTTGAGAAAAGAGGTAACAGAAACACCTTCACCAAACCTTCACACATTTTTTTTAATGAGGTATTGTAGTGGCGGAAGAAATCCTTAATGCAGAGGCCAGGTTGTGAAGAACAGTTGGGACAATAGTAAAGTGTGCAAAGCCTTATCCGATCTTTGGAGCATATATAACATGTTTTGGGGGTTTTCGGTCTGTTTTGGTAGGAGGGAGAATATCGGGGAAATGTCACTCATGCAGGCTGCTGACTGAATCAGAATGTAGGTTTTCAGGTGCAGGGCCTAATTGGTAAATGAGTGCTATTTCAACCTCTTGTTAGTTTAGGAAGAAGCCATGTTTTCCTGTAGACTTAAAGATGACAGATGAGTTGTAAATGGCCAATTGGAATAGGTAGATGGATACTTTTTATACCAGTGAATGGATCTTCTGGTTGCCAAGTAGGGCTTCATTGGTTGGTCATTAAAATCTACACCACCCATGAATTGATTGTATTCATGTATGCAATGAGGTTTTTGGACCAGAGCATGCCTTCCCTGGATTTCCACTGAGGTGTCTTGGTGGATGGAATAAAGGACATATACATCCTGCTTATCCTTCCATTTAAGGGCCAAGAGTTCCTTTGCCAACTTGCTGATTCTCCCCTTTTTTCAGCTTTGTGGTGACCTGCCTTTATTAAAAGCCCTTGTGATCTGCTCACACTATGCCAGAAGCTACTGTTTGCTTCAGAAGAAATGTGTCAGAAAAGTGGCACACTGGTATAGAAATTGTCCACATAGAAATGCTATCCCTGATGAAAAAGGGATGACATAAGGTCCCTCACTCTTTTTTCCACTGCTGCCCATGTAATTTGGGCATCCAGGGGGCTCCAGGCGGTTGTCTTTCCCATGGTAAATGCGGAAGTCATATGTTCCCTGTAGCTCCTTTACAAAATTCATATAACCTTACTCCATCTCTGGCACTTTTACTCAGGAGATACAGTATTGTTTGATGCTCAGCCTGCCTGTAAATAGTCAAAGGGAATCATCAATGGAAATAATTTAATTGGGAGTATACATTTTGGTACAGAGAAAGATAATTGATAAGTGGTCTAATGTTGTAAAGCCTGCTGAATTCAGGGAGGGCACAGGGAATTGTCATTAAAATACAGGAATCTGATAATTATTTTTTAATGTGTCCTAAAAATACCCGAGGAATGCAGTTTCATATGGTGAATGAGGTGCATGGACCAATAGGATTGCAGTTATTTTTTTGTGATTCCCATATTTAGTGTAAGGCCAAGAAAGATTTTAAATTCATCAACCATTATGAGCTTCCACTCAAATGGATGGTTATAAATTGGGAATTGGGATTACTGGTAATGTTCTGCTGGGATTACATTGGTTCACGATTGAATTGAATAAATCTTTGGTGAAAATCAAATATAAAAACCAAAATGCGCACTTATGTTTCTGGGCCCTATTTCAGCTACAAAGTTATAAAATGTGCATTTAAAAAAACAATCTGTTGAACTGGTCAAAACTAGTTCTTGAGTATATTCTATATTTTCACAGCTCCTACTGTGAAGAAGCCTTTCCTTTGCAATGACCTTAAAGTGAATACGTTTACACCAAGTTCACTATGGACCACTCATGTATTTATACATGGTAATAATAGATCCTCTTAATCGTCTCTTTTCAAACAGAATAAATTCACTTCAGCTAATCTTTCCTTATAGCTGAGGTCATCCATGCCTCTTATCTGTTTGGTTGCCCTTCTTTGCACTTTCTCCAGTTCCCCAATATCCTAAACTGTATATTGCAAATGAGGTCCTACTAATGATTTGTACAGGGGCAAACTTATATCTCTCTTTATGGAGTCTATAACTCTTGGAGCTTGCAGCTTGGCATTGTATGCTATTACTAAGGCTCCGTTCACATACAGTATATGCAAATTGGATGTGTTTTGAACCGCATCCAATTCTAATTTCGTGAACCTCTAGCCTTTTCTATGGAGCCAGTTCACATATATGCCCTGCAGCGGCAGTGTGAGAATTCCAGGCTCATTGCTTTCGATGTGAACGCATCTGAATCGCACATCTCATCAGTTTTGAACACAATCTCAGTCAGAAAAAAAACAGCATGCCCCCCCTCTCCAATCCATACCAGGCCTTTTCAGGTCTGGTACAGATTTTAGGGGAACCCCATGCCAAAATTAAAAAAAATGTTGTGGGGTCCCTCCCAAAATACAGACCCTTATGCAGCCTGGCAGGCCAGGAAAGGGGGGGGGGGTGAGCGAGTGTCTCCCCCCCGAACCATATTGAGCCACATGCCCTCAACATGGGCGTGGAGCTTTAGGGCAGGGGGGGCTATGTCCCCCTCACCCCAAAGCACCTTGTCCCCATGTTGATGGGAACAAGGGCCTCTTCCCCACAACCCTGGCTTGTGGTTGTGGGGGTCTGCAGGCAGAGAGCTTATCAGAATCTGGAAGCTCCCTTTAAAAGGGGGCCCCCCAGATCCTGCCCCCTATGTAAATGAGTAGAGGGTACATTGTACCCCTACTCATTTACCAAAAAAAGTGTCAAAAAGAAATAAAAACACAGAGACCGTTTTTAACAATTCCTTTAGATCTTTCCAGTTTGAGTTTGTTGTTTACAGCTTACAATACATTTAAATTATGTATAGTCATTGCTACATAGACAGATGTTCTTTTATATCAGGGTTACTGAATTAAAATTCACAGGGGTCTGGTCAGTAAAATTTTCTTCCAGCGGAGGTCCAGGTCTCATATTTTTGCGATCACTCAGATTCTTCACATCACATACACATCACAATCCCCGCCCCGATCACACTGGCCCTTATGGTAAAAAGTAAAGATTTTAGTGAATGGGCACCTGTAAGTGTGCGGTCCAGGAAGTGGTAGTACAATGCGCATTTAACTGCATCACACTGTGTCCTTTAGTTTCTTTCAACTTTTAACGCAGTGACATAATTACATTTCATTCATTTTTATGCCCCAGAGCTCAGTTGCAGTACATAGTAACAGATTGTACACAGAGCCTTCGGGTGAGCTCCAGTCAGTTGCAGAAAAATGTACACAGTATGCAATTTTTTGCCCCATACTGCTCAGGGGCACTGTTGCAGTCTGAACAGTGCACTTAGATAACTATTGTTTTCTGTGTGCCCTGGCAGAGACCTGTGTTTTTCTAGTGCAGAAAAACAGATCTCTGAATAAGTGTGAACGAGTCTTTACATCAGTGTCCTCAGTCCCCTCTTTACATCCCAGCCCGCTTTACACCACAAATCCCTCTTTACATCAGTGCCCTCAGTCCCCGCTTTACATCAGTCTCCCCCTTTACATCCTTCCTAGACCTCCCTTCACATTACATCCCCCTCTTTTACATCATAATCTCCCTTTGCATCACAGACCCCCCCCCACCATCACAGTCCCTACCTTTACACCAGTGCCCTCAGTCACAATTTCACATCACAGCCCCCATCCTTACAACACAGTTCTCTTTTTACATTATAGTCCTCCCTTCCCCCAAATCTTACATCACAGTTCCCTCTTTTATATTACCACCCCTATTTGCATCACAGCCCAGCCCCCCTTCATATTACCACCCCCCTTAAATCACAGTCCCCCCTTTACACCACAGACCCCTCTTTACATTACAAACCCTCCATTACATCACAGTCCTTCCTTCATATTAGAGCGCCCCACATCTTTCATCAAAGTCCTTCCTTTATATTACCGACCCTGTCCTTTTCATCACAATAATTCTTTCATATCAAGTCCCCCTCACAAGGCAGCACCCCGCCTGACTCCCTTTACTGTCCTTCCCTGCTCACACAAGATGGCAGGCACGGTAGGTCTTGACAGAAGGCAGGACTTTTCATGTTAAAGGCAGGTGAATGGTTGCTTTTACTGCCCTGCAGCCTAGCAACCAATCACCTGCTTCTTAACTTGAAAAGTCCCTCCCTGTATCCAGACCTGCCATGCTTCCCACCATTTTCTCTTCCTTGAGGAAGACAGCAGCAGTAGCGGGCTGGTGGGTGGGAGAGAGCGCTCAGTCATCTGTTTGGCAAGGCTGCGGTCCGAATACGACTGTTACGTGGTCCAGATCCACTCCGCCATTTAGTGATGCCTGTTTTATATGAACATTAGTAATTATCTCTGCATGGTTTGATATTACCAGATCCAGCAGCGCATCATTTCTAAATGGGGCTTCTATAAACGGTGCCATAAAATTGTCATATACTGTAAGCAAGTAATAATTTTCCATGAAGTTTTTTTGCTGCACAATTACAGGAAATCAGTGAAATAATGGAAAATATACATTCAGCAACATCCGTGTGTTTCACCTCATCTCCTCCTCCTTTGGTCCACAGCCCTCATCTTCTCTGGTCCACAGCCCTCATATCCTCCTCCTTTGGTTCACAACTCTCGTCTTCTCTGGTCCACAGCCCTCATCTCCTCCTCCTTTGGTCCACATCCCTCATCTTCTCTGGTCCACAGCCCTCATCTCCTCCTCCTTTTGGTCCACAGCCCTCATCTTCTCTGGTCCACAGCCCTAATCTCCTCCTCCTTTGGTTCACAGCCCTCATCTTCTCTGGTCCACATCCCTCATCTCCTCCTCCTTTGATCCACAGCCCTCAACCCCTCCTCCTCTGGTTCACAGCCCTCACCCCCTCCTCCTCTGGTTCACAGCCCTCACCCCCTCCTCCTCTGGTTCACAGCCCTCATCCCCTCCACCTCAACAAAACAGCACTTGCACAGCCCTCTGGGTTCATACGCAGCCATGGGGATGACTGTTGGGATGTGTGTGGTGCCAATGCATGTTTTATTCCAGCTTACTGTATGACTCCTATGGCAGGCCAAGTGGCTCACACTGTCTGCTTGTCATTTTGGACACCTTTCAGCTATCTTATATGCATTATACTACTGTTATTCAAGTACCACATGGCCATACCTGTATTTATCATAAAGGCAAATGACTGGTGACCAACAAACATACATACACTGCTCAGGCCCAAAGGAAAAAGTACAACCAATCTGTTGCAGGTGCTCGCCCCGGCTCACCACCGTAGACCATGAAGATACCAAAGAAAGATACAGCCACTGTGGAGTGTGGGCCTTATCTTTCTTTGGTATCTACATGACTGGTGAGCCAGAGCCTAGGGCAGCAGGGTAAGGGTGGTGTTTGGGGGTTAGCAAGGCTGCCATTAGTTCGGTACAAGCAGTACTCCCTTTAAGAGAGGGGTCTTGTCAGGTAGCCTGTAAAGGAGCATGCAGGTATCCTGTCAGGTAGGCTGTACAAGGTCTCTTAATTTTTAATGACAGCCCTGGAGGCAATTGTAGGTAACAGTTTATGAACCCTCTCAAGATGTATTTAATTTTTAGCTAAGTAATTCAATAATAAATGAACACTTGACATACATACATTTTACTATTTCCTTGCACAGTAATGAGAAATTTGGCTATATTTGGGATGTATGATAAAAGCACCCTATTTGCAAAGTTTAATCGTTCTGAAATGTGCCCATGTAAACCCTGGTGCGTTCTATTTTTTTCATATTTACTGTATCCTTTCCGATACCTTTGCACAACAAGGTTATATAGAATTTAATGAAGAATATATTTCCGAAGATTATAGAAATTACAAGTTGTCTGCATATGTTCTTCACATATGTCCTTTGATGCTACATATGTTAAAATGTATTTAGAGTACAAATACACATCCCTTTCTTGTCTTGTACATCCCCTTAATCATTTCGTAGTCTTTCATTGGATCTCCCTACTCACGGAGTCTGTGTTATCCTCACACACAGTGTAGGGAGGGGGAGCGAGCAACGCTTGCCTCAGTCACTGCACAGTCACATCCCTCAGGCTGCACATCAGCACATTGCTCTTTCTTAATTCATCTCCCATTGTGGTTTTATTGTCTCTGGAGTGTCAACAATTTCCTATCCTCTCTCACTGCTTTTTAGGGGGAGGTGAGAGGGATTTAAAGCCCTGAAGATGGCGACCGGGATGAGCTGGCAGCAGCAACAGCATTATTATGGTGGAGGGGCTTCTGCCAGTGCTGCCAAGTTTGTAACCTCGTCTTCTGGCGTGATGGCACATCAAGCTGGCTTGAACATGGAGTACACTGCAGACCTGCACCTTAAGATGAGCAAAAAGATAGCACAGCTGACCAAGGTAACGGACAGTTGCTGATGGGTCTATGATGTTGGAATGTTTGCTTAGGTTGGCCTTCAAATTGTTTCCTTCTAATATCATACAGTGGGATATAATTCTGTTTAAGGCGTTTAACACTAAAAATCAAGACTGCATGAAATCAGTATAGTAGAGAGCCATTCATAAGTTTCCTGATATCACTGTATAGTTACTTTGGGGAACTTAGATTTACTTATGCAGTAACATGGTAGTGCTGCAATACCTGCGTGAGCTTCACCGTTCTGCAATGTTCCTCTTGGTGGATGTGCTAACTCTGCAGGTTTAGATATTCATATATTTTATAGGTGTTTATTTTTATATTTGTAGATAAACTGGATATCATTTTAGTGACATCATTTTTGCAGACATGCTTCTTTTCCCATGTGGTAATACCTAATATATCCTACAAATCATATCTGAGTATAATTGATTTTTTTTCTGTTATTCTTAGACAGGCTTTTGGGTTTTTAGTTTTGCTTGAGCTCCCACTATATACCACCGCTAATTATACGGACTTGTCTTACACACATAGAGTATCTCTCTTTTATTTACTATAATCGCTCAATAATCTACATGAGTTTCCTAATTTTTGGAAGGTTCAATGATGGGGGCCATCTTTTTTTTTTTTTTTGTCAAGAAATGTCTGCTAAGTTAATCTTCTTTCCATTTGCATATGCCTGTGACAAATAATTTCTAAGAGGCACAGCAGCATATCACAAGAAAAGAAAAAAATAGCCAACAAGTATAACATCGCATGCACTACTTAAAATGGTTGATTGTAATGAATTGTGACATATTCATTTTAATAAATGATACTTTTTGCATGGCTGCAGACTGTCATATACTGTAACGCATGTAAATATTTTAGATTGGAAGTAAGATATAAAAGAATGACACTCACGACTCACCAATATACTGATGGTGTATGTGGAACTGTTAGTAGGTACGAGCCTTCATATGGCTACCAGTACCTGATGTGTGCCTCATGCTGGGCACAACTTGTGGATGTTATCTTTTACACCTGGCTTGCTTGCTGGAATGCAGAGTACACACTGAACTAGTCAGTGCCTGCCTATAGAATTGAGGCATGTACTTGGTCCTTTATATCCGCTGATAAATGAGAAGAAGGCTTTTCCAGATTCTGCCTATTTTATTTTACAGCATTGTTTAATGTATTCAGCCTGCATTACTGTGAATACATTTATTGGTAAATATATACACAAAAAGCTTAACTGGCTTGAACTGCAAAAAAGGATGCACATATGTGTATATTTACATTAGCCAGAAGGGAAATGCTCGCTGCACTGCCATCCTCAATGGCATATCAAGTTCAGCTCAGGGCTTTCTTACTCAAATGTACATATCTTGTCAAGGGAAATGAAGTCGAATTTTTGGTAGTATACATAATAATTAGAAGCTGTCTTACATAGCACTATTGCTTGTTTTATGCATTAAAAAGGCTGTGCTAAAGATCAGCAATTTGAATATTTTATTGGAAGGATACTCAAAATGTGCTTTTTTTATTTTTATTTATGCCATTTGTTGTTTTTCAGCATTATCTGACATGATTCTGGCAGATTCTATGACCTAGATATATCAAGGGTGCTGAGCATTAACACTTATTAGCTGCTATTTGTTTAGGATGGAAGACAAATCCTTAACCTGTGCAATCATAGATACATCTGGGCCTGAATGGTTTAAATACATTTGATTTTAAATTTAATGTAGTAACACATAATTGTTATAGGTATTTTATGTCTATGTATCTTTGTGACTTAATGTGACATATGGCCATGTATCAGCATGTTAAATTAAACATATGTAGTGTAATTGCAGAACACAAAACCAACATGTTGAATATTATAAATTGTGCTAAGCAATCTGTAAAGGATGGAGAAAATGAGTTCAATGATTCTTGACCTTTTTACCTCTGCTCTAATGGTTTTCTAGGTTAATGTATTCAAATTGCTGTAAGCAGCTTGATACACACTTTTTATTCATCATACAGAGATCATTAGAAAATATCACATGTGTTGGGGGGCATATATTGCTTTTGGTTACCAGTGCTTTAAGCCGAATTCCAGGAAATTCAGCTTATTTCTAAAAAATGAAGGTACACTATGAGTTAAGTCCAGCGAGGTGTGTGACACCTCGAGGGATTAGCTCTATTTTTTATATCTGACAGTTATATTGTACTCCCGGAAGACCGCAATCTCTGATGCAGAGCTGATCCTTCTGAGCTCTGAATCTCGACCAGGACAGTCCCTGTAGCTGCTATGCCCACCGCTTCCCTCCTCCTAGAAGCCTTTGCATTATGTGAACACATTCACAAAATACAAAGGCTTCTGTGAATGGGCAGCAGAGGGAAGAAGTGGACATAGCTGCTCTATGTGCCTTTCTCCTTTCTTACAGCCCTGTATGTCTGGAGTGTAATTCCCGGCAGAACAATAAACCTGTCAGATATAAAAACAAAAAAATAAAGATAAGCCAAGGAGATGTCATGCAGCTCCTTGGACCTAACTCCTTCAGTTTTTACAAACTGAATTCCTGGAATGTAGCTTTAGAGCGACCCTGTTAATATAATGTTAATTTAAATGTTAAAATGTTAAACTAAAGTCCGCTGGTAAAAGAAGCTCTTACCTTTTCATTGGCTTGTATCCTAAAACTCCACCGCAGACCTCTAGCTGCTGCAGATTATCAACACATCCAGGTGTGTTGAATCCTTGCCCCACCCCCACCGCATGCTCTCATTTCTCCTTCTGGTGCAAAAAATCTGTAATTACATTAGAAATGGAGGGAGGAACCACAATGCATGGTGGGTGGAGTAGTTATTTGACACACCCAAAAATGTTGGATGCTTGCAGCAGCTTGAGATCTGTAACATAACGTGGGTTTGGAGACATGGAATACCAGAAAGTATACAATATTTGTGTTTCTTTGAAAGGATTTTTTTTAGGTTAGACACTATAATGAAAGGGTCATTTTTAAATTAACTCCAGCCACAATATTTTTTTTGATGGATTATGAAGGGGTTAAAACATCTGTCAAGTAATACTGTTGTCTGTGTCCCCACTTAAGTTGGGTTCACACTGGTGCACTGTTTTTTGGGCGCAGCATGATTGTTTGCACGTTTTACTTGCGTTTTTAGGCACGTTGACATTGACTTCTATTAGAACATGCATTTTCTGAAGGTGCTTGAAAGATGCTGCATGCAGGACTTTGATGCCTCTTTATGAAAACGCCTGTTCTAATAGAAGTCAAAGGGAACACGCCTAAAAAAACGCAGGTAAAACATGCATTCAATCACGCTACAACCAAAACACGCTTTAAGGAAATATCCCCTTACTTCCTCTTTTTTAACTTGGCATCTGTAACAGAAGTAATGGGTATACAAAGACTGTAATAAAACCTATTTGTAAATGACAAGAGTTTCAATTGCTTTTTTTCCTAGATGATAGGTGCAGGAACAGGAATAAAAAAAACAGTTGAACCCTCAATTAAAATTAGCAGCCACAGCCTGAGGAATACAGCCTGTGTCTAGCCAGCAGCTGCAGAGTGGGATCCTGGCTCGCTGTTATGAAGTAGTGTTTACTCTTGCAGAAATCCAACATGCCCCCACTGATTCAAAACTCTCCAGTCAGTGGAGAGCATGAACTTTGCTAACTGCAGAGCTATAGATTTTATTCTGGGAATGTGTCAGACCTCTGCAAAGGGTCCCTCTGCTTCCAAGCAGAGGGAAAACATCCCTGCTGGCTGGGGAAAAGCTTTACTAATCAGGTTGTTACCAAAATTCATTGTAAAGCTTCATGCACACCTAGAACCATACAATGCAAAATTGGAGTGTATTTCCCAGCCCGGGAGCCACAGGTGTAGTTTTCCGCTACCCATAGAAATCAGTGGCTGTACTTGTGTAAATACATGCATGTGTATGTACGTTCATCCAGGGGCATACATAAGTATTTGTACGCATGTATATGCTTGAATCTGTATTTACCAGCTATACCCAACATTTGAACTCTCAGCCTTTTTCTAATGACTTCACTTTAAAATAAAACTTTTTTTTTTTTTTCATTTTTGAAAGAATAAGGGCTTGTTATTACTTGCTCAAAATACTGAAGCTTATCAAACACGCCTATAGTTTTAATGCACGTTAATAGGTCAGTTTGATAAGCGTTTAATGAGCATTTAAAAAGTGGCGCGTTACTATAGAATGGAAGGAGTTGAGGTGCTGTCCATAGTTTCATTTGCATAGGTGTTTGAGGGGCATTAAAAACGCCCCTCAAAAACCTGCTTTCCATGCCAGTGTGAACTAGGCCTTAAGGAGGGTTATAACCCCTGCAGATGGCACATTTGGGAAATTCTCTTTTTTACTTTCCCATAGCCAAAACAGGAAGTGATGGGAAATCCCTACAAAGTGAGAAATTCCCTGGCTATCACCAAGGTCACCAGAACTAGTGTTTCCATTAGAAGATTTCCCCTTTGTTACTGAACTGGGGGGTAACCCGAAATTTAGGATTTTCTTTAACTTTCAATAATTCCAGAGAAATAGACAAATAGGTATTTATTGCTGTCTGTTTCCCTGTTAGGGAGATTCACCCTAACAGGGGTGCTTTGCTTTGTACTATATATGTGCTCTGGGGTGCCTTTTAAATGCCAACACAACACACATACACTATGTGTGAAGGAGGCCTTAAAGGAGAAGTATGGCCAAACTGCACTCTTGTGACCTGTTTTTAGCCAACAGCGGGCTAAAGCCTGCGGTCGGCTGACATCACTCAGCCGGTCTAGACACTGGATAGATCCCGACTTTACGGTAGGGATCCACCAAGCAGCCTAGACCAGCAACTGGCTCAGCCTCTCAGTGAGCCTCTGGGAGACTGAACCAGGCCCTCTGCACAGCTTAGCAGTTCAGTGAGTGCTGGAGGGACAGAGCAGAGAGCCAGTGACTGACAGTCACGGCTCTCTGCTCAGAGCAGGGAGGAGAAATAACTGATCAGCATAGTTTGATCACTCAGTTCTCACTGTAAAGGGCGGCGAGGGAAAAATGCAGCATCTAATCAATGCTGCATCCATCTAGGTGAGTATACTTTTTTTTTTTTTTGGGGGGGGGACCCATACTTCTCTTTTAATATTAGTTCACAATCCTTTATATTAGTTGTCACATTAGACCAGCAGCTGGCTCAGCCTCTGTGAGCCTATGGGAGACTGAGCCAGCCCTCCCTTCCCTTACACAGCTCAACAATCCAATGAGTGCTGGAGGGGGCAGAGCAGAGAGCCAGCGACTGACATTCATGGCTCTGTGCTCAGAGCAGAGAGGATAAATGACTGATCAGAGTTATTTGATCACTCCGTTCTCAGTTTAGGGGCGACAGGGGACAGATGCAGCATCTGACCGATGCTGCATCCACCTAGATGAGTATACTTTTTTTTTTTGGGGGGGTCCATACTTCTCTTTTAATATTAACTTACAATTCTTTGTATTAGTTATCATTGTCACTGGTCCAGACTTAGATACGTTTAAAATTGCCATTTTCAAATTATAAAAAATTGTTACAAATTAAGTTTCTTAGAAGGTAACATTTGTGATGGTTTTTGCTGGAAATGAAGTCAGAACAGATGATCTGATAGAATTTGACACTGTTTGCTCTTCCATAATTACAAGGATATTGTTCCCGTGCCGTTGATAGGCACATGATTGGCCAATGTTCCAATTAAATTAGAGCTGCAGAGCAGTGTTTAGCAGGTTAGCAAATCTCATAACAATTTCACTAGAAGAACATTTATGTATGCTGCTTAGGTATCCACAGATATCAATTGTAAAAAATATGACCTTGTTTCAAAGTGTCAGTTTGTTTCTAATGAGCATACCAGGGAAAGGAGAAAATACTAGCTTTTGTCTGCAAAGCAGAATTCCATGTATGGGTTAGAAATATTTATTAAGAATTACTGCAAATGTCATCTCCAGCTACAGCTTTTAGAATTCATCAGCAGAGTGACTGACTCAGGGAATTAAGCCAGCTGCCATTACAGGGTCAAAAAGCATGCAATTGGCAGCTGCTTCAGTAGGGCTTTGCTTGTCTTTCCATGGATCATCAGTATCACAATTTGGAAGAAAAGATCACAATTCATGGACGTTACTGTTTTTTTTTCTCCAAAGTTTCTGCTATAAAATTTTGTAAAATAAGTAATTTTCTCCTTCACTGAAGTGCACTGATAAGGCTGCACTGATAGGCACTGATAAGTGGCACTGATGCGCACTGATAGGCGGCCATGATGGGCACTGGTATGCAGCACTGATAGGTGGCACTGATTGTCACTGATTAGGAGGCACTGATGATGCTGCACTTATGGGCAGTGATGGGCAGCACTGATAGACGTCACTGATGGGCACTGATGGACACTGATAGGCGGCCAAGAAGGGCACTGATATGCGGCACTGGTGAGCACTAATGGGCACTGATAGGTGGCACTGGTGGACACTGATAGGCGGCACTGATGGTGGCACTGATAAGCAGCCCTTATGGGCACTGATAGGCAGCAGTGATAGGTGGCACTGACAGGCATTACTGATGGGCACAAATTGGCAGCACTGGTGGGCACAGATTAACAGCACTGGTGGGCGCTGTTGGAGCTGCACTGATGATCAGGACACTGATGATCAGTGCCCTAATTGTTAGTGCAGATGTTTCCTGTGTGGATTTGCCGATTTTCGGCTCTCCTCTCCTCACACCCTGTCAGCCTTCTTGGACACAGCTGAAAAGACCTGGGGGAGAACCTGCGCTTAGGAATGTGTGCTAAATTAAATATATATAAAAATATATAAATAATGTGACATATCAAGAATTTTGGTGCTAAAAATGACAAAAACTATAATAACTAAATTTAGTTAGGCTGCTGCTGATAAAAAGGAATAAATTCCTTCAAAGTGTCTATGTGCAAAGGTGTCAGCGCTGCTCTAAAATTGTGCAATAATAAATTACTCTCCACTATACTGTATTAATACAATAATTAAATTAATATTATTACCGTGCTGCATAAACAATAACTTAATAAGTAATAGTACCGTTAGCATAAATAAATAAATATAGTGACAATATCAATAAAAATCTCACGCAGTGACAATAAAGTGACAAGTGCTTGTGCAAAACAATTATAGCTGGGCTCCTCCTCCTAATACTTAAGAGTCCTTTCATCAAACTGTCCAAATATAAATCAAGGAAGTGGTCAGTGTCCACTGAGCAAACTGGATAGCAATTGTGAATTCACACTGTGCTGCAGTGCTGTGAGCTGTGCTCCCCTCTCTCCTCCCTGCTTACCAGAAATCGGTAAGAGACAAGCCTTATAGATCTCCACCAAGGCACACACCTCCTCTCAGGGATGGGGGTCACTCCAGACTGTCCTTATGATGTTACTTTCAGGGCTCTATCCTCCTCACCACCAAGTACCATCCGCCATATGAATAAAATATGGAAATACATTTCCATAGTGTAATATGTTTAAAACAATTATTTATTCAAGTAAAAAATCATCATTACACTCACAATTTCTCCATACAAATAGGCTGTTTCCTACTGTGGTGGACGCTGTGACTCTCCTGCGCTCCAACCACCGGAAATGGAAGTGATGTCAGACGCTCGACCTGCTGCACAGATCACTGCCGACGGCCACCCGGTGAAGTGTGGCCAACGTTTGGCATTAGCGTGATCACGAAGGGGTTAACAAAATAAACACTTATCAATCTAAACCAACATTTTAGACTCGATTCACACTAGAGCGACTTGTCAGGCGACTTGTCAGCCTGACAAGTCGCGGTCCCTCGCAGTCCATTGACCGCTACAGGACCTGTTCTAATAGGAGCGACACAAATCGCTCCGACTTAGAAAAAGGGTCCTGTACTACTTCGGGGCGACCTCGGAGCAACTTGCATAGACTTCCATTATGTGAAGTCCGTGCAAGTCGTGCCAAAGTCGCAGTGCACGGGACTGCACAAGTCGCCCCCGAAGTAGTACAGAGTCGTGCCGCCCCAGTGTGAACCGACTCTTAATGTTTTTATTTTTTAACGTATTAAAACATTTAATTCAATTACCTATTAACATAAACAAGGCCAGGCAGGTAAAAAAGGTCAGACGCTGCTGCGATAATACCTGCATTGCATCTGCATGAATTTAAATGGAACAACTTGGAAGGGAAAATGGGTGTAAAGGATCAGGGATTCACAACCAATTATCATTTTCTTACCTCTCTTTGCAGAAGTTCCATGATACTGGCTTTCCAACCAATCAGAGAGCTTGGGGTATAATCATGTGAGCTCTCCTGCTAGACAGCCAGTCCCTTGCAGCACTCTGTCAGTCAGAGAGGAGATCTTTCTAAATTCCCCGTAGGCACATTATCTCCCTGCCTGCAGATTCAGAGGGAAAGAGAAGTGCTTTCACGCTTCTCATGGCAGAGCTGCTCAGTGGGAGATATTTCCCATCTCCCCACTGGCACAGTGAAAGGAAGTTCAGAAACACTTTTCTTATGGCAGAGCTGGTCAGAGCGAGATCTTTCCCATCTCTGTGCTGGCACACATGGCAATAATCAGAGGCGTAGCTTGAAGCTTGTGGGCCCTGATGCAAAAGTTGACCTAGGGCCCCTACCACCACCCGCTGCTTCCACGATGGACCAAGATAATCCCACCATACGCCAAGACATTCTAAGTGGCTAAAGAATAATATCAGATCTTTATTTACATATTGAGAGAGTAGGTCAAAGGATGTTGGAGAAGCTGTGCACATTTTGACATAATAAATAAAGCTCAGTATGTGAATGAGATCCTGGGACTCATTCACATGGGTGCTGTGGTGTGGCTTGTACAGTGGGAACCAGATTTTATTTTTCTTATGTGACTATAGCTGTGGGCAGGCAACCTACGTTACACTATGGGGACACAAAAACTGTACAAACACAGCTGCAGGTCCTAACTTGACAGGCATGTGGATTCAGGTGTATGGCCCCAAACACACACATTGGGGGCCATCACCTAAAGCTGCAAACCTTTTAGAATAGGATATGTGGCTGTGTTCATACAGCCGCTGCCTCCCCATAGAGTAACAGGCTAGCCACACAAACAAACCGCTCATTCGAACTGTATGAGCTTGAGAACTCGTGTGAATGGACCCTTCCTTAATTTTTTAAATTATTTTTTACATTTTAATTACTTTTACATTTTAATAATTATTTGTTGCATTTTTTTCTATTTTTTTCACATTGCATTTTTTTGAGGGAGGGGTTGTTTTGGTGAAATATTAGGAGTTTAATTACACCTCTGAAGTCTTACTTTTGAGATAGAAAAAGGGAGAGATGAAACACATTCCTTGGTTCCTTTCTGCAGCCTCAGCTACACAGAATGAATGAACAGGAAGAGTTCTTTACAGCCTTCCTGTTCATTTATAAGGAAGGGGCTGGCAGAGGGAAAGGAGGAGAAGACAGCTTTCAGCTACTGCATGGGGAGCCATATTGGGGATCGGTTCTTATAATTTAACACCCCCCCCCCCCCCAACGCAAAACCTAATGTGACAGGGAAGCCACATGGGCAACCTGGAGCATGGGTGGGGTTGCAATTCTGAAGCTCCGCCAGTGGCGATAATGCTAATGCATGCCTATGCCAACTACATTGCTATGTGTGTTACCTTGGGAAAGTAATCTCCAAATATGAGAGCATAAAAACTATCATTCAACCTTTAGTAATGGCATTAACTAACGAACTAAAAGGTTTATCTGTTATTCATGTAGTTTGTGTGCTCAATCCATGTTTGAAAACTATCAGTAACTTGACATTTGCTTATCCTGTCTTTTTTTAAAGGTGTTTTTTGAATTTCGACAGTGGGGGGATTAGTGTTTTTTTTTCTGTTTTTGAATTCTGTGCTCATTACAAATCTCATACTAAAGGAGTGGAAAAACCATCACACATACTGTATGCATTCCTCCATTGTGTGATGTGAGCAATTAGTGCATGAGTTGTAGTAAAGTGGTTTTTAAACTCACTTTCTTAGACCTCCCCATTGTGCAACTTTTTACTTTCTCTTCTAAAGACAGATATCTACATACAATTTAAAGGTTTTCATTATTGTTTGTTCCCATTGTAGAAGCAGAATTCCTACCTGGCAGTAAGCTGATGCCTTTTTAAAGTTTGACAATTGGTGTATAGGAATGGTTTTAGTACTCTCAGTTTATGATCTAGAGGTATGCAAGTCAGATATTCTTACATCCCTCTGACTTACAGGGCTAAATTTGGGTAGCCAAAAACAAAATAGTCCACTAAAACAGTTGCCCACACAATATACTTTCACCAACCAGTCAGATAATAAAAAAAATGCTAAGCCACCTGGCTCCCTCTTCAGCAACGCTGATCTTTCTATTGGTCCCTCAGACTATCTCACCCAACTCTCCTTGCTCCCTGGTCTCAATGGCTCACTCAGCCTGTATTTACAGCTACCTTGCTGCATGGGCCCAATTACTGTCCTCTGAAAAGGAGATCTCCATGCACCCCTAGTTGTCTGTTCTGAGGCTTACAGATTCTTTCAGTCCTCTTGACTCTTCTAGTAGTCTCAGCTCACCCAGACCAAGAGACTTGCTTAGCTGTCCCGACAATTTTAATCCTGTAGGTAAGGCTGGCCATACATGAGTTTGTTTCTTTCTTTTAACCAGCAGGTTGATCAAAGAAAACTGACCTGATTCCCCCATCCACAATTTTGAGGTGGATGGGGAAATCGTCCCCACTGTGTCTTTGTATTCTAAAAACAGGGAGACTCCCTGATTTCATGATACACTGATCAGCACTGCAGCCTATTGCCTGCAGCACTGATCAAGCGAAAAAATACCAACATGGTGTTTGAACAGAAGTTGATCAGTAGATTGGCTTCTGTTCAACCACAGTGGCTACCCATGGATTGAGATTCCGCCAGACCATGCTGCCCCAGCCAAACTTCAATCTATGCATGGCCATCTCTAGGAAACTCGCCTCCAATATAGAGTGCTGTCTCCTGAGTAGAGCACCTCACCTAATGGGAGTATGCCATCTCCTGACAGGAGCCCTGCACTATGGTCACGTCCTTGTTTATAATGAGCGTCTGCATCTGCATTCTTACACAGCCTGCGGGCCTCCAGCAAGACCTGTACTCCAGGATTGAGGGCTCATCCTACCCAATAATCTTTAAAATTTTCTAACTCCCCACCCAGATCCGGTGTTACAAAACCCAGAGAAAACAGAAAACCCAGTTTTCTCCGCTCAGATACAGTACTCCAGAGCTCCACATTCTGGATTAGTGTGAACCCTGCATCACTTTTCCCTTTACAGGGCCTGGCACTGTTCACAGTAGGTGATTCAAAACACTAAAGTTATTGAAGCTAATAATATTTTTGGAAAAGCTAAACAGTGACAGCCTGCATATATCTCTACTCCTTTACATTGAATTGAAAATTAGATCAGTCACAGCTGTTCCACGGTTCTGTAACATCATATGAATGTCTTACAACATCCCAGCACAAAGAGAATGCAAGTTGTAAGTTATCCAGTGCTGTATGTAAATGAGTTTTTACATTCAGTCATAGAACTAAGGAATAAAGGCTTAGAGAAAAGGCTAGATCTCATTGTTTTTATTATCTAGTTTCATCAGTCTTGAAATTTTTTTTTTTTTTTTAATTACTAAAGAATGCAGGATTCATTTTCATTAGGTACAGGCTTCTTTTGTATTTAATCCTTTTTCTGATCGCCATTGCATAACACTAGAAAAAGGAAATTGAAAAAGAAAAAGAGCATTTCTCCCTCTGCTTTATATTCACGTTATTGTAAAAAAGGGAACGCTTACAGCAGACTTAAAGCCAATGTTCCGAGGAAAAAAAAAAATCCCATGCAGTGGAGCTGTGCCCACATTGCATGGTCAACTGTTTGTTTTATCAAGGGGTGAGCACAAAGCTTATACTCATCTCATCCTTCGATCCTCCAGAAAACGACTCCCTTACTTCTAGCAGTGGACTGTTCCTGGTCTTTAGAGCCTGCGCCGGGCATGATGATGTCAGGAATAGTCCATTATTCAAGACTGCTGGAGCGCGTGGGTGCTGGACTGGTCTTGTGCTGGGAGGATCAGAGGATTAGATAAGTATATCTCGGCTCTCTTCTCCCCTAGAAAAAAACAAGCAGTTTACCCATGCAGTGTGGGTGCTTTACCTTAAAAGAGAATATTTTTTTTTTTTTTTTAAATCATACTTACCTTGGTGGATGCAGCATCAGCTGCTTCTGTCCCCTGCTGGATCTAGGACTGAGAATCGAGCGACCAAACACCGCTTATTATGGGGCTCTCAGTGCACCATGAGCAGAGAGCTGGTGACTGCCAGTCATCGCTGTCTGCTCTGCCCCCCTCCGCATTCACTGGAGCGCTGGGCTGTGAAGGTGTGGTAGTGGCTGTCTCAGGCTCTTAGCGGTTCTCTGAGAGGCTGAGCCAGGTGCCGGTCCAGGGTTCACGGCTCTGTGACATCAACAGCCTGCTGTCCGCTGAAAATGGTCACAGGAGTGCAGAGTGAACTGCACTCCTGTGATCCACAGGAGAAGTACAGCCAAGCAAACTTTGGCTGTACTTCTCCTTTAAGATATATTTCTGCATCCTAAAGTTAAACTTACAGCACAATTTCATTGAAATTATTAAACCTAAACTATAGGTGATTCCTATTTATTTAAATTGCTTACTCTGATTTCACTGCACATTGCAACCTTTTCATAGTGTGCGTTAGAAGATGAAGCAGGACAGATAGAGGTATTTCAGCATCATCTAACTCTTTCCTCATCAGACCCATTGTTCCCAACACTATGTTTTCTTGGCCTGAATTATATGGAAGCCTGTGGCTGGGGCACAGTCTTGCTTGCTAGCTCGATTAGGATCAAAGTACCTGTATTGAACCAAGTGATTGTCTCTTGAATAATTTATGATGTTGAAGGAACTATTTGATAACGTGGAAGTTTGATGTCTGTAATTTGTATTTGAAAATGGTTGTTGTGTCCACCTAAAATATGGGAGTTCTTTATTTGCATGCAGCTCTTCCTAAAAAATTGTGATTTTTGAGATACCTTATAATATTATGTTCTATTCCTGTTACCACATGGTCACTCATAGAAAATACTAGTCCCGTAAACGAAGGGCTCTATACTTACCTTTCTGATGGCCCATGTCTTGAAATACCACTGATTCAATGATTACCAACGGCTAGTCGGCTACAGTTATTTCAAACTTCCAGGATTTTAACTACCTGCATCTTCCATTTCATGTAGTGGTTTCTTTCACCTGCTCCTACATCACTACAGCACCTAAATAATTTGTCTGTATCCATATATACTGGACATAATTGTTTAAAAACATAGGCCCCTTTCACACAGGCTTTCCGATCCGGTCCACCTGTCAGTTTTTCAGGTGGACCTGATCGGATGCTCCATGCAGCCCTATGGAGCAGCGGATGTCAGCGGAGGTCTCGGCTGACACCCGCTGCTATCCGATCGAATCCTGTCCGTGAAATCCGGACGGATGGAAACCCTATGTTCCATCCGTCTGAAGGATCCAATAAGATCGGATGAAAACGGACAGGCGGTCCGTTCTCATCCGATCTCCCATAGATGAAAGCAGGGCTCTGACAGGTCCATCTCTGCAAAGTAAGCAGAGATGGAGCTGTCATCCGCCTGCTCAGCGGGGATCGGCAGATCGATCCCCGCTGAGCAAAACGGAATCTGTCAGGCGCACCACCCGTGTGAAAGGGGCCTTAAGCAGTTTTTTCTTTTTTCTTACCTTCTTATCACATTGAAAAGAGCTAATTTAAAAAATAGCTCTTGGTGGTCTTTCTTGCTGTCAAATATCTACAATGCACCTGGTAGGCAGCATTTTGTATGCATAACAAGAAAGCATTATTTTTTTTTTTCATACTAGAAAGGATAATATGACATTTAACTACCGATTCCTGTACAATTTACATTTTAATGGAATTCTTCTTTAACAGTAAACAGCTTTTGTTAAGTACAAAGGATACAGGTAGTTGATTGAGTAAGGCTGGGTTCACACTTAGCAAATTGGATGTGGGTTTCCCCGCATCCAATTCGCATGACATTAGAGTGTAACCGTCTCTCAATGGAGCTGGTTCACACACCTTCAGGGCAGTCTGCACTGGAAAAGGGTCCTGTGCGTCTTATGGTCCGTTTCAGGTCTGAATTCAGGCAAAAAATTTCTCCTGAAAATGAGAACAGGGACACGCTGGACCCCCTGCTGTGATCTGCAGCTAGTGTAAATCCAGCCTTAAAGAGATGTGCACAAAAATCTGCACCAGTGGGGCATAAGACATGCGTATCTTTTAGCATACTTTGCTGCTACTTTTATCAGGTTATCATTCTTGGAGTGCCTACTTCTTCCAATAGGTTGATCCTACAGCTGTGGTCTCCAAACTGTGGCCCTTTGGTTGTGTTTATCTAGCCCTTGGGGCATTATTTCCCCCACTGTTGCTGACGTAAGTTCCTGCCACTGACACTGACAAGGGGGAACTATTCCTCCCACTGACATCAAAGATGGTACACTATTTCGAACCACTGATATCAGTGATGGGACACTATTCCTCCCACTGACATCAATGATGGGACACTATTCCTCCCATTGTCACCAATGATGGAACACTATTCCTCCCACAAACACCAGTGATGGGGCACTTTTACTTCCCCTAATACCAACGATGGGGCGTTGTTTATTCCCACTGACACAGGACATTTTCTACTTCGGCTGACCTCAGTCTGGCCCACCTAACATTTGAAAGACAGTAAACTGGCCCTTTGTTTAGAAAATGTGGAGACCCCTGCCCTACAGCATTGCATTAGAAAATACAGTTGATATAAAAAGTCTACACACCCATGGTAAAATGTCAGGTTTCTGTGATGTAAAAAAATGAGAAAAAGATAACTAATTTCAGAACTTTTTCCACCTTTAATGTGACCTATAAACAGTACAACTCAATTGAAAAACAAACTGAAATCTTTTAGGGGGGGGGAAGTAAAAATAATAAACTAAAACAATGAGGTTGCATAAGTGTGCACACCCTCTTATACAGTGCCTTGCGAAAGCATTCAGCCCCCCTTGAACTTTGCGAACATTTTGCCACATTTCTGGCTTCAAACGTAAAGATATAAAACTGTAATTTTTTGTGAAGAATCAACAACAAGTGGGACACAATCATGAAGTGGAACGAAATTTATTGGATATTTCAAACTTTTTTTAAAAAATAAAAAACTGAAAAATTGGGCGTGCAAAATTATTCAGCCCCCTTAAGTTAATACTTTGCAGCGCCAACCTTTTGCTGCGATTACAGCTGTAAGTCGCTTGGGGTATGTCTCTATCAGTTTTGCACATCGAGAGACTGAAATTTTTGCCCATTCCTCCTTGCAAAACAGCTCGAGCTGAGGTTGGATGGAGAGCGTTTGTGAACAGCAATTTTCAGTTCTTTCCACAGATTCTCAATTGGATTCAGGTCTGGACTTTGACTTGGCCATTCTAACACCTGGATATGTTTATTTGTGTAGATTTTGCTTTATGTTTTGAATCATTGTCTTGTTGGAAGACAAATCTCCATCCCAGTCTTAGGTCTTTTTCAGACTCCATCAGGTTTTCTTCCAGAATGGTCCTGTATTTGGCTCCATCCATCTTCCCATCAATTTTAACCATATTCCCTGTCCCTGCTGAAGAAAAGCAGGCCCAAACCATGATGCTGCCACCACCATGTTTGACAGTGGGGATGTTGTGTTCAGGGTGATGAGCTGTGTTGCTTTTACGCCAAACATAACATTTTGCATTGTTGCCAAAAAGTTCGATTTTGGTTTCATCTGACCAGAGCACCTTCTTCCACATGTTTCTTGTGTCTCCCAGGTGGCTTGTGGCAAACTTTAAACAACACTTCTTATGGATATCTTTAAGAAATGGCTTTCTTCTTGCCACTCTTCCATAAAGGCCAGATTTGTGCAGTGTACGACTGATTGTTGTCCTATGGACAGAGTCTCCCACCTCAGCTGTAGATCTCTGCAGTTCATCCAGAGTGATCATGGGCCTCTTGGCTGCATCTCTGATCAGTCTTCTCCTTGTATGAGCTGAAAGTTTAGAGGGACGGCCAGGTCTTTGTAGATTTTCAGTGGTCTGATACTCCTTCCATTTCAATATTATCGCTTGCACAGTGCTCCTTGGGATGTTTAAAGCTTGGGAAATCTTTTTTTATCCAAATCCAGCTTTAAACTTCTCCACAACAGTATCTCGGACCTGCCTGGTGTGTTCCTTGTTCTTCATGATGCTCTCTGCGCTTTAAACGGACCTCTGAGACTAATACAGTGCAGGTGCATTTATACGGAGACTTGATTACACACAGGTGGATTCTATTTATCATCATTAGTCATTTAGGTCAACATTGGATCATTCAGAGATCCTCACTGAACTTCTGGAGAGAGTTTGCTGCACTGAAAGTAAAGGGGCTGAATAATTTTGCACGCCCAATTTTTCAGTTTTTTATTTGTTAACAAAGTTTGAAATATCCAATAAATTTCGTTCCACTTCATGATTGTGTTCCACTTGTTGTTGATTCTTCACAAAAAATTACAATTTTATATCTTTATGTTTGAAGCCTGAAATGTGGCAAAAGGTCGCAAAGTTCAAGGGGGCCGAATACTTTCAGTGTGTGTTTAGCATCACTTTAATTGGTTGGAAGCTAGGCTTAGTGATAATGTCAGTGTTGGGATAGCATAAGAAAGCCAAACTCCAGGAAAGGTTAACACGTTGTGGGTCTGTCACTGCACTGCAAGGTTAAATGCTTGTTTAGGTCCAGAGGACAGGAAAAGCATTTTCTCTTTCGTTCATTGACGGACACAGCGCTCCATAAATCATAACTATTGGGTTATATTGCCTCCTCCAGGAGTAGGACTAGGCAGAACAAAAAACACCTGGCTACGGCCATGGGCTATCCTCAGCCTGGTATATAACCCCCTCTCTGCTCTTGGTAATCAGTTTTAATCTGTCTAGTCAGGAGTAAGGACCTAGGCTCCCGGCTGGGATCTATGGTCCTAGCAATTTGTTTTTCTTCTCCTTCCTTACATCTTTTTTGTTTTTTTCTCTCGGGAGATCTACAATCAACTGCCGGGCTGGGCAACGGGCTGTATGATCTAGATCCAGTGGTCCCCCCAGCCCAGCTAGCATGTGCAGACCACAGCTACGCGCTAAGTCAGCCACGACATAGCCTCACGGACAGAGGCTGCCCTGCGATTTAAACGTCTTGCAGGGTCGCATGCGACCGGGCTTGGGTCTGAGTCGCAGCGGTCCCTTGGCTGACAGCTTCCCTACTTCGGTGGCGAGGATTCTGTTTGGAGCCTTACCCGCACCATGGAAGGGTAAGTACAGTCCCCCCTCTCCCCTTTTGGCCATTTTTTGGGGTGGACGCAGGTAACCTCCATCCCTTCTCCCATCCCTAAATCCGTCAGTGAGCTAGGCTTCCCCTCACCCCCTTTCCCCCCTGTCTGGACCTGGAGTCTGGTGGAGGTCCCAGGGCAGAGCATGCAGAAGAGACAGACGCCTGGGGTCTCCCCCCGCTATCCCCACTTTTTATAGGTCCTGGGATAGTGTGCATCCTGCCCTGGTCGTCTGGAGGGGTCCCAGTTTAGGAGACCCCTAGGTGCATGACTACTGTTTGCAGTGTGGGTATAGTGCAGGGGGGTCCCAGTGCAGAGGCCAGTGCAGAGTGTGCAGTGGAGTCACCTCTAAACGTGTGTCCTACCTTCAGGGGGCGGTCACTTTGCAGAGGGTGCAGCGTTGCAGAGGGTGCCGGGAAAATCCTGGCAGCATGCTACAGCGTCTGTAGCTAATGGCGGATACTTTCCCTTAGTTTGGCTGGTTTCTGGCTGGCGGTCATGTTTGTGTAGCCTGATGAAGTCACGGGGGCCATTTTCCCTTAGTTTGGCTGGTCTCTGGTTAGTGGCTATGTTAGTCCGGGAGGCGCTGGAGATGACTGAAGCCTCGTGGGAATGCCGAAGCTCCTTTTGTTCCTCTTCCTGTGCCCGGGACATATGAACAGGAATGGCGTCCATGATGATGCTGGGTTCGAATTCTCGGCGCTCCTCTGGTCGGTAGGGTGAGCCCTTGGGGGTTCCTGGTATCTCTCTCTCTCTGCTGATAGGTACCCTGAGCCTTAAGGGGATCCTTTAGTGGTACCAAAAGATTGTTTTTGTACTGCAAGGTCTTCCTTTCTTTATGGAGCCTCAGGGTCACATCTCCCCCACTGACCCCCTCATGGAGGTGGCAGGTCCCTCGGAACCCCAGCTTCCCATGGTTGCACTGACAGTGATCCTGCAGTCCTTAGTGTCCTGGGTGGAAGTGGCGTGTGGGCAAAGACCCAGGAGGAAGCGACCCTGCCCTTCCCTGCTCAGTGTGTCTCATCTGATTTCGAGCCTGATGCCGCCATGAATGCGGCCCATCCAGGGGGGCTTAATACTACACCCCATCAGATCCATCTGATAGTGAGGGTGATTCCTCCATGGTCGCAGCAGCGAATGAAAAAGGTAGACGCGCTTATCACTGCAGTGTGTGAGACATTAAAAATGGAGGATGCGGCTGATGTAGCCACGGACTTGGCTGTGTCGTTTGGTACGCATAAGTCACCTTGTACTCCAAAGGTGTTTCCTTATGTGCCTTATTTTGACAAGTTTTCCTGTAAGGAATGGGAACAATCAAAATTATACTTTGTGGTCCCCAAACGTTTTGCTGTACATTACCCTTTTGAGGAATCACTTTTAAAAAAGTGGACTAGTTCACCAGTGGTGGACCCTCCTGTTTCAGGTTGAATAAAGCAACCATGATCCCAATAGAGGAATCCTCGTCCTTTAAAGACCCGGCTGATTGGAAAATGGAGGCTGTGTCACGCAGCATGTTTACTGTGGCTGGTTCGGCATTCCAGTCAGTCTTTGCCTCAGCCCTGGTGTCTCAGACCCTAACTGAATGGGCCAAGCTTTTTCGCCAGGGGCTGGGGAGTGAGCAAGTCCCCGCTGCCTATGTTGATTTAGCAATCCAGTTGGTCCATGGGCTGCAGTTTATTTGTGATGCAGCTTTGGATACAGCTTCTGTACTGTCCAAACTTTCTGTTTCAGTGGTGGTGATTAGGTGCGTGTTGTGGCTTATATATTGGTCCGCAGACCAAGCCTCCAAGAAAGCTTTCATTGATCTGCCCTTTCAGGCAATCACCTGTTTGGGGCTATCTGGATGACATCATTAAGGGTCTCACAGGGGGAAGAGTACCTTCCTGCCACAGTCAAGGAAAGGGAAGGAGCCTCGTCGCAGACGGGAGCTCTTCTTCTCAATCCATAGAAAATTATTTTGTTCTATATGGGAAATAGATCTTTTAAATCTTCCCCTGGAGGTTTCAAGAAACCTTGGTCTGGTAAGCCTAGAGCTTGCTTCTCCAGACCAGCAGATGAGACCCCTTTAGTGTGAAGGTCTGTCTTCACTCATTATTGGGGTGGGGGTACATCTTCGCTTGTTTCCGGGCCCCGTGGACGTCTTTTGTCAGCATCAAGGAGATCCGCAAAATGTTTCTTTTGGGGGTACCCAGAAAGGGGAGCAAAGTTTGTTCTTTTCAGATTTTCCTTTGTGCAGATTAAATTCCTGCAAAGGTTCAGGTGATGTCCGAACTACCTAAGGTCCCCAGTCCCCAATTGAATTACCTAGGTCTGATTTTAATTCTGACCAGGGTGGTCCTTCCTCTGGACGAATTTAGGGGAACCACAGCCTGTGATTCACCCGCTGCTGTCACACAGATAGTTCTCTTTCCATATTTGCATACAGGTTCTGAGTTTGGTGGTATCCACCTTCAAGACAGTTCTGTTTGCACAGTCCTACATGCAGCTCCTTTAGCAGGTTCAGCTCCACAGGAGGATACTGAAGTTCTTGGCAAGGTTCCTCTGGCAGATGCTGCAAGGGTCATGGTATGGCCAGTATCCTCCTCGGCTCAGGCTTCTTCCGCAGTTCCTGCGAGGAATCAAGAGCAAGGATCTTCCAATCATCCTGGTGGCTGTAAACATCCCTTGGGGGCTTCCTCTCAGAGAAGACCAGTTGTCCCAAGGGCTAATCTACCATCCTGCCAAACGGTCGCTGGTTTAATGGCCTAGCTAATGAAACCCAGGTACAGAGGGATATAGGTTTGTCTGGATCAGTGATCCCTACTATGGTGAAGGCGAGGAAGTCGTCTTCCAGCAAGATTTACCATAGTAAGTTGAAAGCGTTTATTTCTTGGTGTGAGACGAGTGGCTCTCATCCTTGATCCTTTTCTGTGGCTCGGACCTTAACCTTTCCTCAACAAGGCATTGATCAGAAGTTGGCCTCGAGTACCATCAAGGGCCTGGTGTCTGCCTTGGCAGTCTTCTTTCAGCAAACACCTAGCCACGCACTCTTCAGTTCGGACCTTCTTTCAGGGGGTTTGACATGTGGCTCCACCTGTACGGTCTCTTTTGCCACCATGGGATTTAAATTTAGTGCTTTCGGTTCTCCAGAAACCTTCATTTGAGAATATTCGGGAGATTCCCTTGTCTACGTTATCCCAGAAGGTGACATTCTTGCTGGCTATTACCTTGCCTGCAGGGTATCGTAATTGGTGGCATTATCCTGTCGCAGTCCCTATTTGGTGGTCCAAAGGGATAAAGTGGTTCTTCATCCCTGTCCATCATTCTTGCCCAAAGTTGTCTCTGACTTCCATTTGAATGAGGACATTGTGTTGCCTTCCTTGTGTCCCAAGCCGGCTCATCCCAAGGAATTTGCTTTGCATACCTTGGATGTGGTTTGTGCGATTGTGGTTTGTGCGATTCGAGTGTCTGGCAGTTACTGAGTCCTTTCAGGGGTCAGACTCGCTTTTTGTGGTTACGGACAGACCAAGAAAAGGGGTGGCCGCTTCTTCGGCTACCATCTCCAGATGGATCAGCAGACGGTGACTCAGGCCTAATTCATTAAAGGTCAGATTCCAACTTTCCTTGTCACGGCGCATTTTGCTTGGGCGCTGAGTGCTTCTTGGGCCTTCCGTCATCAATATCGCAAGTTTGCAAGGCGGCCACTTGGTTATCAGTGCATACCTTCACAAAATTCTCTAAGGTAGTTACTTTGGCATCTGCAGATGCTTCTTTTGGATACAAAGTTTTGCAGGCTGCTGTTTAAGAGGGGCTGTTCCCTCTTGAGGGGTGTTTTTCTTTTTTAGACAGGGCTCCTGTGACCCGGTTAAGGCTCCTGTGTCCTGGTTAAGGTCACTTATGTTTAGCCTTGGGTTCTTTTTCCCCACCCCTCATTTTCAATTTGACACTGCTTTTGGGCATCCCAGTAGTTATGATTTATGGAGCGCTGTGTCCGTCAATGAACAAAAGGGAAAATGGGATTTTTTTACTTACTGTAAAATCCATTTCTCTGAGTTCATCGATGGACACAGCACCCACCTCTCTAGGGAGTTCTGATACTTCTAATACTGCTTGCTATCAAACTGATTACCTAGAGAAGAGAGGAGGATGGCCCATGGGCGTAGTCAGGTGTTTTTTGTTCTGCCTAGTCCTACTCCTGGAGGAGGCAATATAACCCAGTAGTTATGATTTATGGAGCGCTGTGTCCACCGATAAACTCAGAAATGGATTTTACAGTAAGTACAAAAATCCCATTTTTATTTACACCACATTCACCTGGCAGACAATGCTTTGGCGTTGGACTTTTCCTCAGTGTCTTCCCATCAAATGCAGGGCTATTGACCCTGCATCATTCTTAATTAAGCCAGGGGCATGCAACTGCCAGAGCAGTAGAGAAGTGAGAAGAGGCTGTGGGAAGTGGATTTGTGAAGGAGCCTGCAGAAGGAAAAAATCCGGTAACTAAAACTGTTTTTCCAGGACCCCTAATGTGAAAAAGCGTTTAGCCCCTGTAGTATGGATGCATCCCTGCTAGAGAGGTTTTTTTTTCCCCCAGAGATTAGCTTTTTATTTACTGCTTTGTGCATCATTGGCAATATTTGTCAATCTGCTCCTTATATATTGGCACCCCTTTAATCAGAAAGTAGGTTAACTGCAATGCAAACTTTCTCTCATTTTATTCATCTCTATATGTATCCCCATTGTGGGTGCTGCTCCTATAGGTAGGAAGATTTGTTTTGATAAAAATTTCAGAACCAATATTTAATTTGTTTTTGTATACTGACCAACAGGCCTGCATGCTGGAGAACGCTTTTATAGTATATATATATATATATATATTACCAATTCATCTCATCAAATTATTTTCATGTGTACCATCATATCTTTAAATGAGAATTACAACTTCTACAGTGGGGGAAATAATTATTTGATCCCCTGCAGATTTTGTAAGTTTGCCCACTTACAAATAAATAAAGGGTCTATGTTTTTGATTATAGGTGTACTTTAAATGATTAAGACAGAATATCAACCAAAAATCCAGAAACAAAACGTAAAACAAATGCTATAAATTAAGTTGCAGTTCAGTGAGTATAATAAGTATTTGATGCCCAAGCAAAATATGACTAAGTACTTGGTGAAGAAACCCTTGTATAGAAATAGTATGAACCCAGCCTTAAGGAGCTATGTGATAAAATACACACTATACATCCTTAGTTAGGCTGGATTCTTACTATGCTTTGCATTAACACCTTAACACATACTGGGGTTTATTTACTAAAGTTGGAGGGTGAAAAATCAGGTACAGCTCTGCATAGACAAAAATTATTTTTTTTTTTTTGTCAAAGCTTAATTGAATAAGCTGAAGTTAGTAGCTGATTGGCTATATTGTACTGAAACGCTTGAGCAGTGGGATTCAAAATGACACATTAAGGGGCCCTTAATATACAGGGTACAAGTGCTATACATATACTGTACAGTGTATGACAATCATATGATAAAATAATATTTAGTCTTCTCATTAGATGATATACATTATGCTTCATCTCATTGTGGGTTGCGATCTACTTGGTTTTGAGTTAAGATAACAAAGTGCTGCGCAAACTGTTGGCGCTATATAAATTCTGAATAATAATAATAACAATAAGGTGAGCAAAATTTGCCAGTTTGTCAACAGTAAAAAGAAAAAGGTCTATTATCAGTTTTCCTTGATGGAATTTGAGGTATTGTTACACAGAATGGAAAACCGTATAGAGTTCCTATTATAGTTGCCTCATCTGTAATGGTATCAGCTTTTAATATTCTCAGACAGCACCAGTCATGCTGGCCCCATTTATGTCTTAAAATATTAAGGAGCCACTAAGTATATTGAAATCAGTAATAAATGAGTGAGCTAAGAGATATGTTATAGCCCTAATTTTCTCCCTGCTGATACTACTGTCATGTTTCTTCCTCTTGCCTCCTGATTAATGTGATTATACTTATTTTGATTGCAGCAGAATTATGGATAATAAATAATAGCTGGTGCTGGAAAGAGAAAGTGTTCACAGTTTCAAATCTTTTGCGGCCAAAATACATGATGGGCTGTTTAGTTATTGTTCTATTTATTTTCGGTTCAGATGCAAATCTTGTGCCAAGGAGAGTTTTCAAGAGCTGGCAGCCACATAAATAGGCCCATACTTTAGCATAAAAAAACAAATAAAAAAAACAAAGATTTAAAGGGAGCGCTCTACATTCTGTGCTGGTTTTAGTGTTTTGTGATAGTTCACTTGTAGGCTTTATAATCATTGTAAGCTCTACTGCATGTGTATATACATCCCAGATTACTGGTGCAAGCCTTTGTATAAGAAAATTCCTTAAAGCGGAGTTCCACCCATTTTTAATAGGTTGGAATACATAGATCTTTGTAATCCCCTTTAAAATGGCTTTTACCAATGGAAACTTTTTTTTTTTTTTTTTGCTAGTAAATACCTTAATTTTGGCTTTATTCCTCCTCTCCTCACTTCCTGGTCCGATCGGCGATGACGTCATTCGGCGATCCGCAGTGTCTGCTGGGATGTATTCTACTTGCAGTAGCTGTATCTGTACTGAGCCGTGCCTGCCCCGCCTCCGCCCCGCCTCCTCTCATTGAATTGCATTGTATGAATGTATTAAGGCCGTTCTCTGCCCAGCCTCCGCCCCGCCTCCTCTCATTGAATTGCATTGTATGAATGTATTAAGGCTGTTCTCTGCCCAGCCTCCGCCCCGCCTCCTCTCAATACAACTCAATGAGAGGAGGCGGGGCGGAGGCTGGGCAGAGAACAGCCTTAATACATTCATACAATGC
Organism: Pelophylax lessonae; assembly: GCF_965119305.1. NCBI lineage: Eukaryota > Metazoa > Chordata > Amphibia > Anura > Ranidae > Pelophylax > Pelophylax lessonae. The sequence continues at coordinate 410,412,617 of NC_138770.1, read as the reverse complement.
AATTCAATGAGAGGAGGCGGGGCGGAGGCTGGGCAGAGAACAGCCTTAATACATTCATACAATGCAATTCAATGAGAGGAGGCGGGGCGGAGGCGGGGCAGGCACGGCTCAGTACAGATACAGCTACTGCAAGTAGAATACATCCCAGCAGACACTGCGGATCGCCGAATGACGTCATCGCCGATCGGACCAGGAAGTGAGGAGAGGAGGAATAAAGCCAAAATTAAGGTATTTACTAGCAAAAAAAAAAAAAAAAAGTTTCCATTGGTAAAAGCCATTTTAAAGGGGATTACAAAGATCTAAAGTTCCAAAAATGGGTGGAACTCCACTTTAAGAAAAAAACTAGAATTGTTGATAAGCAAATCACTTTGTAGCCAAGTCTTTACGTTGATTTGAAGACAATGGACAACCAATTAAATTTTTCCTTGCACTTTATGTTAAATGTTCTTTTAAATGTATGGGTTTGAGCACTGATTTTATATGTAGTATGTTGTTCAATTGTATTAAAATCATACCTCTTAGTTTATCTGTTTTGGGAAATACATAAAAAAAAGTACAGTGCCAGGTCTTATAATATTTGCACTGCTGCAATAGGTTGAGGATACGGGATAGGATTGCAGAATATACACTTTTTACTAATAAACAACTCAGAAGAGTCAAAGTCAAAGGAAAGTCTGTTTGACACCAGAACTAGTGTCCCCATTTGAAGATTACCCATCTACTAATGTTCTGGGTACAACCAAAAATTTGGGATTTAATTTCTTATTTTCACTTTTGATAAGGGTTAACAATGACAAATAGGTAGGGTAACTCTCCCTAATGAGGGCACAGACAGCATTAGGAACCTGACATGTCTTCTAATTTCTCTCCACTCTGCCCAAAAAGAAAAAAAATAGTTTTGCTTTAATTTATACTTTAAAATTAGGAGATACATTTATTAATTACCAGGTCCAACCCAAAAGCAAATAATATATGAGCAGGTATCTGCTCATATATTATATGATCTGGTTCTTACTGTTGTGAGTTTAGAAACAATTCAGTGTTTAATCCATAAACTGTGCCTGATCATTAGGTAGAAGTTTTTAGACAGATGGTTGGACATGATATTCGGAACATACAGAGGACATCAATCAGGTAATCATGGAATTGAAAAACAGTAATCTGCTTAATAAGGGGTGTGGGGGCCATTGTGCTGGATATAAAGGACTATGAAATAGAGATGGAGAGTTTGCTAGAGGTGAGAAAGTACATATAAAATATTTAAAAAAAAAAACACAAAAGGGTATATGATGAAACGGAAAGCAATAGCAATGAATGGATTCAAGAATATTAAATAAAAAAGAGCTTAGTTATTTGACGCCATCTATTTGTAGGATCCCTACAATTTATTATGTACCCAGAGTTTTAAAATTTCGCCAGAAAGACCAATGAGAAGGGGCAGTGACTCCACAGATTCCCTATTGGAGGAATACATTGATTGCTATTTGCAACCATTGGTTAACAAAACCAAAGCATTTTTAATGGATGGTTGAGAAATATTTAGCCATCTTAAGGCCTCTTGCACACGATACTCCTGTTTGAGCATCTCCTTTTTCAGCCGTAATTTTTGTCTTATTGAAAAGCGCGCATTTGCGAGTATTTTCGCGCATATGCGTTCGCGCAAATTCGCATAAATTCGTGCCTCTGAATATGCAAAATTTTTTTTGCAGATCAACAGTATTATCGTGTGCATTCATTTGATCGCATTTGTGCGTATTTGCTTGCAAATGCGCGCATTAGGCGTAAATTACTGTCCAAAAATGCAGATTTTTCTATTTTGTTCTTACTGAAGAATACGCGGCGCTCATTTACGCGCCTGTGTGCATAGGTACATTAGAATGAATGGGCTCAATTTTAGCTCATAAAAAAAAAAAAGCTGTACTGAGCTTTTTAAGGCTACATTCACACCTGAGCGTAGCGTTTTTCGCGCGTTTTTTACCGCGATTTTACCGCGATTTTTGCGGCGTTTTTTACCGCGATTTTACCGCGATTTTTGTGCAGGCGTTTTTAGATTGAATAGAGATCAATGGAAAACGCCTGTAATCTGCCCAAAAAGAAGCTCATGTACTTTTTTGAGCGTTGGGCGTTTTGTATACAGCGTCAAAACGCTCAGATGTGAACAGGGGCCATTGAAATGAATAGGATTTGTCTTGTTGGGCGTTTTGAGAGCTGATCCTAGAGCAGAAAAACGCCCCAAAAACGCCCCAAAATGCCTAGATGTGAACGGAGCCTTAAGCTGCAGTGTGCAAGGGGCCTAATGCTTTTAAAGAGGTTGTAAACCTCAGAAATTAAAAAAAAAAAAAAAACGAACACCTGAAAGACAAACACATAATGAGCTAGTATGCATCGCATATGAGCTCATTATGAAATACTTACCCTAGAACGAAGCCCCACAGTGCCGACCACTCACCTGTTTCCTGGGTGACATGTTCGGTCGCCCTTCTTCCGGGTTTGTGGCATCCGGCCATCTGATTGGCTGGAGCCGTGATGACGTCACTCCCGTCACGGGGCTCTGAAGGAACGGCACAAGCGGCCGTTCTTTCAGAGCGCATGCGCCAGTGATGTCACTGGCTGCATGTAAGGTAAATATCTCCTAAACGGTACATGTTTAGGAGATATTTACAGTACCTATAGGTAAGCCTTATCATAGGCTTTCCTATAGGTACAAGTTGCAGAGGAGGGTTTACTTCCTCTTTAAAAGTGAGGATAATGATATTTTTGTTACTGTTGATGTAGCTTCTCTCTATACAAATAAAAACATACTGATGGCATTAAAACAACAAAATGGGCTTTGCAAACATCAGGGGAAATACCACAGGAGCGGGTGGATTTTTATTCTTAAGTGTTTACATTTTATTATAACAATTAATTTTACCTTTAATTTAAAGAGGGTAGCTATGGGAGCAAAATATGTTCCCAGTTTAGCCAATTAGTTTATAGCTAAAGGGAAAGAGGATGTTGTTTTTTTATAATAATTAGGATGGATTAAACACTCACTCAGGTCTCAGGCAAGGGCACATTGAAAACAATTGTAATGTGATGCAGTGAAAAAAATGTGGAGAAATGTAGATTTGCTTCATTTTTCTGCAGTACCCTAGATGGTGCCTGCTGTGCAGACACCTGAATGGGGTGTATACTTCAAATAAAGTTAAAAAAATTTAAAGAATTACATTTTACTTTGTTAAATAAATACCAGTTATATGGAGAACATTATAATGTTCCTTTTGTGTTTTCCTTGAGTTTGCTTAAGTGGTTTTATCCTGGAAGCTTTGACGTCTTTACTACCATTGGAGAAGTGCTAGTCTTTATGCCTGCAAGAGTTTGTTGCTGAAAGGTAATTTCTTTCAGGTGAGAGTATTCCCATATGAGTGGTGGTAAGATTTGCATGAACACAAATATTCAAGTTTGTTTCAGCAGTTGTGGAAGACACCAAAGGAATTCGATTTAATGTTTTTTGGATACTATTGATTTTTTTAAAGTCTTTTATAGATTTATGGATCTGTTTTGGAGTTTTTATGAATTTTTGGGCTTAAGACTGTTGGACACAAACAAGTTTGATCAATTGTTTGTATACACAGTGGATCACATTTTATAACTATATTTGATGATTGTTTATTATTACGATTTTATATTGTGCTTGTTTTATTTGTAGTTCTGCATTTCTTTCTTTACAGGTATTCGGAATATATCAATAATAATAGATGTGAAATTTAATATTCTAGCACTATAGAAAGTAAACAGAATAGTTTTTTTAGATTTTGCTATTTTTAAGATTACAGGTAACATTTTTACTAAGGCCCCTATCACACGGGTGATCCGATCCGATCCGCCTGTCAGTTTTTCAGGCGGACCGGATCGGATGCTCCATGCATCCCTATGGGGCAGCAGATGTCAGCAGAGACATCTCCGCTGACACCCGCTGCTATCCGATTCCGATCCTGTCCGTGAAATCCGGACGGATGGAAACCCTATTTTCCATCCCTCTGGAAGTTCGGATTGGATCGGATAGGATCAGGTAAGAACGGACAGGCAGTCCGTTCTCATCCGATCTCCCCATAGAGGAGATCGGGGATCTGACAGCTCCGTCTCTGCACACAGAGCGGAGACAAAGTTGTGATCTGCCTGCTCAGTGGGGATCAGCGGATCGATCACCTGCTGAGCAGAACGGACTCCGTTGCCGTGTGAAAGGGGCCTAAGACTTAACTTACTTGAAACCTACTGATCAAAATAGATAAAGTCTACTATCGAGCTGTCATCACCTGCAATGGATAGGGAACATTCAAAAAAGACAAATGACCAGGATCAGGAGCAACTGTACATTGAAGCAAGATAATTTAGATCAAACACGGATACTGGCAAAAAGGTTCAAGGAGATGGGCTACAATAGAAATGCTGTGGAAAAGGTGAGAAGAGAAGTAGGTACCAACAATATAGACAGATTATTAAGGTCAGACAAAAGGGTTAAGGAAAATCAAAATAAGAATACAGACTACTATTTTAATGCAGCTTATAATGTTCAATGTTGGGTAATAAAAGCATTATACAAAAAACATTAGTTAATCCTGCAAAGAGACAGGGTTTTAGGATCCCTGCTAGCAAACAAGAAAAAAAAATCATACGTTATATACAGCAAAGTCCCATCGCTAAAAACAAGACTAATACAAAATGTGATTAGTGATAAGCTAAGGGTCAGGCCAAACCCATTTCATCTTGAGCATGCAGGAAGCTGTCAAGTGAAAGCAGTGATATCAGGCAGCTGGCACAATCAACTGTGGCCGTTTCCTACCAGGAGCTACATGTAACAAAGGGGTAGCGAAGCTGACTGATGTCATTATCTAAATACAGCCACATGGTCATATTTGGACAATGTCATTGGCTAAAAATATGGCCATGTGGCAATATTAGGTTAATGTTGTCACCAGCACCCCGCCGCTTGTTGCATGCAGCTGCAGGGTAGGCAATTTCTAAGCATTTTAGAGAAGCTCATGGCAGGGACCCAAGTAAACTAGTATTTTATGGTATTGATAGAGACTCTAAGAATTAAAGAGGGTATCATTTGAAATGTGAAATAAATAGCAATACAGAAATGAGATATTGTTTTATGCCCCCTTTTGCAATGGGACCTCCTTGCGCTTGAAGGGTTTAATGTTTGTTAAGTCTAGGGGTAGAGAAATAAGTCGCAATACTTATCTCACTTCTCTGATCTCCACAATACCATTGAGCGGAGTCATGGAGCTGCTTACCACTTCCAAAGGGTAACACCAACTTTATAGTTCAGTAAACACATACATGTTGCCCAGGATCCCGAGACAGATATGCAGGACAGCAACACTTTAGGGAGGCAAGAACAGTGCTCAGAGCTATAACAGGCAAATCTCTCCAGTGAATTTGGTAACATAGTTGTAAACCTCAGACATATAATATGAACAAAGCATATCCCTCTTTACTGTATACTTGTCTCTATCCTAAGCACTAAGTAATTTATGTCTGCTGTTTCACTCCTTTGTTATCTGAATTAGTCACTTCTGGCAGGTTTTCCATACACCAAGAAAAAAAGGTGACAGGGGAGGGAGCTCTAGCACACAGCCTGTGACTGATATCTTTAGCTTTGCATGTTCCTCCTATGCTGTGTGAAGAGGGGTGTGTCCCTTCCCTCCAATCAGGGCTCACAGCTGTTCTCACTAAGATTGGCACTCTGAGACTTCAGATCCCCTGCCCCCTGCAGCTAGAGCTTAGAAAAATCCTTTGCTCTGTGTGTTTTAGAACAATTTACAGACAAAACGGTAGCAGATAAACAGGTACAACCTACAGTGGGGAAAAACATTATTTAATCCCCCGCCAGATTTTGTAAGCTTGCCCACTATAATTTTTATCATAGGTGTATTTAAAATGATAGAGACAGAATATCAACCAAAAATCCAGAAAAAAAACACATGATACAAATGTTATAAATTGAGTTGCAGTTCAGTGAGTAAAATAAGTATTTGGTCCCCAAGTAAAACATCACTTGGTACTTGATGGAGAAACCCTTCCTTGTTGGCATGCACAGGTAAGACATTTCTTGTAGTTGGCACCAGGTTTGCACACCTCTCAGAAGAGATTTTAATCCACTCTTCTTTACAGATCTTCTCTGAATCCTTAAGGTATCTTGGCTGTCGCTTAGCAACTCGAAGTTTCAGCTCCCTCCATAAATTTTCTATAGGATGAAGGTCTGGAGACTGGCTAGTCAACTCCATGACCTTAAATGTGTCTTCTTTAGCCACTCTGTGTTGCCTTGGCAGTATGTTTTGGGTCATTGTCATGCTGGAAGACCTATCCACGACCCATCTTCAGTGTTCTGGCTGAGGGAAGAAGGTTTTCATCCAAGATTTTACAATACATGGCCCCGTCCATTGGCCTCGCAATGCGACAAAGTCAGCCTGTACCTTTAGCAGAGAAACAGCCCCAAAGCATAATGTTTACATCTCCGTGATTGACTGTAGGGATGGTGTTCTTAGGGTCATAGTCAGCATTTTTCTTCCTCCAAACAAGGCGAGTCGAGTTAATTCCAAAGCGCTCTATTTTGGTCTCATCTGACCACAGCACTTTCTCCCAATCCTTCTCTGAATTATTTAGATGTTCATTGGCACACTTCAGATGGCCCTGTACATATGGCTTCTTGAGGAAGGGGACCTTGCGGGTGCTGCAGGATTTTAATCCATGGTGGTGTATTGTGTTACCAATGGTTTATTTGGTGGCTGTGGTCCCATTTGCCTTGAGATCATTCACAAGCTCCTACTATGTAGTTTTGGGCTGATTCCTCACTTTTCTCATGATCATCCTTACCCCATTAGGCAAAATCTTGCATGGAGCTCCAGACCGAGGGTGCTTGATAGTTATTTGTATTTCTTCCATTTGCGAATAATCACTCCATAAGTTGTCTCCTTGTTACCAAGCTTTGAACTGATGGTCGTGTAGCCTGTTCCAGCCTTGTGCAGGTTTACAATCTTGTCCCTGATATCCTTTGACAACTGTTTGGTCTTGACCACGATGGTGGGTTTGAATGGAAGAAAGAGTTTCTGTGGACAGGTGTCTTTTATACACATAACATGTTGTCGTTAGGAGCACCTTCTTAAATTGACAGGAGTAATCTGTGTACCAAGTGAGCACATAATGTAGCCAGTCTGTGTCACCCTGAATTGTTGGTTGGTAGGGGATCAAATACATATTTTACTCACTAAACTACAACTCAATGTATAACATTTGTATCATGTGTTTTTCTGGATTTTTGGATGATATCCTGTCTCTATCATTTAAAGTACATCTATGATAACAATTATAGACCCTTCATTTCTTTGTAAGTGGGCAAACTTACAAAATCTTCAGGGTACCAAAAAAATTATTTTCCCCACTGTATGTAGGAGGATTTTTTCAGTTTCTGAGACAAATCACTTCACTGGGTATATGTAAGGGCAAGCACTTTAAAACATATCTATGATAAAAATGTAAAATCATACATATACTTCCAAATTGTACTTCAATTATTTCTCCTATTATTCTGATCAATCTTGAAGTTTGTAAACTTTGATGATCCCACAGATTTACTATATTCTGTGACATATATTCACAATGCCCTGCGATTAGGTGATGCTGTGTCAAATAATTCACAGAGCCTGCCTTCTGAACTACAGAGGTTCTGAGAGAAGGAGTTTCAGAGAGCAGAATCAGTACAGGAATCACTACTTGCAGGCAGGAGGTACCATGGGATATGTAGCCCTTAGAAATTGAACGTAAACAGAAGAGGAGATGCTGCAAAGCATGCAGGGAATCCAGTAAGTTGTGAAAAGAGATGACCAGCAGACAGACAGCACTCACAACACGAAAGGAGATTTTTCATGTACGCTTATATTGGATTGTCAAACATACCTATTATTTGTATTGCTATTACAATGTTGATGTAATAAAATGAAAGTGTACACTGTGATAAGAAACCAGAGGATGTTTCAAGCTAGCAGACTGTACCAACAACTGAATTATCCATTTAGAATGTGCTGATTATTTACGTATGGTTGTTTCCACATTTGATTCCCTTATAGAATGGTAAAATGAGATCTGTAATTTCGAACATCATTAAACACTTCTTCCCAATTATATGCAGCACTATTATATGCAGCACTATTGAAATCGTTATTGTTATCTATAAAGGACGTTGGTGTGCTCCTTCAGACCTCCTCATTTTAATTACAGTTTATAATAATTATAACATTCATTGCTTTCAGTAGTTAGGCATTGGGATTGCAGGTGCATTTCATGTTCTCTATGGGGAACCTAAGACAACTTTTGTGTGCGGCTCACCTTTTGCCACTTTTAGTTCATCGCCATAGGCAGTTTAAACTTTCTTTACTTAAAGCGGAGTTCCACTCAAAAGTGGAACTCCGCTGATTTGCTTCCTCTCCCCCCTCCAGTGCCCCATTTGGCACCTTTCAGGGGGGAACGGGTACTTGTTTTTGACAGGTACCCTTCCCCACTTCCTGGAAGACAACGCCACGGTGCTGTCCCCCAGAAGTTCAGCCCCCTCCTTTTTCCTCCACCGCTGGCCCAATTACAAAGTGCAGCGCGCTTTGTGCATGCGCAGTAGGGAACCAGCAGTGAAGCCGAAAGGCTTCACTGCTAAGTTCCCTTACCATGGATGGCAGTGGCGGCACCCGAGAGCCGATATGTAAATCGGTTTCGGGTGCCGACATAGCTGGCTCCCTGGACAGGTAAGTTCTACTATTTAAAAGTCAGCAGCTACAGTATTTGTAGCTGATGACTTTTAATTTTTTTAAGGGGGACGGAACTCTGCTTTAATTAGTTGTTTTATTAATCCCTTTTGCTGATGCTCTTTTGGCCCTAATTTTCCTGGGGATCACAGGAGTGCACTTTGTTCTGCACTCCTGTGACCTGTTTTCAGCCGACAGCGGGCTAAATCTCACTTTCAACTAACATCACTTATCTGGTCCAGACTCTGGAGAGATTCCAACTTTAATATCAGGATCGAATATCAGGATCTACCCAGATGCTTGACTGGCAGCTATCTCATTTTTTTAGCACACTGCTGAGAGCATAAGTTAGCTGCTCCTATCCCCTCCACAGCTCGGCGCTCCACTGGAGGGGCAGAGAGCCAGTTACTAAGAGTCACCGGGTCTCTTCTCACTAAAGACGGAGAACTGAGTGATCAGCTGTATTTGGTTGCTTAGTTCTCGCTGTAGAGGCGGTGGAGGACTGATGCAGCATCAGACTAATACTGCATTCTTCTAGGTGATTTTTTTATTTATTTTTTTTCATATCCTGCACTTCCCTTTTAAAGATTTTACTTGTTAGGCATCTGTTGTTTAATTCTGACAGTTTTTTAGTACTTCCAAAAGACAGCTATCACCATAATTCTGGGAGCCCAACGCTAATCCTTTTTATCTAGGCATCTTGAACAAGAGAGTTGCTGCAGCTGCTATTTCTACCCCTTTCCTCTTCCTCCTCAGTCACAGAAGTCTTTGTATTATGTGAACCCAATCACAAAATACAAAGGCTTCTGTGAATAGGCAGCAGTTGCTCTGTGTACTTCTCTCCCCTTAAATCCTGGAGTGTTTCTCTGGCAGAGCAATATACCTGTCAAATGTAAATAATAGAGATAATCCCAGGAGATGTCATGCAGCACTTTGAACTTAACTCATAGTGTGCCTTCACTTTTTACAAAGTGGCTGAATTCCTGGAAATCAACTTTAATCCTTATGCTGGTAAAATTAGTAAATAGATATAATAACATATTTACTTGTTTTAAACTTTTTCTTCTTTTACATTTCTTTAGTTACTTTATGGTTTCTAGGCCAAAGCAAATGATGTTACACATCTCAGTTATAGGAGTTGAGGGCAGATGGACTCCAGAAATGCTACATGAATCAATTGCCTTTACTTAACCACTTGCCGAGCGCCGCATGGCTATATACTGCGGCGGTCAGCCGCTCCTGGGCAAAGTGACGTACCGGTACGTCACTCGCCCATGAGCCTCTAGGGGGCGAGCGTGCGCCGCTGGAGGCGCGCTCCCGCCCCCGCTCGTTCCCTGACATCCCCGCGCGAGTGACCGTCGGCTCCGATGTACGCTGGCAACTCGCGATCTCCCGCAGGAGAGGGAGAAAGGCAGACGGCTGATGTAAACACAGCCGTCTGTCATTCTCCCTTAGATCATGACAGAGACTATGCGATCCTGATATGTAGGATCGTATGTCTCTGTTATGATCTAACAAGCCACGCCCCTTGACAGTTAGAATCACGCCCCTAGGGACACACTTAACCTCTTGATCACCAATAAAGTTAACCCCTTACCTGCCAGTGTAATTTTTACAGTAACAGTGCATATGTATAGCACTGATTACTGTAGTAATGTCACTGGTACCCCCAAAAGTGTCCAAAATGTCAGTCAAGGGTCTGATCTGTCCGCCGCAATGTCGGAGTCCCGCAAAAAAATTTGCAGATCGCTGCCATTACTAGTTAAAAAAAAAAAAACAATAAAAATGACATAAATCCTTCCCGTAGTTAGTAAACGCAATAACTTTTGTGCAAACCAATCCAAATACGCTTATTGCGATTTTTTTTTTTTTTACCAAAAATATGTAGCAGAAAACAAATTGGCCTAAAATGTTTTTTTTTAATTACATAAAAAAAAATGTGAAAAATATTGTTATTTTTTCAAAATTTTTGCTCTTTTTTTGTTTATAGCGCAAAAAGTAAAAATCGCACAGGTGATCAAATACCACCAAAAGAAAGCTCTGTTTTTGGAAAAATAATGGACATAAATTTCATTTGGGTACAGCATCGCATGACCGCGCAATTGTCCATTAAACTCACACAGTGCCGAATCGCAAAATAGGCCCCGGTCTTTGAGCAGCAAAATCCTCCGGGGCTAAAGTGGTTAAGATTTTCGCCAGAAATCCTAGGGCAGTGTTTTTCAACCTTTTTTCATGAAAAAGTATTACCAGTGTATGGCGCCCTAAGGTAAATATAGTGAAAAAACTGTGGCTGCACTTTTAAAAAAGTGAATAATACACCTCATATTATAAATTGCAAAAGTAAAGTATGGCGCTCACATAATACATGTTAAATCACCACAATATCAAACCAATATGTGAAAATGAATGGTTAGGTTTGAAGTCCAGCAACATACAATCATAAAAATGGTAAACATATATTAGAATACTAAACAAATAAATAAACCTATAAAGTCCAGTGTGACTGTAGCCCATCACCAATAAAGTGCTTCAATATAATATGAGGATATCCTTTCCTCTTTCAATAATTTTTATTGATTTTTTAGAAGAATAGCAAAAAAATATATACATAATCCAATAAACGATGATGGTATTCCATATCTTGTTGAAGTTATTTCATAAAGAAACTTTATGATAAAAATTTATAGGAAACAAATAAAAAATGGCAAATTAAAAATATAAAGTTCCAGTTTCCTCCTCTAAAAAAACAATGGGGGGAGGGGGATAGATAAATTTGATAGTAATCCATAACAAAATTGTTGGGTCTCAACCCAGACTATGCTAACCAATAGTATACAGTGCATCCGGAAAGTATTCACAGTGCTTCACTTTTTCCATATTTTGTTACAGCCTTATTCCAAAATTGAATAAATTCATTATTTTCCTCAAAATTCTACAAACAATATCCTATAATGATAACATGAAAGAAGTTTGTGTGAAATCTTTTAAAATTTATTAAAAATAATGAGAAAAACTACAGGTTTGTAACTATTCACAACCTTTGCTCAATACTTTGTTGAAGCACCTTTGGCACCAATTACAGCCTCAAGTATTTTGAAGTATGATGGTACAAGCTTGGCACACCTATTTTTAGATAGTTTCTCCCATTATTCTTTGCAGGACCTTTCAAGCTCCATCAGGTTGGATGGGGAGCGTTTGTGCACAGCCATTTTCAGATCTCTCCAGAGATGTTAATCTGTACCCTTTCCCAGATCTGTGCCTCGATACAATCCTGTCTCGGAGGTCTACAGACAACTCCTTCGACTTCATGGCTCAGTTTGTGTTCTGACATGCACTATAAATGGTGGGACGGACCTTATATAGGAAAGGCGTGTGCCTTTCCAAATCATATCCGATCAACTGAATTTACCACAGGTGGACTCCAATCAAGTTACAGAAACATCTCAAGGATGATCAGTGGAAACAGGATGCACCTGAGCTCAATTTTGAGTGTCATGGCAAAGACTGTAAACACTTATGTACATGTTATTTTATTTACTTATTTATTTTATAAAATTTACAAAGATTTCAAATAAACTTCTTTCACATTGTCATTATGGGGTATTGTTTGTAGAATTTTGAGGAAAATAATGAATGTAATCTATTTTGGAATAATGGCTTTAATATAACAAAAAGTGGAAAAAGTGAAATGCTGTGAATACTTTCCGGATGCACTGCATGCGGTATTCCCCTTGGTAGAGATCCCCATCTATTATAATATTTTATGGAAAAACACATTAATATTAAAGATTGGCCCTAAACCAATCTATCAAATAATCTTAGACAATTCAACGAAAAACGATATGGGTTACCAGGTAATAATTGAGGGTTGGGTATTAATAGTTTAGTAGTCTGTGATATTGCAAATCAGATCTATGTCATTGTCTATATAATTAACCCCTGGGGATGAAGGGATGGAAGCCTATAGATCAATTAGTTCTCCCCCTGTGAGACTCATTTTGTCATATTAATACATCTCCAGTGTTTTTGGACCCTGTCTATGCCCCAGAACCTCAGTAAGGTGGGATCCTTATTGTGTGCCACCCTAAAATGGTTATACACACTATGGTTCTTGTATCCATTTTTTATATTAGTGATGTGTTACCCTATTTTCATAGATCATTTCCTGGTAGTCCTGCATACATATTGGAAATTACATGGAGACATGTGCAGATATGTAACATATTTTGTGTCACATGTGATAAACTGTTTTATACGATAATCTTTCCCTGTTACTACAGAGGCAAAAACATCAATTTTCCTCATTCTATCTCTGACTGTTACAGGCTTTGCATCTATTACACCAAAAAAAAAAAAAAAAAATGTGCGATCTCATTGGTTCTGTTAGATTCTTTGCCAACGTAGTGCGCAAACCCAGTACTTTCCTGTTAAAATGTGGTTTCCTTGGGAGGATATTCCTTAAGGTGTGGTCCTTTAACAATATGGGCCAATGTTATGGGCCAAGCTACTTCTCTATATTGGAGATAAAATCCTGATAGGAAGGCAAAGTTAAAATGTTCTCCATTCTTTACCCTGAATTTAGGTTTCAATAAAGATGCTATATTAAATTTCCCTACTTGTTCTCTTGTTTTGTCCAGTTCTTCTCTATTGTAACCCTTTTCTAGGAACCTGTTAATGAACAAGTCTGTTTGGATTTGGTAATCCTCCTCCATATCGCAGTTCCTCTTGATTCTTTAAAATATACCCTTTAGGATCACTCTCACCCAAATTGGGTGCAGACAACTGTGGCTCGATATGTATCCATTCCCATCAGTCTCTTTGAAATGGGTACGTTTCTCAATCATTTTCCTGTTTCGTAAATTTCTAGGTCTAAAAATTGAATCTCCGATTGCGGCCATGTGCTGATACATTTTATGGCATAATCATTGGAATTCATGTGTGTTGAAAACACTTCTAATTCGGCTTGTGATCCCTCCCAAATAACAAAAATATTGTCTATATAGCGTCTATACAGTTTTAGCTGAGGCCATAGGTTAGTAAAAATCTGTTCTTCCTCCCATCTATTTAGAAAAAAGTTGGCAATACTGAGTGCATACTTTGCCCCCATCGCTACTCCTTTAATTTGATAAAAAAAATCTCCTGAATACCGAAAAAAGTTGTTAGCCAGGGCTGTTTTTCACTGCGCATTGGGTGGCTTCAAGGGCATCTGCTTGCTTAATGTTGGTATATAGGGACACTACGTACACTGTAACTAACAAGGTATGGTCCCCTATTTCATCCTCCTTAATCAAATGAATGCGTTTCCTGCTATCTTTGAGGTAGGCTCTACCCAGCATCGACAGAGGTTACCCTGATAGCGTCTAGAGGGAGGCAAATTCTTAGAGTGTTCTGTGCGCTGGTATGGTGGAGGTATATAGAGGATAGTCTCCTAAGGGGGCAAATTGGTTGTTAATTGGTATTGGGTATTGTTGGGCTGCAGGAGAGTAATTTCCCCAAAAAGATGGTGCCTCTCCAGCTTCTGGATAATTTGGCGTGTTTGGATGACCAACCTTTTTTTCTGTTTGTTATGCATTTTATTGCCCTGCTGTTTTGAGAGGGTGGGTACATAATCAGATGTCTTTTGTGTTGCATGGTTTCCCACTGGTTCTCCTGGTGGGGGGGGGGGGGTTAATTAGTTTTTGCCATTTTTATACTTTATTATCTTTAATGTCTCTCTGGTATTTTTTTTTTTAAATTATAGTATCACTACCTTTTTTTTATATTCAGGTGTCTCTGCGAATGGTGCCATTTTTTCTTTAGGTATGTTCAACTGGGACTCCCAACAGTTGTAATGTAGTTTTTCTTCTGTTGATAATTATCTCCATGAGTTTTTTCTCACACTGATTAAAGAACTTGTACTATTCTTTTAATACATTTTCATCCCCCAAACCATCATTGTGACCCAGCTCCCACCTTAGGATTCTTGGAGTAATGTTCTCCTTGATGTATTGTTCAAGTGTGGTTATGTCTCACTACGCTTTTATTTGCTTCTCCATAACCTTATAAATTTGTTTAAATCATGATTCTAGATCAGCAACTTGTTCCATGGTTTGCTTGGAAACATTTCTGTACATCAATATCTCTAATGTGGAGAAAATCAAATACCTCCATAATCATACCAATATTGTCTGGAAAAAAATGTTTTTTTACATTAAATTCCTAACCGTGGACTACAAAACAGCTGCCTCAAAGGTGTCATAAAAATGTGACTAATAATGAAACCGTATTACCAGTGTATGGCACCCTAAGGTAATATAGTGCACAAACTGTGGCTGCCCCTTTAAAAAAGTAAATATTACACCTCAAATTATAAATTTCTCACATAATACATGGTAAATCACCACAAAATCAAACCATCATATGAATATTAATGGTTAAAATTGAAGTCCATCAGCAAACAATCATAAATATGGTGAACATATTTTTAAAAAGTAAATATATAAAGGCTAGTGTGACTGTAGTCAAACACCAATAAAGTTCTTCAATATGGGGATATCCTTTTTATATTCACCACTGGTGCTCAATTGATAGATGTGAACTCATCAGAGGTGTTTGACCCTTTTTACAGGAAGGTCAAATTAATGCTAAGAGACTCAAAGCTGGAAAGTGCCTCTGTTGTAGTCACTCTGCTTATTTCCTCCAGTTTGGGGTAAGGATAAGGGAAGTTACTCATCTTTACCACTTTTAATTATGTCCCATTGGGAGTTATTACCTTCACCCCTCTTGACACCTTTTTCCAAAGCAAAACACAGCTTTGCACACAGGTACTGACTAGTATTCCAATGTTTCCCTTCCTCGCTCAGCTAATGTTACCCCAGTGCTGATAGAGAGGGGCAGGGGAGGGACATCCTCCTTATCAACCAACTGTGTCATTGGTTGTTAGGAGGCCAGCGAATAGAAGGCTGTAATGGTGCACAATTAAAATCTGTGGCTTTCTGTAACTAAAAGGCAGGCTTGATAAACCCTCTGGTTTTGGCAATTTGTAGAAATTTTGCCAAGGAACCTGAAGGCACCCCAGAGTGCCTGGGCACCCTGGATGAAAAAAAGCTGTCCTAGGGGGTGTTTCAAATTGATTTCTTAGCAAAATAAAGCATTGAGACATGAATGGATATGTGAGTTTACTTTGAATGTTAAAAATGTATTAAATAACATTTTTGGTGTTCCAATGCAGGGAAGTTCCACTTGGGAACATGTAAGTGATGTAATGTAGGTGTTATACCAATTTGGTTGCAAAAGTGGAAATACACTTTAAGTATTGAAGCAAAGATGGCAACCTAAATATTTGAACTTTTTAAAGCAGGTCAGAAATAGCAGCGTCCATATTTATTTTCTGACAGGTTCATTTTAGGTCAAGTGTTATGTCTTTGTAGTGCCCTCTTCTGGTTAGGCTGCTAGGTAAATTTAGTTTTTGGTTACATTTTATTGAATGGAGCAGTGATTGATTGTGTTGGTCTGTTTGGGGTTTCCTGAACTGAGAGTTTGATTACTCGCCAACTGCCTTTGAAAGAAGTTTCCAGAGCATAGGATCGGGAGATTAAAATGTTCAAGCCCCAGCCAATCTCTGGAAGGAGGTTTCCAGAACGTGGCTGGGGAGGGGATAAATTTGCAAGATGCCTGAGCAGATTGTTCTTTCCCTCAAGGGAGCATTACAGTCTCCTGGGTGTTGTTGCCTCTGGTAGATAGCCAGAGAGATAAGAAAAACTGCAATCTAGGCTTCAGCAGCTGCTGGGCTAAGGGCCTGCAGAAGATTGCTGGAGAATCGCATTTGCTGGAAAGTACTGCACTGAAGTCCTGGGTCTGGACATGTTGCCTGTTATCTCCTTCACTAAGGATCTACCTGTGAATGCTGGTGGCAGACAGCTCCTGGGACATTATAAGTAAAGACCTTGTTGGAGACTGTTAATTGTGGAAGTGCCAGAAGGCAACTAAGAGCCAGGGGTTGCCATATAGTCTGCTTTGGTAGGGTCCTAGATATGCTGGCCATTCGCTGTTACCTCCAGAAAAGCTGCTTTTGGAAGATTAGAGAGAAGTTTGTCATACTATCATTACTGTGGATTGTTTTGGCGTATCCTGTGACCTTAAAACCTTCTGTTGAAGTTCTTCAGCAATTAACCTGAATTGTCAGTGTGTGTGGGCCTGAGCTTGTGTGACTGGCAGCCTCAGTACTATTTAGGAGGACGTGGGCATATTCTCAGCGGCTTTTAACAGAAAAGAAACATAAAACATGTAAAATATTTCATAATGACATAAAATACATAGCGTTGAACTTTATGTTAAAATACAGTAATTGGAGATTGTGTGTGCATGTTAGGAGCACAATATTGGCAAGAAGAAGCTGCCTAACAGACTTCACAGCTAAGAATCAGGGATAAGTAAGCGTGTTGCTTTTCAAGGATGGAAAGTGAAAATCCACTGCTTATCGTTATTAAAACTATGTACTGTATGTGATGGTTTTTACTATTACTTGTAATCAGGTTCAAGATGGTTTTTACCAACCATAAGCAGTCACAAGTGCCAGTGATTTCTGTGCTGGTCAGGGCAATATTGCTTTGGGGTTAAATAACATGTTGACTTCCACGCCTGGCACTCTGATTAAAGCGGTATTAAACTCCTGCTTGTTTCTTTTTTTTTTTTAATGCCATAGTGTGCTAGTATGCACTTCATCTTAGCACATTATGACAGACATACCTGTGAAATGAAGCGCTGCAGCTATCACTGCCCCTAAAGCTTACATCTTCGCCTGATCTTCTCTCCAGGTTCTCGATCTATGAACGCTTGAATGGCTGGGCCACAATGATGTCCCTCCTGCACATACAAATGGGAGTCATCGTCATGGCACAGAACTGTTTTCATTCATGGCACAGGCAATGTTCCCTAAATGTAGAAATAACTGTACATACACAAGTGACATCATCAGTCAGACCCATCGGGAATATATCCTTTAGGGCGCAGTTTCCGAACATTTTAAAGGTACAAAGCAGCAATACATAGTGAATGCTTAATTAAAAGACAAACTAAAAATGTTGGGTTAACATTGCTTTAAGGGGAAGATCTCGTGAAAATGTGGCAATAGTTTGGAGTGGAGTTGGACACCTGTGGCCCAGATTAGTTCCTTTGTCATCCATTACTGACTCACAAGCACATTACCTTTCTACTTTGTGGACATGAAGAAATTTGATCCTGATGTTTGAAGGATGTTCTACAGAGATCACTGTGGTTGATTGGCATGCCTTGTGAACCCATATTTTTATGTTGGTTTTACTTATTAAAGTGACTTTCCTCTCAATCAGTGCACTCTGTTCATTTGATGTTAATGCAATGTGAATAAACTAACTATAAATGGTGCTTTCATAATGAAAAACAATGTAAACTAAAATGCACATAAAATAATGCCAGTTTATACCTCCAGGTTTTTTATGCTATGTCCGTATTTTGCGATGTCCCTTCAGTACCGAGATTGATAAAATTAAAAATAAACTGATCATATCTTCATATAGTGCGTGCTTGCCTTTAACCATAGCACTTAGTGTGAATCCTGTCTGCTCTCTCCTTTGCCATGTGCACGAGTCACTGACAGTTTTTCCAGACACTAGGAAATCCTAGATAATTGAGGGCGTGTGTGTGTGTTTGTGTGTGTGTTTGTGTGTTTGTGTTTGTGTGTGTGTGAAGTGGGGAGTGTCCTTTGCCTCCACTCAGATCTCATGATACACTCAGCTCTGTGCTGTGCAGTGTGAGATCAGAACCCCACACCCTGCCTCCTGGAAGCCTAGAAATGGCATCTAAATTGTGTACTTTGGAAGACTGTAGAAAAGAGTAGGCCCCAGATAAACAGGCACAGCTTATAGAGGAGGATAATAATTCATCACTGTGTATCACCTGATGCTAGTCACTTCATTGGTGTGAGTTTATGTAAGGGTTTATTATCATTTTTCCATAAAGGTCCCTCCCAAGCCTATGACTGGACAGTAAAAGGAGAAGCAGCACACATATGAGCTAATTTCTCTGTCACTCTGCTCAACAGCATTTCACTTATTTTCATATAAGCACCATGGCACCGCTGACTGGCTCCTTGTGCTGCGTTTCATCTCCCGTTTTGGTGAGAGCTCTGCTGTACAGGGACTTCAAGAAGATGCCAAGTCAAATTGATGATTGATGTCAAATTATGAGTATAAAAGTGAGGGACTTCAAGAAGATGCCAAGTCAAATTGATGATTGATGTCAAATTATGAGTATAAAAGTGAGGGCATGCCGGGAGTGGTTTGGGGGCCTGAATAAAGAACAGGAGTTATTTATCGATACTATAATATGCCTACTCTGCTATACTTATCTTGCACCATTTCCATTTTGACAGGTTTGCTTTAAAAATTTTAAACAGCTGTACTTCTTTACATAAAGTTATAAATCTCTTTTGAAAAAAAAGATCACACTGACTTTAATTACATGTTTCTTGGCTTGTAATTTTGAATAATTGCCGTAGTGAGCAGTAGGTATGTCATTTAGTTATTTGTCATTTTAATTAATTTTGCTCTATCTCAGCAGTAGAGATTACATAAGCACCCCTGATTTTAGTATTTGGACAAAGGCATGCACATTGTTTGTGGATTTTATTTAAAGCTACTTGGAGATTTTAATAACATGGTCAGTTTTTATGTGGGATTTAAAATAACACAGTTTATAAAGGATTTTCTATCCACATGCTGGGAATGGATTTTTATAAAATGCTTAACTTTTCTGCATTAAAATGAAATCTAAAGGTTTGTAAATCCACATCAAGATGGCAGAAGAGAAAAGTCCCTAGAGAGCAAAAATTGGGGGCCAGTGGGAGTCAAATAATACTGCAAAGCACAGTTTACCTGTGAACCACAGTGTCCATTCACAGTTATTTGGAATTATAAATAGGCGTTGCTCATATTAGGTATGTGCCTTAGCCCTCGTCCCCACTCCACTTTAAGAACCTTGGAGTTGGAAGTTGGGGGTGTCCAAACTTCTTAAACAAAGGGCCATTTTACTGTCCTTCAGACTTTGGAGGAGCTGGATTATGGCCCAAAAAAATGGCTCAAGCTTGGTGATCACTGAGAGTAAAAAAACTTCATGGCATCCGTGGTCAATAGGGGGAGGAAAAGTGCCCCATCATTAGTATTAGCTGGAGAAATTGTGCCCTGTAATTTGTATCAGTTGGAGGAATAGTGCCCCATCATTGGTATTAGGTAGAGGAATAGCGCACCATTATTGCTATCAATCATAGGGAAAGTGCCCCATTATTAGTGTCAATGGTAGAAATGATGCCCCACTGTTGGTAACCAGTGGGAGGAATAGTGCCTCTTAGCAGGGCCAGATAAGGGCAAGCAGATGGCCACAGTTTGGAGACTGCTGTTTTAAAATGAAGAGTGCTGAAGATGTAAGGAACTGTGCACTGTGGTGCTCAGATATGCCTCACTGTTGCATAAAATTTTAAACGTTTCTCTGAAAAAATCATACTAACTTTTAAGTGGAACTACAGTTAGAGCAGTGGGTGCTAACTGTGTAATGCAGTCTTTAGCTTTCCTCTGATGCAGATGCCTTGGTGAGTGACATCTGCACTATTATTATCTCTGCATATGCACTTTCCAGACTTATGAGTACTGGCTCATGAGAGTTATGAGAATTAGTGTTTTTTTTATTGGTATATCCCAGTCTCTGATATTTCCCTGAACTCATTTCCTCAGGAAATCACAAAGATGTAATTTTATTTTATCTTTGCCAACTGTTCTGTACATTATGCCGAATCCTTAGCAATATGAGCAATGGCATTATTAGGAGCGGACGTATTACTTCAGTATATCCAGTCTCTGATATTTTTCCCTAACCACTTCAATACTGGGCACTTTCACCCTCTTTCTGCCCAGGCCAATTGTCAGCTTTCAGCTATGTCGCACTTTGAATGACAATTGCACGGTCATGCAATGCTGTACCCAAACAACAGTTTTTTATTTTTCTTTGTGGACAGATAGAGCTTTCTTTTGATGGTATTTAATCACCACTGAGATTTTTTATTTTTGCAAAACAACTAAAAAAAAAAACAGAAAAAAAAAACAGAAAAGGAAATTTCCTTCCTTTTGATGTGCGATGATGAGGCTTCACTGATGGGCACTAATGAGGAGGTACTGATGGGCACTGAGGAGGAGGCACAAATATGTAGCACTGATGGGCACTGATAGGTGGCACTAATATGCAGCACTGATGAGCACTGATAGGCAGCAATGATATGCAGCACTGATGGGCACTGATAGACGGCACAGATAGGTACTGATAGGCGACATTGATGGGCAGCCTTTATGGTCACTGATAGTTGGCACTGATAGGCAGCACTGTAATGGAGGCACTGAAAGGCAGCACTGATTGGCATCAATGATGGGCCCTGATTGGCACCACTGGTGGGCACTGATTGGCATCACTGGTGGACACAGGTGGGCATCACTGGGGGGGCACTGGCAGGCATCGCTGATGGGGCACTGTTAATCATGGCACTGACCCCCCCCCCCCCCCCGTGAGGAGAGCCGCTTATCAGCTCTCCTCTACTCACACCCTGTCAGCACGAGTAGAGGAATCCCGATAAACGGCACTTCCTATTTACGCTGTGATCACCTGTGATTGGACACAGTTGATTATGTGGTAAAGAGCCCACGTCATAGGCTCTTTACCATGAAGGGAGATGCGGTGCGTCCGGGTGACACACCGCACCACCAATCGCCAGGCTACGCGCCCCCCAGGATGTGCACAGCGGCTTGTTCTGAAGGACGTCACATGACGTCCAGGACAATGGAGGTATTAAGAAATGATCTCAGGAAATGTCTAATGCAACTTAGTATGTTACCTTCTAAATCTGAACCTCACATTATGCTCAGTTCTTTAGCAATACCAGCGCTTGTTTTGTTAGGAGCAAGGGTATTACCTCAGTATAGCCAGTCTGCTAATTTCTCTGTAGAAAATAATTCAGGGGATAACAAGGTCATCTTAGTATGCTACTTTGTCAGGACCCAGGCCTGAACCTGCAACCACAGCTGTGTCTGGTAGTGTCTTTTCTTGCTTAACCACCTGGGATGCTGGACAGCAGTCTGGATAGTTCCTTGAACAATCTTGCCTTGAACCTTGTTTCTCTTGCACCTTGAACCCATTGCTCCTCCCACGAACTTCCTATTTTAGCCATGTTTTTGCACTTCCTGTTTGCCAGCCAATATCCCACTCTTGTCACTTCTGCTGCCGTTCGTATCTTTACAGACCTTTGGCTTTTTCCTTGAATACGCTTCTGCTTGATCCCAACCTGAAACCACTTGTTACTGACCTTTGGCTTGTTACTGACTATGTGTTTGCTTGATCCCTACCTGTTTTATCTGCTACTGGACCCTGGCCTGCTCACCTCCTGGTGGGGTGATCCTGAGGATCGTGCTAACAAGCATCAAAAACCATCTCCATCATTAGAAGCTCTGGTGAACACTGGTTAGGGCTTAGACCCCGTTCCTCGGGTGAGCTTGTGTCATCCACCAGAGTAAACTGCTTCAGTACTTATCCAGCTGGTTGGTGGAAGCTTTGCTACTGCTATAGCTATTGGTCTCCAAGCCTGACCCCAAACCATGACATACTTTCAATTTCTGCACTCTTCATTTTGCTGACATCTTTAGCAATGTAAGCACTCTCCTTAAGGCTGGGTTCACACATATGCGAATTGAATGCAGGTTTCCCCAATCCAATTTGCATGACAGACGAGTGTGACCAGCTCTCAATGGAGCTGGTTCACACAGGTCCAGGACAACCGCGGTCCGCATTCAAAAAGGGTCCTGTGCATTTTTGGGTCTGATTCAGATACAAATTCAGGCAAAAATTTGACCTGATTGGCACCTGAACCGGTGAACAGGGATGCATCGGACCCCAGGCTTGATCCCGCGGCCGCATATGTGTAAACCCGGCCTAAAAGGAGCAGAGGTACTTTTTCATTATACCCAGCCTCAGGTATTTTCCTGCAAAAAATTTACATAAGAAATTAAGAAGACATCTTATTATGTTACCTTCCAACGCTCTACTGGGTTCATTAGCAATATAAGCATCCTCTTTGTTTATATGTTTTTATTGCGTCCTTCAGTAATGCATACAGTGCAAAACACCACAAAGGTAAGATACATAGTGAAATAGGAAAAAAAAAATGATTCTAGGATAAAGGTATTATTTTTATCCGAACAATGAACATTACACATTAGACATGGAAATCATGAGTAAGCAGGTATTAGGTGGTTCGATAGGACTCTGACCCAGAGAGATGTAAAAAAAAAACACTCAAGGATCAACCCTTGTGATTTCCACACGCAGTTGTAGACTCAAATAGAAAAATCCACTATGCAAGAGCTGACTGTTTTTCCAAACGAAACAAAGATAAGAAACAGAACACTACAATGTCCTTTGAGGATTAGTAGAGTTGAAAAAAGAAAGAACCTAGGAAAAATAAAATAAAATGGGGGTGGGGGGACAGAGAGGCTGGGGTGCACCAAACAGGTCCACTATGAATCCTAACTAGGGAAAGTGAGCTAATGCTGACCAGTTTGCTTGGAAGAATCTTGAGGGACAGTATCTGTCATGTATGCAGAATAGTAACAATATGAGCATTCTCATTATTGGGTCTGAGCCTGTATTCCTTCTATATACTCAGTATCTCATCATTATTAGTCGTGATATAACCTCAGTATACACAGTCTCTTTTAATCACTTGAATGGTCTTTTAGTTCTGCGATGGCATTTCAAATACCCATGCTCAGTCATGCTACAGTTTCCCTGTGCCCAAATTTCTGAACATAAACTCTAATACTAGCAGTCTGTCATGGTTTACACAATTTATTGTAAAGCCTTTTCCCCAGGATACTATTTTGGAAACCTGTATAGTACTGTAATGCATCTATGCCTGGAACAGTGGCTGCCCTATTGAGGATACCCTTGATCCTTTGGCTCTTTAAAGCAATACATCTGAAATGCAAGAACAGCAGGATTTGCCTCAGCTCTCAACCACTAGACTTAATTTTAAATCTTCCTGAAGTGAAGCCATCTTTCTTTCCTGAAGTGAAGCCATCTGCATAACATTATTCACATGTGCATTCCTTCTGAAGCAAAATACTGGTGCTGCTGATGTCCCTATTGCATGCACCACATGGATTTACTGGTCTTCGGTCTGATCAGTTGTCTGCCATCAGTGACATTGTCACCTCTGGTCACCCATATCTTCTCCTCAGTCCACTCTTATTTGTTTACTGCAGCAACACACAGGTACAACATGTCTTTTAACAGACTTTTAAAAAACAGCCCCGTTATATTAGGCGACCTTGTCCTCTTTCCGGGATGGTTCCATTCAGGAACTAACGTCTGTTTCCAAAATCCTAGGACCTGGATTTATATAGGTTCATTTTGTTACCAGCTTCTCTGGCTTTGCTTCATGAGCCTGCTATCTCCATCGGAGCTACCAGACCTCTAATCTTTATTTCTGACTTCTTGTCATTTTGTGAAAGAATATTGAGGCCTTCTGCTCACAGACAGTCAGGATTTTTCACTTCTACCTCTTTGGCAACACATTGGCACTTCTCCCGTAAATGTGCCTGAGGACCTTCTTGCTATTTTTGTCTCGGATTCAGATTTTTAACAGCCTGCTCCTGTGGAATCTCTTTTCCATCGGTTCAATAATAATAAATCTGACATACCCAATCCTGTGTTCAATTAGGCTAACACTGAACGCTTGAGGGTTCAATCTGCTGTTCCAGATACAGCAGCTTCTGCTGCCACAAACATTTTCCCGCCACCTCCATTTCTAGGAAATTTCCTGTATGAAGTCTGTGACACTCCTATGGTACAGTGGTCTCCTCCTTATCAGGTTTTCCTTTTAAGGAATACCTGGTTAATTGGTTCAACTATATAGTCTTAAAGTCACAGTTTGATGTAGATCGGATAACTTTACATTCTTTTCTGGCAGTGACCCTAGTTGGTGACACTATGTCAGAATGTAACAAGTCTTGATACAGCTGCTTACTCAACTACATGAAGTACTTCACTTCACCTGAGCTTTCCTCTTAGAAGCCTATAAGTTGGTGTCTCACAAGGTAGTTATGGGTGTCCATATATGGAGTGGCTACATGCTTGGAATGTAGTTGATGCTTTTAGAGAAAATCTTATTGAATTGTCTTTTTAGGGAAGACATCAATTTGAAGGTGTTCTCAAGCATGGCAGGCCTGAGCCATCTGATTATGTTCCAGTCTCCTGCTTCATCTAGGAGATTTGATATGTGGAAGGATTTTGGTCTACTTCTGGCATAGTTACACTGTCTCTTAGGTCAGTGAAATCCTTCTTCCATGCGTACTACAATTTAATAGCCATAAATCCTCTGTTTAAAATCATATCCCTTTTTACTAGGGTTTTTTTTTTTTTTTCAAGTTCCCCCCTTCTCTTCTGCAGAGTTATTGGTCTCAGTGCCCCTGCACTCTAGTGCTGCTTCTATTACTTTAAACCTGACTCTCTCTGAGGTATTTTTTTTTCAACCTACATGGTTGATGCCCATATACAGTCTTGAGCTTCCCAAAATATGAGTCCCTTTTATAGCACCGACTGTTATAGTGATTACTGCTTCCCTTTGTAGAATTACTGAAATATATTTAGTGTCCAAGTTATAAGAGATTCCTTGTATTCCATGTATTAGCCCCTCTATGGAATGACACAATGCCATTTACCCCTACAAGTTTGTGGAATTTATGGGAAAGTTGCTCACTTCTCTTAGTGTTGTCCTTATAAATTACCTTTTTCCTATCCTTAGTTGCCCACTCTAGATGTTTAACACTATGCTAGTCCTACATATGATAGATTACCTTTTTATATAGATGTGTAAGTAAGTATTTGTATTTACTCTCCTTTCACTTTTCTGAATGTACTAGAACAGGGATTCCCAAACTACGGCCCTGGAGCTGTTGCAGAACTACACATCCCATAAGGCATTGTAAAACTCTAACATTCAGATACATGACTAAGCATGATGGGAATTGTAGTTCCTGAACAACTGGAGGGCCGTAGTTTGGGAATCCCTGTACTAGAAGCCTTTCCAGAAGCTTTCTGAGATTTCATTTATCTAAAAAAAAAGGGTTGTTTCCTTTGCCAGACATTGTTAGCGGTTTCATAGTCCCCCACTTTGCTATAAAAGTCTTAAACTCTTGTTTACAGAACCCTGCATATATACCCCCTCCTTACAGTGAGGATAATGTTACCTGATACTGTATAGACTTGCCCTCATTTACCTACACAGGGCAAGTGTGTCACAATAGTGTCCTCTGCCCCTCTTCAGATCACCCCTCAGTTGTGTCCTCTGCCCCTCCCCCACAATGGTGTCCTATGACCCCTTCCACAGCATCCCCCTGACACAAACACACAGCAGTGTGTAGGTAACACTCTCCTACCTTACAACAGTTGTATAGCAGAGCAGAGAATGTGAGGCAGCATAGTACTAGACAGAGGCAGGAGTGGGAGTTGCTGGAATTTACTTTTCATATTGACAAGCTAGTGATTGGTTGCTAGGACTGCCAGGCCTAGCAATCAATCACCTGCTGGTTAACGTGAAAGGTTAACTGAGGCAGTTCCCGCTTTCCATGCAGTGCTGTGCTGCCTTCCACCCTGCAGGGAAGATGAGAGCAGTAGAGGCTGAGGGGAAGGACCAGCAAAGCAGGAACTTGTTCCCGATCTACCCGTTGGCTGCCCTCAGTTAATTAGTACATATAGTGTGCTCATGTGAGGTCACTCCAAAATGTGCCACATCCCGAAAATGAAGACTACAATGGATATTCCCCTTAGGGTGGTACTTTATAGGCACGAATAAATGAACTATAAATTCATAAGAATTAACAAAATAATAATACATTTATTGAAAGAAATTCATGTACAAAATTTTTTTAAAAAGTTATGGCAAGCTGTATACAATTCATTTGGTCATATGGCAGAAAAGCACCGCTGTATTGAAGGTAAGTGCACTTACCTTCAATACAGCGGTGCTTTTCTGCCATATGACCAAATGAATTGTATACAGCTTGCCATAACTTTTTAAAAAGTTTTTGTACATGAATTTCTTTCAATAAATTTATTATTATTTTGTTAATTCTTATGAATTTATAGTTCATTTATTCGTGCCTATAAAGTCCCACCCTAAGGGGAATATCCATTGTAGTCTTCAGTTAATTAGTAGATCGCGATTGATAGGTTGCCAACCCTAGGTTTAGAGGTTCAGTTTGGAGACTAGTTACTTAATAAAGATTTCTTTCACATTTTTCTCTCAACTATTATTGTATGTTGGAAGATATTGTCATGTCTCTTCCTTCTGTATTACTGTCTTATTGTTGGACTTCTCTTTTCCTGAAATTCTAGGGTGTGTTTTTACAAGACCTCAGTTATTACCTAACATATTTACATTATTGACCACTTTGCTGTTGGTCCTAGTTGTCCTCATCTGTTGTTTCCGCTTGGTAGTTATTGAGGTCCATACCCTTTATCGACCTCATCCTGTGGTGTTTCCTTGATACACCAGGCTCCCCTTGGCATTCTTTCTTGCAGAAGCAATTTCCTATTGTTCATTTTTTCTCTGGATTTTGTCAAAAATTTTACGTTAATTCAACATTGGTTGAATCTTTCTTTAGGTGTTACCCATACAAAATGTCCAAAATATCAAGGAATTACTTCATTGCTGTGATCCTCAATGTAAAATAAAGAAATTAAGATTTTAGTTCTTACTGTAAAATCATTTTTTTTTTTTTAAGTTCATTGAGGGACACCATTTACCTCCCTCTGTGTCTTGGTTGGGGGTGGGGTTATGGTTGGGGCGACAGGCCTTTAGCCTTTTTCATGTTTGCCAGTGTCAACCACCTGAAGACAGCAGCATAACCTATACATCTATGACTTACTTTAAACCTGTTTCTGCTAATGAACCTCAAGATAAAAATTTTACAGTAAGAACAATTTTAATATTTTGTATAGATTTTTCCTACTAGAAGTCATGTTCTATTTGAAAAGAGAAGTTCAGGAATTTAAAAAAAAAAAAATGTATACTCACCTAGATAGAGGCAGCATTGATCCAATGCTGCACCCATCCCCCGCCGGGTCTGCAGTGAGAACTGAGTGATCAAACACTGCTGATAATTATGTTCTTCCCCTCGGCTCTGAGCAGAGAACTGTGACTGTTAGCGGCTATCTGCTCTCCCCTCTAGTGCTCACTGGACCGCTGAGCTGTGAAGGGGGCAGGAGGGGCTGGCTCATGCTCTCAGCGGATTTCTGCAGTTAAGGCTTTGTTTACTCCACTTCCATTAAGCTGTGATTTTCTGCACACCACCACACACATGTATGGTGTGAACAGGGCACAAAGAGAACAATTCCTAAGTCAGTTTCAGGAAATCCAGTAATGCAAATATACCCTGTTACCACCAAACTGGCTTTCTTTAAAGTTTCAACAAATCTATAAAAAGAAGGATGTGAGCAAGGTGAACACCTTGCATCCGCATGATTTTTTACAATATGCTTCTAATTGTACATGTTCAATTAATTAGACATAATTGTTTGTAAGCACTGCTGGATAAATGTTCCATGCAGTCTACAGTCTTTGTCTATTCCCCTAAAATAAATATAGCTAAATTAGCAATTTACAAAGTCTAAATGTCTGTAAAGCATTGAGTCAAATGTCTCAGATGTCTGCCTCCTTTTATTTTTAGAGGTTTTCAGGTTTTGTATTGCTGTGGTGATCAACACAGAAGTAAATATATTATTTAATTGTTTATGTGTATGTGTATGTACAGTCAGGTCCATAAATACTGGGACATCGACACAATTCTAATCTTCTTGGCTCTATACACCACCACAATGGATTTGAAATGAAACAAACAAGATGTGCTTTAACTGCAGACTTTCAGCTTTAATTTGAGGGTATTTACATCCAAATCAGGTGAACGGTGTAGGAATTACAACAGTTTGTATATGTGCCTCACACTTTTTAAGGGACCAAAAGTAATGGGACAGATTAACAATCATAAATCAAACTTTCACTCTTTAATATTTGGTTGCAAATCCTTTGCAGTCAATTACAGCCTGAAGTCTGGAACGCATAGACATCACCAGATGCTGGGTTTCATCCCTGGTGATGCTCTGCCAGGCCTCTACTGCAACTGTCTTCAGTTCCTGCTGGTTCTTGGGGCATTTTCCCTTCAGTTTTGTCTTCAGCAAGTGAAATGCATGCTCAATCGGATTCAGGTCAGATGACTGACTTGGCCATTGCATAACATTCCACTTGTCATTGTCCATCTGCACTGTGAAGCGCCATCCAATGAGTTCTAAAGCATTTGGTTGAATATGAGCAGATAATATTTGCCCGAAACACTTCAGAATTCATCCTGCTGCTTTTGTCAGCAGTCACATCATCAACAAATACAAGAGAACCAGTTCTATTGGCAGCCATACATGCCCACGCCATGACACTACCACCACCATGCTTCACTGATGAGGCGGTATGCTTTGGATCATGAACAGTTCCTTTCCTTCTCCATACTCTTCTCTTCCCATCACTCTGGTACAAGTTGATCTTGGTCTCATTTGTCCATAGGATGTTGTTCCAGAACTGTGAAGGCTTTTTTAGATGTTGTTTGGCAAACTCTAATCTGGCCTTCCTGTTTTTGAGGCTCACCAATGGTTTACATCTTGTGGTGAACCCTCTGTATTCACTCTGGTGAAGTCTTCTCTTGATTGTTGACTTTGACACACATACACCTACCTCCTGGAGAGTGTTCTTGATCTGGCCAACTGTTGTGAAGGGTGTTTTCTTCACCAGGGAAAGAATTCTTCGGTCATCCACCACAGTTGTCTTCCGGGTTTTTTGGTGTTGCTGAGCTCACCGGTGCATTCTTTCTTTTTAAGGATGTTCCAAACAGTTGATTTGGCCACACCTAATGTTTTTGCTATCTCTCTGATGGGTTTGTATTGTTTTTTCAGCCTAATGATGGCTTGCTTCACTGATAGTGACAGCTCTTTGGATCTCATATTGAGAGTTGACAGCAACATATTCCAAATGCAAATAGCACACTTGAAATGAACTCTGGACCTTTTATCTGCTCCTTGTAAATGGGATAATGAGGGAATAGCACACACCTGGCCATGGAACAGCTGAGTAGCCAATTGTCCCATTACTTTTGGTCCCTTAAAAAGTGGGAGGCACATATACAAACTGTTGAAATTCCTACACCGTTCACCTGATTTGGATGTAAATACCCTCAAATTAAAGCTAAAAGTCTGCAGTTAAAGCACATTTTGTTTGTTTCATTTCAAATCCATGGTGGTGGTGTATAGAGCGAAAAAGAATAGAATTGTGTCGATGTCCCAATATTTATGGACCTGACTGTATGTATGTATTTACGTATGTGTGTGTGTGTGTGTGTGTGTATGTGTGTGTATATATATATATATATATATATATATATATTCCATAGGCTAGTTTCCATTTTCCCTAGAAGTCAGATACACAGTATATTTAGCATATTGAAGGCATATTTTATTTAGTGTATCATTCCCGGAATGGTTCACAAGCTTGCACAAATAATGTGGCATAAAAACCTCAATATATTGCAGCTTACCAACTCTTAGATGAGGTGGCTGCATTCGATTTTCCTTCTCCCTTTTTCCCCTTATTTTTACTTGTCAATCAGGTCAGTAACAAATGTCCTGCTCAACCTGACTACAGAACAAGACTACCACACCCTTTCTTCTCAATAACACAAGTGCAGAACATCCCTTAGTCCACAGAGAGAACTGGAAACAATGCTAATCAATAAAAAATAAATAGGAAGTTATCAACTCACTAGATTTCTTTCAGAAATAACAGACCAAAAGGGAGCAAGTAAGAGAAGTTTGTTGTTACATTTATTATATGTTTACATATACAGTTGGACACAATTTTTATACTTTTGGCTCCGTATGCCACCAGAATCAAATTTAAAATAAACCAATCCAAATGAATTTGAAATGCAGACTTTCAGCTTTAATTCAATAACCATAAATATTAAGTGCACATTTTAGGAACTGCAATGATTTTTGTACACAGTGCCCCCATTTTCAGGGGCTAAAATGTTATTGGACAAATGGATATAATCATACCAATATAATAGACCATTGCCACTCACGAATATACCTAACCCCAAAGAAAAGGGGGTGAATGCAAGGTAGAGGCCAAACTGATCTCAGAAGAAGAACTGCTGCATTAAGCTTAGATGTATATCTAATTAAACAAAAAATCACAAAAATAAGATCTTACAATCAACACTGATACATACTTACATCCATGTCTTTAAACATGAGAGCGGCCAAACATAATACCTCTAGGTCCCCTTATTTCTCAGTCACCAAAAAAAGAAGAACCTCCTATGATGAGTAGCCTGTAGCTTCTATTCTTATGTTAAGCC
Organism: Pelophylax lessonae; assembly: GCF_965119305.1. Lineage (NCBI taxonomy): Eukaryota > Metazoa > Chordata > Amphibia > Anura > Ranidae > Pelophylax > Pelophylax lessonae. Next base: position 410,381,323 of record NC_138770.1, on the reverse strand, counting down.
TCTTTATATTGGCGATCTGGCGCCAAAAAACACTTCCTCATCCTGCCCCACACTGCTGCCGTCACCAGCGTGGTGACAATGAAGGATCGGCTCAATGGAATAAAGCTATCGCGCATGTGCCATAACCAGCACATGTGCGATCATGGCGGGACAGGCGGCCATGGTCCCACGCCCAGTCACTGCATCAACCATCTCGCCAAACAGCGGCATATAATGGAAGAGGCAGGAGGAGGCAGAGGGACACAAAAGAAAACTGCCACGTCTCACCACAACCCCATATATAGGGGTCCACATATAAAAAGGATATAGATAGCACTGCATTGTTCTGCCTTCTTCTGGTCACTGAGGGGAATAAAAATGAATCTGTAAATAAAATAAATAAATATGAAATAAATAAAAATGACATAAATCTTTCCCCTAGTTTGTAGACCCAATAACCTTTGCGCAAACCAATCAAAATACACTTATTGGGATTTTTTTAACCAAAGATATGTAGCAGAATACAAATTGGCCTAAAATGATGAAAACATTTGATTTTTATTTTTATTTATTTTTATTGGGAATGTTATATAGCAGAAAGTGAAAAATATTGTTTTTTTTTTTCAGAATTGTGTCTCTATTTATGTTTTTATAGCGCAAAAAAAAAAATCACACAGGTGATCAAATGCCAGCAAAAGAAAGCTCTATTGGGAAAAAAAGGACGTCAATTTTATTTGGGTACAGCTTCGCACGACTGCGCAATTGTCCATTAAAGTAACGCAGTGATGAATCACAAAAAATGGCTTGGTCATTAGGGGGAAAATCTTCCGGTTCAGAAGTGGTTAAACAGTATAGACAGTTATTTTTAATGTTTTACATAGCTATACCTGCAAAAGGGGCCAGGCTGAAGTCATCTAGCAGGACATTATTTTCTGACTAAAGTTCCACTTTAACAAACTTTGCGGTGCCATAGGTGAGGGTGGAGCCAAAGCTAAAAGACACTGAAATTCCTCTTTATGTTGCAACATATTTTCTTTGCCCAATGACATAAAGCTTACATTCTGGAAGTGATCTTCTCTTAGAAAAGTCACATTTCATGTCATGCCATTTAGTTTCTGATAAATAAAATGTTACAGACCTTAAATAAATTTTATTAGCTATGGAGAGTGTGAAAATGCCATAGATGACAGGAAACTTGACCTGACCATTTCATTTCATATTAATCTTTTCAACAAGCTCTTTCCTTTTTCTAGCGTGCTCACTGCAGCTCTAGATGTTCATCTGCAAGATTCCATTTATCCAGAACTATAATTTAAATTTCTTTCTATTGCCCTCTAATATGACAGATAACCTACTTTTCTGGCCTATTATTTCTCTCACTGGTTCTGTAAATGCACTGTTTAGACATGAGACTTCAACTCATCCCTGTTTGTAACATGTCAGCATTTTTTATAAAGAGGACTTAAAAACTATTTTTTTTAAATTAGCATAACATCAGTAGTGGGTTGTCTCTTAGGATTTGTATTGTAAAATTGCAGTGCCTTTTCTTATCTTTTAAAACAGTTTTATTCTTTAATATGAATAAGGAATCTGATTGCTGTGGGCAAAAGCTCCCATTTTTCTTGCTTCAATTTTCATAAATCAAGTCCTATATTTGCTGTGCAGAAAAAAAGCAATCAGTGAATTATGTCTAACACAAGGGGTCATTAGCAAAGGGATGCTGTAATATCATACTGGGATGATGTACATCAGTGACATTCATGATGCATTAATACACATAGTACTACCTGTGCCCATTAACATCCTTTGTGTCCTTAACCACTTTACCACCGGAGGATTTTGCAGTCTTACGTCTGGGCCACTTTTTGCGATTCGGCACTGTGCCATTTTAACTGACAATTGCGCGGTCGTGCGACGCCATACCCAAACAAAATTTACGTCCTTTTTTTCCCACAAACAGAGCTTTCTTTTGGTGGTATTTGATCACCTGTGTGATTTTTTTACTTTTTGCACTATAAACAAAAAAAGAGCGTAAATTTTGAAAAAATAACAATATTTTTCACATTTTTTTTATATGAAATTCCCCCCCAAAAAAATGTAAAAATCAAAATTTAAAAAAAAAAACCAAAAAAATTTGTTTTCTGCTACCTATGTGTGGTAAAAAAAATCACAATAAGCGTATTTTGATTGGTTTGCGCGAAAGTTATTGCGTTTACTAACTAAGGGAAAGATTTCTGTCATTTTTGGTGGTTTTTTTTAACGAGTAATGGCGGCGATCTGCGATTTTTTTTTTTTTTGCGGGACTGCGACATTGCGGCGGACAGATCGGACCCTTGACTGACATTTTTGACACTTTTGGGGGTACCAGTGACATTTCTACAGTAATCAGTGCTATAAATATGCACTGTTACTGTAAAAATGACACTGGCAGGGAAGGGGTTATTTGATTGGAGAGGGAGGGGTTAATGTATGCCTGGTGCTTACTAACGTGTGGGGGGAGGTGACTGAGTGACACAGGGACAGGTCGCATGTTCAGCTATGCTGAACCCTGCAATCTGTCACTGTTTGTCACTTAGGAGATCCGCCCGCTTTGTTTACACAAGCGGGCGGATCTCCAAACTCGATTCCCCGACGATCGGGGAAGAGCGGCGGTGATCACCGCCGCTCCTCCCCTGGCCCGACTCCCGATGTGACTAGGTCTACGTCGCTGGACGGAATCGAGCCACTTTGCCGCAGTACAGTCCTAGTGACTGGTCGGCAAGTGGTTAAAGAGGATGTAAAGCCTTGGATTTTTTTTTTCTTTTTGGTTACCTGCAAAGTAAATGCATAATTAATAGAACATTATGTGACACTTACCTGCAAACGAAGCATCGCCCCCACTGGAGGCCGCATCCATCTTTGCCCATCTTCCTTCCGGGTCTGCGGACTCCAGCTGGGCTACTGGCCGGAGCCACGTGACGTAACGCGCGGGAGCCGCCGGTCACGGCACAGGGCTCTGAAGAAACAGCATGGGCGGCCATTCCTTCAGAGCGCATCCGCAAATGACGTCATCAGCTGCATGCAATGTAAATATCTCCTAAACGGCTCAAGCTTAGGAGATATTTACAGTACCTAAAGGTAACCCTTGTTATAGGCTTACCTATAGGTTCAAACATAACGGGGGGGGGGGTATACAACCACTTTAAAGCAATATTAAACTCAAAACCAAAAATGTAATCTATTGCAGATTACCAGTTCTTAGATCTGATGGCTGCATTTGTTTTCTTTTTTTTTTAAGAGTTTTTTCTATCTGTTTCCACCTGGCAATCTAGCCAGTAACACATCTTCTGTATTAAAGTGCCCTCACTGAATGAAGGAGAACATGGGGGCACAACAGACAGCAGCATTGACAGTTTAGAGGAGGGGAGTGTTAGATGGAGTAGCAGATTGGGATACACTAACAAATTGAAGCCAACCTCCACCTCACATTGCAGTTACACAAGCAGTTACAGCAACAGATTGTTTTCCTTTCGTGATAAAGGTTTTACATGAATAAATAACATCTTGTCATTGTAACAAGCCCTATCTTGTCATTGTAACAAGCCCTATCAGTGGTAAATAATTTGTCTCAGCAGGAGAGTTTGTTCTGTTGAAAAACAACAGACTTACTGGCTGGATCACCAGATAAAATTAGAGGAAAGAAAGCCTAATAAGAAAACGAATGCAGCCGTCACGTCTAAGATCCTCCAATATAATATATTTTTTCTTTTGGGATTATTACTGCTTTAATGCACATTTACATACCAGAAAAACATACCTGACTTTTTTTTTCTCCTGTGCACCAAAACATAGCTAACTTATTCTCTGCATTGTGATGCATCTGCATCTATTGCATTGTGTACTATGTTAATGTACCTCAGGAGCCATTAGAAAAAAAATGGAGCACCCTTAATATGGAAATTTACCCTACCCCCTTACATTTTTTTCCCCCTGCATATGGTGATACTGTGTTCTGCACAGGAAGGATACTCACCCACCAATGATGTCCTGCTTAGATCCCCTTCTCTGTAGCCAGCACTTGGGTCCCAGGCTGCCATCTTTTTTCTGGGATGTCACTGGGAGGCACGGGTACTCCTCCCAATGGTGCGTCGGTAGGCCCGCCCCATCCTGCTTTAGTGAATGGATGTTCCCAACCCCTCTCAGGATATCCACGTTATACACTACACTACTTTGATAAAAAGGTAAACAAACAAAAGGAGAAAGAAAAAGAAAAAACTTAGTGGGGGTTGATGGCGAGGAGGAAACCCATCAGGAAGGGTGAAGTTCCACTTTAAAACACCTGCGCAACATATGTAGCCAACGCTCACTAAAACATGCCTGAGCACACATAGCAAGGAACACACATAAAAAATAAATGCACAAAAGAAATCTGTGTAATACAGGTCTAATTGTTCCATTTTTATTGAGAAACAACATTGTCAGAGAACTAGAATTTTCAAAAGAGGACAACAGGTTCCTCCTATAGAAGATTGTATTTCAAATTTTGTTATGCCTGCCTTGCATTTTTTTCTTTTTTATAGAAAAAAGTTGCATGGTTTATGCAGTTGACTATGAGAGAAAAGTAGAAAGTGACTTTTTTCTTGCATCATATGATTTACGTAGATGTGCAATCTTTGGAAAATACCACTAGTCCATATAACTTTTTTGTTAAAGGCACAGTCCTCATTTTGCAAATAAAAACTTGTAAATGCAGCCACATTGATCTCATGATTAATGTTCACTTACTATTTTTTTTGCAATGGGATCTACAGCATATTGCAACCGTGTTTGCAGGTCTCAGGCTCTGAAACTTTTCCCCAAGCCTCAGGTTTGTCCATATGCATGAAGTGTTGCTGAGCTGCAGAGCAGTAAGTGAGAAGGGGGATTGCCAGTGTCCACAAGGACTCACACAATTGTGCTAACCATGCTAACGTAAAAGAAAAACAGGACTGTGCTGGGAGTCCTGTTAAAGAAAAACCCTGCGACTCAGGTTTTGGGTTGGTATTTTATATCATGTTTCATGTTACAATATAATGGGTGCAACAAGAAACATGGTATAAAATATGGTCTTTGCCTTTAGAAAAAACCTTAAATATTGAAAAGAAAAATGAGTTGGGAAATCCCTGTGTTACTCTGAATTTTGGAATCTCATATGGATTATCAGCAAAAAATATGTTCTGTGTTCAATACATATGAGAGTTCTGTGCTATGGATATAGATTGCTTGCTGGACTGTTTTTGTCACTGTGCTATTCAGTAGTAAAGCTCAAAATTTCATTGATATTCTTTGTGTTCCTGTACACAAGCTTGGCAATCAATAAACATCTAGCAGTTTAAAAGGTCAACAAATGCTCTTTCAAGTCTCATCTTCCATTTGTACTTTTTTAAATCTTTGTGCGTTTTTTTAAAGCTGAAATCCAAGGAACATAAAATTGCTCTTACAGTAGAGCTGCCCCCACATTGTAAGAGTTAAATGCTTATTTAGCTCTAGGGCAGGGTCTCCAAACTTTTCAGTACATGGGCCAACTGAATGACCTGATGTCTTTTTTCAACCTCACTAACTTTATAACTATGTAACTAAGGGACAAAAAAACAATCAATCAACCAAGGATCAATTTTCTTTGAATCAGTGGCTTCTAAACTGCTGCCCTTTGCCCTTTATCCGGCCCTTGGGGCACTATTCTTCCTACTAACGCCAAGGTTGGAGTTCCTGCCACTGACATCAACAATGGTGCAGCACTCTTCCAACATGATATCAATGATGGGACATTATTCCTTCTACTGACCACAGGTGCCACTGCTACGTCATTTTTATACTCCCACTGACAACAAAGCCTAGGACATTGTTTATTCCCACCAAATTCAGCATAGTTTTACCCCCACTGGCCACAGTTCAGCCCCCCTAAAATCTGAAGGACATTAAACTTAATTTAGAAAGTTTGGAGACCTCTGTTATAATTCAATGAATAGTAAATACATGAATACATTTTCCTTGGATCTTTTTTTAAATCAGCATGATATAATTTAAAACAAAAGAGAAAGAACTGCAGTAAAACAAATGACTTCCCCCCCCCCCCACATTAGGGTACCCATCAGAGCCTCCCTTACATCTGAGCCAACATAGGAGTGCCCCCTTACATCAGGGTGCCCATCAGAACTCCCCTTCCCTTAAGGTCCCAATCAGAAACCACTTTCATCAGACTACTTTTGAATTCCCCCTTTAAGTGAGAGTCCCCTTTACTTCAAAGTCTCCCTACAATAGGATCCCCATCAGAGCTCTGATTGCATCAGAGTCCTCATTAACATGATAGTCCACATCAGAGTCCCTGTTACATTACAGTCCACTTTAGGAGGCCCCCCTACATCAGAATCCTTACATCATATTATCTATCAGTGGTCTGCCCTTACATTCTTTACAGTTTAGATGTAGTGAGTGTAGCAGCAGGGATGGAGCTAGAGCAAGTATGAATGAAGGAAGTTTTGTCCTTGTACTGGGGCAAGCACATCATCAGGATATTGGCAGTCCTAGTAATCGATTGTCTTGGAGAAAGGCGTCTGACCCTTGCTGTGAGCCAACACATTTACACTGTTATACAAGCTGTACACTCACTACTTTACATTGTAGCAAAGTGTCATTTCTTCAGTGTTGTCACAAGAAAAGATAGAATAAAATATTTACAAAAATATGAGGGGTGCACTCACTTTTGTGAGAAACTGTGTATATATATATAATATATATATATTTTTTTTTTTTGGGGATGGTACATTTTGAGGAAGGAATTTAAGTCTTTCTTTGGGTTCCATTTTTTTTTTCCTGAATTATGTTATTAAAGTTCTGTTATTGCTTGTCTGGCCTTGCTGTAGTTTTAAACATCTTTTTATCACTGGGTAGCCTGTCACTACTGTAATTGTCTTTTAAGACTTGCTGAAGCATGACATGCATGAAATTGGGAATTACACAGGGGAGTTAATGTCTACACACATAACTGCTTCATAGGGTGTGCATACTTGATTTATGTTAAAGCTAAACTCCAGCTTTTATTTTAGTCTTGCACAGTTGGTTGTGCAAACTCCTCTCCTGTACTAACATTGCTCACTCTGATTCCACAGCAAACTAGAATCATCTCGCAGTTTGCAATCAAAGCTACAGCAGATAATGGCTGAAGGACTTCCAGTGTCATCCAGCACTTTCCTCCCCAGTCTTACTATTTCTGGCTCACCCCTTGCATTCATTGGATTTGAGTACCTGCAATTATGAAGGCTCAGCATCACATGTAGGCTTTACCTAGCACAGTCTGCATGCAAATACAGTCTACCTAGGAACTTCTGCTTACCAGACTGATACTCACTCATTAGGGCATTTTGATATTTGAACAACTACTCCCAAGAGTCAGTCCACAGCTGGCATCAGGACTGAGAACTTTTGAAAGGAGTACTGAGGCAGCTTGCTATGATGTTCTCCGGAAGCTGTGTACAGCCATGATCTGCCTGCATTGCACAGAGAAGCAAAGAAGCCCAGTGATAATGTCACTGGGTCTAAAACAAGGCATGTCATGAAAATGGAAAAGTTTTGTTTAACCACTTGGCACCCGTGCTATAGTCAAAAAACAGCTACAGCATGGGCTTAAAATGCCGGGAGGGCGTCTATGGTCCTTCTGTTCTCACGCTGCCTGCCCATCCTCTGCAGCGCGTGGGTGGAGCGCTCTGAGATAGCCGAGTCCTGGGGACTTGGCTGATCACAGATCAGGGTAAAGGGCCAATCGCAGCGGGCCCTTTACCACGTGATCAGCAGCCAGCCAATGGCAGCTGATCATGGAAGTAAACAGAAGCCAATTATCTGCTTTTTTTCCCTCACACTAACAGCGTGAGAAAAAAAAAAATAGGAAGCCATTAACCGGATTTTGTTACAGGGACATTGGTCCCCTCAGTGTCCACAACTGCTGCTAATCAGTGCCGACCAGTGCCATCTATCAGTGCCAATTAGTACTGCTATTTAGTGCCACCTATCAGTGCCCATCAGTGCCTCATCATCAGTGTCACCTATTAGTGCTGCCCATCAGTGCAGCCTCATCAATGCCTCCTGAGCAGTCCCACCTATCAGTGCCCATCAGTGCAGCCTCATCAGTGGGCATCAGTGAAGGAGAAAAATAACCTGCTTGCAAAATTTTATAACAAATTAAAAAATGTTTTGTTTTGTTTTTTTTTTTTCAGAATTTTCGGTCTTTTTTTGTTTAGCAAAAAAAAATAAAAACTCAGTGGTAATTGAATACCACCAAAAGAAAGCTCTATTTCTGTAAAAGAAAATTATAAAAATTTCATATGGGTCCAGTATTGCATGACCACGCAATTGTCTTTCAAAGTGTGACAGCGCTACAAGCTGAAATTTGGCCTGGTCAGAAAGGGGGTATAAGTGCCCAGTAAGCAAGTGGTTAAAAACGTCATTAGATATGATGGGGGGGGGGGGACAAAATAATAAAGGCTTAAAGTGGAACTATAGGCATTTTTTTTTTTTTTTGGATAGAGCAAGGATAGGGTATAACCTGTCAGATTTTTTTTTTTTTTTTTGCCGTCTGTATCCCATTGCAGAGATTTCTCTTCACTTCCAAAAAGCCAAACAGGAAGTGAGAGGAAATCCCTGCAAACAAAAGGAATTACTTGGGGACTCCCAGGTCACCAGAAGGAGTGTCCTCATTGGAAGAATTCCCATCTATTACTTTTCTGGGGACATCCTAAAATTTGGGATTTTGTTTTACTTTCACTTTCAGTGCTAATAGTAAATAGGACAAATAGAGAGGGTGAATCTCCTTAACGAAGGCATAGGCAGCAATAACAGACAGGGGTTCTAATCCCTCTCCACTTCATCCAAAATGAAAAAACAAGATTTGCCTTTAGTTATACTTTAAACTTACAAAGACAAGGAAAATTCACTGCTCCAGGTGGATTCAGAAGCCTGATGATGTACAGGTGCACGCCTAGGCTCGCCTCCGCAGATAATCAATATAGAAGAAATGGTTGCACTCCAAGTATCATCAAAATTCAGTTTTATTTAACCGAACATCCCAATGTGGCAAACAGGTAGACGCGTTTCACAAATTAGCAAGTGTGCTTAATCATTACTAATAATCTACCTGTTGTTTGCCACATTGGGATGTTCGGTTAAATAAAACGGAATTTTGATAATACTTGGAGTGCAACCATTTCTTCTATATTAATTATACTTTAAACTTCAGTTTTAAAATAACAGAGTATACAGTATCACACAAAAGTGAGCACACCCCTCACATTTCTGTAAATATTTTATTATATCTTTACATTGTCGCAAAGTGTCATTTCTTCAGTGGTGTCACATGAAAAGTATGGAGTGTACAGCTTGTATAACAGTGTAAATTTTCTGTCCCCTCAAAATAACTCAACACACAGCCATTCATGTCTAAACCGCTGGCAACAAAAGTGTGTACACCTCTAAGGGAAAATGTCCAAATTGGACCCAAAGTGTCAATATTTTGTGTGGCCACAAATATTTTCTACCACTGCCTTAACCCTCTTGGGCATGGAGTTCACAGAGCTTCACAGGTTGCCACTGGAGTCCTCTTCCACTCCTCCATGATGACATCACGGAGTTGGTGGATGTTAGAGATCTTGCGCTGCTCCACCTCCCATTTGAAGATGCCCTACAGATGCTTAATAGGGTTTAGGTCTGGAGACATGCTTGGCCAGTCCATTCCTTTTACCCTTAGCTTCTTTAGCAAGGCAGTGGTCATTTTGGAAGTGTGTTTTGGGTCGCTATTATTTTGGAATACCCAGTCCTAGAAGGGAGGGGATCACGCTCTGCTTCACTATGTCACAGTACATGTTGGCATTCATGGTTCCCTAAATTAACTGTAGCTCCCCAGTGCCTGTAGCACTCATGCAGCCCCAGACCATGACACTCCCACCGCCATACTTGACTGTAGGCAAGACACACTTGTCTTTTTGTCTTTTACTCCTTACATGGTTGCTGCCACACACGCTTGACAACATCTGAACCAAATAAGTTTATCTTGGTCTAATCAGACCACATGACATGGGGCCAGTAATCCATGTCCTTAGTTTGCTTGTCTTCAGCAAACTGTTTGCGGGCTTTCTTGTGCATCATCTTTAGAAGAAGCTTCCTTCTGGGATGACAGCCATGCAGACCAATTTAATACAGTGTGCAGCTTATGGTCTGAGCACTGACAGGCTGACGCCCCCCCCCCCCCCCACCCCTTCAACCTCTGCAGCAATACTGGCAGCACTCATACCTCTATTTGCCAAAGACAACCTCTGGATATGAAGCTGAGCACGTGCACTCAACGTCTTTGGTCGACCATGGCAAGGCCTGTTCTAAGTGGAACCTGTCCTGTTAAACCGCTGTATGGTCTTGGCCACCAGGCTGCAGCTCAGTTTCAGGGTCTTGCCAATCATCTTATAGCTTAGGGCATCTTTATGTAGAGCAACAGTTCTTTTTTTTCCAGAGCCTCAGAGAGTTCTTTGCCATGAGGTTCCATGTTAAACTTCCAGTGACCAGTATGAGAGAGTGAGAGCGATAACACCAAATTTAACACACCTGCTCCCCATTCACACCTAAGACCTTGTAACACTAAGGAGTCACATGACACCAGTGAGGGGAAATGGCTAATTGGTCCCAATTTGGACATTTTCACTTAGGGGTGTACTCACTTTTGTTGCCAGTGGTTTAGACATTAATGGCTGTGTGTTGAGTTATTTTGAGGGGGCAGCAAATTTACACTGTTATACAAGCTGTACACTCACTACTTTACATTGTAGCAAAGTGTCATTTCTTCAGTGTTGTCACTTGAAAAGGTATACAGTAAACCCCCCTTCATTGCTGGGGTTATGTTCCAGACCCACCCGCAATAAGTGAAAATCCGTGTAATAGAAATACCCTATTTAAATACACCCTAGGCATGTTTTTTAACTTGCACTGTGCTTTAAAAAGCTTTTTAAGGTCTTTAAACACACTTTTAAAACAATGGAAACACATTTAAACACATAAAAGATACTGAGAGACAGAGCAAGAGCAATGAGCAATGGAAACCACAAAAATATTGAATTAACAATGATTTAATTAATAAAACAATAGTAATAGGTCTTACAGAAAAAAAAACGCAAAATACCGGGACCTCGAAAACTGAACCGCGATATCAAAAACTGAACCGCGATATAACGGGGGTTTACTGTAATAAAATATTTACAAAAATGTGAGGGGTGTACTCACTTCTGTGAGATACTGTATTTGTAAATCTGTTATATAGGGTCCATGCACACTGGGCTTTAAAAAACGCTGCTTCTACAGGAGTTTTGCGTTTTACCTATAGAAGCAGCTCAATGTTATCCAACGTATCCATGCACATTAGGACATTTAGAGGCATATTTTATGTTTAGCGTTTAGAGGCAGAAAAGAAAACATTTTGAATTGTGTTTTTAAGAGCAGTTTTCTGGCAGTAAAAAATGGAAAATGTGCCTTAACGTTTGTGCAAAAACGCTGATCGTTTTTTCCGCCAAGGAAACTGGCATTTTTTTGGAAAGCCTTGTGTGCTTAGACCCTTATAAAAAATAATATATTTGTCTAATAATATTAGTAGTAGTCCTTTTTAGGTAACACATAACCAGCAGTCTAGCAGCAGTTTATATCAAAATCCTAAAATATCCATATGCAGTTTAGAACAGTATGGTTGAATACGTGTTTAACAGGATATTATAATGTTGCAGTAGGGCCCCTTTCACACGGGCTTTCCGATCAGGTCCTTCTGCCCGTTTTTCAGATGGACCTGATCTGATGCTCCATGCACCCCTATGGAGCAGCGGATGTCAGCGGTGATATGTGATGTGATCCGATCCTTTCCGTGAAATCCAGATGGATGGAAACCCTATTTTCCATCTGTCTGGAGGATCGGATGAAAATGGACAGGCGGTCCGTTTTCATCCAATCTCCCATAGAAGAGAGCTGGGATCTGACAGGTCCGTCTCAGCACAGAGAGCGGAGATGGATCTGTCATCCGCCTGCTCATCAGGGATCGGCGGATCAATCCCCTCTGAGCAAAACGGAGACCGCCGGGCTGAAAGCCCGTGTGAAAGGACCCTAAGTGTACTTGACTGCTGATGCCCATTTTGTAAATGCTTATTTTGTTAAGAAAAAAACATAGCCATACATTTCAACCAACATAAATTGTTGCATCTTCAAATCCTTAACCTCCATTGATCAGGAGAAAGGAAAAATATTTTTAAAACAACATTTTAAAATGTTATCTCCTGTAAATAGATTTAGCTATTTATATTAAATAAAAAGAAACTGCGCTAAATATTCAAAAGTGTTCAAAGCAGCAACTTAAATGTGACAAACATCTAGAAACAAATAATATAAAAAGCTGCTCTAAATTGAAAGGACCAAAAAAGTGAATTATAAGAGAATGTCCTCATAAAGTCCCATGATCAAAACATAAAGTGAATATAAACAAGAGTCCAAATGCTTCCAGGAGAAACTCCTCTATAGATGATAATATATACTGCTTACCAGATACAGCAGTACAAATCGCCTGATAAGAAGATGATATTTTCCGGATCAAATGTGGATCCTAAGGGAAGACCTTTAAGGAGCTTTCCAGATCACAGACGATACGATGGGTTCAATGGACATCAATCAAGTGCACATGAAATAAAAGTATACATAGCGTGATACTGTATTTGAGCAAAAAATATGCACACACTAGCAACCACCTATGGTGAAATTATTTAAAAGAAGGTGCCAAGTAAAGTGAAAAACCATCACCAGCATCACCAGCTGCTTACCAGAAATATAAAGGTTGGTGACAAAAAGAACAGATATCAAAGCTGCCTCAGATCCATCCCATGCGATAAGTTCAATCCATATCAGTGACCACCACCAACATATACCACTGCTTACAAGAGATATAGATATTACAGGCAAAAAAGAGATGGAGTAGTCCCCACGGATATGGAATTCAATGTATTGCCCCTGATGCTCTCAAATTGGACCAGTCCCAATCAATGAAGAAATTGGATCCGCAAATATTCCCACATAAATCGATAGGTATTCACATGTGGACAATAGAGAGCCTCATAGCGTAAAACCATTTATTTTCATTACACATAAACAAAGGGTTGCACTTACAAACAAATGTGAAAGATAGCGTTGAATCGAAGCCGCCGACCGGTCAGCTCCAAACACCCGCCCTCATGTCTCATATAGGTGACGTCAGCACGCCGCGACCGACGTACGAGTACCTTGAGAACGTCAGTTTTGACGAAATGTACGTCGGTCGCGGCGTGCTGACGTCACCTATACGAGACGTGAGGGCGGGTGTTTGGAGCTGACCGGCCAGCGGCTTATGTTATACGTTAACAGCAGCGGGGTATTTTACATACACTCCTGGCTGCTAGATTTTAAAATTTAAAATCATATATTCGTTTTCACAATTCATTTCATTTACTTCAAATGAAATTTATTATTTCATTTTTTTATTTACTTCAAATGAAATTTATTATTTCATTTATTTATTTATTATTAGACTATTAGTCTAAATCTGATCTTTGTGTTTTATCACGGTTACATGATAATTTACGTAAACTATCACATACCCGTGATAAAACACTTTGAAAATGTACTTTTTGATGAAAAAACGTAATTGCATTTAATTATTCATTCTTTTTATAAAATGTCAGGAGGAAGGAGGCATATGGCTGGCCACCTCTTTGGTTTTGAACTAGGTGTTAACCTAGTTTTGAACTGGGGTGTCAAACTCAATTTTATCTGGGGCGCATTACTAACGGAGTGCATTATATACAGAGGGCAGGGTTCAGGGGTGCGCTATGTACAGAGTGCAGAATTTAGGGGTGCACTACATACAGAGTGCAGAGTTCAAGGGTGCTCTGTGTTCAAAGTGCAGAATTCAAGGGTTCGCTATGTACAGATTGCAGAATTTAGGGGTGTACAGGGTGCAGGGGTGCACTACATGCAGAGTTCAGGAGTACATTATGGACAGAGTGCAGTGTGTTAAATCCCAACCCCCTCCCCAAAGCTTCCTCACATCTGTCTCTCCTATCTGGCCCAGCTCTAGTACCTTCCTGTGTAGGCAGGAGATCATTCTCTCTCTCTCTGGAGGTCTATCCCTGCTGTTCCCCACCATGAGCATGTGCAGGATCTGTTACATTTCGGAGCTGCTGAGCAAAGCTATCCCTTGTAAACACACAAGGCTTCTATGTTTATAAGTGACAGCAGAGGGCGAGAGCCAGAGGTAGAGGAATTGCGTTCCACCATGTTTCAGCTGTAAAAACTGGAAACTGGGTACAAGGGCCACATGGCAAGGGTCTGCTTGCTGAACCTAGTTTGAAGCCCTGGAATGACTCTGCATCCACCTAGGTAAGTATGAACCTTTATTTTTTTAAATCCTGCACTTTTCTTTTAATAAATGAATGAAACATTTGCAAGCAACGCTAGTTGTTTTGTCACAAGCTTACTACAGCATTTGTCTTTACTGTCTGTTATTTTTTATGCATGGGTTGGCTCAGGTCCCTACCACAATATGGAGCCCACGCATTCTTCTTGTCTATCTTGTTGCTCCTAGCCAGGCTTGATTTTTGTGACCTGGAGCCATCTTTATGTGTCTGCTGTATTTCCCCTAGTAGAGTCAACAGGGGAATACAGCTGTTGCACATGCTACGTCTCATCTCTCCCCCAGCAGACTGCAATATTCTGCTGAAAGTAGCAGAGTGTTTGTTACCTTCACATACCTACCAACTGTCCCTGACTTGCCAGGACATTTCCACTTTTTCATCAGTTGTCCCACCAGCCAGGGCTGTGGATTACAGTGTGAGGCTGACAGTTTCAGCAGTGCCAGTGCTGTCCATTAGTCTGGTCTCCTGCTCACCCACACTCCCAGAGCCCATGGGCAAACTACAGCAGAACAGCCGAGGCTGTGGGATGTGAGTAATGCTCTGAACACCACCCACCCCCAAGAAAAAAATGATTGCACCTCTGCTATGCTACGTGCTGAACATTACCATTTTAACTGAATGTCCTCTGCTTACAATGGATAGCAACATGAAAGGATCCCTGAATTTCTTTTTGAAAAGTTGGCAACTGTGCATACAGTCCATTTTGAGATTTGACTCCATATTCTCGCAAACTCATCCAACAAACACAGGTTCATGTCTTTCCTGGATTTTGAAGATATATCCAGGACATGAATGCGGTCTTCAGAACTGAACTGAACTGAGCTGCAAAATAAAAATGCAGTGTTTTCTGCTTGACATTTTCAGTTGCATCAAAGTCCTAATAAACTTGTCTTTTTTTAGTTAATATCTACTGACAAGCAGCATTTCACAAGCAAACATTCTCTATATTCTGTCACCACAAATATAGATTTCTGATCTTGAATGTAAAGTGGGTTCAACATTGCCGGTTGCGAATATGGAACTTCCTGGGCCACACTAACAATAAGGATAGCTGTTGAGCAGTTCCTCCTGCGGCTCTCTGCAGGTAGGTGTGGCCACCGATCCCGTTCACTATCATGACTGGCAGCTCTCTGCACAGCCAGCGACTACCTGTGGTGATTGCTGCTGGAAGCAGAAAAAGTATGTCCAGCAGTTATGACTGCAGGCTGGCTGTGTAGAGAGTCGCAAATAGGTACCGAAGAAGTTGCCTCTCATCTGCGACGACGTAATGCGTATAGGGGGTGGAGCCTGTTTTGCCAAACGTCACATACTCTCGACTTTGCGGAACTGCTTCATGTGTACATGCACTGTTGAGTGCTCGTCTGTGAGTATGTTTTTTAAATAAATATTAATTTGATTCATCCAAGGGAGAGCATTAGAGCCGGTTCACACTACTCCGACTTGTGACGCGACTTGTGTGCCCTCAAGTCGCCCCAAGTCTCTTGACATTACAAATTCAATGTAAATGAACGAGAGCCGTCTTAATATGCACTACTGAAGTCGCTCCGACTTCAGAAAAGGTTCCTGTACTACTTCAAGGCGACCTCTATCCGACTTGTGCACATAGACTTCAATAGGAGTCGCCTCTAAGTTGGATCCTTATCTATTTTCAAGAGACTGTGATCAGAAAGAAGAAAAAGATTACCCAGGCATTCCCCACAAACAAAGTCTCTTCAAAGTCGCCCTAAAGTCAGCGCTAAAAAGTCGCTCCTTCATGGGGCGACTTTGAGTCGGAGTAGTGTGAACCGGCACTTAGATCCTTTTGTGTCTTTCCTTTTATGCTGGGTATCTGTTTCTGGGGTGATTGGAACCTAATTTTGGAAAGCCTGTAGGTGTCCTATTGGAGATCCTTCCTACCATCCTCTGACCCCTGTGGGGTAAAGCTGCTTCTGACCCGGGGTGACTCTTGGGTCAGAGATAAAGGTGAGAGGCTTTAATTCTCTGGTGGCAGTGGATTGGAGCACATCACGGAGGTGCAGTGGGGATCACTTATGTGAAGATTTGGATTATTTATTTACAAGTCACACATTTTGGATGCACCTTATGATTGAACACTTGGAGAACCTTATTGATTCCTTTATTTTGGATAATGTTTCATTATCTGCCGCAGCACTGTTTTTTGTTTTTGATTTGGATTGTGGAGTGAATAACACTGTTTAGTGTTAGCAGCCGGACACTTAGGTTTTTGTCATATATGCACTGTTAGCACGGTTCTTATATTCTGTATATTGTAGCACGGTATATACAGTGCCTTGCGAAAGTATTCACCCCCTTGAACTTTTCTACCTTTTGCCACATTTCAGGCTTCAAACATAACGATATAAAACTGTTCATTTTTGTGAAGAATCAACAACAAGTGGGACACAATCATGAAGTGGAACGATATTTATTGGATATTTCAAACTTTTTTAACAAATAAAAAACTGAAAAATTAGGCGTGCAAAATTATTCAGCCCCCTTAAGTTAATATTTTGTAGCGCCACCTTTTGCTGCGATTACAGCTGTACGTCGCTTGGGGTATGTCTCTATCAGTTTTGCACATCGAGAGACTGAAATTTTTGCCCATTCCTCCTTGCAAAACAGCTCGAGCTCAGTGAGGTTGGATGGAGAGCGTTTGTGAACAGCAGTTTTCAGTTCTTTCCACAGATTCTTGATTGGATTCAGGTCTGGACTTTGACTTGGCCATTCTAACACCTTGTCATGGTCTTACCTTCTTGCTGTTCTCCTTCGTTTGACATGTGCTGGCGGCCATCTTGGTTTCTGGGTTTCTTGTAGCCTCCCACCCTGCGGCTCCTCCTTCCCACTGGGAGGAGCTGGATGCCTAGCTCATATATATAGGAGGTCTGTGGCTTCAGTCCCTTGCTTGGTCCTCCTGTGTTCACATGCTTCTAAGACTGCTGCTGCTTCTGGTCCCTGATCCTGGCTTCGTCTGACTACCCTGCTGGTTCCTGATCCTGGCTTCGTCTGACTACCCTGCTGGTTCCTGATCCTGGCTTCGTCTGACTACCCTGCTGGTCCCTGATCCTGGCATCGTCTGACTACCCTGCTGGTTCCTGATCCCGGCTTCGTCTGACTACCCTCCTGGTTCCTGACCTCTGCCTTCGCAAGGACTCTGCCTCGGTTTCGCCATCCGTTTGGACTTTTGCTTTACAGCTTGATTTTCAATAAAGCCTTCTTATTTTCACTTATCTGTTGTTGTACGTCTGGTTCATGGTTCCGTGACATTAGGACCAAGCCATGAATTCTGACGGTACAGGGCCATCCTCGCTACCCACGCTGGTTGCCAGACTTGATCAGCAGGATCACCTGTTGGGTCGGTTCGCCGTGGCGTTGCAAACCCTGCTTGAACGCACGGCTCATTTCGCTCCCGTTGCCGATGGGTCGGTTGTCGCTCCTGGGCCCGCTCCTACTGCCGCTCCGGTTGTTGCGCCAGAGTCTACCCCGACACCTGTTGTTGCGCCTGCGGTGTTTCGGGGTATGACCGGTTCTGCCCCCCTTCCACAGCGCTTTGGGGGAGAGCCAACTCAGTGCCGAGGTTTCCTTAACCAGGTGGGCATTTATTTCGAGTTGCTGCCACATGCCTTTCCTACTGAGAGATCAAAGGTGGGCTTCTTAATTTCGCTGCTCTCGGACAAGGCCTTGGCCTGGGCCAGCCCTTTATGGGAGAACAACAATCCGGTGGTTGCCGAGTTTTCCGGTTTTGTTGCTTCTCTTCGGAGGGTATTCGATGTGCCGGCTCGTGCTGCCTCTGCTGCGAAGCTCCTTATGTCCATCAGACAGGGTTCACGATCCGTAGCTGAATACGCCATTGAGTTTCGTACCCTGGCAGCAGAGGTGGGCTGGAATAATGAGGCTCTGGTCGCTGCTTTCTCTCATGGTCTCTCGGATGCCTTGAAGGATGAGGTTGCAGCTAAGGACCTACCAGTGGAGCTCGAGTCTCTTATTTCTTTCTTGATTTTGATTGACACCAGACTCAGGGAGAGACCTTCCTTTAAGGAGAGTCTGCGGAGGCCTCCTAACAGATTGGCGCCTACCTTTGCTGTCCCACCCGTGCCTCCCTCTCCTCCCACGCCTCCTGGGGATGACTTGGCTGGGGGTGAACCCATGCAGCTGGGCTTTGCTCGCCTGTCCGAGGGGGAGAGGGTACTCCAAAGACGCGAGGGTCGATGCATGTACTGTGGTCTCGGTGGGCATTTTCGGTTGGCATGTCCGAACCGTCCGGGAAACGCTCGCACCTGAGATCCTGTCGGGAGCAGATCTTGGGTGGAGTCTCCTCGTCCCCGGTTTCCCGTGTTGACAAACCACTGATCACTGTTGTCCTCTCCTGGGTCGGGGGCTCAGTGACGACCCAGGCGTTGGTGGACTCTGGTGCTGGTGGTTTGTTCATTGATAGTGTGTTCGCTGCCACCAATTCCATTCCTCTGCAGGCCCGAGGTTCTCCACTGGCTCTTGAGGCGATAGACGGCAGACCCCTTCTGCCGCCACACGTGACTCATGAGACCCTTCCAGTGGGGATAGCCATTGGTGCCGTTCACAGAGAGTCGGTCTGCTTCCAGGTTATTTCGTCTCCACACTACTCGGTGGTCTTGGGGTACCCCTGGCTCCAGAAGCATAATCCGACTTTCGATTGGAGATCGGCCGAGATCCTCTCGTGTGGGGCTAGTTGCATCCATGGGCCTGTCAAGTTGCTGTGTACTTCCTCGGACTCTCTGTTGCCTCCTGAATACGAGGAGTACCGGGATGTATTCGATAAGGTGCGCGCGGTTGCCCTACCTCCGCACCGCCCATACGATTGTGCCATCGAGTTACAACCTGGTGCCGTTCCTCCTCGTGGCAAGGTCTATCCACTGTCGGTAGCGGAGAATGAGGCCATGGAGGAGTACGTGAAGGAGGCGCTTTCACGAGGACACATTCGCAAATCCTCGTCCCCGGCAGGGGCTGGATTTTTCTTTGTGAAAAAGAAGGGCGGTGAGTTGAGGCCTTGCATCGATTACAGGGGTCTCAATCGCATCACGATCAAGAACGCTTACCCGATACCCTTGATTTCCGAGCTGTTCGATCGCCTTAAAGGGGCCACGGTCTTTACCAAATTCGACCTGAGGGCGGCATATAACCTCGTAAGGATCAAGGCGGGCGATGAGTGGAAGACCGCGTTTAACACCAGGAACGGTCATTATGAATCCTTGGTTATGCCCTTTGGGTTGTGCAATGCGCCCGCAGTCTTTCAGGAATTCATTAACGATGTTTTCCGTGACTTTTTGCAGCAGTGTGTGGTGGTCTATTTGGATGACATCTTGGTATATTCTGAATCCATGGAGACCCACATTCTGGATGTCAGACGAGTGTTGCAACGGTTACGAGAGAACAAGCTGTTCGGTAAGCTTGAGAAATGCGAATTTCACCGATCCCAGGTAACCTTCTTAGGTTACATCATTTCCGCTGAGGGGTTCTCCATGGATCCTGAGAAGGTTTCGGCTGTCTTACTGTGGCCCCAGCCCAGTGGTCTTCGCTCCCTGCAGCGCTTTTTGGGCTTCGCCAATTATTATCGGAAGTTCATCAGGGACTTTTCCATGCTAGCCAAGCCTCTCACGGATCTGACCAGGAAGGGCAGTAATTCCCAGGTCTGGCCGCTCGAGGCCATCCGAGCTTTTGAGGCTCTAAAGTCCGCCTTTGTGTCGGCTCCGATTCTGTCGCATCCCAACCCTGGGTTGCCCTTTGTCCTCGAGGTGGACGCGTCTGAGACGGGAGTAGGCGCCCTTCTGTCTCAGCGTAGAACACCAGAGGGTCCTCTGCTTCCTTGTGGGTTATACTCCCGGAAACTGTCTTCCGCGGAGTGCAACTATCAGATTGGTGACAGGGAGTTATTGGCCATCGTGCAGGCCCTTAAAGAATGGAGGCACTTGCTCGAGGGTTCGGTGGTTCCGGTCCTCATCCTGACGGACCACAAGAATCTGACCTACCTTTCTGAGGCCAAGAGATTGACACCACGTCAGGCCAGATGGGCTCTGTTCTTGTCACGTTTTAATTACGTGGTCTCCTACCTACCCGGTTCCAAGAACATCAGGGCGGATGCCTTATCACGGCAGTACTCCGACCTGTCCAGGGAGGAGTCGATTCCGACTTCGGTCATACCTCCGAATCAGATCCTGGCCGCCATTCGCACCAGCCTGACCTCTCCCCTGGGTGAGCAGATTTTGGCGGCTCAATCTGGTGCTCCCTCTGGGAGACCCAACGGCAGATGTTTTGTGCCTGAGGAGTTGCGCACTCGGTTGTTGCGAACCTACCATAACTCCAAGACCGCGGGGCATCCTGGAAAGAATCAGCTGTCCTGGGCTGTTTCACGTCTGTTCTGGTGGCCTTCCCTACGTTCCGACATCGCCGCATATGTAGCGGCATGCTCCGTTTGTGCCCAGAGTAAGTCCCCTCAGCACCTTCCGTTGGGCCTTCTGCAACCCATAGCCACCGGGGAGCGCCCATGGTCACACCTGGGGATGGATTTCATTGTGGACCTCCCTGCATCCCGAGGCCATACGGTCATTCTCATGATTGTGGATCGATTTTCCAAAATGTGCCACTGTGTTCCTCTCAAGAAGTTACCCTCTGCACAGGAGTTGGCCACGATTTTTGCCAGGGAGGTCTTCCGGTTGCACGGTTTGCCCAAGGAGATTGTGTCGGATCGGGGGAGTCAGTTTGTGTCCAGGTTCTGGCGCGCCTTTTGCTCCCAGTTGGGGATTCATCTCTCCTTCTCCTCGGCCTACCACCCTCAGTCTAATGGGGCCGCAGAACGATCCAATCAGGCCTTGGAGCAATTCCTTCGTTGCTATGTCTCCGATCACCAAGACAATTGGGTTGACCTCCTGCCTTGGGCTGAGTTTGCCAGGAACACGGCGATGAACTCTTCCTCTGGGACGTCTCCCTTCATGGCCAATTATGGGTTCCAACCTGCCGTGTTACCGGAGGTATTCTCTCCCCAGGATATTCCGGCTGTGGAGGATCACCTTTCCGTCCTACGTGCTTCTTGGGTACAGATCCAGAAGTCCCTTGAGGTCTCTGCGCAGCGCCAGAGACTCCAGGCTGATCGCAGACGAGCGCCTGCTCCTTCCTACCAGGCCGGAGACCGTGTATGGTTGTCCACCCGCAACCTCAACCTTCGAGTGCCCACTCCCAAGCTGGCGCCTCGCTTTGCTGGTCCCTTCCGAGTGCTTCGCAGGGTAAACCCGGTAGCCTATGCCCTTGCGCTTCCTCCTGGCATGCGGATCTCCAACGTGTTTCATGTCTCCCTGTTGAAGCCACTGGTGTGTAATCGTTTCACTTCCTCGGTTCCTCGGCCTCGTCCGGTCCAAGTGGGCAATCGTGAGGAGTATGAGGTGAGCAATATCCTGGACTCACGCCTGGTCCGCGGTCGGGTGCAGTTTTTGGTTCATTGGCGTGGTTATGGTACAGAGGAGCGTTCCTGGGTTCCCTCCGCAGATGTCCATGCTCCTGCCTTGCTCCGAGCCTTCCACGCACGCTTCCCTCAGAAACCGTTCTTTACTCCGCGGAGGAGGGGCCCTTGAGGGGGAGGTACTGTCATGGTCTTACCTTCTTGCTGTTCTCCTTCGTTTGACATGTGCTGGCGGCCATCTTGGTTTCTGGGTTTCTTGTAGCCTCCCACCCTGCGGCTCCTCCTTCCCACTGGGAGGAGCTGGATGCCTAGCTCATATATATAGGAGGTCTGTGGCTTCAGTTCCTTGCTTGGTCCTCCTGTGTTCACATGCTTCTAAGACTGCTGCTGCTTCTGGTCCCTGATCCTGGCTTCGTCTGACTACCCTGCTGGTTCCTGATCCTGGCTTTGTCTGACTACCCTGCTGGTTCCTGATCCTGGCTTCGTCTGACTACCCTGCTGGTCCCTGATCCTGGCTTCGTCTGACTACCCTGCTGGTTCCTGATCCCGGCTTCGTCTGACTACCCTCCTGGTTCCTGACCTCTGCCTTCGCAAGGACTCTGCCTCGGTTTCGCCATCCGTTTGGACTTTTGCTTTACAGCTTGATTTTCAATAAAGCCTTCTTATTTTCACTTATCTGTTGTTGTACGTCTGGTTCATGGTTCCGTGACACACCTGGATATGTTTATTTGTGAACCATTCCATTGTAGATTTTGCTTTATGTTTTGTATCATTGTCTTGTTGGAAGACAAATCTCTGTCCCAGTCTCAGGTCTTTTGCAGACTCCATTAGGTTTTCTTCCAGAATGGTCCTGTATTTGGCTCCATCCATCTTCCCATCAATTTTAACCATCTTCCCTGTCCCTGCTGAAGAAAAGAAGTCCCAAACCATGATGCCGTCACCAACATGTTTGACAGTGGGGATGGTGTGTTCAGGGTGATGAGCTGTGTTGCTTTTACGCCAAACATAACGTTTTGCATTGTTGCCAAAAAGTTCGATTTTGGTTTCATCTGACCAGAGCACCTTCTTCCACATGTTTGGTTTGTCTCCCAGGTGGCTTGTGGCAAACTTTAAACTACACTTTTTATGGATATCTTTAAGAAATGGCTTTCTTCTTGCCACTCTTCCATAAAGGCCAGATTTGTGCAGTATACGACTGATTGTTGCCCTATGGACAGAGTCTCCTATCTCAGCTGTAGATCTCTGAAGTTCATCCAGAGTGATCATGGGCCTCTTGGCTGCATCTTTGAATGGGAGGAAGTACACCATTTTTCCAATCAAATAGCATCACAAAAAACTATAATATTGATGCATTTATCACTTGTTCTACTAAAAATATGGTGTTTCTATTACAATGTCTCTGCAGCCTTCAATATGTGGACTGCACCAATCGGATATTACAAACAAGGCTGAAAGAACTTTTGGCCAATATGTCAAGGTTTTTCCAGACACAGTGTTTACAAACACTATGCTTCTAGAACATCATGGAAAAATCCCAGACGGACATTAAAAAATTCACATTTAATTTGTGTGACAGCCATGTTAAACATGAAATTTCTAGATCAGAGACTCAGTGAATTCACCCCATTTGGTTTAAATATTGGTTCAAAGATGTGTTTTAAAAAAAAAAATATTTGTTTGATATATTTGGAAAGATTTAGCAATTATCCTTTTTTTTTTTTTTTTTTTTTTTTACTAGAGATTAGTTCAGTGATGGCGAACCTTGGCACCCCAGATGTTTGGAACTACATTTCCTATGATGCTAATGCACTCTGTAGTGTACAAAGAAATTTTTTTTGTCATTGGTCATTTAAATGAGGCATGTCTCTGTGTGCCTCAGATCATATAGTTTTTTGTTTGTGCACTCTGTAGTGTAGTTGACCATCATGGGAAATGTAGTTCCAAGACATCTGGGGTGCCAAGGTTCCCCATCACTGGATTAGTCTGTGTAGCAATATTCCCAGCCATTTTGCTGGTTATGGGTCCGCCAGAGTTACCGCTAACAACAACAGCACATTTAAACATGTTCTCCAAGTGTGAGCACTGAGACAAGGAACAGTCCAGTATCTTTGTTTTTTTTATGTTTATTGTGAGCTTGGATGGGAGAAGGGATGAGTGGGATACTCCTCTGGCTCAACTATGCACAATTTTAGTGGGACAACTGAAAAACGCTTATTAACGCTGACTTGACACTGGCTGGATGCCGACCGATGCTGGTTAACGCTGACTTGCTGTCTGTTAATTCTGAACTGACTTCTGACACTTTCATGTGGCACAAAGTCCTAGTTAAAGCTTCTTTTACCCCTCTTCACTGAGGTAGCTGCCTAAAAGACTGCTGCATTGCTTGACATTTCAGGGCCCGCACCGGCACCCTCTTTCACACACACTTATCTTCAGGGCTTAAGCACTGGCACCCCCTTTCCAAGCCCCCTCTACTGGTTAACTGGCTCCTTGATCCCTCCGACCTTCAGACCCCTGGGCAGTTTACAGTACTCACGACACTGTTTTCCTGGAAACTTCTGCCCCAGCAGCTCCACTCGGTCCTCAGCACACTGGATCCCGCTCTGCAGCTCAGCTCAACCTTCTGTCCTTCAGGCCGACTGCCAAGGACACCTTCACTACCGCTGACAGGAGGAGAGACAGCCGTCACCCTTCCTCCTGGGACTTTGGCTTCCCACCAAAGACCCCTGTCATGTGCTCCCCACAGACTTATATCCCCTCCCAGGATGCATCGCGGCAGATTCTGCCCTCTGGGATAGATACAAGCCCTGGTGTGCTATTGGCCAGGTTTCCTCCACAGTCCAATTAGAGCCCTCATTGGACACAATGGGGAGACTCCCCAAGCTCAACAGGCACACCTGGAAACACATGATAGCCTAGCTGAATAATCGGGCCCCCCTGATAAGGAGGCAGGGCCCCCCTTATAGGTTTTCCTAGCACCTACCTAAGAGGGTGCCACATCTGTATTTAATCTTAGAGATTCTTATTATTGGGATGTAATAGATATATATTATCCACAAGATATCGGTGGTCTGATTAATTTTATACTTCTTACCTTAAAGTGATTGTAAAGTCTCATTTTTTTCCCTAAAAAAACAACAAACATGTTATACTTACCTCCTCTGTGCATTTTTATTTGCACAGAAGCAGCCCGGATCCTCCTTTTCTCGGGTCCCTCTTCTGGGAAAATGGCCCCTCCCTCCTGTTCAATGCCCCCGCAGCAAGCAGCTTTCTATAGGGGTATCTCAGCCGAGTCCCAACTCCCTGTGTCAATTGAGACAGAGGGCCCTGACCCGGCCCCGCCCCCACTCTCCTCTGATTGGCTAGCTGGGCTTTGATTGACAGCAATGGCGCTGATGCTGTGTCTCAGCCAATCAGGAGGGAGAATCTCTGATGGCTGAGACACTCATGGACATTGCTGGACAGAGAGGGGGGTGTTAGGGGGGCTGAGGCCTTAGTCTGTTGATTCTTTTCTGCTATGGTTGGTGATATTTAGTTTGTACAATGTATGCCACAGATATTTAATTGTTGGTAAAAATTCGAAAATAATAATTTATATCCTAAATTTTGTAGCAATTAGGAGTAGGAGATGAGTTTGTTTTTATGTGTTTTTTATCTGTGTTTAAATGTGCACAGTTCCATTTGTAAGTAAAATGTAGATGTGAGAAATACACAATAATAAAAGATGAAAATGGGGAAATGGCACAGTTTAGCATTGCTGCAAGGCTGAATGGATGTGAAAGAATTCCTGTTGATAGCTCTGCCTTGTTAATCTTTCACACACAACACAGAAATGTAATCTATTGCTTGCAGCTGTTTCGTTTTGCATCCTCAATACCCATACTCAGATTACTGTTTACGATGAAAATATTTTAGTTGTAAATGCAGTTTCTGAATATGGGACACAAAGTTGTATGCTTCTACCTACAAGTATTCTGTTGCAAAATACGTGACCACTCTTTTTTTTTTTTTTTTTTAATGAAAAGAAATTTGTGATAATTGAACCATTGAATCTTTTCTTTGGTAACTATTTATTGCGCTGATAATTGACATAATTAAATGTGCTACTGTACTGGCTTATTTAAAACCAAACTGAAGATGGATGAATGAGCCACCTCTCTCCCTACTGAATTGCAGAGACACAGACAGCTCATTCTTCTCTGTGATTAGCAACCGCACGTGCACAGTAACCCTCATATTATCAGTTTGAATGGCTGCCAGGCTGTGGTCAGTTGGGGGGCAATGTAAAAGAGAAATGGACAGAGGGCGCACCAGCCTAGCGCATTATCTTTAAAACAATTTTTCTCTTACGTCCTCCGACAGTCGCCGCCTCTTCATATTCGTCACATATGGGGTATTAGACTTTGCTCCGAAGGAGTAGCTAGGCAACAGAATATGTTAACATTAAAGCTTTTAACATATCCCACCCTCAAGGGGTGGTCCCCTCAGTCAATACCCTCCTACTTCCTGCAACCATATCTCAGTTTCAATGTCTAGCTTGTCATGAGGGTGAAGGTGATGGATAGGGGCAATGGATTCTCAGGAGGGCAAATTTCCTACCGCCTTGGTGGAAAGCCAGGGGACCGCTGTTTCCCCCCCGGGGGGGATTTAGCCACTATTGTGGCTGGCCTTGCTGCTCAGGTGCAGATGCTGGTGGCTGCTCAATCTGCTAAAAGACCCAGAGTTTCTCTTTCCTCTGATTCTGAGGGTGAAGGTGATGGGGCTGTTATGGCGGGGGCCTCCTTATCGGGGTCCCGCTCCTCCCTGGATCTAGTGGGGTCCGAGGTGGAGGCTGAAGTTGAAGGGGTTGATAATTCTCCCCCTGGCTCGCCTGAAGAGCTTGCAATCATGGATGAATTGATTGCTTCCATAAAACAAACGCTGCGTTTGCAGGATGAAGTGTGTCCCCCCGCTGCCTTGGCGGCTTATGGGACGCAGAGGAAACGCAGGACGCCGCAGGTTTTTCCCTGCAATGATGATTTTCAGCGCGCTGTTAAGGAACAGTGGCGCAATCTACGCAAACCTTTTGCTGTACCAAGTAGGTTCAGGCTGCGTTATCCTTTCTCGCCTTCCACTGATGAAAGGTGGTGTGTGCCACCCCCAGTGGATCACGCAATTGCGGTTTTAAACAAATCCACTGCGATTCCTGCAGAGGATTCCCCTGTGTTCCGTGATGCCACGGATAGGAGATTGGAGTCTCTTGCCCGTCATACTTATTCTGTTACGGGTTCTATGCTTAAGGCTCTGTTTGCCTCTCTCATGGCGGCCCAGGCGGTCGCAAGTTGGACGCAGATGCTTAGGCGCGTCTTAGTGGCCGATTCGGCCTCGCCGGCGACCCTGGATATGGTAGATCAAATCCACCAGGGTGTCATGTATCTGTGTGATGCGGACTTGGACCTAGTCCCGTTGGCTGCACGTGTGCACAGCGTGGCGGTGTTGTCTCCCCGCCTGGTTTGGTTGAAATGTTGGTCGGTGGACCAATCTTCACGTAAGACCTTAGCCAATCTGCCTTATGATGGGTCTCGCCTTTTTGGGGAGTCCTTGGATGTGTTGATTAAGGGGATCACCGGAGGTAAGAGCACTCTCTTGTCCCATTTCCCCAAGGCTAAGGGGGCTTCTGGGAAGAAGCATGCTAATTTTCGGCCCCCTCAGGGGTCCTTTTGTGCCTTTCGGTCGCACTACAAGGGCAAACCGTTCAAAGGTCAAGGCTCTCAGAAGAAGCCCTGGTCTGGAAAACAGAAGTCCGGTCAATCCGGATCCGCAGCCCGTAACAGTGTGGCCTGAAGGGGCGCCCTCACCCAGTTTTGGGGTGGGGGGACGCTTGCTCGGTTTTCTTCAGCCCTGGTTGGCCCGCGTGCGGGACAGATGGGTTCAGGAGATCATTCGATCCGGTTACAAGATCGAGTTTCTCTCTCGGCCGGAGAGCAGATTTTTTCCCTCAAATCTTCAACTGTCTCCAGAGCGTTTACGGGACCTGCACCTGGCGGTGCGGGACCTGAGGGCTCAGGGAGTGGTAGTTCCGGTGCCTCATCGGGACAGATTTCGGGGGTTTTATTCCAATCTGTTCACCGTGCCCAGAAAGGAGGGCAAGGTTCGTCCAATTCTGGACTTGAAGGCTCTGAACCGCTCTGTGCGGGTTCGCAAGTTCCGCATGGAATCCCTGCGGTCGGTGGTGGCTGCCCTGGTTCCGGGGGAATTCATGGCCTCCATCGATTTGAAGGATGCGTATCTTCACATCCCCATTTTCGAGGGTCACCAGAGGTACCTTCGATTCGCCATTGCGGAGGATCACTACCAGTTCGTGGCGTTGCCTTTTGGTCTCGCCTCGGCTCCGCGGGTCTTCACCAAGGTGCTTGCACCGGTTCTGGCATTATTGAGGGCCCAGGGCATTTCTGTCCTGGGGTATCTGGACGACATTCTGGTTCGGTCTGCGACCAGCCAGGGTCTGGAGAAGGACCTGTCTGTCACGATGCAAACTCTGCAGGAGTTTGGTTGGACGATAAATTTTCCAAAGTCGACACTGAGTCCGTCGGTTCGTCTTCCCTACCTGGGAATGATTCTGGACTCGGTGCAGGCGAAGGTCGTTCTGCCGGAAGACAAACTCAGAACTCTTCAGGAGGAAGTCAGGTCCCTCAGGGACGTTCCGCACTCGTCTCTGCGGACCTGCATGAGATGTCTGGGATTGATGGTCTCGGCCTTCGAGGCGATTCCCTTCGCCCAGTTTCACACGCGGGGTCTCCAAGCGGAGATCCTGTCCATGTGGGATGGGCGACCTCAATCTCTGGATCTTCAAATCTCGTTGAGTCATCGCACCAGAAGAGACCTTCTGTGGTGGCTCCAGTCCCCGATGGTGTCCGGGGGCAAGTCGTTTAGTCCTATCTCGTGGACGGTAATCACTACGGATGCCAGCCTGTCGGGCTGGGGTGGTGTTCTGGGCGTTCTGTCCGCCCAGGGGACTTGGTCGGAGGGGGAGTCCTCCCTTCCGATCAACATTCTGGAATTGCGTGCGATAAATCTCTGTCTTCATCGCTGGACGGACCGGCTGCGGGGCTGCCCGGTTCGGGTGCAGACGGACAATGCCACGGCGGTGGCCTACATCAACCACCAAGGGGGCACCAGGAGTGCCCGAGCGGCTCGAGAAGTGGCCGACATTCTGTCTTGGGCCGAGACTCATGTCCCGGCGATAACGGCGGTTCACATTCCAGGGGTGGAGAACTGGCAGGCGGACTATCTGAGTCGCCAGACCCTGGATCAGGGGGAATGGTCTCTCCACCCGGCTGTCTTCCAGATGTTGTGCGCGAAGTGGGGTCTTCCAGATGTGGACCTGTTCGCGTCTCGTCTCAACAACAAGGTGAGAAGGTTCGTGGCAAGGACGCGCGACCCTCGGGCAGACGCATCGGACGCGTTAGTGGCCCTGTGGCATCAGTACAAGCTGATGTACGCGTTTCCACTGATTCAGTTGCTGTCCAGGTTCCTTCGCAGGTTACACTCGGAACGCAGCACGGTGATTCTTGTGGCACCGGACTGGCCTCGCCGGTCCTGGTACGCAGACCTCGTGAATCTGGCGGTCGACGCCCCGTGGCGTCTGCCTCTTCGAGACAATCTCCTGTCTCAAGGGCCGATTTACCATCCTGCTTTACAGTCGCTGGCTTTGACGGCCTGGCTGTTGAGACCGAGGTCCTGAAGGAGAAGGGTCTCTCCCCAGAGGTCGTTCATACCTTGATCAACGCAAGGAAGTCTTCCTCGGGGAAGGTTTATTACCGTACTTGGAAGGCCTATTTTGCCTGGTGTGAGTCCAGGGGGTTTTCACCCCGCACGTACTCGGTTTCCCGAGTGCTGTCCTTCCTTCAAACGGGTGTCGATCAGCGTTTGGCGCTGGCTACGATAAAGGGTCAGGTGTCTGCGCTGGCCGTTCTGTTTCAACGTCCCGTGGCTTCCAACTCCTTGGTTGGCACTTTTGTTCAGGGAGTGCCGCATCTGGTTCCTCCTAGGAGGGATCCTCTGCCCCCTTGGGACTTGAATCTCGTTCTATCTGTATTACAACGTGCTCCTTTTGAACAGATCAGGGAGATCTCGTTGTCTATGTTGTCCAAAAAGGTCGCCTTTTTGGTTGCGATCACTTCGGCTCGCAGAGTGTCGGAGCTGGCGGCTTTGTCCTGCAAGTCTCCGTATCTGGTTGTTCATTTGGATAAGGTGGTCTTGCGACCTAATCC
The DNA here is from genome assembly GCF_965119305.1 of Pelophylax lessonae. Classification (NCBI taxonomy): domain Eukaryota; kingdom Metazoa; phylum Chordata; class Amphibia; order Anura; family Ranidae; genus Pelophylax; species Pelophylax lessonae. The sequence continues at coordinate 410,351,198 of NC_138770.1, read as the reverse complement.
TTCTTTTCTTCCGAAGCGAGTTTCGGAATTCCATCTTAATGAGGATATTGTCTTGCCTTCGCTGTGCGCGAAGCCTAAACATCCAAAGGAGGTGAGATTACATTCTTTGGATGTTGTTCGGGCGATAAGGGTTTACCTTAAATCGACTGAGTCTTTTCGAAAGACGGATTCCTTGTTTGTTCTTCCAGAGGGTCCTCGGAAGGGCATGGCGGCGTCGGCCTCTACCATCGCCAAATGGATCAGGCAGACCATTGAACAGGCCTATGCTTTGCAGGGGAAGGTTCCCCCTGTGCCTGTGAAGGCGCACTCTACTAGATCTCTGAGTACGTCTAGGGCCTGTCGTCATGAGGCTTCTGTAGCCCAGGTGTGTAAGGCGGCGACCTGGTCGACCGTGCACACTTTCACAAAATTCTACAAAGTAGATGTTCAGGCATCAGCGGATGCTTCCTTTGGCCGCAAGGTTCTTAGTGCGGCGATTCCCTGGGGTCCCTTGTTGGGGACCACTGGCTGTTGGGATAAGTTTTTTATCCCCTGGTTATTTGTCTTTTCCTGGGTTGTTGCTCCTGTTGAGCGCCTGTTTTTTCCTGTTGCCCAGCTGGGTTCCTTCCTTTGGTGAGGTTCCTTTCTTTTATGCGGAGACTGCGTTGCCTTTCGGCGCGGATGCGTTTCCCACCCCTCATGTTTGCACTGCTTTGGGACGTCCCCATATGTGACGAATATGAAGAGGCGGCGACTGTCGGAGGACGTAAGAGAAAACGGAATTTTTGTAAAATCTTACCTGTAAAATTCCTTTCTCTGAGTCCTCCGACAGTCGCCGCCCCCGCCCCTCTTTTGGGGTTTGGTTGTATACTCTACTGCTATTCCACTGAAACTGAGATATGGTTGCAGGAAGTAGGAGGGTATTGACTGAGGGGACCACCCCTTGAGGGTGGGATATGTTAAAAGCTTTAATGTTAACATATTCTGTTGCCTAGCTACTCCTTCGGAGCAAAGTCTAATACCCCATATGTGACGAATATGAAGAGGCGGCGACTGTCGGAGGACTCAGAGAAAGGAATTTTACAGGTAAGATTTTACAAAAATTCCGTTATTGTAATAGACATGTATACACATTATACTCACAAAACGATTATGAAACACGGGCATTAAGCAATGAGGGACCACCAGGGGTCTCCACTGGGCATCCTCCGCTGCCGCAGGCCGTGGAAGGATGTAGACCTCCAAAAAAACTCTTACGCGTTTCGGGGTGTTCCCCCTTCATCAGAGGGGGGCAATGTAAACCAGGAGAAATCTGTTCTCTTTAGGCAGCTTTCCCACTGCTCCTTTCCAAAAAAATGTTTTGCACCTGTAAAAAAAGGACATGTGATTAAAAAAAAAAAATGCACCAAAAACACAACCACACTTTGATGCGTTTTTGCTGCGTTTTTGGTACATTTTCAATTAATTTTAGTGGGGAGGTGCATTTATGCTGCTATTTTATTTACTGCACCAAAAATGCAACATGCAGAAAAACCCAGCTGACCTGCAACTTACTAGTGTGAAAAGTTCCATAGGATTTAATGGTCCTGCATTTTTTTGCCTTGCTAAAAGGAGAAGTAAAACTGATAAGTGTGAAAGGGCCCTAACTTACTCAGTATATTTGAGTTGCTATTGCTGATTTGTCTTTCTGTGCAGCACCTGAGGTTGTCATGCTTATATATACTGTAGTTACATAGTTAGGTTGAAAAAAGATACAAGTCCATCTGGCTCAACAATAAAACAAAAACCAGTAAAGAAAACCCAACAATACAATACTTATCTTTGCTTTATTAGTAAATTAATGACCAGAAAAAAAGCATCCAGCCAGTCAGTAAAGTCATAATTCCAAACCTGCATTCTGGTTTCGGGTCACGTATTAAAGTCATGAAGAGAACGACATGAAAGTAAATGTGGCTATGACCACGACCACTGGAACCACCAAAAAAAAGCTGGCAAAGACATGCTCTGTAATTCTGTCCTGGCAAGCTCCCTTTGTTAAGGTCGAAAAAAGACTGAAAAATGCTCAACTATAGCCAATTTTGCAATACAGAGGGACAAATGCTTTACTAACCTCACGTAGCCACATATAATCTCTGAAATAAAATATTTCCACAGTGCCCTTTAGCAGTTGTACCTATGGATACTGTTAGTTGTAAGAAAAAGCATCCATTAAATTATTGATTTTGTATTAATATGTAGTAATAATTATAGTAATTAGGTAAGAGTAGTTACCATTACTCATAATAAAGGACAGCAAGGCCTGCTAGACTAAATCTAACTAGTCATAAATCCAATGTACACTTAGTCTGTCGTACACTTAGCCTGGTGCACATTTCTGCCCTTTGTTTGCCTTTCAGAGAGTTGCTTCATTCTTGGGATGGCCGAATTGTTCGGGCTGAGCTTGAGCCGAACATCAAACACCCAAATTTTCTGTGTGCTCAGCAGGATGTTTGTCCACCAAGCGCACAGTCTATAGGTTGTTAGGGAGCAGGGCCTTAACAACGGATCAGCCCCTTGACAGCTGACTGAAAAAAAAAACATTGCTGAATTTGCCAGAAATAGAAAAAAAAAAAAAGAAAAAATGGCATGGGGTCCCTCTCCCAATCCATACTAGGCCCTTTGGGTCTGGTATGGATTTTAACAGGAACTCCATGCAAAATGGCGTGGGGTCCCCACCCAAAATTTATACCAGACCCTTATCTGAGCATGCAACCTGGCAGGCCAGGAAAGGGGGGGGGACGAGCGAGCATCCCCACTCCTGAAGCATACCAGGCCACATGGGGGGGGGTGCTTTGGGGCAGGGGGTGCTCTTCCCCACAACCCTGGGCGGTGGTTGTGGTGGTCTGCAGGCAGGGGGCTTATCTGAAAGCCCCCTTTAACAGGGTGGCCCCTAGATCCCAGCCCCCCTATGGGTATGAGTATGGTGTACATTGTACCCCTACTCAGTCACCAAAAAAAAGTGTCATAAATAAAGACAGGAGGCAGTTTTTGACAATTCCTTTATTAAAAAAAAGAAACAAACAATGTCCCCCTGATGTAGATCCATCATCAATTAAAAATTCAGTCACACTGCCCGGACCCGAAAAAAGAAAACCTTGGGTTCCATAGGATTTCAGCCAACTTTAAATATAAAAGGGCAATTGTAGATTTCTGGGGGGTGGGGGGTTTAAGAGGGATTTACAAATGATGTTGAGGATACTAGGCAACAGGAAAGACCCCTGGGATCTCCACCAGCACTGACACCTCCATGCATGAGAGCACTGACTTTGGGAGCATTTCCCACCTGGACCAGTATCAATCAGATATGTTAGGCTGGTGGCCCTGAGTAGAGAAATTTCACCATTTAGATACTGATTAGATGATACCATTGTAAAATTTTGAGTTCTCTTCAATTTCTATGACCATGAAAGTTCAATTATTATAATTAAAATCAGAATACTATCAGAATATGTCTACAGATTGTAGTGAAATTTATCACCTTTTGGTTTTGATGCTACTGTTCCGAGCCTTTGTCTACAAAACTCTGTTTGCCGTTTGGATGCATTACAGTATAGTGATTGTTTCAATGCCATCCTTATCCCCTTTTCATTTGTTGCATGCTAAATTGCTCTAAAAGCTGTTATATAGTTAATCTGGTTGAAAAAAGCCACAAGTATATTCAGTTTATATATTATTATTATTATTATTATAAGATATTAATGATTAGGAAGAAAGGGCTAAATAAATATGCTGTTGATATTTAGCACTATTTCAAATTACATCATTCTGGAAGATTTGAGTAATGGTGTCTCTGAAGTTCATAAATGTATACTTGTTGGTGCATTCTGAATCTGTTAGGCAGGTGGACTGCACCATAATTGCTGTTACTGCACAAGTAGCCATGCTCTGACAAAATTTGCACTAACATAAAAGGTTTGTAAACGTTTATCTTCAACGTGTTTTACTGCATATGTTTCTCCAATTCATGTTCTATATCAGTGATGGCAAACCTTGGCACCCCAGATGTTTTGGAACTACATTTCCCATGATGCTCATGCACTCTGTGGTGTAGCTGAGAATCATGGGAAATGTAGTTCCAAAACATCTGGGGTGCCAACGTTCGCCATCACTGTTCTATATTGTCCAACGAAGGTGGCCTCAGTTGGCAGGTGGCACCTGTGCATGTGCTCACATGAACGCAGTCATATTGCAATGAGTGTGCCAGAAGAGGTCCAATGTGATAAGGTGGGCAAATATTTTTTGACAAAACCCTGATATTGGGGGAGATAGAATACAGTGAAGGTGATCAGGAGATAGCACAAGTGTATTGTGACAGGCACTATACAACAAAGTATACTCTGTGCTGTAAGTTATATACTACAGGTTGCACTACTCTCACGCCGTGTTCAACTTTTACCCCAGACTACCCAATTCTGCATGCTGTCTTGCTTGTTACATACTAAAAACTGCAAATTGTGCTTTATGTTCCCGATTTCCGACAACACCATTCTATATATATTGGGGAGAATTTATCAGAAACTGTAGAAGCCAGAATCTGGAGCACTTGTGCATGACAACCAATCAACTTATGCCTTCAGCCTGTTCAATTGAGCTCTGAAAATGAAAGATAGGACATAGCCATGCATAGCTGCTTTGGTTCTGATAAATTCCCTTCATGTATGGTACTTTTATACTTAGGTCTGATCCACTCTGCATGTAGTTATATAGTCCAAACATCTCAACTCTAAGTACACGCTATGTTCCAGTATGTTATATATTTCACACGGACCACCTCTGTACACTTGTATATTGTTCCCGTTTTTATTGTTTACAACAGTTTTTACAAAAATTGCCTTAAAATTTCACAAAGCTAAACCTGAATTCCACCCTGTTTAAAAAATGTTTCTCCCCGGCCTTGGCTTTAGGAAAAGTGCTGCGCTTCTGTCAAGAAGATATCATTCTTACATGTATCACAATAGCACTGCACTCCTAGTCATAGGAGGATGGCATTCACATCTGAGGGCACAATAGGGGATCTTAAAGGGTAACTCGTGTGTAAAAAAAATTGCTAAAAAAAAAAATATAATATATCCAATTCAATTGCTACACAAGTCATATTGTAATTGAATGTTATTAAAAATAACCTTTCCTTTTAAATCTGCAGCCATTGTAATTTTCTGTAAAATGCAATGAAATGCAATATGGATTGGCTACCTGGAGGTGTTCTGTAAACAGATGGTGTACAGAACGCGCCCCCCCCCCCCCCCCCAGATATGTCATTACGCACTTGTGTGATTGGCTTACTGATTTTCCCAGAAGTCTGCACTATGACACACGTCAGATTTTGGGCATCCCTTGCAACAAAAATGTCATTTTTTTGTGAGATACTCCCAAAGGGAAATCACGTCTAAAGGGATGCAGACCCTGCCACTTTCCTCTTCTGAACTTTGCAAGTACAGAAGTTGATTGACAATTCTAAAATCCCTCCCATTAGATTCACTTTTTACATGGACACAGAGCAACAAACAGCTATTTCTTCAGAGTAACAAAGGGTAGGAATCTGCAGTAAAGTTAGTTAAATCTCTCCTTTGGGAAATCTATGTACATTGCAGGGATTTTAACAATTATCCACTTGCCGACTGCCCTATAGCAGTTATACTGCTCAGGATCACGTATATATACATGGTTCTGCACTTCCGGGTATCGGGCGTAAGTGCACACTGCCAGCAGCTCACTCCTGCTGTGATTCTACATAGTGGGAGCTGATCAGCGAGTGCTGTGGAACCGATGACGTCTTGCACCTGCTGATCATTCGGTACACAGGCACAATGGCGATCTGCCTATGTAAAAAAGGCAGATTGCCTTTCTGTCAGTAAGGAAGGCATACAGTAGATCCTGTGTTCCTGCAAAGCAGGAACATGGATAAATGCCTTCCCCTAGTACATGCATCTCCCACACTGTTAGAAAACACTGGCCAGGCACACAGTTAACCCTTTGATTGCCGCTAATGTTTACCCCCTTCCCAGCCAGTGTCATTAGAACAGTGACAGTGCCTATTTTTAGCACTGATCACTATACTAGTTTCACTGGTTCCCAAAAAGTGTCAAAAGTGTCTGTCATTGTCCTGACTGTCCACCGCAATATCGCAGTCCCGTTACAAGTCTCTGATCGCCACGATTACTAGTAAAAAAACAATGTATTTAAAATAATAAAAATATCCCATAGTTTGTAGATGCTCTAACTTTTGCGGAAACCAATCAATATATAGGTCATGGGATTTTTTTTTTTTACCAAAAATATGTAGCAGAATACATATTGGCCTAAATTGATGAAGACATTTTTTTCATTTTTGTATTGGGTATGTTTTACAGCAGAAATTTTTTTCAAAATTGACAGTCTTTTTTCTGTTTATAGTGCAAAAAATAAAAACCACAGAAGTGACCAAATACCACCAAAAGATATGTGTGGGGGAAAGAAAGGACATAAGGGTTGTTTGGGTACAGCGTCGCACGACTGCGCAATTGTCAATTAAAAAATGCAGTGCTGTATCGTAAAAAATGGCGTGGTCATGAAGGGAATGTAAATCTTTCGGGGGGCAAGTGGTTATTTTTATTATTAAGGATTTATATAGTACCAACAGTTTGCGCTGCAATTTACAACATGAGGGTAGACTGTATAGTTCTATTACAATTCAATACAGGAAGAATCAGAGGGCCCTGCTCTTAGAGCTTACAATCTAAAAGGGAGGGTCAATTGATAAGTTAGGTAATGTCTGTGGGGGATGAGCTGATGGAGAAAACAAATGTATGGTTGTTAGGTGGAAGCAGGATAGGCTTCTCTGAAGAAATAGGTTTTCAGAGATTGCCTAAAAGTGGACAGAGTAGGAGATAGTTAAACAGATTGAGGTAGGGAGTTCCAGAGGGTTAAGTAGGCTCAGGAGAAGTCTTGAAGGTGAGCATGGGAGTAGGTGACAAGGGATCTAGAGAGCAGGAGATCCTGGGAGGAATAAGAGAACGATTAGGTTGCTAATTTGAGACTAGGTTAGTGATGTAGCTGGTGGCAGTGTTGTGGATGGCTTTGTACGTTGTTGTTAGTATTTTGAATTTAATTCATTCAGTGAGTGGAAGCCAGTATAGGGATTGGCAGGGAGGGGTGGCAGACACTGAACAGTGGTATGGTGGGTGAGTCTGGCTGCAGCATTTATGACGGGCTGAAGGAGGGATAGCCCAGGTAATGGTACCTCAATGAGGAGGGAGTTTCAGTAGTCAAGGCGAGAGATAACCAGGGAGTTAATTAAAAGCTTAGTGGTGTCATTGGTTAAGAAGGGGCGTATTTTGTAGATGTTGCAAAAGGTTGAGGCAGCAAGATTTGGACAGTGATTGGATGTGGATCTGAAAGGAAAATTCAGAATCCAGGATTACATCTAGCACCCTGGCATGTGGGGAAAGGTTGATGGTTGCACCATTGATCTTGATAGAAAAGACAGGGGAAAGGGGCATGTGGGGGAGGAAATATTATGAGCTTGGATTTGGATAAATTGAGTTTGAGGAAGTGGTGTGACATCCAGACTGATATGTCTGTCAGTAAATTAGTGATTTATAAGGAGACTGAATGAGTGAGCTGAGGGGTAGAGAGATAGATAGATTTGGGTGTCATTGGCATAGAACTGGTATTGGAAGCCATGGGAGGCTATCAGCTGACCCAGGGAAAAGGTGTAGATCAAGAATAGGAGAAGTCCAAGAACACAACCTTGGGGGGACCCCAACAGAAAGAGGAAGACACTTTTTTTTTTTTCAACAAAGGTGGAGTTACTCTTTAAAAAAGACTTATGTACTAAGCAGCACTGCATTGCACTGCATCATTTTTTAGAATTATACTTTAGTAGAACTTCTCTGGCATCTTTCCTAGTTTATTCTTCAACATCAGTTGGCGGCGATGAAGTGGTGCTGCCATGTGAGCAAAGTGAGGTTTTCATTCCTTCATAGTAAGTTATCTGTGAATTATTTTTATTTATTTTTTTGCCAGGGACTCCATTTCTCCTATGCTTTGTTCCAGACGTTTGTTATTTGTTTTAACAAATGAGAAGGTAGAACACAAGACAGAACTGAAAGGAGCCACATGAAGTGAGGGAAGTGTAGAAGAAGCTCTGAAGCTTGCAGAGCTGAAGCCAAGAGAATCCCTAGGTCCTACACTTTGTCTGCATAGCAGGTGGAAGAACTTATGAGAAAGCCTCAAAACATAGTTTTGCAAGTCTGTATGAATGCACGGTTTGCCTAATGGCGCTTTTCCACTGCATGGAACCGAACGGTTCGGCTCGCTTTTGTGCTTTTCCACTGCTGGTACCGCATGGTATGGTGTAGGAACAGTTCGGTACGGTACGGCGGCGCTTTTCCACTGCATGGAACCGAACGGTACGGCTCTCAAAAACAGTACCACCTCGATTGTGCTTCCAAGAGGTATCATACCCGGTACCATATCCCACAATCCTTTGCATGCAGTCACTACTAGCCACTGATTGGTCAGAGAATCCCACCCACCCCGTTGTTATCCCACCCACTTAACTTTAGTACTACTTTAATGGTAAAGTAAACCATACCGTACCGTACCAAACCATTCCAACACCGTACCATGTGGTACCAGCAGTGGAAAAGCAAACCGGGACAAGCAGGGCCAAGCAGGGCCGAGTAGAGCCGAGCCGGTACTTGCAGTGGAAAAGTGCCATAAAAAAACTTTAACAGATTCTTATTCTGTGAAATATGGGAAGAGGGGATATGGCTTATTATTAAATAAGGTGGTTATCAGAAAACTTTGCAACAGTGTTTCTGTGTGACTAGTATTAAATGAAGAGACTTTGGCAGTGAAGTGGAGGCTATTGGGGATCAGGCACTGACAGCCTTCAGGCTGCATGGAAATCCATCTCCACTGAATGGGACCACAGGGCATACATTTAATACAGTTATCCACCATGCCAAGTTACAGCAGTTCCCTATTCCATGTTGAAAGTGTCCAGGAAATAATCTACTATCTGTACAGATACACAGTTCTATTCTAGTTAAAGATAACACAGTAGAGCCTTCAATTATTTCTGTAAAATGTGTTATAGGTAGAATTTCCATCTGGCACCAAACAAAAATAGCAGATCTGGGAAGGCCAAGCTTTAAATTGAGTTTGGGAGCTGTAAAGCCCAAACGTTTGAAGTTGCTCTTACATAAAGGAATCCTTATCCAGTTTATTTTAAATTGGGACAGGAGATTACGCAGAGAAATGATTAAAGCTGTCCTCAATAAAAATAATTCAAAATGCAGAAATCAAACTCAGTGTTTAATTCTTCTAAGCTAATTCTGAAATCTGGCTGAATATGTACCAGTGATGCTGACTGAGCCAGATGGCAAGCCCATCCATAGGCTTTCCAACAGTGAAAAGGCTACATTAATTTACTTCCATGAGCTACTAATTCCTCTTCACAAGGTGAAAAACATTACATTACTAAGGGAAAGCAAGGACGTGGAGTACATAAAGTATACAAAGTCACAAAAAATAAAACACTTTAACAGAGAAATATAAGGGAATCTTGACAGAAAAAGAAACATAGCCCAAAGACAAAACCTATTTCACCCGCTGTTAACCAAAATAAAATAAATATCTGTAGAAATAGACATGTGTCAGGAATAAAGGTATGTAGAGGTGCAATTTCATGTACTATCTGTGAAAATGTAGAAATGTAGTTCTTAGAAAATAAGATTTGTGAACCATTTTTTTTGGGGGGGGGGGGAGTGCAAAGTGATTTCATCATAATTTTAGTCATAATAATAAACAGGTTTTTTTTTTTTTTAATTGATTCTAAAGCTAAGTCATTTTTTTAATGCATTCCCTGAATTAAGGTAAAAATGTCCCAGTAGCAATATCTTCCCCTCACCTCCCTATATGCTTACACAGTCCAGCCCTATGCCCATCTGTATCAATTCTCTTCTTTCCCTGTCTTTATAGGACAAAGCCATTTGCTCCTAGTGCTGTCAATCAAATCCAGTGACCAGAGAGCAGGGGGCGAGTCCAAGCTAGGCTGCGTGTGTCTATGAACACACACAGCCCAGCTCTGGAAGGAACCTACACATCTGCCCCAATAGCATGTGGCTTGCTATGGTGGCAGACATTTAGGAGGAGGAGGTTTGAAGCCGCTGAGTATAACATGTTTCTTGTTTTAGTAAAAAAAACAAAGCCTTTAGTCCCGGTTCACACTACCGCGACTTGTAAGGTGACTGGTCAGCCTGACAAGTCGTGGGCCATTCTGTGCTACGGGAACCGTTCTAATAGGAGCGACTCAAGTCACTCCAACTTAGAAAATAGTTCCTGTACTACTTCGGGGCGACATCGGAGCGACTTGCATTGACTTCCATTATGTGAAGTCCGTGCAAGTCATGCCGAAGTCGCGGTGCACGTGACTTCACAGGTCGCCCCCGAAGCCGGATCGCCATAGTGTGAACCGACACTTATAACAACTTTAAATAGAATTCCATCCAAACTTTCGCTGCTAGACAAACAACACAAAAGTAGAGAAAATAGCCCCACAATAGAAAAAGTTCTTACTGAAATTGGTGTCCCAGTTGAGTGATTTCCCCTCTACTCCTATTTCATTTATAGCTGTATAAGGTCCTTTGTGTACTGAATTTGGTTTGTGTTGATTACATCAGTTTGAAATGCATTTGGGATTTTTCAGAATTCATTGGCAGGTGTATTTGATTGGCTGTTGACATCATTCTGACCTACATTTGACCTGCTTCAAGCAGGTTTTGCATTCCCATAAACAGACTACGTATGAAAGTGCACCCAAGGGCCCATTGACAAACGCCCTGAATATCATTCATTTCCACTTGCTTTCTGATATCAGTAAATCTCTTGAACAGTGAAACAAGCAGTAATAAAAATCCATTCTAGCCATAAAAATATGTTTTGCTACAGTTTCCAAATACATAGAAAAATCTGTGTGGGTGGGCACCAATTATTAACTTTGATTTAATGCTCATTATCTTCTTCCCACATAAAACATGCAATGTACTCACCTTTCAGCAGAGTCTAGCAGAAGATTGCTAATGCATCTTACAAGCTGCATGGTAATACTTGACCACTTATTTTTGTTGAGACATCTGTATGCATATCATCAGCAGTCTTAAGCTCATTGCACAATCTCCTAAATGTTATAAGATGTGTTACACATACCCTACTCTAGTTAAACTTTTTTCCTGAATTACTAGAGATATGGAATAGCTAAAGGCTAAGTTGGAGGAGGCAAGGGTTAGTATCAAAATGGAGTATGATTTCTTGTGTGCCATACTGACGTAGCTGCTTTTCTAGCTTCATGATAGTGTTAAAAAACCAGTGCCAATAACTGATGTAGCACATTAACAGTACATCAATGTAGATAGCATAAATGCCAAAGGGTTTTTTTAGGTTAAAAACATTTGGTTTGATAATACCGTAGCAAAAAGCAGTTAAATGCCAAGGAAGTAGCCTTTTAGGAACCTGATAAGGGAACAAAATAAAAAAATAAATAGACCATCTAATAGTGGTGATTAGAATTAACTTGCCAGGGTAGAAATGCAGGAACTGCCTTTCCTAAACAGTTGCAAGGTTACCCAAGGCCTCACAAATATTGTTCTGAATTTCTGGTGAGCCTTCTACCCACCAGTAAAGTCGAAGAGTTTGTCGTGGGTCTTGTTTTGTGAGAAGAATATTTTTTTTTATTAATATAAGAATGGTGTGACATATTATATTATGGAATTATTTGTTTTTAATATTGCTGCCCTACTGAGGTGAAGTGGAGGAGAAGAGTTGGAGGATGTGTACCTATTTTATTTAGATTCTACACATGAGATTGTTTGAAAAAGGGAAGTCCCTTGACATCCCACTATTTATAATAGTTGTTGAAAAGTGTTATATGACTTATTTATATATACCGTATTTATCGGCGTATAACACGCGCCGGCGTATAACACGCGCCGGCGTATAACACGCACCCAATATTTGGAGAGAAATTTCAGGAAAAAAGCTTAAATTTAACATAAACAGCTTTGAACTCAGAACATTTTTTTTTTTAAATCAAATGATATCTCACCAGTGCCCATATATGCAGCCTCATCAGCAGTGTCCAAAAATGCAGCCCACCAGCTGTGTCCATATATCCAGCCTCAATATATGCAGCCCACCAGCAGTGTCCATACATGCAGCCCACCAGCAGTGTCCATACATGCAGCCCACCAGCAGTGTCAATGAATGCAGCCCACCAAGTGTCCATACATGCAGCCCACCAAGTGTCCATACATGCAGCCCACCAAGTGTCCATACATGCAGCCCAACAAGTGTCCATACATGCAGCCCACCAAGTGTCCATAAATGCAGCCCACCAAGTGTCCATAAATGCAGCCCACCAAGTGTCCATACATGCAGCCCACCAAGTGTCCATAAATGCAGCCCACCAAGTGTCCATAAATGCAGCCCACCAAGTGTCCATAAATGCAGCCCACCAAGTGTCCATACATGCAGCCCACCAAGTGTCCATAAATGCAGCCTCGCAAGCGCAATGTCCAAATATGCAGCATCGCAAGCGCTATTGGAACTGACCTCATTTGTTTTTAAAAAGACCGGGAAGCAGCGCCGAGAGCAGAAGGGGCGGGCCGGGCCGAGAAGGAAGGACGAGCTGTCATAAGAGCAGAAGGGGGCGGGCTGAGCCGAGGAGAAGTGAGAACGAGCGAGCGCAGTCATCGGAAGTCCCGCCTCCTCTGCCGAGACGTGTGACGTCTGTCATAGGCGGGACTTCCGATGACTGCGCTCGCTCGTTCTCTCTTCTCCTCGGCTCGGCCCGCCCCCTTCTGCTCTTATGACCGCTCGTCCTTCCTTCTCCTCGGCCCGGCCCGCCCCTTCTGTCTCGGCGCTGCTTCCTGGCCGTTTTTTTTTTTAATATCGGCGTATAACACGCACTTTTGGTTTGGGTATATTTTCACATAAACACTAGTTTATACAGTGCCTTGCGCAAGTATTTGGCCCCCTTGAACTTTGCGACCTTTTGCCACATTTCAGGTTTCAAACATAAAGATATAAAACTGTAATTTTTTGTGAAGAATCAACAACAAGTGGGACACAATCATGAAGTGGAACAAAATTTATTGGATATTTCAAACTTTGTTAACAAATAAAAAACTGAAAAATTGGGCGTGCAAAATTATTCAGCCCCTTTACTTTCAGTGCAGCAAACTCTCTCCAGAAGTTCAGTGAGGATCTCTGAATGATCCAATGTTGACCTAAATGACTATTGATGATAAATAGAATCCACCTGTGTGTAATCAAGTCTCCGTATAAATGCACCTGCACTGTGATAGTCTCAGAGGTCCGTTTAAAGCGCAGAGAGCATCATGAAGAACAAGGAACACACCAGGCAGGTCCGAGATACTGTTGTGGAGAAGTTTAAAGCTGGATTTGGATACAAAAAGATTTCCCAAGCTTTAAACATCCCAAGGAGCACTGTGCAAGCGATAATATTGAAATGGAAGGAGTATCAGACCACTGCAAATCTACGAAGACCTGGCCGTCCCTCTAAACTTTCAGCTCATACAAGGAGAAGACTGATCAGAGATGCAGCCAAGAGGCCCATGATCACTCTGGATGAACTGCAGAGATCTACAGCTGAGTTGGGAGACTCTGTCCATAAGACAACAATCAGTCGTACACTGCATAAATCTGGCCTTTATGGAAGAGTAGCAAGAAGAAAGCCTTTTCTTAAAGATATCCATAAAAGGTGTCGTTTAAAGTTTGCCACAAGCCACCTGGGAGACACACCAAACATGTGGAAGAAGGTGCCCTGGTCAGATGAAACCAAAATCGAACTTTTTGGGAACAATGCAAAACGTTATGTTTTGGCGTAAAAGCAACACAGCTCATCCCCTTGAACACACCATCCCCACTGTCAAACATGGTGGTGGCAGTATCATGGTTTGGGCCTGCTTTTCTTCAGTAGGGACAGGGAAGATGGTTAAAATTGATGGGAAGATGGATGGAGCCAAATACAGGACCATTCTGGAAGAAAACCTGATGGAGTCTGCAAAAGACCTGAGACTGGGACAGAGATTTGTCTTCCAACAAGACAATGATCCAAAACATTAAGCAAAATCTACAATGGAATGCTTCACAAATAAACATATCAAGGTGTTAGAATGGCCAAGTCAAAGTCCAGACCTGAATGCAATCGAGAATATGTGGAAAGAACTGAAAACTGCTGTTCAAAATGCTCTCCATCCAACCTCACTGATCTCGAGCTGTTTTGCAAGGAGGAATGGGCAAAAATTTCAGTCTCTTGATGTGCAAAACTGATAGAGACATACCCCAAGTGACTTACAGCTGTAATCGCAGCAAAAGGTGGCGCTACAAAGTATTAACTTAAGGGGGCTGAATAATTTTGCACGCCCAATTTTTTAGTTTATTTGTTAAAAAATTTTGAAATATCCAATAAATTTCGCCCCACTTCATGATTGTGTCCCACTTGTTGTTGATTCTTCATAAAAAATTACAGTTTTATATCTTTATGTTTGAAGCCTGAAATGTGGCAAAAGGTCGCAAAGTTCAAGGGGACTGAATACTTTCGCAAGGTACTGTATATAATATATATATATATATATATATATATTTTTTTTTTTGTCCTTTCCCGAGTCAGATGGTGCCTGCAGGCTCACCCACTGCTTGTATTTCAGCTAATTCAATAGAAATCAGTTGAAATGTCTGCCATCTATGGCCAACCTTACACACTAGCTGATAAACAAATCTCGTAAGACTGCCTGCACAGTTATCATAATAAAGATTGAATATCAAAATTCCTTTTTTGTAAATCCAAAAAAAGAAAAAAAAAAAAGATACTAGGATTTATTGAACAGAAAAATGGAAAAACATAACCCTGAGAAGGAACCTCTATATATTTTTTACATCTGCACTAGAATGTAATTTTTTAATTCTTGGCTATGGTGCTCAGTTCTGATTCCTCAAACCCCATCACAAAACGTTGAATGCCATTAAAGCAGCCCTTGGCTACCTTTGAGGATCAGTGAAGAGAGTTTGACCTAAATGAATAGATAAATTGTGTGCCCTCAGTGTATTGGCAGGCACTCTCATCATCAAGTGTGCAGGTTGCAGAACACTGCAGTTTTATACACAAGGGCCAGTTTGAGCCAACTGTCCTTAATCTGGATTCTGATTTGAAGTGATATACACAAAAAAAGATGTGTGCTGTGATTGCTGACCTCCTCTTCAAGTTCCATGCCTGGTATTTTTATGTGGCTGTACTTTAAACTAGTTCAGTACTTTGGGGCACTCGCCTAGAATATGTATGTAGGAGTTCATTCTGATTTAGCTTGCGGTTTACTTTTTACAGGTCAGTGATTCAGGAGATACTGAAGGACAGTCCAAGCAACTTGTGTTGTCAGGGTTCCAGCCATAATGTACAGGCATAGCTCCCAACTGTACCTGATTTCAAAGGAATGTTCCTCATTTGGAACAAAGCCCTCTGTTGCTCTTTCCTCCTCATTTTGATCTGATCTATATAGTTGTATAAAAATGCACTTTCAAAAAGTATTTCCCAGTACTAAACCTTTCATCCAATTTCTAAATTGCTACATTTGTACAAGTCAAAAGCCAGTGTAAAGGAATAATTATGGTAAGAAAAACCTTGTGGGTTTAACTAATCATTTTTTTTGTATAATTCCCCTCTAGAGGGTATGGCAGGGGGTGTGTCCTATGCCTACATACTTTTGCTAGTAGGTGTCCCTCATTTCCATCTTAAAAAGTTGGGAGGTATGTGTACAGATTATATTTCAAAGTATGTGACTTGCCAGATAAGGGAATCAGGAATAGGGATGATCAAACTTTTGAAAAGTTTGGTTCGACCAGAACACCCGAACTTCCCGAAAGTTCGGGGTCGGATTCCAGAACCCCATTGAAATCAATGGGACCCGAACTTCGGTAATCAAAAAACACCATTTTGAAGCCCTAAAACCCAATAAATGCCCCTAAAAAGTGCCTAGGGTTCTGGGTCATGCCCCAGGGACTATGAATCACACAAAAAATTTATTAAAAATTGTCGTTTTTGATAGAGAGCCAATTATTGAAAAAAATATTGAAAAAAAAAAACAGATTTCTTTGGATTTAGTGTCTGGGGTGTCTAAAAAGTGTACCTGTGAAGTTTCAGCTCTGTAGCATGACCAAAACCAGAAAAAAAAAATATCGTTTGTATTAGAATTGCAGTAGAGCAGGCATAGGGCTCCGCTATTTTCACACCTGGCCGTTTTTGTTGCAGGCGTTTATTGGGCTTTTTTGTGGACGTCTTTGGAGGCAGGCATAACATCTGAACTTCTGTGTAGGGGTATATACACACACACACATATATGTATATATACACATACATACATATGGGTGTGATAGGAGCGGAACCCTATGCCTGCAAATAATTTCATTAGCGCAGGCAATAGGGTTCTGCTACTTTCACACCTATATGTGTGTATGTGTATATATACATATATGTGTGTGTGTATATATACCCCTATACAGAAGTTCAGATGTTATGCCTGCCTCCAAAGACGCCCAAAAAAACGATCTTTATTGTATGGCGGTCACCCTGCCATGGAAGGGTTTGGTCACCCTGCCATAGCAGTCAGAGTCAGTTCACCCTACACTACACTACGGTCACCCTGACACTTAACACTTTCCCTACAGAAACTAGATTTTTGAATCTAACTATAGTGGAAAAATAGATATCCCTGTTAGCTCAATTCTCGTCAGGAGGCAATCACGATGATATTACAGCCCTTCAGTTGCTAACTTCCCCCAATAGATAATGGATTTCCCCTCCAACCAGCTGGGAGTTATGACGACACATCGTACTCAAACTTCGTGCAGTCACAACTAACTTTATTGAATGTGAAGCTCATATTTAAAGCATATTTGTTGAGCAGGAAAAGACTGCTCCAAACCGGTTTTACAGTTCATCAGTCGAATTACATATCAGACAGAACAATACATGAAAGGGCCTTTGCTTTTGCCATGCATCTGTATGTCAATCTAAGGCGTTTCCGAATCTGAATGTGTGTCCTATGACAGTCGCCCTGTCTGCATTTCGTTGTCATGTGTTAATGTAAGCAATTGTCAATTGTTTATGGGTTTGTCCGTAATTTCCATGCGCAGACTTAACTTTGTCAAGTGTCCCAATGAATGAATGAACAGGTGTTTACATGTCGTCTAAATGCAAAACATAGCTGTCTGCTGACCAAGGTGGATGAATGGCTGTCAGTGCCAGCTCGTTGATATGTAAATGCAAGGGCCTACACTTCATCACAGAATGGGCACAAACCGAAATATATATCTGAAAAATCATAAGGCATATTAATACAACCTTTCAACCCAACCTTTGATCCCAGCTTATTCATAACGGTGGGATCACTTAGAGTCTCTGAATAGCACAAAAGAGGTGACATTATTCCAAGGTGTATGTAGGCTGGTGACTTGGTTGTGTGCACATAGGGATATAACTTCTTAGAATTCTATTAAATCAAAACAGACATGATCAATGGGGAGGGCCATAGCTTGCAAGAGTCCATGGTCTGAAAAATCCAACTCCATTGTTATGGCGATAAAGTCACTACAAATAGACCATGGCAGCACATACCACCTGTTGACGATGGCATGTGATTTTTCAACATGTCCTAAGGCCTTTTCCAGGAAAGGGCAAAAAATAAACCTCCCGTTTTTTTAATGAGAGGAAAAAAATTCCCTTTCAACCCTCGTTCAGAGCGGTCAGACCAAGTCCCTGGTGGCTATAACGAAAAAACAATGTCCTTTGTGTCCAATCGGCTTGACTTCGACTGTAAAAGTGGAGACATGAATGTCTCGTGTCTCTCTCCTTTCCTGGGGTGAGCAAGGGCAAAATGAGGAGAGGTTCTCGGGTGGTGGGCACATGTTGCAAGTAACCAGACAGTGGCTACTAGTGCTCAGCTTGCTACAAAGCGTACCACTGTCGCACGAATGCGACATCTTCCAGGAGTAGAGGTGTCCGCTGGCATTGTACCAATGCGTCTGTCTAGATCCAGCTGGAATTCGTCTGGTGCTTGTCCTCACAATCTCCAATGATTCGGCTGGTGCTCGTCACAATCTCCAATGATTCGGCTGGTGCTCGTCACAATCTCCGGTAAGTTGTCGTGGGGTCCAGGGGTGGGGCTTCCGTCTGTCGCGATGCGTGGATCCAAGCCGGGGAGTCGTCTGTCAGTACCGCTGTTCTGGTCACTGCTTGAACCGTTGCAGGAGGTCCGTAGGGTCAGTCTAGCGACGTCAGCTTATGGAGGGGCCTTCACCAGGATTCTGTCACCAGGCTTGAATGGGTGGGTTGGTGCACCTGTTGGCAAAGGAAACGAGAGCGAGAGATCACCATAATCACTGTTTAATTTTTCAATTAATTAATTCTGCCACATTTTCCTCTGGCAAAATCTCTAGATATGAGAATAAATGGACTCATGGGGTTGAGACAGGTCTGAAGTCATTCTGACTTTAGCAAGAATAGCAGGTAAGTACAGAGACAAAAATACAAGTTTTACAAGAATGGCAGGAGTATTTTGCGCCACTGGGCGTCTGGCCTATAGACAGGCAGCAAAAATAAATGCTAGTGAAACTACTCGCAGCACTGGGGTTTAGGGCCTACAGGAAGGCAGGTAACAGGAAGGATACTTAATGGCACTGTTTTGGGAGAACACAGCATGTCTACACATGCAACAATGGTGGGGGCCCTTGGAGGGGTTGAACTGCCTTGTATTCCTCCAAAGGTGGAAATGGGTTAAATTGCAGTCCTCTGACTCACCCAAGCAGGAAGCTACCTAGAACTGAGTATCCCTTGCATGGCTAAGATGCTGTGATCACTGAACAACAGGGAGTGAAATTCAAGCTGTCTTGTGTACATGGACACATAGAGACACACAAAACAGCTAGAAGTCAGTACTCATGCAAACATAAATTTATAAGAGATTGCACAATTGCTTGGTGACACCTGACCAGGAAATTGAAACCCAAATAGCCTTGGAGACACAAAATCTGACTTCAAGGACCATTCATATGCAAAACCTGGGCAGTGAGTCACTTTTTGGATGAAAAGAGATCAACTAATTGAATTCACCGCAGGAGGTTACCTTTAAAATTTTATCAGAGTAGTAACGCTGGCATAAATTAATTTTAATTCTTAGCATACTATCAACAATCCAACCACTTCCATCCTATTTTTTTTTTTTGAATGACAGCTTTCTATTCTACTATTTAACAATACAGATTTCACATACTGCACATCTGATAACGTGCTGTGACATATAATGACAATCAGCTCACTAGTTTCCAGATTTACATATGGTATACGTACACAAATCTGTAAAATTTCATTTGTATCCAAGATTATTATATAAGAGTAGTACTACAGTATCTGCCTGAGCACATTATCCCATACCAATAATCTTGTCAAGAGAAAAGGTAGTAAAAGCATAAGTGCATAAATTCAAAAATTAGTGTTTAGCACCAGAATACAAAAGTATGTACCAATATACCAAAGGAAACTCTAAAAAAAAGACCAGAGATGCTTAATTATCTAAAGCATAGCACCTCATTTATGCCAGAGCTCATATATGTCAAATTTAGATCACATCAAATATCTGACACCCAATAAATAAAAACTTTCTAACACCCATAAAAACAGTCTAATCAATCAGAAAAAAAAACAATTTGGAAACAATACTCCCATGGGTTGTTGTTGAAGGCTCTGCTTGGTCATTCTGAAAATCTCAAATTTCACTTATCTGAGGAATAAGCATCAGAAAGGTTTAGTAACAAAACATTTTACTTTTCCTCCTAAAAATAAACCAACGGTTAGAGGAATTGAGCATACAGTAAGCATATCAAACATTTTCCTTCCTAACAGTGCACTTTTCTAATACCAAAAATTGTTGACGTCAAATTAATTATTACCACGTGGATTTCTATATTTTTTTGTTATTATTATGGTATACCATAAACTTAAAGAAAAAAATTATTATTGTTCACCATGGTTGAAAAAAAAAATGAGCAGCTCAAAACATTAGTAATTTCTCATTTGAAATACAAGAACCCATACGTCACCCATTCTTTAGCAATTCGGAACATTCCTTAAAACTTGTTTTCTCTACAAGGCAAAACTGATCGTTAATTTGTATGACAATACAGCTGTTTACAGTTCTTCTTTCTATTACCTGTGTCACAGACCGAAAGAGGTGGGGGGGGGGGGGGAAGGGGGTTTGTTTGCTAAAAGGGCACTTAGAAAATATATACTTTTTTTTTTAAAAGCCAGTGATAAAGAAAGAAAAGTTGGTGACACAAAACCTTAATGATGAAAGTTTCAAAATTGCTTACGATTTTTAAGGATAGAAATACAATTTTAGTCCTTAAGGTCACACTTTACACACCAAATATATATTTCCTTGCTTCTAAAAGCTGCCATGACCAGCATAGTACGGCAAAATCACATCACTTTTAAAACATAAGTAATAACCACAAAACAAATTATTATGCAACCAATATTCATTTAGTGTTATGAAATGCTTTGGAGGCAATCACGATGATATTACAGCCCTTCAGTTGCTAACTTCCCCCAATAGATAATGGATTTCCCCTCCAACCAGCTGGGAGTTATGACGACACATCGTACTCAAACTTCGTGCAGTCACAACTAACTTTATTGAATGTGAAGCTCATATTTAAAGCATATTTGTTGAGCAGGAAAAGACTGCTCCAAACCGGTTTTACAGTTCATCAGTCGAATTACATATCAGACAGAACAATACATGAAAGGGCCTTTGCTTTTGCCATGCATCTGTATGTCAATCTAAGGCGTTTCCGAATCTGAATGTGTGTCCTATGACAGTCGCCCTGTCTGCATTTCGTTGTCATGTGTTAATGTAAGCAATTGTCAATTGTTTATGGGTTTGTCCGTAATTTCCATGCGCAGACTTAACTTTGTCAAGTGTCCCAATGAATGAATGAACAGGTGTTTACATGTCGTCTAAATGCAAAACATAGCTGTCTGCTGACCAAGGTGGATGAATGGCTGTCAGTGCCAGCTCGTTAATATGTAAATGCAAGGGCCTACACTTCATCACAGAATGGGCACAAACCGAAATATATATCTGAAAAATCATAAGGCATATTAATACAACCTTTCAATCCCTTTCCTCACACTAATAATTGCTAAATTACACTTTTGAAGCAGGAGTAACAGAACTGCTTCCACTCTCTTCCACAGCCCCTGTATTACAGTGCTAGCGATTTGGCGGGGCTATCTTATATACTGGGGGGCGTATTCACTACTGATTGGCCTCTGGACCCCCTAGTCACTCCAATCACATTCCTAGCATCCTCCTGCCCCCTCAATTGGCTTTTACTGATGGTTCTGGTCCAATCACGGGCTTTTAAAGCCCAGTTCCTGTCCTATTGCATTTTGGTCGTTTCTGTTTGCCGAATTCCGAACTTTTTCAGCAAAAAGTTCGGAATTAGGCCGAATTACGAACAGTCAATGTTCGGGTCGAACCGATGGTCGACCCGAACCGTTCGATCATCCCTAATCAGGAATGTGAAGCTGCAAAGGTAGTTATGACAAGCTAATTTAATCACATTTATGTGCTGTGGTAAACAGGACCTTGACAGCAAATTTCACTAAACAAATTTTACACTAAAGTTTATCAGTATTTTACATAATAGTTTCACACAACAGAGCTGATCATCAATTCTGTACAGATTACTTATCATGTCTAGAAAACTGGAAACTATAATTAAAACCCAATTAATCCTCCAGTTTAAATCAGCTAATTACATTACAAGAGGTGTGCAAATTATCACACTTTGTTTTTATTCTAAAGCCGGCCATGCATGGTTGGAATTTGTCGGTTAACCAGAGACCAGCCGATGTTCTAACCATCTATGGGCAGGCTGATTGTACCCAAGTCGATCCATCAATCGACTTGGGTACAACCACCATGCTGGATCTTTACATGCCTCTAGCAATAATCACTTTGTTCTGGCAGGGAGATCACAGTTGCAGCTCAGTGCAACTTAACAACTTGCCGACCACCGCACAACTATTTACTGCGACGGTCAGCCCCGTACAGGCAAAGTGACGTAGTACTACGTCGCTCGCCTGAGAGCCTCTAGTTGGCGAGCGCGCGCCGCCGGAGGCGTGCCCCCGCTCGTTCCCTAACATGTCCGCACGTGTGACCGGCGGACCCGATGTCCGCCGGTCACTCGCGATCTCCCGCTGGAGAGGGAGAAAGGCAGACGACTAATGTAAACAAAGCCGCCTGTCATTCCCCCTGATGTAACTGCAGAGATTATACAATCCTGCTATGTAGGATCGTATGTCTCTGTGGTTACATTACTAGCCACACCCCCTTACAGTTAGAAGCACGCCCCTAGGGACACACGTAACCCCTGCATCACCAATAAAATTAACCCCTTCCTTGCCAGTGTCATTTTTACAGTAACAGTGCATATATATAGCACTGATTACTGTAGTAATGTCACTGGTACCCCCAAAAGTGTCAAAAATGTCAGTCAAGGGTCCAATCTGTCCGCCGCAATGTCGCAGTCCCACAAAAAATAAAAGTCGCAGATCGCAGCCATTACTCGTTAAAAAAAAAAAAACCACCAAAAATGACAGAAATCTTTCCCTTAGTTAGTAAACGCAATAACTTTTACGCAAACCAATCAAAATACGCTTATTGCGATTTTTTTTTTTTACCAAACATATGTAGCAGAAAACAAATTGGCCTAAAATTTAAAAAAAATTTGATTTTTACATTTTTGGGGGAATTTCATATAAAAAAATAAGAAAAATATTGTTATTTTTTCAAAATTGTCGTTCTTTTTTTGTTTATAGCGCAAAAAGTAAAAATCGCACAGGTAATCAAGTACCACCAAAAGAAAGCTCTGTTTGTGGGGAAAAAAAGAACGTCAATTTCATTTGAGTACAGCATTGCATGACTGCGCAATTGTCCGTTAAAGTCACACAGTGCCGAATCGCAAAATAGGGCCTGGTCAGGAAGGGGGTAAAATCTTCCGGGGCTTAAGTGGTTAAAGAGGAAGTAAACCCTCGGTACAAAAATGAGAAAAATAAAAACCTGTAAGACAAAGGCATAGTGAGCTAGTATGCACTGCATACTAGCTCATTATGAAAAACTTACCTTAAAACAAAGCCCCCACAGTGCCGCCTGCTCAGCGATAGGACGGCCGACATGTTCGGCCCTCCTGCTTCCTGGTACGCGTCCTCCGCCCATCTGATTGGCCGGAGGTGCGATTGCATCACTCCCGCGCATGCAAGCGAGAGCCAGCGGTCATGGCACAGGGCTCTGAAGGAATGGCACGGGTTGCCGTTCCTTCAGAGCGCATGCGCCGATGACATCATCGGCTGCATACACTGTAAATATCTCCTAAACGGTGCAAGTTTAGTAGATATTTATAGCACCTTTAGGTAAGCCTTAATTTAGGCTTACCTATAGGTTAATGTCAACAAAGTGGGTTTACAACCACTTTAAAGAAGGGGAACCTCTGAGCCACTAGTTGGCTAATTAATCTGTCACACATGTCTAACTAAAAATGTCCTGGTATTTGGCAAATGAGAAACTTATACCAATGCTTTACAAATCCACGCATGAATTCCACAAAGTCTGGATGACCTGTATCACACACATGTCCCCTGACTTGCAACAAAAAATAAAACTTAATGGGCAATTGAACTTTCAGATTAAATCAGCTGAATAGCTAAGTCGATTTCACATGGACGGCTGGGATGAGGGGGGGGGGGGGGAAGTGGTAAAAACAGCTGAGCTGCAGAGATGGATATAGAGAATGGAGATTGAGGACTGTTTTCTCATTCTCAAAAGTTAGATATCAGGGGTCTGTTTAGACACCTGATATTTCACCAAAACCCTCTAACAGGGCTGTTAAAGAATGGTAGAAAAAAAAATTGTAAAAAATGAAATGAAAATAAAAAATTACTGACACCATTCACTGTCCTACTAACACCAACCTCTGCTTTACTGACACTGTCCACTGCCCTACCAACACGATCCACTTCTCGGCTGACAACATCCACTGCTCTACTGACACAGTTATGTGCCCTACTGACAATGTCCACTGCTCTACTGACACAGTTATGTGCCCTACTGACAATGTCCACTGCTCTACTGACTGACACCATCTACTGCCCTAATAACACCAACATCCACCCTACTGACACTGTACACTGCTCTACTATACTTCTAGTAATTATATTAGTCACGACACCTACAACAGGGTATTAGGAAACAATAAATATATTTGGTTACATTAGCTTAAAGTGGAAGGTGCCTTGATTTATGTAATATTATACTTTTCCAACCATGCACTAAAGAACATCCCTTTTTGTTGCTATGGTCTTTTTTTTTTAATCCGAAGTTATCTTGTTATCCTAAGGCTTGAACACACTGGCTTTTTAACACATGCCTGCATGCTTTGAAGTATATGTAAACCCTAACAATGGGTATAGGATTGTGTATATGTGGGTATAGGATTGTGTATATGGGATTGTATAGTTGGGTTTTCTTTTTTTTTTAATGGTTGAGCCAGATGGACTTTTTTTCAACCTGACTAACTATGTAACTACTGACAACGTCCACTGCCTTAATGACACCATATATTGCTCTTTTGAGACCAATCTCTGCCCTACTGAAACCTACTGACATTGTCCACTTTTAAGGTAGGCGAAGTTTATATTTTTACAGTGACATTTATTTTCTTATATGTTTTTACAGTGACATTTATTTTCTTATATGTTTCTACGTTTTCCTTACTATTTAGTTAGGCGTTGCTAGTTAGTTTCCTGGGGGAAAAAAGAGTGCTGCACCCCCATGATTTTGATCTCTTTCATGTTGTTCAGGTAGAGATCTCTACCTCTCAAAGGTTGTCTACCCCTTGTTTAATGTGTGCTTACAGTGAATACATCCTGAGTCAGTAAACCTAGAACTAAACCTTTAGCAGAACATCCTCTTTGTCTCCTGCCTCGGAAAGCAGGGGTAGACACCTTGGGACTGAAGCTAGGCAGCACAAGATAGTGTTCCTAGAGAATCAATAATTGCAAAATCCAGCTCTGTATATACAGTAGTAATCCTCTTAAATATTAGAAATGTCAAGCACTGTGTAAAAAGTAGCTCAAATAGTGCATGACATAGTATAGCCATTGTTGGTTGGAAGTACATGCTCTATAGCTGTCTGGTATTCTGTTACAGTTTAGACCAGTCCACTGCCAAGCTGGTTAGTGGCTGGGGAGGTTAGCTCTGTGTGCGGGTGGCCTCTGGACCACAACAGGTTTGAAGGTGGCATTACTGTTGGGGTTGATGATTAGGACAGCAAAGCATCTACAGCATAGATCAGTTTCAAATGATATGAAAATCATCTATGAAATCCCTATATGAATAGGGTAGTTTCCATATTCTGTTTTGTGCTTTTCTTCTTTATTATGGTCAATCATTATGGTCAGCGAAATGTTCACATCATAAAACTAGAGCACATGTCAGAGGATAATAATCATCTAGAAGGGACATTACTAAGATACTGTATTTGTACATGAAATGCCTCAAGCATTGAAGTCTAAACTGAGAAAAGTTCTTGTTGTCCTTAGCAATCAATCTAACGCTTTTATGGTTCCAGCACTACAGGCAAGAAGAACTGCTCTTCCTTTAGACACAAGTATTTTAAGTTTATTTTTCTCTGCTTTAATAGACTGGAATCTATTATGGACCTGTGCATACCCCAGTACAGTTGCATACAATCTTATGCCTTCTGACTGCTGATACTGCCTTCTATTTTGTCAGTTGTCATGCCATCTCTTCTAATTACTTACACTGATATTGCTCTGCTTTCTATTCACTGCAACAACATTTTTATATGGCACATTTTACTGCAAAGCTAAATGGGAGGTAGGGGAAGCAAGTCCCACATAACTGTTAAAAGATGTTTAGGTACTACATGTCCCAGCTTTGTACTAAAACCATAGCCACCATAAAACTCTTTTCTTACTGCAGATTTTCAACTGATAAAATGTGCTCATATGTAATTATTATAGATGTAACCCCTAAAAGAGAAGTATGGGTTTGGCATTTTCCCCCATTTATACTTACCTAGGTGAATGCAGCATCATTCTGATGCTGCATCTGTCCCTCGGCACCTCTGCACTCAGAACTGAGCAATCAAACTCACCCAAACGCTCGGTTCTGACAGCTCCCTGAGCAGAGAGCTGCTGATTATCAGCCAGCAGCTCTCTGCTCTGCCCGCTTCTCGCTCATTGGGGCCCTTGACTGTGGAGGGGCAGGGAGAGGGCGGCTCATTGAGAGGCTGAGTCGGGTGTCGGTCCAGGCACCTGACGGATCCCAACTCCATGGTCGCGATGACGTGGTGCCTGGACCAACATCTGTGATGTCAGCAGAGAGTAGACTTCAGCCCACTCTCTGTTAAAACGGGTCACAGGGGTGCAGAACGATCTGTACTCCTGTGATCCATAGGAGATGTACAGCCAAAAAAGCTTTTTCTCTACATCTCCTTTAACCATCTTCCACAACTGGATAACCTTTCTTACTTTTTTAAAGGTTTTAACCTTTTTGGTGCTGCATTGAAGCACTACTCACTTTTTTGACTAGATGAAAATGATGTCTACTTCCCACATCCCATAAGTCAGTTATAGTGATGGGCACATGCTGCTGAACTCCATGCATTGGGACCTGGCAGAGACCTGTAGAACATCTTGCACACACGTGTGAGGATTCCTCTGCAGTGATAGTAGCAGCAAGGACCCAGATGCCAGAAACTGTGGGCACATGTGTGCATGCACAGGAATCCTATAAATAAATAGAAAACAAAAATAAGTCTCTTGTACTGAATATCCACGCAAAAATATAAAAAAAAATGCTATACACATCTAAAAGAATTATAATGTGCAACAAATAGGATAGTTCACAAATAGTGTAAATGAAAGTCCAATCAGTATATGCAATCACCACTGTGATCAAAAAATAGAAGTGCTCCGTGTTCCACCACCATACAAGCTGGCCACTCACCTAAAAGCCATGGCCCCTGCATTACCAGAAGGTCAATGTAAGCGGGGTTCTGCTCAGGGATAATAGCTCTGACAGACTCTTGGTAGATCATCATTCCTCTTTTCCCATAGGAAGGGTACACAGGTCCTCATGCATTCAACACCCAATGGCTATGGGAAGAAAAGAGAAGCACGCACGATCTAATGCTATTTGTTTAAAATGTTTAATAAATAAAAGAACAATATTGCACTTACAAAATAGAGCACTGCAACCAGTGCTAACTCAAATGCATGTATCAAGCACATATGCCGACTCTCAGCTCCATGGTAAGATGGCCGCAAGATTTGAAATAAAATCCCTAATTTTTTGGCAATAAGATTGCTGGGCGGATTTCTGCCAGCCACAGGCTATGTCACGCCCCTCCAGCCCGTATCTTAAAATAACAGGAAGGGGAAGTCTCCATCAATCAAGATGCAATATCCCACCCCACTAGTGTAGTGCTGGTTAGTGAGCATGAAGGAGGAGGGAGAGGGCTGTCCTTTACGTGTGTGAATTTATAGGCACATGGGCTGCTCAGATGTGGTAGGGAGGAAATGCTCAGGGTGGAAATACACTGAAAAGTGATCATGTGAATTAGCTGCCAACACTGCTCTGCAAAATCCCCAACTGCAGTGGGGACATGGACAGGAGGGAGAGACAGAGAACTTCAGGATCAACTAGGTTTTTTGCAGAATACAGAAAACAAATTCCATAGTGACTGCGAGTAAGAATGAACAGCATGTAATACACCATTTATTGATAGTTTTTAATGATGTTTAATGACCTTTTAATCTTTGTGGGGGGCACTAGGAAATGGGAGTGGTGACAGTTGGCATGCAAGTATATGGGGTCTTCATAGGAATTCCCCATTTAAGCAGTCTTATCAGATTTATGCATTAGTTGCATGCATGCTAAAGGATGTCTAAGTGTAAAATTTGCAAGTATTTATTATTACCTCCCTCTGGCCCACTCCTGGGTTCTTCTGGGGTGCCTTGACAAAATGCCTAAAAATTGCAACAAATTGCCACAGGTTTTTACTTTGCAGCATTACAAGCCTGGGGAACGTGTGGGTCAAGCCACACTGGTATCCTGACAAACTTGGGCGCTGTGCAGGTCACCAAACTGGCACCCTGAAAACCAATGAGATCACTGGTTGGTAAGGAGAACCATGTGTTTGCACAGCATCCTTGTTTAGTTTTCCCCTCTCCATCAGCACTGGGGTCACAATGGCAAGTAGAAGAAGAGAAACGCTAGAATACTATTCAGTACCAGTTTTCAACTGTGGAGGAATAAATCACTTCTATTGTTGGATGACCCATGTGTATGGATGTTCCTGCTATATGTAAAACTATTTGTTTCGTTTTTTTTTTTATATTTTAGAATGGGGTGCCTCGAGATCGTGCAGACTTTTAAAGGGTGCAGCAACTGAAAAAAGGTTGAGAAATTCTCCACTAGAGGAACCTCGAGTGGGCTCTGATCCTATGCTAGCATCCAATTAAGGGTGCTTTTGGTCATTATAAAGGTGCTATTAAAATTATGACACCTTCTACTTACATTGGTGATCAGTGTCGTTCCTTCTCAAATAAATTTTTAGCGGGGAAGTGTCCCTTTGCATTGATGTTTACTGTCATGCTTACTGACATTGTTAAAAAAAAAAAATGTCATGTAGCAATGTCATGTAAAAATGTCTTGTAGCAAACTAACTTTGGCAGAGGGGAAGGGGATATAAATAACACAGTCGTAAACTGAAGCTATACTCTTTTCCAATTCTGTAACAAACTTTAAAAATCGAACTGGCATACATAATTAAACATTACTGTCATATTATTGAAAAATGTAACTTTTGATGAAACCTTGGTTCCCCTTTCCTCCAATCTTCACAACTAGTCGTTTTAATGCCATGGTCAGCCTTAGGTTCAGGAGGAGAAGTGCAGGGACAATTATGATTTAAATATATCCTGAGCTGCCCATTTGCCTGGAACTAGTGTATTTTTTTTTCTTGTACATGTAGTTTTCACTGAAATTTTTAGCAGGTGCCCACAATGAACTGACATAAAGCTGACCTTTTAAATTGGTAGAAGGCACCATACAGTGGAGGGAAGGCCCTGAGGTCTTAGAAGTAATTTTAATTATTGCAGGAAAGGCCACATTCCAGATTGAATGCAAGCGTATCAGGAACCAATGCACAGGGGCCTACACTGCATTGTGGGATGAGATTGAAGGATTCATATTTTATGTATATGCTTTATTTTCTCTAAAGTCGAAATTTGCTTAAAGCGGTGCTAAACTCTAGGTGTTTTTTCCCTGCGTCCCCTAATGTATTCCCCACGTTAGGGTAATAAACACCCCACTACTTGTTCCCCACCCCCCTCTCCCTAATCGCTTACGTTATACCTCCCTCGATCCACCACTGTCCCTGCCGGTGCTGTCCCGTTGCTCTATCCTCACTTCCTGGTTTCACAGGCTTCTCTGAGAGTATAGAGCAGTGATGACAAACCTTGGCACCCCAGATGTCTTGGAACTACATTTCCTAATGTAGTTAAGCATCATGGGAAATTTGGGGTGCTAAGGTTCGCCATCACTGGTATAGAGCCATAGGCTGAGTCACGCTATGTGTGTCTATGGATGAAATAGCCCGGCTCAGGAGCACGCCTGCACAGATGTCCCCATATCACAGGACTTGCTATGGGGGCGCTCAGAAGAGATGAGGAGCAGAGAGTGCCAGTGGGGAACCACCAAAGAAGAGGTAAGGTACCGCTCTGTGCACAAAACAGGTAAACATACCATGTTTTTTTTTTTTTTATTTTAATAAATAAAAAAAAAAATAAAAAAAACAGCAACAACAAAACTTAGACTTTATTATCACTTTAAGGGAGTCCTACACTGTGGATGAACTTTGAAGATTGTAACCACCATCTATAGGCACTAGATGCTTCCTACTAACAACTTGCCTGTCTTTTTTTCTGAACACAGGAACACTTTAAGGAAAACTCAAAATAAATGAATGGTTGCTTGCTACATACTGTGATTGTAAACCCCTACATACACTCAGTGAAGAGACTACACAGATAATAAACAAATCCTTCTACATAAGTTATACCTGGAAGGTGGGGGGGGGGGGTATGATGTCACACACTGCAGAGCACATAGCAAGGAGAGGATTGTAACCTTATGGACACACCCCCATAAACACAGCACACAGACAAGGAAGCATGCACAGCTGAGGTTATCAATCACAGGCTGTGTGCTGGAGGTTCCCTCCCTGTCACCCTCTATCTCTTGGAATCTGGAAAACATTTCAGCAATGAGTTATGCAGATAGAGAAACTAGACAGCAGAGAGGAATATGATAATTGATAATGATAATTAGGGCTTTATTTACTAAAACTGGAGAGTGCAAAATTTGGTGCAGCTTTGCATAGAAACCAACCAGCTTCCAGGTTTTTTTTTTTTTGTCAAAGCTTAATTTAACCAGCTGAAGTTAGAAGCTGCTTAGCTACATGCTGCACCAGCTTTTGCACTCTACAGTTTTAGTAAATTAACCCCTTAGCGCTTCGGTTTGAGCCAAGTACACATTAAAGAAGGATGTGATTTGTTAATTTTCCATGCCAGAGTTTTACAATCACTTTAAAGTGAACCTTTTATGTAAAAATTATGTTGCTGCCATGTTTGAAAATGCTATTTTACTGGCTTTGATCCTGACCTACTGTTTTCAAAGTATCCTAAGTCACTGGCTTAGAACAGGAATACAGAGGATTACAACATGACAGTCATGCAGTTATCATGTTCATCTGAAAGGTTCAGCAAAGCCAGCCTCTGTGTTTTTATCCACAATTTTCTTTTAAAAGCAAACTAACATTTTTTTGTTTTTACTTTGCATGCTTCAAGCTAATACTAGAGTAAAATAGATGTGTAATGCTTTTTATTGATATTCTTTAACATAATTACAAAATATATTTAATACAGGGTGCCCCACATGACCCTGGTTTTTCAGACCATTTAGGGTTAATTTAAAACGTTATGCTGGCCAAACACTAGCCGAAAAATAGTTTGAAAATCTGTCATTTGGTCTGTTTGTTTGTTTTTCGTCTAGTTAATGGGCACAAATAGAAAATCTGTTTTAACTTTTCAGAGCTGAAAATTCGAAGGAAAATTCTGCCGAATGAACTAACGATAAATTGAAAGGTTAATGTGTTTCTCACCTGAACGGTTTGCACTAGGCATATGTGACAAAACAAATGAAAAACAGATTCATATATGTCCACTGAACGATTTATCATTTAAAATTCGGTCATTACATGATGGCAAAATCCTTCGCTCTCACAGCCGAATGTTCGTTATTCGAAAACGAATTGGAACGATTTTATGGCTAGTGTATCGCCAGCTTAACTCCCCTTTTTTTGAGAAAAAAATATTCCCCTCTGGGTGATTTATGTACATTTAAAGGATTAAAACACCCTTTGTTGCAGAGCCCTACCTTTTGTTATTCTGAAGAAATCCCTGTGTGTCTGTCTGTATCCATGTGGGAAACTGAGTCTAATGGGAGTGGTTTCATAATTATCAATCAGCTGTGCAGGGATTTCATGAGGAAAGCTGCAGGGTCTGCATCCCTTTAGACTTAATTTTTGGTGAGATACTCCCAATAGGAAATCACATTTTTGTTGCAGGGGATGCTTGAAATCTGACTCGCATATTAGGCAGACTTCTGGGAAAATCAGTGAGCCAATCACACAAGCAGGAAATGATGTTTCTGGGGTGTGGTCAGTAGACATTCTGTGTACAGAACACCTCCAGGTAGCCATATTACATTGCATTTTACAGAAAATGATGGAGCTGCAGATTGAAAAGGAAAGGTAATTTTTAATAAGACTCAATTACCATATGATTTGGGTCGAAATTGTATACGCTAAATTATTTTTTCTTTATTTGCTATTTTTTCCCCACAAAAGTGGAGTTACAGTTTAAAGAGCGGGCACAGCAGAAGGTATTTATTTCGAAGTTCGGTGGACCCACAGCGCCACCAGGGAGGACAGATGCTAGAATGGTGTAAGTTTTTAGACAGATGGTCAGAGCAAACAATAAACAGACAGCAGGCATCCGGATGGTCAGATCAGGCACAAACAAACCAAACCTAAAGAGTCCAGGTTCCAGACAGGTAGGCAGAACAGTAACTGAAAAAAAAATAAAGCTAAAAGGCAAATGATCAGGATAAGCACAGACAAGCTGAGGACAGAATTCAAACAATTTGCAGGAGTAATCTATCTAGGGAATAAACAGACAGACAGATTAACAGGTTAGTCTATCTGCCCATGCCTTGACGTAGATCAGTCAGTCTGAATGCCCATACTTCCCAACTGTCCCTGATTTCGAAGGACTGTCCCTGATTTCGAAGGACTGTCCCTAATTTCGAAGGACTGTCCCTGATTTAAAACAAAGACCCTCTGTCCCGCTTCCTTCCTGATTTGTCCCTCATTTTGGTCTGATCTATATGGTTGTAAATAAAATGCACTTTTTATCTTTCAAGAAGTGTTTTCCAGTGCTAAACCTTATATCCGATTTCTAACTAGCTGCATTTGTAAATTCCAAAATCCAATATAAAGGAATAGAAGTGGTAAACAAAAAAGCACTTGTGAGTTTAAGCAATCATTTATTTTTGCACAATTCTCCTTTAGGGGGGCGTGGCAGGGGGTGTGCCCTATGCCTGAATACTTTTGCTAATAGGGGTCCCTCATTCCCATCTCAAAATGTTGGGGGGTATGTAAATCCCCAGCAGGGCTGCTGATAGAAATCACGGGGGCCCCGTATAGCCTACCTGGCAGGGCCCTCCTCGAACAACATTTTCACTAAAAATATACTAAAATCGTTCTTAGAGGACACAAAGATAACAAAGAAGCTGTGTGAATTAGCCCTTTTTTAAATTGTTCTTTACATTTTTGAAAAAACATTTTATAAATTTAAAAAAAATGTTTAAATGGTTTAAAATTATTTTTTTTACAATTTTTTTTATGGAACAGTGAAGCCAGCAGCTTCCGTGGGGCGGGGGCTGTGTCTGTGTCTATATCTGTGTCTCTCCCTGCAGCAGCTGAAAGCCGGCGGGAGAGAAATTGGTTTTCAGCTGCTTCAGAGAGCCACACAGGGCATCCTGCAATTGTTCTATGTCCGACCGCTCTGATTCCCTCTGCTGTTCCGGCTGGTGCCCCCCAGCGGCCCTGATCCCCAATAGTCAATTTAAAGGATAAGTTCACCTTGGTAACATGTTACATGCTCCACCCATATTTTGGGTGGAGCATGTAACATGCTGCAGCTCCTGCCTCCCCCCCCCCCCGATCACCCCAATCTGTGACAATGGGCAAGGGATCTTTTTCCTGCACACACTCTCAGAATTTAAAAACTCTGCGGCCATGCAGGTCTTCACTCACATGGGTGCATTTTTTCCATTCACAGAGTCCTGAAATAAATTTACTACATCTCACTTTGATCTCTGCAGGCCGACGACTTGTAATTCTCAAAGAATTACGAGGGCGCTGGTGAGCATCCTTTTAGTTCTGCCTGTATGAAGTACCCGCAGACAGCAGTACTGAGTGTCTGCAGGAGCCTGGCATTGCACCCACGATATGTTGATTGTTAGTACAGTGCCTTACAGGCTGCAGAGTAAAATAAATAATAAATGCACATTTTTTTTTTAACCTGCAAAAAGAAATTCATTTTTTTTCTAAAAGGTGAACTTATCTTTTAAGCTATTTTTATTAAATAGGTGTGCCTGCAGAGTCCTGAGCTGTAGTCCTGAGTAATGACCAGCAGAGGATGTTCAGGCTGATAATTACATTACCAAGCAGCTAAGAATAGATAAGTAAGCATGTAAAAAGGAGGCTTGTACCCTACATGCTAGTTAAAAGTCTGCACATGTAGTATATCAAACTTCCCTAAATTAAAATAAAAAAAACGAAATTTTAAATTGCTATTTTTTTTGTTGTTTTAAAAACAATAATAAAAGAAAGAATGTAGAAAACATATACTGTACATTTTCTTTCCACACATTTCATAGCTTTTTGCCAGTGGCTGCAGCAATTGTTGTCTCTTTCACCATCTTTACACCAATGGCAACATCATTATAAGCTTTTAGAAAACTCATTAAAGCGGTAGTATCCCGCTTTTTGACACTTTTACCTACAGGTAAGCCTATAATAAGGCTTACCTGTAGGTATAATTAATATCTCCTAAACCGGCACGGTTTAGGAGATATTTGCAGTGCATACAGCCGCTCACGCGAGCGGCGCATGCGCTCTGAAGGTCCGGGGGGACCTTCAGTTTTCCTAGCCAGCAGCTTGCCGGAAAATCACTCCCGCGCGCATGCGCGGGAGTGACGTCATCGCGGCTCCGGCCAATCACAGCGCCGGAAGCCGCCGAACTCGGAAGAGACGCCGAGGGATCATGGCGGCGCCCGCAGCGATGTCCGGGGGTCCGTGTCGGGGCTTCGTTCTAAGGTAAGTAATGCATAATGAGCTAGTATGCGATGCATACTAGCTCATTATGGCTTTGTCTTGCAGGTTTTTTTTTTTTTCTTTCATTTTCGGGTTTACAACCGCTTTAATGCTCATATGTTTGCTATACCCATTATTTAAAGTGGTAAAGGTTCAGCTTTTTTAAAAAAATAGCAAACATGTCAAACTTACCTGTTCTGTGCAATGGTTTTGCATGGAGCAGCCCCGATCTTCTTCTTCTTCGGCCCCCCCCGGAGCTCCTGGCCCCTCCCCTTTGACCAGTGCCTCCAATAGCAAGCCACTTGCTATAGGGACACTGGTGCATGCTCGCTCCTGAGCCCTGCTCTCTCATCATTGGCTCACTGGCTGTGATTGACAGCAGCGGGAGCCAATGGCTCCCGCTGCTGTCTCAGCCAATGGGGAGAGGGAGTCCCAGGACAGCTGAGGCTATCGTGCACATTGCTGGATCGAGGGGGAGCTCAGGTGAATATTGGGAGGCTGTGGGGGCAGCAGCACACAGAAGGTTTTTTTTACCTTGATGTATAGAATGCATTATGGTAAAAAACCTTCAGCCTTTACTACCACTTTAATTTGTGTATTCCGAAGGTATTATCTATAATTGGGAGATGTTGTGAGACCATCGTTCACATTTTCTCACAATCTAGAGGCATTTAGTATAACTTTTACATATCTGAGCTGTCACCCTAAAAAAGGGAGTATGGCAAAAGCTTTTTTGGTCATACTCCTCTTCTGAATCCCAGGAGTACACTTATTTTTGTATTTTTGTAACCCAGAATCAGCAGACTGTGGACTAAAACCTGATGTCGGCTAACATCCACAGACTCACTCTAGGCTCTGGAAAGATCCCGACCATGTTGTTGAGATCCACCCAACTGTCTGATTCACAGCTAGCTTCTGCTCTCTGCGCTTGGCTGAGAGCTGAAGCCAGACCCAGGCCCGGCGCTCTAATAAGGGCTGGAGATACAGAGCAGAGAGTGGTGACTGACAGTCACCACTCTCTGCTCAGAACTGACCAAGAAAGTGTGATCACTCAGTTCCTAGGCCTAGAGCCACCAGGGGAGAGTTGCAGCATCAGTGCGATACTGCAGCATGAAGGTGAGCATATGTTTTTGGAAAATTCCAAACTTCTCCTTTAATGGCTCACAAGAGCAGGGGTAACAAGTGCATGATTTTTTGTCAATTTACCCATGTATAGGCTTGCATAGGGTAATCTTTTTCTGCCAGTGACAGCTGATAATCGACTGCACACAGCATCTTGACTTGCGTATTAGGCCCCTTTCACACTTGTGGGACCTGAAAGTCATAAGACTTTGACGTGACTTTGATGCAACTTGAGGCAATGCCTGTGTAATCTTGAGATCTATGGACCTCAAGTCGCATCAAAATTGGACCAAAGCAGTGCAGAGGCTACTTTGAAGTCGGGAGGACTTGAAGTCACACAGATATGAATGGTACTCATTGGAAATCATGGGGTACGACTTGTCATGCCACTTTGCAGTCCCAAGTTGCAGGATAAGTCACACAAGTGTGAAAGGGGCCATATGTACACAGGCAGTTGTTTGCATCTGAATTGCTTTTCATCCTTAGTCAAGTCACTGGGATTATTTAACATCATAAGCAGCTCAAAGCAACTGGGAAAGAACTTAAAGCAACCCATAAGCAGTTCAGTGCAACTTCTTGAGGAACTCAAAGGGTATTGAAGGCACTCTAAACCAGTTGTAACTGCAGAGTGCACAGCAGTCGTTCCCTCCTTCCCATTTAACTAACTGGTGGTCACCCAGAAGGCTTTTGGTTCTTGGGAGTGTGGACATTGTGGTTTGGTGTCCCAATGCTTATTCTGTTTTGCCAGGAGTGATTTGGTAAACTGAGTGGATCAGTTAGTTTGAGCATGCATAGAGCGCACCAGCTCAATCTACTGCAAGTTCTGATTCTCTATCGCTGCTCAGATCACACTGTAAAACATTATGCATTTAACCCTAAGCACCATACAGGTTAGCAAGCCATGCTACCCAATACTTATGTCCACAACCTTAGGCCTGCTATAGACAAGCAAAGCTTTGCAATGAGAGCAATATTAGGGAATTTTCATAGCAACTGTCCTATATTTTTTACTGTAAGAAAATAGAACATTTTGCTTTTTTAGGGCAGTTCTTGATTCTGTAGAGCTTATCCGGCAATGATGGATTATTTAACTGGTTGCTAGTTGAGACCCTCTATTTTAGTAGGTTGTTATTGATTCCTTTGTACATACACCACTTACAAAATGTCATTAAGCCTGAAAGCCCCAGTGCTAATGTCATTGCATTAGAAGGTGGGAACAGTAACGTTTGTGAAAATTGCTTTCAGGAAGGAAATAAAACACACTTGCTCTTCTGTGAAGTGTTTAATGAAAGAGAGTGCATGAAAAGGCTTACCAGTATGACAGTTGGCTTTTATTACTATGGAGACAATGGAAAGGATTAAAAATGAATTTTAAATACTTGAGCTTCGGTAAGGTTTTACCCCCTTCATGACCAGATCATTTTTTGCTATTAACCACTTAAGCCCCGGAGGATTTGGCTGCTAAACGACCAGGGGGTATTTTGCGATTCGGCACTGCGTGACTTTAACGGACAATTGCGCGGTCGTGCGACGCTGTACCTAAACGAATTTGGCGTCCTTTTTTTCCCACAAACAGAGCTTTCTTTTGGCAGTATTTGATCACCTGTGCGATTTTTTGATCACGCGCTATAAACAAAAAAAGAGCGTCAATTTTGCAAAAATAGCAATATTTTTCCCTTTTTTTATATGAAATTCCCCCAAAAAAAAATGTAAAAATCAAAATTTTTTAACATTTTCGGCCAATTTGTTTTATGCTACCTATGTTTGGTAAAAAAAAAATCGCAAAAAGCGTATTTTGATTGGTTTGCGCAAAAGTTATTGCGTTTACTGACTAAGGGAAAGATTTTTGTCATTTTTGTTGTTTTTTTTTAACGCGTAATGGCGGCGATCTGCGATTTTTTTTGCGGTACTGCGACATTGGGGCGGACAGATCGGACCCTTGACTGACATTTTTGACCTTTTTGGGGTTACCAGTGACATTTCTACAGTAATCAGTGCTATATATATGCACTGTTACTGTAAAAATACACTGGTAGTGAAGGGGTTAACTTTATTTGAGAGGGAGGGGCTGTGTGTGTCCCTAGGGGCGTGATTCTTACTGTGATTGGCTGTGGCTTCAGCTGTATGCAGAGTGATCAACGGATCTACATAGTAGATCCATATGATCAGCTCTCATACAGAGGGGAGAATGACAGGCAGCTTGTTTACACAAGCTGCCTGACTTTCTCCCTCTCCCCCGCCGATCGCAGAGTGGCCGGCGGACATCGGGTCCGCCGGTCACACGCGCGGGGGGGGTCCGTGACCACGCGGGAGCGCGCCTCCGGCGGCGCGCGCTCGCTCCCTAGACCCTCACAAGCTAGTGACGTAGCCCTACGTCACTTTGCCTGTGAGGGGCTGACCGCCGACGTAGATCGGCGTGCGGCGGTCGGCAAGTGGTTAAGCACTTTGTTGGCAATTGCGCGGTCATGCAAAACTGTACGCAAATTAAATTTTATATCATGTTTTTTTACACAAATAGAGCTTTTTTGGGTGGTATTTGATCATTACTGGGTTTTTCATTTTTTGTGATAAAAATCAAAAAAGACCGAAGATTTTGAAAAAAAAAAAATATATATTTTCAACTTTCTGTCATAAAACATAACCCCCAAAACAAAATTTTAAAAATCAAATTTCTTCATAAATTTAGACCAAAATGTATTCTGTTACATCTTATATATTAAAAAGAAAACAAAAAACCTACCACAAATTTGTGGCAGTGTTCAGTTGTACGGCATGTAAGGTTGCTGCACATTTTCACTGTGTTGAACACTTGCAGAGCACTTGGGCACAGGTTCTAGTTAACACTTTTTCAATTTGTAGGAAATTTGCGTGGCGAGTTTCTAGCAAGAGCAAAGATGCAGTTGTGAGTCTACAGCAAATGCTCTGCAAGTCACAGTGACCCCTGTGGTGGGATAATTATTGCACAACATAACTAAACCAGACCTTGCAGCAGACTTGCAAAATGTTTGCAAAGAAAGTTGATTTGAAGTCATGCAATGGGGACTTGCTGCAATTGTGCAACACATTGTGAAGTCTGTCAAGTCCAGCAATAGCTTAGCAAGTCATTTTCAAACTTGCGGCTCAATTGTTTGTTTGCTATCTGTGGTGGTATATGTACTGGAATTTACGCAGCTATTACACTATACTGGTAATGGCGGTGATCAGTGACTTATAGTGGGACTGTGATAGTATGTCAGGCAATCTGGCTAATACTGAGACACTGTCACTGTAATAATGCTACTGACTGGGAAGGGGTTAACATCTAGCGTCAATCTAAGGGTTAACTGTGTACCTAACAATATGTAACGTGTGTTATATGTGCTGCTTATACGTCACTATTTGTCTGTTTTTTCTCCGTGCTTTGCAGGGAGAAGAAACAGACAGATCACTGTTTCCTGTACTTGTGCTTTTGTAGATTGGCCACAGACGATCAGCTGACTTTAGCCAAAATCGTTGTCTAAAATCAGCTGCCAAACTCGTGCTGTGTCCAATCACAGCATGGGGTGTGCGCCCCCGAACATAAAAGCAAGTCCGCAACATACTGGGACATCCCCTGACCTAGAGCTGCTGCTTGCTTGTAGTACAACTACTGTCGGCGGGCAGCAGTCGGTTGAGGTAGATATTAAGAAAACACCAAATAGAACAGATATGTATTTTAAAGCTGAAGTCCAGCTTAGAAGCACATACTGCATATGGGGTTTGCTTTATGCCAAATAATTTTTATTTCTGTTCATCCAGTTTTAAGTTATACTGCCCCCTACAGGAGTAGGACACTAGGCAGAAAAAAAGTCTGGCTATGCCCATGGGCATTCCCAGGGGGTATACTCTCTCTCTCTGCTATAGTTTTTTTCTGCCTAGTCAGGAGTATGGACCTAGTTCCTTGCTTGGATTTTTGGTCCTAGCAATTTTTTCTTTTTAGATAATTTTTTTTTTCTCTTGGATTTTTCCTGGGAGATCTACATCCAACTGCTGGACTGGGCGATGGGCTGGATAATCTAGATCCAGTGGTCCCCCCAGTCTGGCCAGCGAGTGCATGCAGACTTCAGCTCCGTGCTAGGTCAGCCGCGACATAGCCCTATTGGACGGGGCTGGCCTGCGAGTTAAACGCCTCGCAAGGTTGCATACAACCGGGTCTCAGCCTGAGTCGCAGTGTCCCTTCTGGCCGACAGCCCCCCTATTTCTATGGAGAGGGGTTCTGTCTGGAGTGGTGCCCACCTGGTTCCTGGTATGGTGAGTAGCTGTTCCCCCTCTCCCCCTGGAGGGTTTTTGGGTGGAGGTGGGCCCCTCCTTGGGACGGTCAGACCCCAGGGTTCCCCTCCTTCCTGTCAGGCACCCCCTCCTTGTCATCTGTTGCCCATCCTACCCCCATATGTTGGGGCTGTTTTAGTGGTCTGGTCCACCTCCTGGGGTGAGGTCAGGGCGCTATACTGGCGATGGGGGCCGGGGGGTGCGCCGCTGGAAACCGGACGATCGACTGTGTGGGGGGGTGTACCTGGTGGGGGCTCCTGCCAGGGCCCCTTTCCTGCCTGGGTCTGTCCTTGAAGCCTGGGTTCCCTCCTGGGTGCCTGTAAGCCTCCTGGTGCCCCACGGGGCCCCCATTTTGTTGTAGCCTGTGTGTTTCATTACACAGTGGCCATGTTTGCATGTTTGTGTAGTCCGGTGGCCATTTTGCGGTGGTTTGCCATTGAAAATAGCAGCGGCCATAACAGTGGAGCCCTGTGGGCAGCTATTTCGGCAGTGGGAGCCCCTCCTCATCCCCTAGTGCTGACTCCTGGATCCTTTCACTTCCTGATCGCCGCACGTGTAATGCAGAATATCCTGGTGGCTGCAGGTGCCTGTTTCTGCTGGGTGGTGAGTCTGGTGGGGTTCTCTCCCTCTCTGCTGAGGATCGCTTGGTGCTTGTGCCTTGCAACCAGGCGGTGCTGCCAGCGCAGTGGGGGTTGTCCCTTGGCAGTGTTTTGCACTTTTTGTGGGGTCCCCCTGGTGACCCATGAAGTCTTTGGAGCACATCTCCTCACCTTATACCCTCTCTGAGGCTGCGGGGCCCTCTGGGTTCCAACCATCCATCCATGCACTGACAGCGGTCCTGGAGTCCTTTGTGTCCCGGATGGAGGTGGTCTTCGGGCTATGGGCTAGCAAAAAGTGTCCCCGCCTTCCCCTGCCTCATCTATCTCATCAGATCCTGAATCTGATTTGCCCCCCTCATTTAGATCCAGGTGTAGACAAACGTGACAGGGGCCGCACGGGTCCCCTGAAGCATTGGGTTAGGTCGCAATTGTGACCTCTGCGCCCCCTATAGTTACGCCTCTGGCCCAGTGGGAATGGGTGTGAACAAAAAGGATGAATGCACGTTGTTTGAAAGTGAACCTACTTTTTAAAACTATGCCGTTAATCTTCATTCATTTCCCAACTATTGTTGTTGAAAAGCATCACCATGACATAATGCTATAACCACCATGCTTCACCATGATGATGGTCTTCCCAGGGTGATGAGCATTTTTTGCGTTTTGCCCTACAGGACATTTGGTCTCAGTGGACAAGAGATCTCCCCCCCCCCCCCCCCATTTTCTTCATCTTCCAAATGCCTGCTTGCAAACTCCAAACAAACTTCAAACAGAATGTGTTTTTTCCAGCAGTGGCTTTACTTTCATCCATATGTCCCAACAATGAGTTGTATACAGGATACAGTATAGTTGTCCCATGATGATTACTCCTTCAGTTACTTTTGGCCTCACATCTTCTCTAATGCCTACCTTCTCAAGTCACTGAGTTTTGGTGAACGACCTTCTATAAGCAGAGTTTTAGTTGTTCCTACTCTTTTTAAAATAATATATTAAAATAAGCAACAGCATACAGCCTCTTATAGAGCTTTACAGGCTGCCATCAGTGGGGCAGGACAGTATGGCTGCCCCTTCCGTCTGCACCAAAACACCGGGATTTAATTTGCAGAGGATAAATACTCAGTGTACATGAAGAATTTGTTGTCTACCAAGCTTTAGGGCCTTCTAGAAATGGGTGTATACATTTTCAGATCATGTGACATCTTGATTGCACACAGATTCAACTCAACTAATTATGTGGCTTCTAAAGGCAATTGACTGAACTAGAACTTAGATAGATAAAGTAGTGGTGTCCTCACAGGTTGGTACTGTGGACAACCAAATATACACTATGCCACGTCCTAAATACTAATCATGAAAAAAGTGACGAAAAAAAATAGACTTTGTAGGCATAATAAAACTTTCTTGTATACAATCTTTTTTATAACAATGATACCAACATATAAAAAAATACATAGACCAAAATAGTGATTAAAACAGGGTCAACCAATCGTTAGAGGCTGATTAGACCTCTGGATGAGATAAAAAAAACCAGACTTTAACCACTTAGCGACCGCCCACCGCAGTTTTACTGCGGCAGGCAGCCGCTCCTGGGCAAAGCGACGTAGTACTACGCAGCTCGCTCAGGAAAATCTAGGGGCGAGCGTGCACCGCCGGGGGTGCGCTCCCGCCCCGCTTGTCAGCTGGGGAGCCAGTGCTTGTGACCGGCGGCTCTGATGGCCGCCGGCCACTCGCAATCTCCTGCCGCTGACCGAGAAGGACAGACGGCTGATGTAAACACAGCAGTCCGTCATTCTCCCTTAGATGATCACAGAGGCTATGTAATCCTGCTATATAGGATCACATGTCTCTGTGATGATCTCACAAGCCACGCCCCTCTACAGTTATAATCACGCCCCCAGGATCACATTTAACCCCTTTATCACCAGTACAGTTAACCCCTTCCCTGCCAGTGTCATTTTTACAGTAACAGTATATATTTTTGGCACTGATTACTGTAGTAATGTCACTGGTACCCCCAAAAGTGTCTAAAATGTCAGTTAGGGGTCCGATCTGTCCGCCGCAATGTCGCAGTCCCGCAAAAAAAAAAAAAAAAAAAATGGCAGATCGCCGCCATTACTAGTAAAAAAAAAAAAAAAACTATAAAAATGATATAAATCTTTCCCGTAGTTAGTAAAGGCAATAACTTTTGCGCAAACCAATCAAAATACGCTTATTGGGATTTTTTTTTACCAAAAATATGTAGCAGAAAACAAATTGGCCTAAAATGTTAAAAAGTTTTGATTTTTAATTTTTTTTTTTTTTTTTATGAGAATTTCATATAAAAGAATGTGAAAAATATTGTTATTCTTTCAAAATTTACGCTTTTTTTTTTGTTTATAGCGCAAAAAATAAAAATTGCACAGGTGATAAAATACCACCAAAAGAAAGCTCTATTTGTGGGAAAAAAAGGACGTCAATTTCCTTTGGGTACAGCATCGCACGACCGCGCAATTGTCCGTTAAAGTAACGCAGGGCTGAATTGCAAAATAGGGCCTGGTCATTGAGCAGCCAAATTCTCCGGTCTTAAAGTGGTTAAAGAGCTATAGCATCCCTAAGATGGGTAGGTTACCCAATAACATAAAGTGACCTTGCAGAGCCTACTAAGGCAGATATGGGGGTGCAACAACAGGAGACCTCCAGGACCTGACAGGAGTATAGTAATAATAATAAAGAGATGAATACTGAATAAATTTGCTTAGAGAGAAGAATCCAAGTGAGATATGTAGATAATTATACAGTCCCCCCCCCCGTACCTGTTTGTTAAAGCTTACAGTAACAATGTGCGAAGGGACATGTGATCTTCCCTAAAGAATAGAATTCCCAAAAGATAGAGCCATCACTAGGAACAAAGGAAAGGTAAGAGCAATAAACATTTCTTTGGGGCTAGTTATGGCGCTTTTCCACTGCATGGAACCAAACGGTTTGGCTTGCTTTTGTGCTTTTCCACTGCTGGTACCGCATGGTACGGTGTAGGAACGGTTCGGTACGGTACGGTATGGCGGCGCTTTTCCACTACATGGAACCGAACGGTTCGGCTCGCTTAAACAGTACCACCTCAGTTGTGGTTCCAACAGGGCCGTACCGGTACCATATCCCACAATCTTTTGCATGCAGCCTTGTCACTACTAGCCACTGATTGGTCAGAGAATCATTGTTATCCCACCCACTTTACTTTAGTGAAAAAGCAAACCCTACAGAACCGTTCCAACACCGTACCATGCGGTACCATGCAGTGGAAAACCAAGAGAGCCAAGCAGGGCCAAGTTGAGCCGAGCCGGTACTTGCAGTGGAAAAGTGCCTTTAGCCTCCTACTTGGTAATACTACTAGTAATTTATTCGGAGGGTATCTCCAAAACTCACCTAGGACCTATACGTTTAAACATATCAATTGTAGCTCCACATTGGAGTGTAAAGGGATCCTCACTTTTTTCATTAACTAGAACTTATTTAAGAGTTCGACAGCAAAGCAGATAAATATATCCAAACAAATAGTTTTTTTATTTAAATTTTATTTAAATATATTGGAAACCTATTTA
This sequence comes from Pelophylax lessonae, assembly GCF_965119305.1. Taxonomy (NCBI): domain Eukaryota; kingdom Metazoa; phylum Chordata; class Amphibia; order Anura; family Ranidae; genus Pelophylax; species Pelophylax lessonae. Next base: position 410,306,950 of record NC_138770.1, on the reverse strand, counting down.
GACTGTTCTTTGAAATTAGGAACTATTTTGTGTTGATGAGTAACATAAAGCGCCATCTAAATTCAAGTCATTTATAAACAGCTTGTATGTCCCTAAGGGATTTATGTGCATCCAACCTTATAAAAACATACTGCCATAGTGAATTGAAAATTCCAAAACTTACCAAATAAACAAATACGTCTATTTATCCTGAAATGTTTAAAAAACAATTAAAAGATCATGCATGACACATAAATATGCCAGATAATAGATTATATTATATTAACCTGTGCCCAGACTATGCAGGCTAAAATATTTACATATTCAGAACAAACAGTATAAACACTCTGAAACGTGCCCATCTTTACCTATGTAGCTATAGGAATAATGGAAAAATGTGTCTTTAAGGATCATAGCAGAAGCACTGATATCTGAAATGGTTGCATTTAGGGTTTATTCGAACTGTGTGAGATGACCGGCTTTTACCTGCACGCTAGGGTACTTAAAATAACAATTGTTTTCTATGTGTCTTGCGCATGCTACAACATTGGTCTAGATTTTTCTGCAGCACACTGAATGGCACTGCAAGTCACTACTGTAGTGCCACACATAGTGCTGCTGTGTGGAGACATGTATGAAGTGCCAAAAAAGTTAACGAAACAAAGAAAGAAAAAGTAAGCCGTCCGATGCGCTGAAATGCAAATTGTACTCCAACTTACAAGCTGACCTCAATGCACTGTTTAATTGGGCAACTATGTGGCAAATGAGGATTAATGTTGATAAATGTAAAGTTATGCACTCGGGGCTAAGAATATGCATGCATCATACATATTAAGGGGAGTACAACTGGGAGAGTTAATGGTGGAGAAGGATCTGGGTGTTCTGGTAGATCATAAGCTTAATAATAGCATGCAGTGCCAAGCTGCGGTTCCAAAGCAAGCAAAGCCCTTTCTTATATTAAGAGAGGTATGGATTGCAGAGAAAGAGAGATATAATTTTGCCCCTGTATAAATCATTAGTATTACCTCATCTGGAATATGCAGCTCAGTTTTGGGCACCAGTACATAAAAAAGGGATATCGGGGAACTGGAGAAAGTGCAGAGAAGGGCAACCAAACTGATAAGAGGCATGGAGGAGCTCAGCTATGAGAAAAGATTAGAGAAACTGAATTTATGCTTTCTTGGGAAGAGGGGATTAAAGGGGGATATGATCAACATGTATAAATACATAAGTGGTCCGTTTAGTGAACTTGATGTAGAGTTATTCACTTTAAGGTCATCACAGAGGACAAGGGAGCAAGCTCTATATTTAGAGGAAAAAAGATTTAATCGCCAAATACGGAAAGGTTTCTTTACAATAAGACTTGTGAAAATGTGGAATAGACTCCCTCCAGAGGTGGTTCTGGCCAGCTCAGTGGATTGCTTTAAAAAAGACCTGGATTCTTTCCTAAATGTATGTAATATAACTGGATACTAACATTTATAGGTAAAGTTGATCCAGGGATCATCTGATTGCCTCTCTGGGAATCAGGAAGGATTTATTTCCTCCCCTGCTGTAGCAAATTGGATCATGCTTTGCTGGGGGGGGGGGGTTGCCTTTCTCTGGATCAACTGTGAGTATAGGATTGTGTATATAGGATTGCATGATTTTTTTTTTTTTTGTCAAATACAACATCTCAAAAATTCAGGCTAAAAAATCAAGACAACTGCCATTCCATCAGACGGTTCATAATTATAAAGTCCTCTCTTACTTGTCACTCTAAAGCGGGCTATACTTCTGAAACAGCTGAATTTCGATCCATGTATGGGCAGGCTGGTTGCACACAAGTAAATCTGTCAATCAACTTATGTACAAGCAGCCTATCAGCTTTTTCCAGAATGATCAGGCCACCGATTATAGCTGACAACACTGATCATTGTATTCTGACTGTGAGGAAGGCTCCCCACTGTCAGAATACAATACCACAGTGGGAGGGATTCCCCCATCCACACATTTGAGGTTGAACGAAAAAAATGATCAATGTACGGGATACCGAAGTAGATTTAAACATTTGGATCGTCTCTGTTTTAATAAACCAGGATTCTTAACTCTAGCTGGAGATCCAGGTTTAAAGTGTACTTCTCTTGCACTATGGTTCTGATTGGTATATGCTTTACTTTTATCTTGTTGATTAGCAACGTTCAGAGGCACTGGACTTGAGGGATTTGCCATATAATAGTTTAGCTTGTGTGATTACATGTCCAGTCGCTCTGTAGACATCAGAGTAAAGTGTTCTATTTCTAAGGACAAGGGATTACTTCACGGTGGAGGGACTTCCTCTCACTTCCTGTTGTGGCAGGAAGAGAAGCCTCCCCAATGGGACACAAATGGCAAAAAAAACTATCAAGGGTGATAACCCTACCTTACTCTATCCAATCTTTTGAAAGGCATTCAACATAGTTTGCAATGTGCTGCCTTGATCCACATCTTAAGCAGTACTTGTTATGTGTATATGCAGCTCAGCATTGCAATTTGGATGAATGTTGGATGGATGTTGCTTTACCTTTGTATTGGCCTGAGTATGATTCTGACATCTTTCGGTGCGGTGCAGTGTGTTTTTTTTTTTTTTGCCCTATGCACTTCAATGGGAGAGCATGGAAAGCTTATGTAAAAGGTAAATGCATTTTTTGTGAGTTTTTGGTAGAGTTTTGTGTGAAAAATTAAGACCTCCTACAAAGGAAAACCCCATGAAAATGCATAAAAAATACGCGTAAAAGGGCACTGAAAAACGCATGATTCTGCAGCAGCAAACGTAGTAAATCCATCACACAACCTTTCTCGGTGCTCCTGTTCAATGTCTAGCTATGCTACAGAACTGATATTGTTTTCCCCCTGGGGTTTGGAGTGCAAGGCAAAATAACAGCATTGCGTCTGCAACGAAGCCCTCAAGAGCCGCTCAGCATGCAGGTTTGTTGTGCCTAAGACCTGATTTAAGGACTGGACCACAAAAGGCCCTGTGCGGCCCACTGGTCCTTGTTGGATTAGAAGGTTTAGTAGAGGCAGGATCTGATGTCAGTGGTTTTCTAAATGCTGTACATCAATGTGGAATTTCTCAGTACCATATAAGCGGGGGCTGTGACATCTCCCTCTCCGCACTGCAAGCGGAGACGGAGCTGTCATCCGCCGGCTCAGCGGGGATCGTGGACCGATCCCCGCTGAGCAGCACGGATCTGCCTACGGAGGCGGACTGTGTGAAAGAGCCCTAAGGATTTTAAAAAATAAATAGCAAAGCATAGCATGCATAGACAGCAAACATGGAAATTAGAACAAAACCTACTCTGTACAGTGCAAGTGTTCCATGTTTTGTGTGTAGCAGATTTTCCAGGAATTGGGCCTGATGTTTGTCTGCCATGTTTACTGGTGACACCTTAAGCCCATTTAAGCTAAATACCCAAGTGTGAGATTGGAGACAATGACCATTTCGGCATGTTTGGTTTGTTTTGTTTATTTGATATTGGGGATGGGAGAAGGGAATGAGTGGGATACTCCTCTGGCTCAACTAGGTACAACTGGGACACTTTGTGGAAAAAATGCCTTTCAGCGCTGTCTTGACGCCGACTGGGTTCCGACCAATGCTTGCTGGCGCTTGAAAAACACTGACTTGCTGAACGGTACTTGAACTTGACTTCTGACACTCTGATCAGCTCAAAAGTCCTGGACTGTGCTTAGACTTGACTCCTGACGCTCTGGTTAGCTCAAAAGTCCTGCATCTAGCTCCCTCCAGTCCTTCCTGACTGAGGTAGCTCCTGTAACTGCTTGTGCTGCTGCAACTCTCAACGCTGTACACTGCACGCTGTACACTTTAACTCTTCAGGGCCCAACCGCTGGCGCCCCCTTTGCCCTTCAGGGTCCTCTCACTAGGCACCCCCTCTGACACTTCAGGGTCCTCTCACTATGCACCCCCCTCTACACTTCTTCAGGGTCAACACTGGCACCCTCTTTACTTTTACTCCTGCACCGGCTAGCTAGCTCCTGGATCCCCACGACCTTCACCGGAGTGGTCCCCTCTCTCTCTCTAGGCAGACCCCCAGGGGGCACTTTGCAGTACTCACGAACTGGGAATGCTTTCCTGAAACTGGACCCCTCTCAGCTCCGCTGGTCCTTGACACACCGGATTTTCTCTGCAGCTCTGCTCAGCCTTCTGTCCCCTCAGGCAAGCCGCCTAGGACACCCGATTCCTCTGATGTACTCTCCCTCCTTCGACTCTGCTTCCCACCAAAGACGCTGTGTCATGTGCTCCCTTCAAACTTATACCCACTCCCAGAATACTGTGCAGCAGATTCTGCCTTTCTGGGATAGATACAGGCCTGAGTGCACCATTGGCTGGGTTTCCTCCACTGTCCAATGAGAACCCTCTCATGGAGCACAGTGGGGAGACTCCCCAGTCTTAACAGCTACACCTGGGAGACATGACAGCCCAGCTGAAAATCATGGCCCTGCTGATAAGCAGACAAGGCCCACTATACTTTACCTAGCACCTACTTGTAGGGTGCTACACGTGTGTTTGGCTTCCCAGGTTTGAGAATTACTTAGCCATTCATGATTATATATTAAATAGATAAATTATTCTTTAGTAGGTATTTAAATGCATTTAGGAGAGCTAATTACTAGATCATTTTCTTTTTCGATACAGAGGCATGGCATATATAGGGCTGTTTTAGATTTAAAAATCTCCCTTTTACTTGCGTATCTGTAGGTGTTACTAGGGTAATTTTATATTGCATAGATTAACGGCAATAATAATCTGCAGCTGGCTATATGAGTCACAGACAGACACTGTCAAGTATATAATCAGGCATGTGTGTGGCAGACTGCTTGTGCATCTCTTGATAAATTATTCTGCCAGTTTATTTATTAACAGCAGGTTTTTCATTTTGTACACAGCTATATGACAAATGTAATCTCTCTCCCTGCCAGTGCTTATCAGTCCTTTCTGCTGTTCAGCTGATTCTTCAAGATTGCAGGTTTCTGTACAATCCTGTATGCCGCATTCAGGACTTTGATTAAAAAAGTAAAATCCAGCTTGTGCAAAATCGCAGTGCATGCAGATTAGAAAAATATAAAATGTAAAGTGCTTCTAAAGGCAAACATTTTTTTTACCCTAATGCATTCTCTGCATTAAGGTTAAAAAACTTTCAATATCAACTCCCCCCCAAAAAACTTATCTGTGTCCATTTTTGATCCAGCGCTGTCCCTTCTGCAGCAGCTTTTCCCTTCTCTTCCTTGTCTCACAAGCTTTGTGATAATCCATTGGCTCCTGCTGCTGTCAATCAAGTCCTGCGAGGAGGGAGGCACTTTTCATTTTTTATGTAAAACCCTTATCCAAAAAGGAATCAAAAATGTGTCATGTAACTGCTTAAAGAGGAAGTAAACCCTCATAAAAAAAAAAAAAATTGAGAAAAAAAAAAACCTGTAAAGACAAAGGCATAATGAGCTAGTATGCATTGCATACTAGCTCATTATGAAATACTTACCTTAAAATGAAGCCCCCGCAGTGCCACCCGCTCAGCGACAGGACGGCCGACATGTTCGGCCGTCCTGCTTCCTTGTTCGCGTCCTCCGACCATTTGATTGGCCGGAGGCCCGATTACATCACTCCCGCGCATGCGCGCTAGAGCCGCCATTAACGGCATAGGGCTCTGAAGGAACAGCATGGGTGGCCGTTCCTTCAGAGCGCATGCGCCGATGACGTCATCGGCTGCATGCACTGTAAATACTGTGAATAATTTATCTATTTAATAAATCACTCAGTGGATTGCTGAGACATTGAGTGCTGCACTGATGACACTGTATACCAGCGCAGCAGCCTTTCGGTTGGAATTACTAAAGGCAGAAAGTCTTTTCATCTTGCTAGTGCAGTTGCACTCATTTTCCCCAGAGCTTAGTGAATGTGGTAAAGCTCTGCTGATCGCTATTATCCAATTGTGTGCAAGCAAAAATGTTTTTTTTTTTTGTTTTTTGTTTTTTTTTTCTTTGCACCGGATTGGGTATTCTTTACAAAGTGACATTTTACCACAAATAACTAAGCTCTGGGGAAAAAAAAGTGCAACTGTACTTGCAAAGTGCACAGTCTATTTCCACCCCATTGTCTCTGATCAATAGCCACAGCAGTACAATATCACCATGACCACACAGCACTGCTCTGGTGACGGTATCTTTTATTTTTTTTTTTTTTTACATACTGTCATCAGAGCAGGCACAGCAAAATGGAAATTCCCCTTGGGGTGGGACTTTTAAGGCAGGAAAATGGATACAAAGAAATATAATAATGATAGTTTTATTGAAAAATAATGATAACATATACAAATACAAATATAAATGGTTAAAAACAATTGGCAAGCTTGGTATAATTCATACAGTCAAATGGACAGAAGGGTACCGCTCTATTGAGGTATGTGCCCAACGCGTTTCAAAGATATAAGTCACAACTCCTTCTTCAGGGGCAACCTTAAAGCAGAGGTCTGTAAATGATCAACCATATGGGTAATTAATATATTTGAAAGATATTTGCAAATATATAGTTTATACAGAAAATCATGTAATACTGTATTGGACATTAAATGCAGATTAAAGTCATCCAGATGAAATGTCCATATATCAAAAAAGATACAAGGGCAAAAGAACACTTACAGAGTCTGCCGTGTAACTGTTTAGAATATATGCCTGCCAATGAAGTTAAAAACAGATGGCTGGGTGGGTCTCATCGCTGCATTTGAGTGCTTCTTTAGGGAGAGTCGATAATTTGAGAAATAGAAGTATTTATAAAAGCATCCTCCAGTTAAGTGCGCCCATCAGCTGTAAGGCTGACTGGGGGCAGCTGAAATCCACAAAGCAAGGGAAATCTGCCAGGTGAGGAGAAAGAGAATGAGATTTGTGGGGTTTTGTAGGTAGAGTTGTTTTTATAGAACATCAGCTGATTGCCCTGCTGAAAATCAAATCTGCCGCAGTATGCTGCACATGCCTTTTCAACTGTGAAAGAGATCATATAAAGGATAGCTAGTCCTTAGTCATAATTGTCTCTAGTGTTAATGTTGTTAGATACCAATAAAAAGAAAGGAAAAAGAAAAAAGTAGTTTTGCGTAAAAAATCCTAATTCTAAAAAAGATTAGAGCGGTATTAACAATGGGGACCCAGTGGTTCTGGCATGTGCAGCAATATTTAAAGGCAGATAAGAAAGCAGGCAATTTCAAAAAATAAATCCGGGTTTTGTTACCTTGTTCGTTTGGAGAGTTTGGCAAAGGGTTGTGCAGCAAGCGTCCACCTTCAGCGAGTGAATGGTATGTTTCACTCTTAGAAGGGGAGCTGTTTATAAGAGGGCTGTTGATTAAGTTTAGATGCAGATCAGCTGGTGATACTTACTTGGTGTCCTCCGTTCGGTCAGTTCCCTATTGGATTTCCTGGTGCGCAGTCGCCGCACAGACCTCCCGCCGCACATGCGCACTTGTGGAGTGCAGCGGAAGTTCGCGCGGCCAATGCGCTCCACCGGCACGGTCAGTTCCGCCGGCGTGGAACGCAAACGGAAGTGAATGGGCGAGTCCACAGGATCTCATAGAGAGCCAATGGTCTACAGCCCAAAGGCGGACTACCGATTAAGGTGTCCGCCCCCGTGCCGGGCTGTCTCCTGGGCACAATATAACTCAGAAGAGGATGCCGATTAACAAAGTGTAAACGTATTTATGTTATCATTTCGTTAGGGGAATTTTTCCACAAAGAGATTCAACCCAATGCAGGGATGGTAGCACATCAGCCATCTGTGGCAAGTACAGAACAACGAGTCCTCCCATGATTTGTATTTTAGGTTTGACAGAGCCTAAAAAAATGACAGAAAATAAACAATGAAAATTTTTTTAACAGATTACAATGTTTAAGAGGTACAAAATAAGAACCATCATTGCATTAAATATCATACAGTGATAAATATTGGTTATTGACAACTCTGTATATAAGCAGGGTATATGGCCAATTTGGGGATTTGTAGATTGGGTAGAAGATAAGAAAAGGAAGGTACTAATGAAGACCAGGGGAGGAAGGAATTATAGGTGAATCATAGGCAATATAGAGATGTCATAGAAAAAAGGGGGCCTATTGTTCCATGCCACCCGATGTAAACCCTTCTAGAAAGGGTTTGTAAGAAACCATTTCGTTCAGACCTGGTGGATCTGTAGCTCTTAAAAGATAGATCCAACGAAGTTCCATCTGTAAAAGAATTTTATTCCAGTCCCCTCCACGGGGACTGGGATGAATTCTGTCTAAAATTAGGAACTTGATTTTTGGAAACTTTCCTGCGTGTACGAGACTGGTGTGGCGTCCTAAAGGTAAGTCGGGGTTACAGGTTTTCATACTTCTCACATGTCTGTTCGCACGTTGAAAAAATGGTAGCTTAGTTTTACCAACATAAAAACAGCCGCACCCACAGAGGAGTAAATATACCACTCCGTGGGTGCGGCAGTTTGCAAAATGTCTTGGAAAGAAGGTTTGGCCGTTGGGAAGTGTTGGGTTTTTTGTAGTTAGCATGTAACGACAGTACTTGCAGTTACCACAGATATAGGTCCCTTTAAGTTTGCAAGGATGTTGATTTTTATGCATTTTGAATTCACTTTGGACCAGTCTTTCTTTCAGGGCTGGCACCTTTCTAAAAGTGAATTGGGGATGGTCTGGGACGTGTTTACCCACTGTGGGGTCCAAGGTTAATACATGCCAATATTTTGAAACAATTTGTCTTATACTATGATGTTGCTCAGAGTATCTCATGATGATTCTCAGGGTGTCGTCAGGCTCCTTGGAGGTCCGAGGGGTCAGCAAAGCATTCCTGTCGGATGCCGCTGCTTTTTTATAAGCCTTCTTTAGGGTGGTTTTTGTATAGCCCCTGAGAAGGAGTCTATCTCTTAGATTATTAGCAGCAAGCTGGAAACTTTGGAAGTCCTTGCAATTGCGCCTAATTCTTAGATATTGTCCGAATGGGATCGAACGAATGAGGGTTTCAGGGTGAAAGCTTGAGGCATGTAGGATGGTGTTCCCCGCAGTGGGCTTGCGGTATAGACCACTGCGGAGAGCACCATCCCCATCCTTATGGACCTCCACATTAAGGAACGTGACGGAACCTGGATCAGAGTGCATGGTGAACGTCAAGTTAAATTCATTTTTGTTCATTCTGAGTAAACAATTGTGCAACAGTTCTGTTGGGCCTTGCCATAACATGAAAATATCGTCTATGTACCGGACCCACATTACAATGTGGTCCGTGTACATAGACGTTGAATCGTCGTGTAAGAAGAATTTCTCCCACTCCCCCAGGTACAAGTTGGCGTAGGATGGGGCACAACAAGTGCCCATCGCTACGCCCTGCACCTGGAGGTAGTGGGAGCCATTAAATGAAAACACATTGTGACAAAGTATATAATGTAAAAGGGACACTATAAACTCACCATAGGGATCAAAATTACCAGTTTGTGTAAGTGTGTGTTTAATAGCGGAGATCCCACGATCGTGTGGGATCGAGCTATAAAGGGCTTCCACATCAATGGTGACCAGCAGACAATCTTCAGGGGTGATGATGTTTTCAATTATTTGTAAAAAATGAATTGTATCACGTACATGTGAGGGCAAGGCAGTCACGAAAGGTTTCAAGTATGTGTCTACTAATTTACTAGCATTATCTGAGATTGACCCTCTCCCCGAAATAATGGGTCGCCCTGGTGGATTAGTGGCATGTTTGTGGATTTTCGGGAGTGCATAGAATGTTGGGGTGACTGGGAATGTTGTACGGATGAACTCCCATGTGTGCTTAGGAATAGTGCCGTTTAGGTAAGCGGCATCTATTAGTTGGTAGAAAGTCTGTTGATATTTGATCACAATGTCAGAGGTGATCTTGCGATACCAATTCTGTTTTTTTAGAATGTTGTGGCACATGGAAATATATTGGTTGCTGTCCATCACGACAACATTGCCGCCTTTGTCAGCCTGCTTGATTGTGATTGAGTGATTGTTTGCCAATCCTTTAATGGCTTGTTTTTGTGAATATGTAATATTTGATTTAGGTGATGGACGAATATGTAATTTGTCCACTTCTTTGGAAACTAGCTTGACAAAGGCGGCAATGTTGGCGTTGGATGTACTAGGAAATTTGTCAGATTTCTTTTTAAGCAGCGTTGTTTTAGTCCTGAAATTTGGTCTATCAGAGTCCACATCTGTAAGTAGCGCTGGTAAATCTATTTTGTCTATGAGATCTTCATTGTCCTCGAGTAATGATATTAGAATATCGAGGGCTGGATCTTTGTTTGTAGAATGTTGTATAGGATTTTGTTTGTCGAAAAGGACTTTAAAGTTAAGTTTCCGAGCAAAAAGATGTAAATCTTTTGTGAAATCAAACTTGTCCAGTTTGGCATTTGGACAGAAGCTGAGGCCCTTGGATAGGACCTCAGTTTCGTCCTTTGAAAGTTTATAGCTTGAGAGATTAATAATTGACAAGTCCGGTGTGTCGGGGAGACTAGAAGCAGTATAGGATAAGTTTTCATCTGCACGTTCTAAGGTGATGGTAGGGTGGTTGGGGTGAAGTTCGGAGCTCGTTGGTGGAGTGCTTCTAAAAAAATAGAATCCTGTAAGTTAAGAGTGGATAGAAGTGATGGTGGGGGATTAGTGGGAGGAGGGACATTTGAGTGTGACCCCTCAAATGTTTCATCAATAATGGGTGAAGTGTTTGAGGTACTTTGTGATTTAAATAGGGAGAGGTTGGTTTTGTGAAGTTGTTGTGTGTTAGATTTTTTAGTGATTTGTTCCATTGTGGAATCACCTTGGTATGTGCGTTTACCTCGATCAGAGGATTTTGATTTTGTGATGTTTAGTGAGGGATGTGATCCATTTTTAGATGGGGGATGTGCAGAAGTATCTTGTGTTGATTTATTGAACGTAGTATTATATGTAGATTTAATGGGGTTCCACTTATAAGCCTTACCCTGTTGGAACGCATGGGTGTCTCGATTGAGCTTTTTTTGTTTCTTAATTAAAATATTTTTGTTGAAAATTTCTAAGTGTTCTTTTAATTGTTTTTCTTTATCCAGAAATAATTTATGGGTTTTGTATTTCTGGATCTTGGCACAGATGAGTTCAATTTCAGCATCTAATTTGGCAGCACGTGTGGTGTGTTCGTCTATTAGAAGAGTCATAAGGGAAGCTGTGCATTCATTCAGGGTTGTTTCCCATTTGGTCTTAAAGTCTTTGTCCAAATCCTCGAGGAGAGGGAAGACTTGGACTCTAAGACCGAAGGGATTGATTTTTTTGTCTATGTATTCCCGAAATAATTTAACATGCCAGAAATGAATCGACTTTTTTTCAAGACTTTTCGATAATTGGAAAAATAATGAAGAAATGTCGGTGTCTATGAAGTCCTTTTGTTCATAGTCAGTAAGATATTTAGACATTAAATTGGTCCAATCTTCACCCGTGAACTTGGCCATATTCCAATATGAGAAAAATTTGATATGGAGCAGAAGAAAAACCAGATATAAGTAGAAAGTTGTAAGGAGGGGTTGGACTGTACTGAAAACCAAAGTAACAAATCTTTTTTAACAAACTTTTTCACAATATAATAGTAAGTGTTTAAATCATCAAAAAAAGAGAAAACAATATAATAATAAGGAGGTTCTCACATGAGCAAAAATGCGGGGAGTGGTATTTGCTACCTATAAAGTACAATTGGTGTGCTCATGGGAGATCACTCCAAACAGTGCCACATCCCAAATGTATACATCAAAATGGAAATTCCCCTTGGGGTGGGACTTTTAAGGCAGGAAAATGGATACAAAGAAATATAATAATGATAGTTTTATTGAAAAATAATGATAACATATACAAATACAAATATAAATGGTTAAAAACAATTGGCAAGCTTGGTATAATTCATACAGTCAAATGGACAGAAGGGTACCGCTCTATTGAGGTATGTGCCCAACGCGTTTCAAAGATATAAGTCACAACTCCTTCTTCAGGGGCAACCTTAAAGCAGCGGTCTATAAATGATCAACCATATGGGTAATTAATATATTTGAAAGATATTTGCAAATATATAGTTTTCAGAGCAGGCACAGTGTCACAATGTACTTCTGTGGCGGTGATCATATACAATGGCTGGCTGTTTTGAGGACACTGTTGATTTACTAAAATCTGGAGAGTGCAAAATCTGGTGCAGCTCTGCATAGAAACAACACCGCTTCCTGTTTTTTTTTTTTGTTTTTTTTTTGCAGTCAAAGCTTAATTGCACAAGCTGAAGTTAGAAGCTGATTAGCTACCATGCACAGCTGCACCAGATTTTGCACTCTCCAATTTAAGCAAATTAACCCCTGTATGTCAGTGTAGCCAGAAGTACAATGTCACTATAGTGACACTGCACTTGCTCTGGTGACAGTATGTATGGTGACATTGCACTGCTATGTCAGTAGTCAGAGATAATGGCTGTCTACACTAACATACAGTATAATGTCGGGATCGCTCTTTAGGCCTCTTTCACACGGTCTGCCTCCGTAGGCGGATCCGTGTTGCTCAGCGGGGATCGATCTGCAATCCCCGCTGAGCCAGCGGATGACAGCTCCGTCTCCGCTTGCAGAGGGGAGAGGGAGGTGTCTCAGCCCCCTCTGCCCTCTATGGGGGATCGGATGAGAGTGGACCGCCTGTCCGCTCTCATCCGATCCGATCACTGAACGGATGGAAAAATACGGTTTCCATCCATCCAGATTTCACGGACAGGATCGGATACGGATGGCAGCGGGTGTCAGCGGAGGTGTCTCCGCTGACATCCGCTGCCCCATAGAGCTGCATGGAGGATCCGATCAGATCCGCCAAAAAAACTGACAGGCGGATCTGATCGGATCGCCCGTGTTAAAGGGCCCTCAGACAGCATTAGAAGTGCAGTAAGGAGGCAGTGTATCACCTCCTTACCAGCTGTTTAAATCCTTGGACCCCATAGAAGCAACCCCATTCATCTTAATAGCCAGAGGGGAAATCAACAGTTGTATAATTACTGCCACAGCTGCAAAGGAAAGTGTCACAGCAGTAGCATGTGTATATCTCTGGCTGCTGCCTCTGCAGCTAAAGGTGGGTAGTGACTTAGGGGCAGTAAAACTATGGCAAGGTTTTACCACCCCCAACTTCACAGGCGAACGAGCCCTAATAGTGCAGCCAGTCAAAGTGTCTATAAATGTGATAGGTAGTCAGGAAATTAGATGTGTAATGTATCCCATTAGAATGCCTAAAGGTGCTCCTCGTTTTTTTTGGCTAGGCTGTGAGAAAGTCTCACTCGTGGTACTGTCATAGTCAAGAGAAGTAGCAGAATGTGTTTTGGGATGTCATTCTAAGTAGTAGAACTACTTTTGCTAAAAGCCTGTGGCAAATAATTAAGTCTTCAAAAAACTCACCATGCCTTTTAGAAAATATCTTGGAGTGTTTTCTTACCAAAATGTAGATAATTTTTAGGTTGATGCACCAGGTAGTCATGAAATTTGATTTGTAATGTATGGTCTTAGAACACCTAAAGGTGGTCTTTGGATTTTGGGTCTCTATATGGCTAAGCTGTGAAAAAGTCACACATGAGGTATCGCTGTACTCAGGAGAAATAGCAGAATGTGTTTTGTGGTGCAATTCTAAGTGTGCCCATGTTGTATGTTAGAAAAATCTTATTATTGACAACTTTGTGTAAAAACAATACATTTTTCTTTTCATTCTGCATTTTAGAAAAACTTGTGGCAAAAAATTACATTCTTAAAAGACTCACTATTCCTTTCAGAAAATACCTTGGGGTTGTTTTTTTTTTTCTGTCCTGGCACTTCAGGGACTTAAGAAATGTGATAGTGGTAGTCAGGAAATTAGATGTGTAGTTTATGCTCTTTGAAAGCCCAAAGGTGCCCCATGGATTGTGGGTCCCTCTACATGTGTAGGCTGTGAAAAGGTCTCACACATGTGGTATACCCATACTCGGAAGGAGTAGCAGAATGTGTTTTGAGATGTCATTGTAACTATGCCTTTGATGTGTGTGAGAACTTGTTAAAACAACAAGATATATAGATAGAGATAAGATATATACAAGATATATATCATAGTTTGTTTTTACAAAATAATATACATTGATTTATTTTGTTTTTTTTCACTGAAGAAATGTAGTAGAATACATTTTAGCTTACATTTGTGAAGAAAGATTATTTATTTGCATGGTTTTATAGCAGAAACTAAGAAAATCATTTGTTTCCGAAATTTTCTGTCTTTTTTCTTTATATATTAACAAGTAAAAATCCCAGTTGGGGTTAAATACCACCAAAAGAAAGCTCTATCTGTTTCATTTCATTTGGGTACGGTGTTGCATGACTGAGTAATTGTCATTCCAAGTGTGACAATGCTGAAAACTGAAAAATGTCCTCAAACAGTCCGGTTTTAAAGTGGTTAAGTATGATTTGTAAATAGGATTTCAGTGGTAAAAATTCATAATAGATGTAATTAATTCCAGTGTATAACACTATAAACTGTGTAATAGTCCAAGGGATATAAATACATATGTAAAACACTGGATACTTAATTTTGAATTTATTATAATAATAATAACAAAAATTATTATTATTATTATCTCTATAAACTGCTTTTATTTTATCTATTGAATTTCATATTTGAATAATTGTGTGTATTTGTACTAATTGCCAGGTCATTTATGCCTTAAACACCAGGAATGATGAGCATGAATCAGGAGTACAAGCCATTAAAGAAGCTCATGAAGAAGAAATTCAACAGATTCTTGCTGAGACACGGGAAAAAATATTACAATATAAAAATAAAGTATCGGAGGAAACTGAACTAAAAAGGAAAATCCAAGCACTAGAGGAGTCACTGGAAGAACATAAAAAGATGAAGCACCAAGCACTTACTGAATTTGAAGTTTACAAACACAGAGTAGAAGATATGCAACTTTGTGCAGAAGCCCAGCATGTTCAGAGGGTTGTGACTATGTCACGGGAGGTGGAGGAGATTAGGAAGCGATTTGAAGAAAGGATAAGAAGTTTTATGCAACTTCAAGTACAGTTTGAAAAAGACAAACGTGCGGCCCTTGAGGAACTAAGGACCAGTCATAGAATAGAAATGCAAGAGCTCCTGAAAGCTCAGCACAACCAAAATGCTACTATAAATAAGGGGCAAGAAACACTAGAGGAGATGCATCGATTGCAAGTGGAGGATCTCAACAAAAAGTTGGAAGACCTACGGCTAGAGAGGAAAAAATTAGTTGAGGATTATGAAGCAAAGCTAAGTAAAGCCCAGGCATTCTATGAACATGAATTGGAGGCACTGAAAAGATCTCAGCTCTTTACAGCAGAGAGCCTGCATGCTTGTAAACTAAAAGAGTCAGAACTGAAGAGAGAATTTCAAAATCAAGAAGCCATTTTACAAAAGAACCTTGGTATCCTTAAAACAGAATTTCAGGTTGTACAGGAGGAAGCTGCGAGCCTAAAAGAAAAGTGCCAAAAACTTCAAGCTTCTCTAAGTTCAGCAGAAAGTAATGTTCAGGTAGGAAATAAAAAAAACAATATTTACTCTTCCAAATACATGAGTAGCCTGCAAACATCTGCACTAGTCTTCAAACCAATGCCTTTGTCCTTGCTCATCCCCCTGGATCCTAGGCCCAAGCTGTACATGGTGCTTCTAAGTAAATATTAAAGTGCACCTGTGGCTAGACTGTGGACATTTGTATATTTACTTATTCTTAACAAGCAGTAAATATTCTTTAAAACAAGCCCTCACTGACATCTGTAGCAGCAGCCACTGTAGAGCAATTTATTCTAAAAATTCTAAAGAGATTTAGTAAAATTGTTAGTTCTAATAATTCCTTTAATTCCCTCTTTCCTGTGCACCTGTTATATGTTTAAATTGGAGACTAGAAGGCTGCCAAGTCTCTGCAATGAAATTATTTTTGTTGTAAGGCTCCATTCACACTTGGCATTTGAGATCGTGGCAGAACCTCTGCGATTCTTCCCGCGATCTCAAAATGCACTAAAAATCGCAAAACGTAGGTTCAGGTATAATTGTTTTCAATGGCACCTAAAACATAGTGCAGTTTTGCCATGATTTATACGTTTTCTATCGCTTGGCAATCGCTACAAATTGCATTGCGTAAAGCTTGTCGCCCTAATAGGAGCTTCTTTTGGGCCACAAGCTTCACGCTCCCTCTCCATCTGGATCCTGATCCTTTGGGTAGATCACAGCATTAGACCTCTTATATCTAATACTTTTTTCATGGCTTTCCCATTGTGGGACTCTTAGGCAACCTTACTTGAAAAGGGACAGTTTTTCTGGAATTGGATTTCTTTTGAAGAACGCAGCTCCTGCAAGTTCCCACCAGTTGCCAGTCTATAGCTGTTTAGTGTTGTCTAACCAGCTTAGATCGTTGCTAAAGCACTCTACACCATTTGGGTTAGTGGAATCTTTCCTAACAGTCATGCCCCCTCCCATTTAGGGGCTAGTGGGGCACTTATTAGATTCCTGTAATTCCGCCGGGTGTCCTTGTTAAAAGGTCTGTTCTTTTGTTTATGTTGCTGCACCAGTATGGAGTGGTTATCCCCTATCTATTTTGGTTGGAGGCATGTCTTGCACTATTTTTCCCCCTTGTTTGTCTCTCTGCCTTAAGGTGGTTCCATTGGGGCAACTCCTTGGGTACTTGACCATACCCTTGGTGTATTATGCTAGAAAGTTCTGTAGCTTATCACAAATGAGATTGGATGGCATTCCTAGACATCTCTATTCCTTCTTGAAACCTTTCTTCCCTGATTCCTGGGGTCAGAAGTTTAAGGCTTTGGCCCTTTGTCACCCTTAGACCACCTGGACTTGCCTTGTGGACCTGAGATCCAAGTTTTTCTTAGAAATTGTTTTGAGGCTCGGAAACCGTTGAGTGTTCACTATGTTGACCCTTGTTGTTTTTGGTCTGTTGTCCCCATTAGATAGTTATATTACTCCTTCTGTTGGTGTTTCTTGGCCCACAACCTTTACAGCGATTCTTGTACTGCTCTGAGCATCATCTTGATACTCTGTGATCTCCCATAGGATTTCACCTCTTCTGGTTCAGATTTCGCCATTGGGCCTTCTGGTTGCTGTGTATGGCCCTATCTATCTATCTTAGATCCCTCACTGGCTGTTGCCAACACTTACAGTGGACTGCTTTTGGATGTCCCAACTGTTTCAGAAATCGCAAATTCCTGTGTCCTTCAATAGACATGAATGAAAACAAGGTTTTTGTATTTATCCTAAAATGATCTTGTAATCTATTTCCGGATACAGATCCCACCCCTCTGTGTTTATTGATCTTATGTACTGCTTTCTCACAATACGGAGGTATAATGGTTAGAGATGGGGCTATACACACTCAGGGTTTACCATCAAAATATTTTTCTGTTTGTCAAACCCTTTCTGCAGGCAGCAGCATATAACCCAACTGTTTCAGGATTTCTGAATTCCTGTGTCCCTTCAGTGTATCTAAAAACATTTTGTGGAGAGTTCAAAAATCTTTTTATTGTTGCATCAACAATAGGAAACACTGGAGCCGGTTTTTGATTTAATTAAATGTGTAAGCATCTAGTCTGCCTTATCTCTGGTTGGGAGCACTGAAGCATGTAGACACCAGCATGCTGGATATGGTGAAACTGTCAACCTTGGAACTGCAGGAGGGCAGACTTGAAATAATGCAGAGAAAGACACAAAGGAATAAGGTATTTGTCTCTATAGTATTTCAAAAACACAATGTATTCTGTGAATGGTCTAGGTGAGAGCTGGGTGAAAAAACTTTGCACTCTGTGAAACCCGCAGCTCCCCTATCTACAGCAGGCTGGAAGTACAGCGAGAGCTGTACTGTCTCAAGAAAGAAAGTTTTAATTTTAAAGTACTGTGAACTGATTACAATTGAGCAGGTTTAACATGTGTTTACAGATTAGGACTTACAAAAATCTCTATGCATTTGGCCTTAAAAAACACTGGTCTCTTTCGGAAATCAGACTGATTTATTATATTTACTTACCATTTAGAAGGAACACAGAGAAACAAGCTGAAACAACAGTGATCTGTTGGAGGTGTATTTGGTGGCAGGTTTGATAGATTTTTGCAGCTGGAGCATTTTTATTTTTAGGTTTATTTGTAAGTGTTAAATTATGTCACTGCCACTTTATGATAGAGTTTATGATAAGAGATGTAGGATCACACAGCTCTTCCATCATGATTTTATTGTCATGTATATTTAATACATTTTGCATATTCCCCTAGGTCCTGCAAAAACAGCTGGAAACTGTGAAGCAGGAGGAGATGTCCTTAGTAAGCAAACACAACGAGATGGAAAGCGAGCTAGCAGCTGCTCGGGAACGTCTACAGCAGCAGGCTACAGAACTTGTGCTAAAAGCCAGTAGGTGGTTTGTGTATTTTTACTGGATATACATGATGGAAACTCAACAAAGAATATACATTCATAAAGTACAGTCATTTAGAAAATCCACACAGCACTCTTAGCATTTAGTGGCAATCAGCCATTGGCACTAATGATCACAAATGGAAGCCATACAACTTTTTTGTTTACTTTGTTTTTTTTTATGGTGTCATTGCCAATTTATGTGGTGATAAACTATAGGCATGCCCAGCTTACTTATTCCCAATTTGGGGGCATATAGAATCCATCAGGACAGAATACACTGATGTCATCAACATTGGAATTCCAAGAAGAGGGCAGACATGATGTCCTGTCGAGAAAGACACCAGGGAATAAAGAAGCAAATTATAAAAACTATCATTAACCCACTTGGCACATTTGGATTTTTAATGGAAAATAAGAGATCACTTAACCCACAAAAGTGCCTAGAAATAATCAGGCACTTATTTTACAACCTTTTTAATAACAGTGGGGGCCATTAAACTAGGTTATTGATATACATACTATATACAATTAACCTGCTTCCTGCCCTGTGGTACCACGGATAGCTACCCATAAGGTCCAAAACATTTTGAGTGCTTCACTATTTTTTTTATTGCTGTCTCTGTTCATGATCCCCTTACTTCTACTTCCAAGTGGCACCAGTAACCATAGCAGGAAGTGGGAAGAACATTTCCCAAAGGGCGCACAGGCAGCACTAAAACATGACAAAAGTTCTAAAGGTTTTATACCTGTTCCAATTCTGAAACTAAATAGCATTTGGGTTGAATTACAAAAACTACAGAGTACAAAATCTGGTGCAGCGTTGCATGGTAGCCAGTAATTTTCTAACTTCAGCTTGTTCAAATAAGCTTTGACAAAAAATCCTGGAAGTTGATTGGTTTCTTTGCAGAGCTGCTCCAGATTTTGCTCTCTCAAGTTTTAGTAAATCCACCCCATTGTGGACTCCTACTTCAAAGGAATCCTGAGAGTACATAGTCCTGCCCTTGTTTAAATACTAGTTCTCTGTCACGCTGATCCAGTGGCTTTAAGTTCTTTCTTCCCTAACTTGCATGCTTGTTCCAGGTCATTGTCTTGATGTATTGAAGTTAGAGACAGACTGCCACCTAGCATTTTTAGAAGGAGTCCAGCTTTGGCAATCTCTCATGACAGCTTTCTTTAAAGTTAGAACTTTTGATCCGCATACTTTTTTCAAAATCAGAGACTCAGAAGGCAATGATGCTAGAGGGTCAGAATGATAACCTGACAACTACCTTTTTTAAACAATATCTATCTTTTTTTTTTTTTTTTTTTCTTACAGTCCTGTCCCCTATGGGATAAAGTACATGTAGTATTTTGTCTCGTGTTGCTAGACACTTTTAACCCTATCTTAATGTCCTGCCCTTTTTCATTCCCTCCTGCCGTGGTTGGCCCAACAACAGCTAGGAAGGAGACAGCTCCTTTATAATGACATCTTACCTCCACTCTGGGCACTTTCCCAGGACAAGCAAGAGGAATGCTAACAGAGGAGTGATATGTCTGCCTCTGCATTAGTTTTGCAATTACTTGTCTTGGGAAAGTGCTCAGAGCATAGACATGCTGCTTTTATGAAGCAGATGTCTCCTTCCCAGCTGCTGTCAGATTGGCTGCTACAGGATGGGATGGGGTGCAATTAGACCCTTATAGCTAGGATTAAAAAGCAACATGGGACAAAGTACTACCAGTAATTTGTCCAACATGCGACAGAACTGTAAAAATGTATAATGATAGATCTTCTTCAAGGAAAGATGAACAATGGCAGCTTCCAAATTGCTTTAATGATAGTTTTTCTTTAGGCCTAAATACATCTTGATTATCCATGAATCCTAACTAAACTGCAAAACGCCTCAAAAATATAAAATTGTAGGTTTCTTCAGAGTATTCAATGATTTTAAAACCTTACGGTGAAATCTTGTTTTACAAAAGTGGCCCGTGAGACCTGTGCGATCCAGGACAGTTGGGGACCTGAGTTTGTGGCAGATTTGGCAGTTAGCCTGACTGCCTGACAGCAAAATAAAGCAAGTGACCAGATGTCTATGGTTTAGGTACCTGTGGTGTACACTACATACAGCCAGTTACAATGTACAATCAGCTGTCTAGCTCCTCCAGTACACTGTTTCTAGCAGAGTTGTACAGTTACAATTTTGAAGGAGCTAACATTCCATTAAAATCAAATCTATTCTATGCAGCAGAAATTCCATATTTCCCATCCTTTGTATTATGTATTAATTTGTCGCATTTGTTATAAATACAGCCATATGGTATTTTTCTTTCTTAATAATAGGGGCATGCAATGACTGTGTCTAAAGGATTCACTATTTTTCTAGGTCATATTGGAATGCTTCAAGCCACACAGATGACACAAGAAGCCACCATACAGGACTTGGAGTCAGAAAAAGCTAGGATAAAAGAGAAAATAGTCAGACTTGAAGAAGAGCGGATTCTGCTTCAAACCAAAAATCAAAACCTAGATGAACGGCAAAGGCAGCAGATCCTTGCACTGGAGAAAGTAAGACATGCCTTTTGTCAATACTGTTAGACAACAGACCGTGTTAGTTACAGCTGTCCACCTAGTAAATGCTGAACAAGAGACATCTTTGTTTATTCTTTCCACAACAATACAGATCTTTTTATTTACAGTGTCAGAACTGTGAAATGTGTAATTTGTTCCTCTAATGATCACAATGTTATTTTAAAAATGTTGGACTGTTGAGTCTATACAGTTTTCCTTGCAAACATATATTTAAGAATTTCCTCTATTTGTTGTCAGTATATTCAACATCACTAATGCAGCGAGCAATTTATGTCAGATTCTGTCCCAGCATTATGCACACAGTCACACTGTCAATATTCTACCTGTGTTGGTTGGGTTCCTTGTCTGGACAGCTAGTGGTGGACTGTTCCCATGTTGATGGTATGGCTGACCATCCGAGGCTTGGCTGGTAGTTGGGTCTGCTAACTATGTCCCCTGGTGGGGCTTCCATTTCTTGCTGTAGTCCTCTTTTTTTCCTGGGTCCTTCTCTTGTTGCTTCCTTTCCTAATGTTTTTCTGCATTTATTTGTGTCCTGGACCAGCATAACATGGGTTATGTGTTACAGTAAGCTCTGCACATGCAAGGGTGTGACCAGATGGTTTCCCCCTGGTTGCTCTTTTAAAAGGACACCAGGGTCCATACTCTTGTTGTATGCTGTAGCTAGGGTGTGTGTCCAAGTCAACCTGTTTCCTATAACCCTGCTGTTGTTTCCAGATGCTGTCATTATTCTGTCCTCAGAGTGTTCCTATTTACCATGGTATTGCCAAATTCCTGTTTCTGTATTCCTAAGGTGATTTTAAAGCTAACTTGTTTTATTTATTTTTTTACTAACAAACATGTTATACGTACCTGCTCTGGGCAGTGGTTTTGCACACAACTGCCAGATTGTTCTCTTCTTGGTTCCCTCTTTGGCGTTCCTGGCTCCTCCTCTTCTCAGTGTGCCACCACAGGAAGCTAGTTCCAATGATGGTACACCTGTGACCTGATGCCAAGCCACACTGTCTGTGTCTGCTGACACACACAGTGCAGCTTGGCCCCAACCCCAGCTGCCTCTTTACTAGATTTGATTGACTATGCATTAAGGTAAAAAAAAAAAAAACCTTCTGCCTTAACAACCACTTTAACTTTGTTTCCTAGATTGTTTGACTCATCGTTACTGTCAATTCTTAGTCTGCTTAGACCTTCATAAGCCCGACATCCCTGATCTTTCTGACTTTTGCCTTTGACTTGTTGAATTTCCTGGATCTGGCCATCTTCTTGACCTGATCTTACTAGTACTATGCCTTCCCTGACTTTCGCTGTGTTAATGGCTACTTCCCTGCCTCAGCCTCTTGTTTTGATGCTCAGGTATGAGAACCCCTGGCAAGAACTTTAGTAACTTACCTTAATGGTTCTTACCTTCCTTTTAAGACCTCTTGGGACACCTAAGTATCAGCATGTAATTTGTCTTCAAAAAGGTAGCCAAAGCAGTCAGCTACTTTTAACAGAGACCTGACTCTTGCTCACTCTTACAGATAGACTGGGACTGTGGATAAAAGTAGTGACTGAATCCAAAAGGGTACTCACGGTTTGTTTTTTACTACAATTTTATGCTACGCTGTGAAGAAAACATGTATATAATTACCATTTCATCTGCCAAGAAATGTGTGTAATGATGCACATAATGTTGCTATCCACCTACCTCTGCTGTGGTATATGGCTGCATAGGATAAGGAGGATGACAAAGTATTTCAGAGCCAACAAGTCCCTACACTGCCCAACCTCATGCCCGCTTTTTGGACTCTTTATTTCTTTCACTTTAATCTATGTCTATGTTTAATCTATGGTCTCATCTGTCACTTACAGAGCTGACTCTCTCACTGATTTTTAGATTCAGGTTTTTGCAGTAACCCAATAGCAAGGTTTTAGAGGTGGTGGGGGTCGCCAGGCAGACACTGACTCTAAAAGATGAAAGATGTTGATGTTTGCATAATAGAGTTAACTAGAATTTGAGGAATGTGTTAATATCTCTGAGTGCCCACATTTAGTTTCTGTGTAAAGGTACATAACTAAATTACTAAAGGCAAGTAGTCCATGCACTTTGCAAATTCAGTTGCACCCATTTTCTGTAGTAAATGTAATGCTTCACTTTGTTAACCTCCCTTGCGGTAACCCCGAGCGTGAACCTGGGTGGATTTTTCAGTGCAGGATCGGTATCCCCGAGTCATGCTCGGGGTAGATGTGCAGAGAGCGCAGCGGTGTTCTCTTACCTTCTCCTGGCGATCCAGCGATGATCTCTCATTGCTGTGACCGCCAGCCGAGATCCCCGCCGCTCGTCCGTCGGTATGATGACTTCCTAGTTCCGTTCCCTGCAGCAGCAATGCTGCATGGGAGCGGAACTAGGGAGGGAAATTCAAAAAAAAAAAACGTTGCACAAAACACAAACACATAACACATTTTATATTATATATATATATGTATATATATATGCATATATATATATACCGTATATACTCGAGTACAAGCCAAGTTTTTCAGCACATTTTTTTGTGCTGAAAACGTCCCCCTCGGCTTATACTTGAGTCAAGAAAAAAAAAAAGTTCCTGGCCGCTCCGACGTGCTTGAGTTTTAAAAATGGCGCCGCCCGGCGCATACATGTCATTGCACACGCGCCGCCGCCGCTCAGGAGAGGCCGGGAATAGCCGAAAGTATACGAGCGGCGCGTGCGCAATGACGTGTCGGGGCCGGGCGGCGCCATTTTTAAAATGAAGGCGCCTCTGGAACAGGTAAGGGAAACTGCTGCACTACCTGCCATTCTGCAGGGCTGCGGGTATACTACAAGGGATGCAGTGCTGCGGGCATGGTCCACCTGTACCATGCCCACAGCACTGCATCTCCTGTAGTATGCCCACAACCCTGGATCCTCTTGTACCATGCCAGTCACCCTGCATTATCCTGCACCATGCCAGTCACCCTGCATTCTCCTGCACCATGCCAGTACCCTGCATTCTCCTGCACCATGCCAGTCACCCTGCATTCTACTGTACCATGCCAGTACTCTACATTCTCCTGTACCATGCCAGTCACCCTGCATTCTCCTGCACCATGCCTGCCGCCCTGCATTCTCACCCTAGGCTTATACTCGAGTCAATCATTTTTCCCATCTTTTTGTGGTAAAAGTAGGGGCCTCGGCTTATACTCGAGTATATACGGTATATATGCATATATATATATATATATATATATATATATATATATATATATATATATATATATACTGTATATATATGTGTGTATATATGTATATGCGCACACACATATATATATATATATATATATTTATATAAAATTATATTATTGATTTGATTATAATTCATGCGTTTTATTTATTTATATATATATATATATATATATATATATATATATATATATATATATATATATATATATATATACACACATTATTATATAATAAAATTATATTATTGATTAGATTATAATTCATGCGTTTGTGTTTCACATTTATCACATCTGGGATGTCTACTAGAGTCTTGTTTTGGTCAGGTTTAAGTCAGTAATTACTAAAAATTGTAGGCCTATAATACATAACGCCAAATTTCCATGAAAAGAATTGTACCGCTTTTGGTACAGAATTCCTGACACAATCATACCGCCAGGGAGGTTAATAATACCCAATCAGGTTCAAGGAAAATAAAAAATAAAGACATTTTTGCTTGTCCATGACTGGATGATGGAAATCAGCAGAGCTTTTTCACATTTTCTAACCTCTGGGGAAAATGAGTGCAGCTGCACTGCACAACTAGTAAATGATCTCCATTGCATTTGGAATTCATTTAAATTTTTTTAGGTCTGACCTTAGCAACTGATAGAAATGGCCATGACATGCATATCATGTTTAACTGTATCTAAAAAATATTGTTTGGGCATTGTAATATATATATTATTTTTTAAGTGTATCAACATCCAAAATTATTAAAGTTGTTCTAAAGGTAGGGCATTATATACCCTAATACATTCCCTGCACCTCCCTATATACTTGCATATCTCTACACTTTTACCTGTGCCCATCTGCAGTGGCGCTGGTATGTGCTCCTCTTCTCACAGGTCACAAAGTCAGCAGCGGTAGCCATTGACTCCTGCTGCTGTCAATCAAATCCTGTAAGAAGGGAGCAGGGGGTGGGGCTAAGTCATGCTTTGTGTGTCTATGGACATACACAGACTGGCTTGGAAGCAAGCCCACAGCAAGCAGCTTCCTACTGAGGTAGTCACTGAAGTGGAGGAGCCGATAGCGTTGGCAGGGACCCCAGAAGAAAAGGTTTGGGGCCACCCTGTGCAATACCATTGCACAGAGCAGGTAAGTATAACGTTTATTACTTTATTTAACCACCTGTGGCAGGCGGCCGCTCCTGGGCAAAGTGATATAGTACTACATTGCTCGCTCAGGAGACTCTAGGGGGATCGACCCCCCACTGAGCAGAATGGACTCCATCGGACGCACCGCCCATGTGAAAGGAGCCTTTGTCATAAAAATATGACATATTACAAACTATCCTAATGTTGGATGTGAACCATTAACTATTGACTGTCCCCAGAATCTTCCCTATGACCAGAACAGATACTATCATTGGGGGGTTGGGGGAAGCACCATCCTTCTAGAGACAGAGTCACACTCAAAAGAGCAGAGGGGAGAACCATAGACAGGCAGCACAGAACATGAAAATTACCAAGGTATGAAGCAAGGCAAGCCCTGCCTATAAGGTTTCTGCTAATTATTCAAGCAGAAGACACATTTGCACATGGAAGAGGTGGAGGTTAGAAAAGCAATGAAAGGCTTCAGACAGATTGGGTGGCAGAGATATATGCCAGGTCATCCATAGCCCTCAACATTTAGTGGTCTGCAGTGAAATATTGTAGACTTTGTTGTTGTGCACAGGCAGGCAGTCTCTGAGTATCAAATTATGTTGCAGATGCCATTTTTTGATCTATAACTGGCACATCCCTTTTTTTTTAAGAAAGTTACTCTGTGGGTGTAATTTTCTTGAAGACAAATAAAGTCAGAATACTTTAGACCCAGAAGTGTGATTATCATGTGGAAAGGAAGTCTCACAACCCCACGCATCCTTCAGGAGGTGTTATTCTGCTAGTAAGGTGGGAGTGACATCATTTCTTTCTCCATAAAGTAGGTTAGGACTGTTTTGCGGAGATTTGAAGAAAAAAGTTTAAATAAATTTGTATAAAGTATGTACAAACTCTGTGCTTTGTAGGGGTAGGTATAACTCCCAACTTTCTGAGTTTGGAGAGGGCATCATTTAACAAAATGTGTTTAGACAAAGGACCCCATTACATGAAGAATAATACAAAAAAAAAAAATGCTTGGGTACACCACAAGTGCTTTTTTTTTTTTACCTCTACTATTCCTTTATACTGGCTTTTCAAATTTACAAATCCAACAATTTTAAAATTGAATGCAAGGTTTAGTACTGTAAAACAGTATTTTGTACAGGTGTATATATATATATATATATATACATATATACATCAGCCTAAAATGAGGAGGAGAGAGGCACAGAGGGGCTTTGATCCACAAGAGGGACAGTCCCAATAAATCAGGGACAGTTGGGAGATATGGTGGTAGGCAGTAAGATCAAATCAGAGTTAACACAGCAGCCAATGTTTTACTCCCGGGACTTCATCAGGTCTACTGTTATGCAGTGCCTGTATCACCATTGCAATCAGTAATAATATGCCATTATTTCGCTCTTAATCATATAAGCATTTCTGTCCCACAGCATTTATGACATAGTGGCCATAATTCGAAGAAATATAGTAAGATACTTTTCTTAAGGAAAGGAAAAGTGGTAATGTGTAATATAAGTGCAATTTGTGATCATTACTAATACATGGCCATGTATAGTTTATTGTGACCCGCATATATACATATACTTGGTACATATGAAAAAAAAAACAGGATTGCAAAAGAGAAGGTTTTTTTTTTTTTTTTTTTTTTATGAGCTGAAAATAAAGACTATTGTTCCTTGAAAATTGACATGAACTCGCCTTAATAAAATACCATGTCATCTTCACGTTTCTATCCTCATTATTTATTTAGTTTACTTTGACATATCTCCCAGTGCAGTGTGCTGTACAATGGCAATGCCATCCAGGCCCTTTCATAAGGAATCCTCATTATTCAGCTACCTTTAAAGTGAATACAACAGAACTCTCAGTACTATCAACTGTCAATGATAAAAACTGTTAGACAATAATGAATGAAGTGTATAGCACGGGAAATAAAGTATTTTTCCTAGGGTGAAAACCTAATGGTGAGGACATAGTGGAAAGTAGTGGAAGGATTTTCTCTTAGTTTACAAATAAAGGATTAATGCAGTTATTGCAGAAATCATTAATTCAGCAAATAGCACAGTAAGACAGAAAATGCGTGTTGTGACATAAACTAATGAAGCATGGTTTGGCAATAATAATAATTACTTTTAATACAAATCTAAAAAAATGGGGTCTGTTGTACAGAAAATGTGACACCTGCTAACTATCAATAATGGTGTTGTGGGCCACTAAATGACAGTAAGAGAAGGTACAGTATATAGGAAAGTAGCCTCACGTTTCTGTTTCTATACCTATGCAGTCCATGGCTGATTGTGTTGAAACTATAGAAAGCTTGGGAGGTGTTATGCAGTTTTAGAACACCATTGGCACGCTCAATAAGGCAAGCAGCAAAATGCAGTAACCTGTGGCAATTAACCAGAATTCATCTTAAAATTGTATGATTTATGTCATAACATTCGATTCTAATTGGTTTACTGTAGTGGGTAGTTTGCTTTTAGCGCTGCCCTATCAGATAATTCTGAAGGTCTTGCACCGTTTAAACCTGTTGTTAAACCATACTTTACATGCAGGCTCTTGCACATAGCATTTTTTCTGTGATTCTCACTATTTGTATTGTTTTCCATAAAATAATAATTAATACCTGCCAGCTGATCGTAAACTAATTATTTTCCCTGCAGAGGATCAAAACTGTGTTTGATTTGGTGTTTGCTTTAATTGGGATTTTTCAGTGTGATATGTCTTTAATTGCTGCATGCAGTAGCTTTTGTTTAAAGTTTATATCTTTTTTCATTTTGTATTAAAATTCGTTAGTCTAAGCTGAATATTTTTTCATTATTTATGCTAAAATTATCATTTTTATATAAGTCAATTTTAAAGGAAAGCGTTTTTTAGTTTTTTTGACCAGGCTTTTCAGTGAATATCCAAAGTAAGAATTGATAGCATCTAAAATAGCTATACAACATAGGATAGCTGTCCTGTTAGAACAAAATATAAAAAGCCATTCTGTAAAAACAGAAATAATTTTTTTCTGTATCATTCCCACAATTCTAAATTACAAATCCGTTTTGCTTGTATGTTTGCTAGTATTAATATAGAGCGTTTGATGCCGATTTAACTCCAGTAGAAACCTTTTTGATTACACAATGTCCCATTAGGCTAATTATTCTAAAACCATCCCAGAAAATTCTCAACTCACAAGAGATATATAGAACATATTTATAGAAAAGGCAGCATACAATGAAAATAGGACTAATAAGCAGCAGACATTACCAACCAAGTAGATCAGCATTTCTCAGCCTATTCAACATGAATGAACCCTTGAAATAACTTTCCAGGCTCAGGGAACCCCTGCTAAAAGTTACTATATCTACACCCCATGATACATTAGTGTGATGGTTAGTGGGGAGAACCCTCCCTAAATTTGTGATCATTGGGAAGAATTACCCCCTTACAGATAAAAAATATCTATGGTGTCAGTGGAAACTTAAAGTAAAACTATAGGCAAAACTTTCTTTTTCATCCTTGATAGAACAAGGGAGGGTTATAACCCCTGTCAGTTTTTTTTCCACCATCTGTGTCCCATTGAAGACTTTTCCTTTCACTTATTGTCCCATAGCCAAACAGGAAGTGAGAGGAAATCCCCGCAAATGAAGGGAATTCCTTGGGGACCCCCAGGTCACCAGAACTTGTACCCCTATTAGAAGATCTCCCCTCTATTAATTTTCTGGAGACAATTGAAATTTTCTTTTACTTTCACTTTCAATAATAATTGTAAGCAGAACAAATGAATCTCCTTAATAGTAGTACAGACAGCAGTAAAACCTGACAGGTGATCTAATCCCTCTGCACTCTATCCAAAACTAAAAAAAAAAAAAAAAAGTTTTGCCTTTAGTTATACTTTAACTAAGCAGCAGAAATTGCTCATTGCTCAAGGAACCTCTAGCAGGTCTGGAGGAGCCCTGGTTGAGAAACCTTGATCTAGATAGAAAAGGTTCATGTAGCTGTGAAGACATTGATATAGTAATTCATTATTGTCACATGGCAAATATATTTTTTTTAACTTATGAACAAGGCAAAAGTTAGAGCAAGAATTCAAGCTAGGGTTGGTACTACAGTTACGGTGAGAACCAGGATTATGGTAAAGCAGTTTTATAGTCTCTAAAAGTCAGCAGCTACAAATACTTGGCCATTTTAGCATAACAGGGATCAGGTATCTGCCAAAAAAAGGTACCCGATCCCCCCCCCCCCCCCCAAGTCCAACAGTATTATTAAATAAGGGGGAGGGTTTTTTAAAGCAGAACTTACCGTTTAGGGTGAAGTTCCACTGTAAATAGAGAGTATAGTTACGCCAAATGCACCCGTTGCTTCTTTCTGATGGTTTTATATTTATAAAGCTTAAAGCTGTTTATAATTTATATTTTTTATAATTATATATAGTATATTTATTATTTATATTATTATTTTATAATAATAAAGAACACAGCCTTATCTGACCTAGAAACCATGCCAACATGGCATTCTTGGACATCATGAGTAACCTTAATGTTAAAGTGGAACTATAGGCAAAATTTTTTTCTTCATTTGGATAGAGAAATGGTTATAACCCCTGTAAGGTTCATTTTTGCTATCTGTGTACCATTGGGGAGATGTACCTTCACTTTCTGTCACTGAAAATTTATAAACTCTTTTTGGGGCCCCCAGGTCACCAAAACTAGTATCCCCCAGAGAAAGATTTCCCCTCTATTACTTTTCTAGGATCAACCCAAAATTTAGGATTTTCTTTTACGTTCACTTTTGATGATAATAGTAAACAGGAAAAATAGAGAGGGTGAATCTTCCTAATGGGGGCACAGACAGCAATAAAAATGTATAGGTGTTCTAATCCCTCTCCACTTTATCCAACATTTTAAAAAAAGTTTTGCCTTTAGTTATACTTTAACAACATACACACGGATAAATGTGTGCAAACAATAAAAACTGCTCTATGGATTATTGTAGTGCTTCAACATATATTTTATAATATGGTGAGGGAAAAAAACCTCTCTTGGGTATCTTTGCTGTCGGTATCTCCTTTGGGTGATTTAACCTTACTTCTTGTTTCTGGCGACCACACTAGATATGAAGGAAAATCTTTATAACTGGCATAAGGATAGCAACAAAGTCTTACAGTGATTCTACCCACCTAGGGCGGTAAGAATGTGGAACTCTCTTCCACAATTGGTGGTATCAGCTGGGAGTATCGATACTTTTTAAAGACTCTTGGACGTGCATCTCAAAGAACACAATAATCAGGGATATGGAAAATGAATATCGTCACTGACACACACACACACACACATACACCTGCACAGATTGAACTGGATGGACTGTTGTCTTTATTCAACCTTAACTAATATAAGACTGTAGTCACACATACCAAGATGTTGCTATCCTGAACACTACTGAATCTCAAAGTAAAGTGATGGGACTGACATCTTGCTGCCTCTGCTACAGAGAGTGATTCCATAAGGACAAAACAGGCAGCCTTTTAGTGATCCTGCCACTGTTGATCATGGCAAATTGTCAGCATCAGGATTGCTAGCGACAAAGTCACTAGCATGTCATCAGCCTAGGTTTGAGGAGCATCTTATTTGATGCTGAAATAGTTAAAGCCATCAAAAAACGTGCATTAAACTCACAGACCTACTGTTACCTGTTACTTTTTCTAATATATAGGTCATCTAGAGGGGATTGGAAAACTGTAAAATCAGTGTCATGTTCCATGGTTCTGTAGACAGCAGAAAACTTTGAAAAAAAAAAAAAGAAAACTACATGCGCTGCAATCATCAACAAAGCCTCAATTTTTCCATCAATAATCAGGGTTAAAATATTGCATTTATGATTACAGAAACCAATAATAGCAATGGAAACAATCCAGCATAACTAATAGGAGCCAGTTAACTTGGAAGAAAAGGGCCATCTCTGTGGTTATAACTATAATGCTGTTGTAGACAAAATTGTTTACCTGTCAGATTTTTATATTTTACTGATATCTCTTAGGGAGATTCTAAATGAACCCTTTGCACACTACTATACATTTCTGGGGAGATTACCATTTGCTGCCAGTCTCAGTCTCAAATAAGGACATACAGTGCAATAAAGATCTGAAAGAAAATTTGACTGGAGTATAACTGTTTAACACCTCTGCCATGGGAATGGTTGTATCAGTTCTGTTGATTTACAGTGAGCAATAGTCCTGGTGATGGCAGACAGGGCGCAGGGGGAGGCTATGGATGATTGATGATTCTAACAGGAAATGGAGAAATCAGAAAAATAGAAGACTGAACAAAGTCATCTTCATTTGGTACATGATCCTCACACATGACAGCCCATCTCTGCAAACTTGAACCCCCCCCCCCCACCCTTTTACAAGCTTCTGAAACTGTGTTCTACCCACTTAACTCCACTGTATCTATCCATCGCTGGGGGCTCTTTCAGGAGTGGGGGCTAGTGATCCAGTGAGTGGGATTACCACATTCCCAGAGAGGAGCTTTAAGAAGGTAACTGGAAAGTTTCATGCCTCTGCACCACAAGCACCATGCTGTCGCTGATCTTAACGAGAAACTCAAGTCATTTTTCTTTTAAATTAAAAGTCAGCAGCTACAAATACTGGGTCTAAAGTACCCCTGAGCCAGGTTGAAGACCAGCCTCCATCGCTTCAGTGTGCCACTGGGCAGAGTCAGCAGCTCCACTAGTTTACTCAAATGCAGAATGATCTTGAAAAGGGATTATGTTGAAGTAATCTAAGGATCATCTGACTCCCTGAGGGCACTTAGGGTGCAGATCCAGCCACTTAGAACACCTGCTGATCCTATGGTAGGAATACTTTTATTCATATATTTTCAATAGAGCATGCTCACCCCATGGTGACTTGACTGTCACCTCCAGGGGCACTGCCACACAACTTCAAAGCCAAGTTTCTTAATTGCAGAGATCACTGTGATGTGCCTTACTAGAGAAAAAGGACGTATTCCTTTTCTGCAATGCCATGTTTCCCGATTTCTCAGCTAAAATCGAGTGGATGAAATTTCTTGATGCAAAGAGGAGCGTATTAGTTTTTCATATTAAATATGCCATGCTATACTCAGCCTGCCTTGAGTTACTGATGCTGATTGCACATAATATTTTACAAGTCCAGAAGATGTCTTCACCTGGCTTGAACAAACAGATGGTGACAAGGGGTAATCCAACCAACAACTATGCTGCAATAGTAAGTACTATTGCTCATTCTTCTTTCCCAAAGCCCACTTTGCTTTCTACCTGGGGCAGGACTCTGAATTTTCTATTCACTATAACCTCAAATGGATGTTGTGTTTGATAACACCACTTCATCTCTCTTTTTGTGAGGCCTAAATTTGAATATTCCATTTAGAATTCACCCACTGCCTTATATGTGCCAGCCAGCAGCTCTTGCTCTATAAAGGCATCTGGCTAAGGTAGAATCTCCTGTTTCTTTTTTGTAGATAAATTTTCTTCTCTTTACTTCACCAGCAGTCTGCTAAATTTATTTTTCCTTGCCACCTACTCCAATTTGGTCATACTCTGCGTTTTACATTAACCCTGCCTTTGACTATGTCTTGGGGCTGTTACTCTTTTGTAACTTTACTCACATAAGTTAATGACAGTATAGAGCTTTTTTTTTTTAATGCATATAGTTTATTTGTTAGAATGATCCAATATTAATTCATAGCCTCTTTATAACTTAGAAAAATGTAGAATACCCAGGATCTTTGGGGCAAGCCAACGAAAAAAGTGCTTTACCAGCTACCCACTACTGTCAGCAGCACTAATGTAGAAAAGGCTGTTTTATATGTCCAAATCTCAGTGTATGGATTCATCCTTAGGTGATGTCACTGGCCACTTCTACAAGCCCTATTTCAAAAAAGTTGGGACGCTGTGTAATATCTACATTCATACATATATATACAAATCCCATAGACACATTTTATTCACAGTAGAAAAAAAAAGAAAACCTAGCAAATGTTTAAACTGAAACAATGTACCATTTTTAAGAACAAAGGAAGGTAACTTTGAAATTGATGGCAGCAACACATCTCAAAAAAGCCATGTTTACCATGGTGTCACATCCCCTCTTCTTTTAACAACACTCTTTACACGTCTGGGAACTGAGGAGACCAGTTCCTGGAGTTTGAGGGAGGTATGTAGTTCCATTCTTGCTTGATATAGGATTCTAACTGCTCAACAGTCCTGGGTCTTCTTTGTTGTATTTTTATTTTCAAGAAGCACCAAATTTTTTCAAATGGTGAAATGTCTGGATTTCAAGCAGACCAGGTAAGCACCTGGACTCTTCTACTAAAAAGCCATGCTGTTGTCAGATGCACTATGCGGTTTTGCATTGTCCTGCTGAAATATGTCCCTGAAAAAGATGTTATCTGGATGGGAGCATATGTTGCTCTAAATTCTGGATATATCTTTCAGGATTTATGGTACCTTTCCAGATGTGATAGCTGCCCATTCCATACGCACTAATGCATCCCCATACCATCAGAGATGTAGGCTTTTGAACTGAGTGCTGGTAACTAGCCAGAAGGTCCCCCTGCTCTTTATAAACAAAGTATTCTGTACAGGTCACAGAAAAAAGGGAGGTTATCTAGTCAGCTAAGAAAAAATAGAGGGCGCATATAGTTATGTGAACATAGATATTTATTAGAATAATAAGGGAAGTATCAATATACATCCGTGCAAAAATATATCAGTGGATACAATCAGTGTGAATGACAAGAAACAAGACAAACATAACATGTAACAGATCGTAACAGAACCGGCCGGCGTGAGCAAATAACATCAAGAATATATATAATATATAATGAATTGGATCCTATATATCAATTTTGATAAAGTATAGGTTATTCTTGGGAAAGCTCCTAGGGAGGTGTGGATCGGTAATGGGACTGGTGACAGTACTGCACTATTGTGCTGGGAATAGGATCCGATAAAGTCAGTTTAAGTGCATTCAATCATGCATGTGACCATTAGGGAGAGAGCTGGAAGTTATTCTAGTAAGTGTTGCAGCTTTCCTGGTGGGGAGGAGGGTTTGCTTAGTGTTGCTGCTGGGTGGTAGTAGCACCAGTCATTTGCATGTATGGGATTCTTTGGTGGGGACTAGGCAGAGATCTGACAGCTTGTGTCTAGGTCTCTGACCGCGAGGATGCCGTTTCTTCACCCCTATCTTTAGACAGAGTGTCACTCCTGGGTTTACCTTGTGGTTGGTTTATGTCCGTGTGTGAGGGTATCCTGCGATTGCGGGGATTTATGCAGAGCTTAAAGAGGCGGGTAAGTGCACCCGAATTCCACGAGCCGCGTGTGGGGTGATGGCGGGTGTGCGGTTGTGATATGTCACTAGCTCTGACAGCCCTTCGGCTGTTTCTTCACCCCTGGATAGGAAACACAGTACCTCTTAGGTGATCCGTGGAGGGATTCCTCATGTCTTTGTCCCGATTGTCTCCGTGTATGCTGCGGGTGTCTTCCGCCCTCTCGGGCGATCCGCCGCCTGGTAGGAGTAGTGAGGAGGTGTGCCGCCAGGCTGATGACGTTGACGCGTTTCGCTTCTTGTTGCGTAGCTTCGTCTGGACGTCAGACGCTCTTTAGTCCGGAGGACACAGCACTCATGGGTTCTGAAAAGAATGTCAAATTTTGATTTGTCTGACCAACAGTTTTCTACTTTACAACAGACCAGTTTAAGTTAGCTTAGGCCCTAGAGAAAATGGTGGCATTTCTGGATCAGGTTCATATATGGCTTGTTCTTTGCATGCTAGAGCTTTACCTTTTAAATTTTGATGGCATGGCGAACTGTGTTCACAGATTTTTGGAAGTATACCTGACGCCATGCAGTGATGCCCATCAGAGGATCATGCCTGTTTTTAATGCAGTGCCGTCTGAGGGCCCGAAGATCATGAACATCCAGTATTATGTTTCAGCCTTCTCCCTTGCACACAGAGATTTCTCCAGATTCTCAGAATCTTTTGATGATATTATGTAACATAGATGATGATATATTTTAAAGTCTTTACAATTTTTTTATTATGTTGAGAAACATTATTCTGAAATGGTTTGGCAAGTTTTTAGCTTTTCACAGATTGGTGAATCTGCTCATCTTTACTTCTGAGACATTCTGACTGTTTAGGATGCTCTTTTTATACCCAATCAAGTTATTGACTTGTTGCCAATTAACCTAATTAGTGGCAACATTTTCTTCCAGCTCTTCCTTGCTAGTACCACTTACTTTGCCAGCTTATTGTTGCCCTATCCCAAAATTTTGAGACATGTTACTGCCTTCAATTTCAAAATTGGTTTATTTTTTCCCTAAAATTGTACATTTTCTCAGTTTAAACATTTTTTTATGTTTTGTATTTTCTATTGTGACTAAAACATGGGTTTATGAGTTTTGCAAATCATTGCATTTTGTTTGTTATGTAGATTTTATACAGCGTCACAATCTTTTTGTAATTGGGGTTGTATATAATTCACATTCAGCCTCTAAGATGTTAGCACCACTTAGCTACATGCCTTGAGTAATGTACAGTGAACTCCTGGGCAAGAGAGTTTTTACCTTATCGAAACCTGCTGTGGTTGATGAGCAGAATTTAAAAACTATGTAATTAAGTGTTGGGATTTAGATGTGGGCATACATAAGGCAATTCACTTTCTAAATACTTTATTCATTTGGTCTTGGGGTGTTGTGTACGTGTAAGGGCCATTCTTGTCCTGGCTTGAGCACCGTCAAACACCATTACAGCATTAAAAGGAGGTTAAAAGTAGCTTCCCAGTAACTGGGAAAAAATGATTATCTTTTCTGTGTTACAAAGTGGAAGAAGTAATGTCAGATACTCTATAATTTATCAGTTGCCGTTGTTCCAGTTTAGTTTCCATAGTCAAACTAATAAATTATGCTTTACTTTGTAATACCCAATGTGATTGCCACATTTTGTCCTTGTTTTTCTGATTGGCATGATACTAACTTGGATGCTCCTTGTGATATCCATATATATCTTTTTTTAATATTGGGTATTAAAATTCAGTTCTTATTACCCTTATGACGTGAAGGGTGTGCAGATTAGCAGAGGTAATTAGCACTGTTTAAAAAAGGAGGGGAATGTACAAAGTAGCTGTTTTTAGCAATTTTAAAAGTATTTGTGAACTTTATCCTGCTTTTGAAATCGTCCAGGGACCTTCACTAAATATCAGTTTACACCAATTCATTTTCTGGTATAGTGTGCTTAGTGTTCCCAACCGCAAACTTTACTGCTACCCCAGTAACTTCTAATTTGCCAGGATATGGGTTTAGGAGGAAACCTGCCTGAAGTAAAATTCCTACAAAACCCTGTGATGGAAACCTTCATTCTCTGCCTCTTGGGCCTTGAAACTGGATGTGCTTTGCGTTGATAACATTACAGGTTTGCAACCAGGTTTTGAAGAAAGATATTATCAACCCCTTGCTTTTCTCACAACAATTTTGCTTTGGGATAGATCCTTTTTTAAAGTCAGATAATGGAAGCTAGGATTTAAAATTAGGTATTATCAATCCCTTGCTTTTCTCACAAAAATGGTGCTTTGGGATTTGTTCCCTTTAAAGCCCAATAAAGCACACTTGAAAAATATGAATTATAAGGGTCAGCCAGGTTTTGCACACCTCTGGCTTAATGCAACATCTTTTACGCTTCCTAGGGCCATTCCACATGAACTCCTTGGTTTGACTCCTGACCTTCCACTATACAAGGGTTAGTGGGTAAACATAATAAAAAATTATACAGTTTGAATGAGTAATATTTTATATATTACAAATATTTGTTCACAGGTATATTTTTATATATGATTTATATAAAATAAAAATATACTATATGACTAAAAGTGTGTTGACAATTTACCAGCAGCATTTTGTGATTTTGTTGGACGTCACATTCCAAACCCATGAACATTAATATTGGGTTGGTCTACCCTGTATGACTAGAACAGCCTCCACTATTCAGAGAAAGGTGTTTTTTTTTTTTTTTTTTTTTTATACGATTCTGTATCTGTGGGAGTTTGTGCCAATTTATCCAAAAGAGCATTTCTGAGGACATTGGACTAGAAGAACTGGCTCACAATCTGCATTCCAATTCATCCTAAACATGTTTAGTAGGGTTTAGGTCAGGGCTCTGTGTAGGCCACTCAAGTTTTTCTATACCAAACCTATCAAACTGTGTTTTTATAGACCTGGCTTTAAGCACAGGGGCACAGTCATGTCGGAGCAGTAAACAGCCTTTCCCAAATTGTTGCCAAAAGATTTTGAAGTGATACTAAACAGAGAAGTGATAATTGCCATAATTCATTCACATAAATCATATATATCATGCCACTGAATTAAAAAAAAAAAAGCATTTTCAGAAGAAAAAATCAAATTCAATTATAAATAAATAAAAAAAAAAAAACTGTTTTATAGCTCCCTATAAATCTTTATTGAACATCAAATGTGTATTTTTGTGCATTAATTTGGTGTAGGTGGAGTCAACGTTGATTGATTCTAGCTTTCATTTTGTTCAGATGGCATCTACATCCAAGGCTTTTTTTTTTTAATTTTCCACGTATTAGCAATTACATTAGATATATTCATATAATACTGATTTAAAACAAAAAAAAAACTAGCTTTTATGTTAGTTTCTTAGTGAATGTAATCAATCAGCATACTACATCCCGCCCCCGTAGTGTTTAGCAATAGGAAGACATGGAGGAGGAGGGAGTGGTGTGTCATGTACCTCTGTGTAAACACCCACGTGTGTGACTCTATAGTCACATGGGCTGCACAGATAAGAAAAGGAGCGAATGAAGAGCTTAGAAGGGAACTGAAATTGAGCATGATCAGTAGAGGACACCAGCTGGTCTACTCAATCTTAGCCTGCAGTGGGGATCCAGAGAAGATGGGAGGGACAGCTGAAGGCAGAATCAACCAGGTATATTTCACTCTATACAAAACAAATGCTTTAGTGGCCTGAGATAATGAGAATAAGAGTTTTCCTTAGTCCGTGTTTAATGACAATTTAAGCCAACAATGGTCTATAGTGTCTTTATATGTTGTAAAATTAACAGTACTCTTTATTGGAAACATCTGAACCCAGTAATTTGGAGAAAAGTCCACATACTTTTGGTCAAATAGGTAGGTGTGATGGACTGGTGTCCATAAATGTAATCCTATAGAGTAGATTTATATACAATACTGCATACTTTTTGTGAAGTGTATAAATCAGGCTTTTGTATTATTAAACTTTGGAGAAAAGGGAGTGAATAAATATTTTGCATATGATTCCAAAAATAGAAATTACTGATAATTACAAAAAGATCTGTCATATATAGATCATATGCCAGGTTACTATAACCTGATCACCGACAGACAGATTTTGATTGTGTTTTTCTCCAAAAATATATAAGTAATCAGGTTATTGACAGTTCAAGCAGAATAAAGCGTATATAACCTAAAATGTTTATATTCATATTTTACATTTTATCTGTTAAGCAGCGAAGCGTGAACTCCTTTTTCTTTTGCCTAAGTGGTAACCCTGTAGTGCATCTGCTGTCTGAAAACTAACAGTGACATGGTGAATGTTTTTTTTTTTTTTCTGTATGATTGACAACTTAATCACTGGAAAAATCCACTGTGACAGAAAGGTTTCTAACCCGTCATCTCTCAGACTTGTAATCTTGCCATCACATCCTTTTTTTCCTGCTGGGCAACTGCCCAGCCTTCTAAGCAGGAGACTTGTATGTTTTGTGCTGTATACTTCAGTGTAATAAAATGTTAAAATGGAAGATTACTATGTTATGAATAATGGTATATACCATCAATTAGTAAGAAAATTCTGCTATTTAAAATGCCACTGAAAATAAATCAGCCTTTGCTTCCAGAACAAACCAGGCAGTATAGTTATTAGGAACTTCGACACAGTCTGTGCTCACACACTAATTACCAAAATACTTGAGTGAATTCATTTTATGTGTCTCCTGTTATTATCTCATTTAATAATTGATAATGTTGTAATGCATACATTTACTAGATTAGGCATGCGAATAGGGAGCACAGTGCACCATGTGTCACACAATACTTTGTGGCAGTCCTTTTTTAAGTACAGTATGCTTTAACATCTCCACATTTTTGTAGGCTGGCTGCCCTTTTAAAGAGGGACATGACTTTGATGCAGCTTAATAACTCTTATTATACAATCATCTTGCTTCATTAATACACACAGGTGCCAGGTCTTGACATCTGACATAAATAACATAAGAATGTTGATACCTCCTTAGAGAAGGATGTATGGGGTATTGTAAACATAGTTTCTCAACCAGTGACATTTGGACCTCCAGAGGATACTTCTGGCAGGTTTAATTGGTACATATGTCTGATAAAGTAAAACTTTAATATCAGTTTAATGTTTTAGTAACTGACCCATGTGAAGTCATACCGAGTGATTTATTTTGGTTATTTTTATTTGCAAAAGGGAAAATCTGGAAACTGCCCTAATTAAAGGGCAGTGGCAATACATTTACATTTCAAAAAGAAATGAGTAAACTTATATCAGAGGTTCTGGATCCCTAGAACCCCTCAATACCAGCTCACATGTCCTTGTCACTGCCTTGCAGTAGGTCTGGGAGTTCCCCTGGTTGGTACAGTTTCTGTCCCATACTGTTTTGTATGTTGGCCTAGGTTGCTTCAGTCACATATGGCTCTTAAGGGGTTTGTTCCCCCTTAAATAATTTTTCTTTGTGTAGCAGTCAAGGTGATTTAGTCACACACTGCAGTTATTCTTCCTTCTCTACAGGGGTACATCTATTACCCTTGTTTGTACAGTTATCTCGCTTAGTTGCAAACTACAACTACTTAGTCATGCTAGGCCATTTACCCTTCTGCTCTGCAGTTGGCCGGTGAGTCATACTTCACTGTTGCTGACTGACACGTGGCCTGTTCTAAAAGGGCTTATGGTGCAACCTTGGCTTCCTCCTTATGTGAGGGCCTCGAGTGTTCCAGTCTCTCTTGATCATTTTCCCCCCTGTTTCATAGCTGGGTTGTGAGCCCACTTTGTATGTAGATTTGCTTGAGGGGTGTGCCCTGTTAGTAAGAAACTGTCTGAAGTTTAGATTTGTTTATTTTATCCTATATGCTTGTTGTACAAACCATTGAAAAACTTTGTATGTTGTGTTTTCTGCCTTGCTGAAAATAAAAAGCAGGATAAACTTGCTTGGACTGTTTCTTTGTGTCCTTGTCTCATGCATGGTTTTCCACTCCCAATACTATTTGAGCATTCCCTCCTTATGAGTTAAGTTCAAGGAAGTGCATGCTCCCGCCTGGACTTATCTGTATTACTTACATCTAACAGGTTTATGGCATCCCCAGAGGATACACTCAGGACTCTGAGAGGGGAGAAGCACACAAAAGTCATGCCTGTCACTTCCTTTGCTGCCAACTCACAGAAGCCTTTGTATTTTGTGAATGACTTGACATAATACAAAGGCTTCTGTGCTTTGTCAGGAGGAGGGGAGGAGTGGGCATAGCAGCTTTATCGACTCTGCACCTAAAGAAGCTGAGACCAGAGGGTCCAAAATTTTTGGAGCTTTGTAAGCTCTCTTCTTTGAGAGCCGTATACCTGTCAGATGTAAAAGCGATAAGTCCACAAGGTGACATGCACCTCATTAAACTTGAAAAATATGTAAACCAACATTTCATATTCCTGAGATGTACCTGCTGTACCATGTACTTGTATGAAAATTATCCTCTTCTCTTTGCATTGCTTTCTTTGTGTGGAATCCCTGTTGTTCCTGCCAGTCCACCTGCTTTCCTATCAAAAGATATAAGTACTGTTGCTCTTCCTCCCCTCAGCTCTTATGCAGCTGTAAACAGAGGAGGGAAATGGGTATTTATTTTTTATCCATTAACATTTAATTGAGTGTAAAGTATAATAACAAAAGAAATCGCAATACATTCGAGAGTACAAGTAAAGCCGCCCAACGGCGGATCAAAGCTTAAACACAGATAACGGAGAGAAAGAGAGAGAGAGAGAGACCCTATTCACTTGAATGGGTCGCGGGCAGTAGTGTTCACCAAAGCCTTTCGGGATATAATTCCTGCTGCAGCCACAAAATAAAGCATCACATATGCAACATATGTCCATTCCCGGCTGCTAAAGAGGGAGCACTTGACGAGGTGGTAAAATCCCCAGGTCCTTCATAATCCTCTATAAGTGCTCGGTCTATTTTCAGTATATACAAAGCCAAATGTATCGGAAGTATTTTTCCTAAATCATTTTGTTGCGGTTTATATGAATCCCTGAGACTCAGGGTTGTGGCACAGCAATCAAAGCATACTTTATAGGTACAAGGAAGCCCAGGTTTTGTTTAACTACAGCCCTTAAGCCCCCCCCCCCCCACTATCATGTTTGGCCACACCCATTTTTTTGCTCTTTCTGTTGCTCAGTGTGTGGTCCCAGTTCATAAGAAGTAACTTGTTAGTATAGTCCTTTTGCAACAGTGCATTATCCCTTTGTTGAAAGATGCTAACTTGCTGGCCCTAAAACGTCCTGTCCACATCAAGCTTTAGGAAAAGTTCAGTAATCTGATATGGATGGACCAAAATGCAAATTCAGGTTACTCCTCTTAAAGCCAGCCCTTGACGGAAAGGCCATAGATGGATCAGGGAGTCGATGGGATAACCATAGGTTGAAGGAAAGAAAATTACTTAATGTATGGCCAGCCTAAGTTGGCAAGCTCCAACCTCCCTGCACATACTGTGTTGTCATGTCATAGGAACATTAGCAGCAATAGAACAAACAATCATCTGTCAATGTATAATTTAGGGCTAACTGAAGGTATGTTCTTTGTTGTGTTTACAGATCCTGATTTCACTTTGTATCAGTAAGGCTGGCCATATATTAAGGGCCCCTACACACGGGGTGGTCTCCATTGGAGTCCACCTGCTCAGCAGGGAATCTGTCCACTGATCCCCGCTGAGCAGGTGGATGGCTGGTCGGTGTCCACTCCGCTTGTTTACAGCGGACACACACACAAGCCTGCCCTCTTCTATGGATGCTCAGATGTAAACAGACCACCTGTCCATTTACACCCAACTGCCATCCGATCTGCCAGATGGATGGAGAATGGGTCCCTGACCGTCTGTCTGTTTTAAGCAGACAGTATCGGATGTTCAGGGGTGTCAATGGACACATGTCTGTTGACACCTGCAGCTCCATGGAGGAGAATGGAGGGCCCGCCTCAAAAACTGACAGGTGGACCCGATCGGTCCGCCCGTGTGAAAGGGCCCAAAGCAATTTTGAAAATCACTCAATTCCCCCATAAACGCATTCGGTGTTGATGAAAAAATCCCTCCTGCTGCACTGTTGTATTCCTGACAGTGGGAGATTTCCCTACTGTCAGAATACACTGATTACTGCTGCCAGCTATAGCCAGTGACAGTAGTCACACAAAAAAAATCTGATAGGCTGCTTGTACTGAAATTGATCAATAGATTGACTTCAGTATAACCAGTCTGCCCATAGATGGATTGAAATTCGTCAAGTTCCTGCTGAACTGGCTGAATTTTGATCCGTCTATGGCCTGCTTAAGTCCCTAATGCTGGCTGTAGATTTAGAGCGAGGAGAGTATGTAACATCAAATGGCTTGTGGTCTGACAATTTATAAATCGAATCCTTAAACGTGTATAACGTTTTTTAAATCCCCCAACAGAAAAAGCCTCATCTTTAATGTGAGAGTATTGTTTTTCATTAGTAAGTGCCCTGCTTGCATATTTTATAGGTCTGTAATCCCTAGCCTTTTTTTTTTTTTTTCAGATAGGGTGGCACCTAAGCCCACAGGACTTGCATCAGCAATAGTTTGGATCAGTGCAGCTAGACAAAAAATGTGGTAGTCCTGGCACTGAATGCTTCCTGTTAAATTGCACCTTGTTTCAGTGTACCTGAATTAATTTAATTGTTGCATAGAATTTACTAACAGCTGCTATC
This sequence comes from Pelophylax lessonae, assembly GCF_965119305.1. NCBI lineage: Eukaryota > Metazoa > Chordata > Amphibia > Anura > Ranidae > Pelophylax > Pelophylax lessonae. The sequence continues at coordinate 410,263,572 of NC_138770.1, read as the reverse complement.
TTTGAACTCAAAAACACTACCAACTTCTTTTGAGGTGCTCTGCATCTGAAACACACTATGAACCAATGCCTTCCCCCAACATGACATCATTTAAAGTTTGCGGTTTAACTTTAGAGAGTCAAGCTTTTTCCTTTAATCACTGTAGTGCCACATGAAGTTCTTATTGTGCTCATATTTGTTTTTTTTTTACCACTAACTAATATAATCTGAACTTATGAGTTCCTTTATAACCATTCAATACTTTTTGAATCACATATCAATAAACTTCCCAGGCTAAGGATATGCTAGACCTTATTATTTTTATACAGGATTTATATGGCCCCCAACAGTTTGTGCAGCACTTTACAATATAAAGGGAGACAGTAAAGTTACAATACAATAATATACAAGAGGTAAAGAGGGCTATGCTTATAAGAGCTTACAATCTAACAGGGTGGGGCAAATGGTACAAATGTTTATAACTGTGGGGGATGAGCTGATGTAAGTGATAAAAGTTCAGTTAGTTGGAGATGTGAAAGGCTTCCCTGAAGAGATGAGTTTTCAGGGCTCACCTAAAGGCAGCCAGAGTAGAATATAGCCAAAGAGATAGAGGTAGTGAGTTCCAGAGGATGGGAGAGGCTCTGGAGAAGTCCTGGAGACAAGCATGGGTGGGGAAGACAAGGAGGCTTGAGAGCAGGAGGTCTAGAGATGAATGAAGAGGATGGTTTGGGTAATATTTGGAGACAAGATTGGTAATATAGCTCAGAACAGAGTTGTGGATGGCCCTGTATGTTGTTGTTAGTATTCTGAATTTAATTCACTGAGCAAGCAAAAGCCAGAGAGGGAATTGGCAGAGAGGGGTGGCAGACACTGAATGGTTGGTAAGGTAGATGAGTCTGGCAGCAGCATTCTTGATAGACTGAAGAGGAGGAGTTGTAATAGTCAAGGTGAGAGATAACAAGGGAGTGAATGAGTAGCTTGGTAGTTTCATTAGTTAAAAAATAGTGGATTTTAGAGATGTTATGAATGTTGCCATATTGTGTTAAATTTACAGTATTGCCTGTGTAGCAATTGTATAGGTTTTTTTTTTTTAATTCGCTATATATATATATATATATATATATATATATTCTTTTCATGAAAGTGGAGTTAAACTTTAAGGCTTAGTTTACAACTTGGGTTGTGGTAAAAACATGCGGTTGAACCACACTTTTATTGCCCCCCATCCACTTCCCCTAAGTGGCAAAGGCAGCTGTATGGGTATATACACATACTGTGCCAAACATTATCCGCCCACCAAATGCAATCCACTCAAGTGAATGTGTCTGTGTCGCACCTGCAGTGCAATGCGCGTAGTTGTGGTGTGGTGCAGTTTTAACCCCTAACAACTCCACCGACTGGCAAATGCTCTCTGAAGAACGATCCACCATGGATCGTGTTGATCTCATAAGTAATTCTGTAAATTTTCAAACATTTATAACAGTTGTTCATCAAAAGTGTCAGAATAGTGAGATGTGTAATTTAGTACTGACAGGGGTAGTTAAAAGCATTATCCCAAAAGGAAGAAAAACTGTTTCCGTAATTGCTTAAAAGTGTTAACTGGAGTTAGTTTTAATTTGTTAGTCACCTATAAAAAGTTCATCAAAATCTACCAGTCCACCTAACACTGCTGTCTCCATAAGTTGACATTGCTGCTGCCCGCAGGTGGCCACATTGCTCCTTATTATATTATTATTATATATTATTGGCCAGATCATCAGGGATGATCATCTAAGGATTAGTAAGCTTTAACCTGGTCCCATAACTGTCAGTTTTTCCCCCAATTTTGAGCAGCTTGTCTAAACATGTACCCTTAAAAAGGTATGTATCTCAGAATATTGACTCATTTATAGCTTCATATTTAAATTTTCTCCAGTTGCTCGCAGGGTTTCAAAAGTCTCCTGGATTTCAGGTGCATCAGTAGAACTCACTTTTGTTCAGGCACAGCCACTCCCATTGTTGCATCTTTAAAATTGAATCAAACTTTCAGCTTTTTTTAGTTTTGGGAAAGAATATTTCTATGTCCGCAAACCTCAGGTGGTCTACTTGCATGCATATCTAGAAATGTTGCCAATCATATGACCAATATGTGGTGTACCATACAGAAAAATTAAACCATATACATTAACACACAATACTTGATTTTACAACCAGCCAGTGGTCCAGGTGCCTTTTATTTCTTATAATAAATGAATCTAAAATGTTTGGGCTTTACAAAAAAATATTTTTATAAAGGATAATTTTATTGTGAATTGTACCATTAGACCATATGATGTCCAAGATATTTTTTTACATAGCAATCTTGGATACTAAAATAAGATAAAGTCCCTGGCTGCCGAATATATTTGTTGCAAAATCCAGCTTTGTCAGAATAATGGGTCAAGTCCATAAGGCGACAAGTCTGAGTGGACCACATCCATATTAGGGCCTTTTCCACACTGATCCGCTTTGTATTTGTTCTCCTAGACTTACAATTGAGGGTGCCTTTTTGGTGTGCTTTTGCACCAAAAGATTAAGCATTTAGGATTTTTCATAATGCAGCACACCTGCAGTGTGAACAGTTACATAGCATTTAGTGCCAGGTCACACATACTGTATGTGATGGGGGAACCCTGCGAATCCACTGTGGGTTCCTGCATCGCACCCGACTCGCAGACAGTTCACACTGCCATATGCAAATCGCTGGGGGTGTCAATACAAAGTTAAAGACACCCCTAGATCAGTTTGCATATCACAATGCGAACTGTCAGTTCGGACATGAATCAGATTGCATGGGTGTGAACACCCATGCGATCTGATTCTGGTGCGGACCAAAAAAAGGGTTCTGTGCGACTTTGGTCCGAATGCGATGCAAATTCAGCCATACAATCTGTATGACTGAATACGCAATGCACAGACATCGCATGTGATTTTCAGAGCAGTGCACTGCGAATTACATGCGATGGCTGACATTGTATATGTGTGAACCGGGACTTAATGGGGGATAGTTTTCATGTGATTTTGTTGCCCTGGAAAAGCATGGAAAAAGTGCATCAGTATGAAAGGGGTCTTATGCCTAAAACAGTAGCATTGAAGTTCCTAAAGGAATAAAACCATCATGAATGGCACTTATAATGTTAAGTTGAAAGTCTTGCTTATCTATTCTATCCCTGCCCATTGTTTTTTATATACACAACATATTTCTCATCTGCCTTGATGCTTCATTTCATTTCCCCTCCCCTATTTATCATTGCTGACTGAAATGGGTCACACAAGTTAAATCATTCAGAAGTGATAACTCTCATCTGGATTGTACATGTCATTTTTTTTAAAGGCTCGGGAAGGTAGCCTTAGTTCTGTGTAATGTTAGCATCTTTACAAAGTTGTGTGTACTTCACATAAATAATGAGTGTGTGTGTGTGTGTGTGTGTGTGTATATATATATATATATATATATATATATATATACACATACAGTACACTATAGAGTACACCCCTCACATTTTTGTAAATATTTTATTATATCTTTTTCATGTGACAACACTGAAGAAATGACACGTTGCTACATTGTAAAGTAGTAAGTGTACAGCTTGGATAACAGTGTAAATTTGCTGCCCCCTCAAAATGACTCAACACACAGCCATTAATGTCTAAACCAATGGCAACAAAAATGGGTACATCCCTAAGTGAAAATTTCCAAATTGGGCCCAATCAGCCATTTCCCCTCCCCGGTGTCATGTGACTCGTTAGTGTTACAAGGTATCAGGTGTGAATAGGGAGTGGGTGTGTTAAATTTGGTGTTATCGCTCTCACTCTCTTATACTGGTCACTGGAAGTTCAACATGGCACCTCATGAACTCTCTGAGGATCTGAAAAAAAGAATTGTTGCTCTACATAAAGATGGCCTAAGCCTGTGATGGTAACCCTTGACACCAAGATGTTTTGGAACTACATTTCCCATGATGCTCATACACTCTGCAGTGTAGTTTAGCATCATGGGAAATATAGTGCCAAGGTTCGCTGGCCTAGGCTATGAGAAGATTGCCAAGACCCTGAAACTGAGCTGCAGCATGGTGGCCAAGACCATGCATCGGTTTACCAAAACAGGTTTCACTCAGAACAGGCCTGGCATGGTCAACCAAAGAAGTTAAATGCATCTGCTCAGCGTCATATCCAAAGGTTGTCTTTGGGAAATAGAAGTATGAGTGCTGCCAGCATTGCTGCAGAGGTTGAAGGGGTAGGGGGTTAACCTGTGTGTGCTCAGACCATGTGCCGCACACTGCATCAAATTGATCTTCGTGGCTGTCATCCCAGAAGGAAGCCTCTTCTAAAGATGATGCACAAGAAAGCCTGCAAACAGTTTGCTGAAGACAAGCAGACTAAGGACATGGATTACTGGAACCATGTCCTGTGGTCTGATGAGACCAAGATAAACAAATTTGGTTCAGATGGTGTTAAGCATGTGTGGAGGCAACCAGGTGATGAATACAAAGACAAGTGTGTCTTGCCTACAGTCAAGCATGGTGGTGGGAGTGTCAAGGTCTAAGGCTGCATGAGTGCTTCCGGCACTGGGTAGCTACAGTTCATTAAGGGAACCATGAATGCCAACATGTACTGTGAAATACTGAAGCAGAGCATGATCCCTCCCTTTGGAAAAAGGGCCGCAGGGCAGTATTCCAACATGATAACAACCCCAAACACACCTCCAAGTCGACCACTGCCTTGCTAAAGAAGCTGAGGATAAAGGTGATGGACTGGCCAAGCATGTCTCCAGACCTAAACCCTATTGAGCATGTGTGGGACATCCTCAAACGGAAGGTGGAGGAGCGCAAGGTCTCCAACACCCACCAGTTCTGTGATGTCGTCATGGAAGAGTGGAAGAGGACCCCACTTGAAACCTGTGAATTTCTGGTGAATTCTATGCCCAAAGGGTTAAGGCAGTGCTCTCAGTCCTCCAGAAGCCTCCTTTTGAGAATCTTCGGGAGATTCCCCTGTTTACGATGTCCCAGAAGGTGGCCTTTTTGATGGCTATCACCTCTGCGTGCAGGGTGTTGGAATTGGCGGCGTTATCCTGTCGCTCACCTTACTTAGTGGTTCATAGAGTTAAGGTGGTTTTTCGCCCCTGTCTGTCGTTCCTTTAAAAGTTGGTCTCTGATTTTCATTTGAATGAAGACATTGTGTTGCCTTCCCTGTGTCCCAGGCCAAGACATCTGAAGGAAATTGCTTTGCATGCCTTGGATGTGGTCTGGGTGATTAGGGTGTACCTGGCGGCTACGGAGTCTTTTAGGAAGTCAGACTCATTTGTGCTCACAGATGGGCCTCGCTAAGGGTTTTCTGCTTCCTCTGCGACCATTTTCAGATGGATCAGACAGACGGTGATTCAGGCCTTTTCCTTCAAGGGTCAGGTTCCTCCTTTCCCTGTCAAGGTGCACTCTACTCTGGCGCTCAGTGCCTCCTGAGCCTTCCGTCATCAGGCATCAGTGATGCAGGTTTGCAAGGCGGCCACCTGGTCATCGGTGCAGACTTTCACAAAGTTCTATAAAGTGGATGTGTTGGCATCTGCGGATGCTTCTTTTGGCCACAAGGTTTTGCAGGCTGCTCTTTAGAGGATATGGTCCTCTTTGAGGGTGTATTATTTTTTTCAGGTGGGCTCCAGTTGTTTTGGTTGAGCTCCTGTTTACCTGGTTGGCTATAGTTTAGCAAACAAAAAACAAAAAAGGGGATACATAGCCATCATATACCAACCGTGCTACCTGTGAAATTCTTGCCAAATAACCTGGGGCACATATGTGAAAAAACAAAAATATATACCTCTGGGGAAAGGACCACAGTGGCATGAGAAGAGGTTAATAACTAGGCAAGTTCAACCAGTGTAAGATGGACAAAATGCACCCATTTATTTAAAAAATGATATCTGGTAGATAAAAAAATATGTACAACCACACATTGGCATGGATAGCAATGCAGCATGAATACATATCAGTGACTTTAACCCCACCTACATACCCATAGAGGACGAAAGGCAAAAGACATGGACAAGACAGTAAAAACAAAAAGGCAAACAAAAAGACAAAAAAAGCCTTGGGAATTTATTTTTCGCAGTTCTCACACCTCATGTTTAACACTGCTTTGGGATGTCCCAATGGTTAAGAGGATCAAGAGCTGTGTCTGTCAATGAACGAAAGAGAAAATGGGATTTTTGACTTACCGTAAAATCAATTTCTCTAATGTTCATTGAGGGACACAGCACCCTCCCTCTGTGGAGTTGTAATTCTTCTGATACTGCTTGCAAAAAAACTGATTACCTATAGCAGAGAGAAGGAATATACCCCCTGGGGCTGCCCATAGGCGTAGCCAGACTTTTTCTTCTGCCTAGTGTCCTACTCCTGTAGGAGGCAGTATAACAAATGGTTAAGAAGACCAGGAGCTGTGTCTGTCAATGAGCATCAGAGAAATGGATTTTATGGTAACTCAAAATCTCATTTTGTTTCCAGCACATCACACAGATACTTGATTGGATTGAGTTCTAGACAATTTGGAGAACAAGTTGTTGTGTTCCTCAAACCTTTCTTGATTTCATCAGACCAGGCCACCTTCTTCCATTGCTTCATGGCTCAGTTCTGATGCTCACATGCCCATTATAGGGTCTCCTTTGGCACCCTAACTGGTCTGCAGCTATGCAGAACCATACACAACAAACTTCATTGCACTGTGTGTTCTGACACCTTTCTATTAGAACCAGCGTTATATATATATATTTTTTTTTTTTGTTTTAGCAATTTGAGCTACAGTAGCTCTTCTGTTGGATCAGACTACATGAGGCAGCCTTTGCTAACCATGTGCATCAATGATCCTTGGCCGGCTATGACACTGTCCCTAGTTTTCCTTCCTTTGATCTGTTTTGGTAGATTCTGATGACTGTAGACCGCGAACATCTCAGAAAGAGCTACAGTTTCGGAGATGCTCTGACCCAGTTGACCCAGCCAATGGCTCCTGCTGCTGCATCTTAGCCAATCAGGAGGGCGATGCCCAGGAGAGCCTTGGGTCCTGTGCACATTGCTGGATCAGGCTTAGGTAAGTATTAGGGGGGCTGAGGGGGGAGCTGCACACTGAAGGTTTCATGCATAGAAAAAACCTTCAGCCTTTACAACCACTTTAAATAATACCTGGACTAAAAACAAAGTCAGACATTTGAAAATGTGCTGGAGCTGGGCTAATTAGACATGTGTACTGGCCTTTGTCTAATATGAGGATGTATGTTTCTGTTTGAAATGCCGCAAGGAGAAATAGAGAACTGAGGATTTAACCTGATATTTCAAGCTTGCTGACTGTCACGTTTTCCTCCTGTGTGTTAATAAATCATAGATGTTGAATCACAGAATAAAAGTTTTAATTATATGTCTATGCATTTGAACACAGGGAACAGAAACCGAACAAAAAAAAGTTGTTTTAGGCTGATTGATGGGTCTAAAAACTGATGTATGGGCGAGTACTTACATAAAGTGTTTGCCTTGTCTCCTTCTTTACAGAAGATCAATGAAGCGAAGCAGACCCAACGCGAATGTTATGAGAAGGAACTGATTAACCTGCGCATCAAATTTGAGGAGGAGACGTTACAGCTAAAAGAAGCTCATGCAAAGATGTTAGAAGAGATGTCATGGAAACATCAAGCAGCGCTTGAGGCAGCACAAAGCTCTACAAATAAGGAGAAGAGGAAGCTACAGATGGTGAGTCACTGGGAATGCAGACACAACACTTAATTCTTTACCAACGCATCTTAGCTAGCAGTGAAATGCCTGTTATACAGTTTTTTTTAAATGGTTTCAGTTGTGAGTTATAGGCAAATTATCAGCAACCAAATTCCTTCATTTTAACATTTAATAGCACGTTCAGTAAGGTAGTTTAAAGCGCTAAGGTGATTAGCCATGTGCAGAACAAAAAAATGTGTTTTGTTTTGGGTAGATTCATTATGTTACTAAATTAGTTTTGTTTATTCATTTCAGAATCTGATTAGTTTTGTTTAATTTTGTTTTGTTTACTCATTTTTGAAAAAATTCCATGCTGGGTCGATAATGTCACAAGGGGTGGGGTCAACCACTGATGTCATGCCCCTTAGCTGTTTAGGAAACGTCAGATAAAGGAGCAGGAATTCGGCGGGGGAGCGGCGGACAGCATGATTGACAGGGATCTACACTGAGGGCATATGGTCTGGTATGGTTCAGGAGGTCTGGCCTGCCAAGCTGCAGATAAGGGTCTGATATTCTTCTTCATACAGAATTCAAATTGGTTGATCATTTTTCGATCAATCCAAATTCGAATCGTTCTGAAAATTTGGAGTTCGTTAGAAAACAAATCAACTAAACAAAAGTAAATGAATTTTAACTTAAGTAGTTACTATTTCATTCAGAGATTCGAATACATCCGAATCTCCGATTAACCAAAAATCCATCTGCATTTTGCACATCGTCATTATCTGATGCACTGCTTTAATAAGTAAGCAAGGTCTTTTTATTAATGGTAACACAGTAAAATATCACAACCAAGATATAGGTTTGTTCCCCGTTCACACCTGAGCAGGCGTTGTATTTGAAAGTTTTGCAATAGTATACCAAGCATTTTAGAAGCTCATTACAAGCATTTTACATGTGTATTCAAGCTTTAGGCCCCTTTCACATTTGTGGACCGTTCAGATCCGCCTGTCAGTTTTTCAGGCGGATCTGAACGGATGCCCCATGCATCTCTATGGGGCATCGGATGTCAGCGGAGACATGTCTGCTGACATTGCGATCTGATCCTGTCCGTCAAATCCGGAAGAATGGAAACCCTATTTTCCATCCGCCGGGCGGTCTGTTCTCCTCTGATTCCCCCATAGAGGAGAGCGGGTATCTGACACCTCAGTTTCCGCACACAGAGAGGAGCTGTCATCTGCCTGCTCAGCGGGGGATGGGCGGATCGATCGTCGATGGAACGGAGCCGTGTGAAAGCTGCCTTAGGTGTTTTTATTTTAGCCAATAGGAAGCTCTAGGGGGAGAAGATTAGGATTGGAGAGCTGCTGTTTTGTCAGAAAACATGCAACAAAACGCTCATAAAACTCTTCTAAAATCCTCATGTTAAGCATTTTTCAGGTGTTCCTATTGAAGTCTATGGGGCCATTCTGCCTCTAATCTGCCTAAAATAGGCTCTTGTACTTTTGTTAGTGACAAGCATTTTACCACAAGCAACAAAGCACTCAGATGTGAACAAGGGCCATTGAAATCAGATGGGTTTTGTAGGCTGAGCGTATTAGAGCTTCAAGTAGAAAATCGTTCTGGAGGGAACGGGGCGTTAAAGCAGCGTGGTATCATCAACATGTGCAGTGTATGCAGTTCACATATCCTGGAGGCTTCTGATGTGAAGGGAGGGCTCTGATGTGAAAAGGGGACTGAGAACTCTGATGTGAAGTATGTACTCTGATGTATAGAAGGACTCTGATTTAAAGAGGGCTCTTATGTGAAGGGGGACTGTGCTTCCACACCATCTCATTCTTTATAATATGCTGTCTTTTCCTTATTCCACACTGATCATTCTATAGAATGTGGTTTACATTTCTTATTCCACGAGGGCCGATCCAAGGGTCACAGGCGCCTGGGTGCAAAAAATTTTATGGCGCCCCCCCATGGCCATGGTCATCTTACTAACTCCTCCCATTTACAAATGTTTCTATGTCAATGGCTCAAACACAGAGATGCTCCCCTAAGAAGTCTTCCTTACCCCGGGACCCTCCCATGATCTCTTAACAATAAACAAATTACAGTAAGAGAAGCAGAGTACTCTAATGGAAACTGGAGGGGGGTCTCTCTAATGGACACAAAGAGGACATCTGTTAGAGAGTCTGTTAGACAGAGCCCCCAGATAGGAGATGGTAAGAGACTGCAGACTTGATACAAGAGATGGTCAGAGATTGCGGGTATGATACAAGAGATCAATGCATTGATGCAGCCTCATCAGTGCCCACCAAATGCAGCCTCATCAGTGCCCACCAAATGCAGCCTTATCAGTGCCAACCAAATGCAGCCTACCAGTGCCAACCAAATGCAGCCAACCAGTGCCAACCAAATGCAGCTTACCAGAGCCCACTAAATGTAGCTTACCAGTGCCCACCAAATGCAGGTTACCAGTGCCCACCAAATGCAGCCTACCAGTGCCCACCAAATGCAGCCTACCAGTGCCCACCAAATGCAGCCTACCAGTGCCCACCAAATGCAGCTTTCCAGAGCCCACCAAATGCAGCTTACCAGTGCCCACCAAATGCAGCTTACCAGTGCCCACCAAATGCAGCCTACCAGTGCCCACCAAATGGACATGGTACAGGGGGAGATGGTTAGAGGCTGTGGACATGGTACAGGGGGGAGATGGTTAGAGGCTGTGGACAACCAGAGCCCACCAAATGCAGCTTACCAGAGCCCACCAAATGCAGCTTACCAGAGCCCACCAAATGCAGCTTACCAGAGCCCACCAAATGCAGCTTACCAGTGCCAACCAAATTCAGCCTACCAGTGCCCACCAAATGCAGCTTACCAGTGCCCACCAAATGCAGCCTACTAGTGCCCACCAAATGCAGCCTACCAGTGCCCACCAAATGGACATGGTACAGGGGGAGATGGTTAAAGGCTGTGGACATGGTACAGGGGGAGATGGTTAGAGGCTGTGGACAACAGCAGCTCTCCAATTCTAATCTTCTCCCCCTAGAGCTTCCTATTGGCTAAAATAAAAACACCTAAGGCAGCCCACCAGTGCCAACCAAATGCAGCTTACCAGAGCCCACTAAATGTAGCTTACCAGTGCCCACCAAATGCAGGTTACCAGTGCCCACCAAATGCAGCCTACCAGTGCCCACCAAATGCAGCCTACCAGTGCCCACCAAATGCAGCTTACCAGAGCCCACCAAATGCAGCTTACCAGAGCCCACCAAATGCAGCTTACCAGAGCCCACCAAATGCAGCTTACCAGTGCCAACCAAATTCAGCCTACCAGTGCCCACCAAATTCAGCTTACCAGTGCCCACCAAATGCAGCCTACTAGTGCCCACCAAATGCAGCCTACCAGTGCCCACCAAATGGACATGGTACAGGGGGAGATGGTTAGAGGCTGTGGACATGGTACAGGGGGGAGATGGTTAGAGGCTGTGGACATGGTACAGGGGGGAGATGGTTAGAGGCTGTGGACATGGTACAGGGGGGAGATGTCTGAGGCTGCGGACATGGTACAGGGGGGAGATGTCTGACACTGCGGACATGGTACAGGGGGGGAGATGTCTGAGGCTGTGGACATGGTACAGGGGGGGAGATGTCTGAGGCTGCGGACATGGTACAGGGGGGAGATGTCTGAGGCTGCGGACATAGTACAGGGGGGGGGATGTCTGAGGCTGCGGACATGGTACAGGGGGGAGATGTCTGAGGCTGCGGACATGGTACAGGGGGGAGATGTCTGAGGCTGCGGACATGGTACAGGGGGGAGATGTCTGAGGCTGCGGACATGGTACAGGGGGGGGGGGGAGATGTCAGAGGCTGCGGACATGGTACAGGGGGGGAGATGTCTGAGGCTGTGGACATGGTACAGGGGGGGGGGGGGATGTCTGAGGCTGTGGACATGATACAGGGGGGAGATGTCTGAGGCTGCGGACATGGTACAGGGGGGAGATGTCTGAGGCTGCGGACATGGTACAGGGGGGAGATGTCTGAGGCTGCGGACATGGTACAGGGGGGGAGATGTCTGAGGCTGCGGACATGGTACAGGGGGAGATGTCAGAGGCTGCGGACATGGTTCAGGGGGGGAGATGTCTGAGGCTGCGGACATGGTACAGGGGGGGAGATGTCTGTGGCTGCGGACATGGTACAGGGGGAGATGTCTGAGGCTGCGGACATGGTACAGGGGGGGAGATGTCTGAGGCTGCAGACATGGTACAGGGGGGGAGATGTCTGAGGCTGCGGACATGGTACAGGGGGGGAGATGTCTGAGGCTGCAGACATGGTACAGGGGGGGAGATGTCTGAGGCTGCGGACATGGTACAGGGGGGAGATGTCTGAGGCTGCGGACATGGTACAGGATGCTGATGGTTAGAGGCTGTGGACATGGTACAGGGGGGAGATGTCTGAGGCTGCGGACTTAGTACAGAGGGGAGATGTCTGAGGCTGCAGACATGGTACAGGGGGCTGATGGTTAGAGGCTGTGGACATGGTAACGGGGGGGAGATGTCTGAGGCTACGGAAATGGTACAGGGGGAGATGTCTGAGGCTGCGGACATGGCACAAGGGGAGATGTCTGAGGCTGCGGACATGGTACAGGGGGAGATGTCTGAGGCTGCGGACATGGTACAGGGGGGGAGATGTCTGAGGCTGTGGACATGGTACAGGGGGGAGATGTCTGAGACTGCAAACGTGGTACAGGGGGGAGCTGTCTCAGGCTGCAGACATGGTACAGGGGGGAGCTGTCTCAGGCTGCGAACATGGTACAGGGGGAGGTGGTCAGAGGTTGTGGAGGGGTCTTACCTGGCCGTGATGAGAGGCGCATGCCACTGCTGGGCCACTGCATTTTTTTACTTCATATTTAAAAAATGGCGCCCCACCATGTCACTGCTGACAGGGAGGAGGCGGGACCGATTACTTAGCTGAGAGGAGATAGGACAGAGAGGAGGCGGGATGAACTGCTTAGCTGGAAGGAGGTGGGACGGAGAGAAGATATCCTCATGTCTGAGAGGAGGCGGGGCGGAGGCGGGGCAGAGTCGGGACAAACTGCTTAGCTGGGAGGAGGTGGGACGGAGAAAAGATATCCTCGGGTCTGAGAGGAGGCGGGGCAGAGGCGGACAAACTGCTTAGCTGGGAGGAGACGGGACGGAGAGAAGATATCCTCGGGTCTGAGAGGAGGCGGGGCGGAGACGGGACGAACTGCTTAGCTGGGAGGAGGCGGGACGGAGGTCGAGCATATTTGTAATAATGCAGAGCTTGCTGATTCAATTTTTTCTCTACCTCTGTCCCGTCTCCTCCCAGCTAAGCAACCAGTCCTGCTGCCGCCTCTCTGTCAGCTATGTTTTAAATTTTAGAACACCGGCCCTGTCACTGGAGCTTTGGCGCCCCTTCTCCGCCTCAGCATGCGGCGCCTGGGTGCGGTGCACCCCGTGCACCCGCCCAGGATCGGCCCTGTATTCCACACTATCTTATTGTACACTGTGTGTACATTTCTTAGTCTACATCACCCCATTTTGTAAACTGTACTGCATTTTGTATTCCACACTGTGCTGTTCATTCCCTACTCCACACTGTCTCATTATATACTATGCAAGTGGTCTCAGACTCTATTTAACCACACCTCTGTAAGCCATGCCAAATATTGATTGCAATGCCTCACTTATTTTATTTTTCTCCAGGGAGGGGGCTCAACTTGCAATCTTGCACACAAGCCCTCTGAATTCAGAAAAGGTTCCTGTTTCATAGACAATTCTTGTTTCCCAAAGCATTTGTTACCCCAACATTATATGTGCCTGCTGTACCATGTACTTGTATGAGAGAGATATCCTGTTCTCTTTGTATTGTTTCCTTTGTATGAAATCTCTGGTGTTCCTGTCAGTCCCTCTGCTTTCCTATTAAAAACTGACCACACTAAACAGGAGAGCACACAGTGGTCAGTTCTCTAACTGTGCTGGGAACTCAGCCTGCTCTTCTCCAATGATCAGACCTGTCCTGACACGCCCCCTACACAGCCTTTCACTGGGAAGACCAGTGTCCTACTTCTTCTCCTCCCCCCAGCTCTTATGCAGCTGAGAATAGAGGAAATGTGGTAATTTATAAAAAAGCGAAAAAAAGGTATTTATGTGTTTTTTTAGTCTATGCACAAATGTTTTGCCTTTCATTTCTATTTCAATGAATGAGTTGTTTTACAAAGTGATGGTTTACAATCAGGGGCGTACCGTGGGGTTGGCCAGAACGGCGCCCGCCAGGGGCACAGGCCGAGGGGGGGGCGGAAAAACACTGGCAGTGTAGTGTAGAAGCAGTGACTTACTGCTCCTCACGGTCCTCCGCCCCCCGGGCCCCCGCGGCTGGCGTCCCCCCCCCCCCCCCCGCTCCGCTCTAATCCCGGAAGCCGCCCGCCCGGAGCTACACACTGTCCAGACTGTCACAGACAGTGTCGGAGGTGCGATGGGCGGGCCGCGGCTCCCCTCCTCACAGGGCTCCGCCCACATAACCTCGTCATCAGCAGGCTCCTAGCTCCAGGCTCAGCAGGCTGCCTGTGGTGGAGGATGAATGGGGAATGCTGCACTCTCTCCAGTGAGTGACGGAAGATTAGCTGGCTGGCTCCCAGGTACCATTAGAACTTAAAAAGTAGACCATACTATATATATATATATATATATATATATATATATATATATATATATACAGTGTTGGGGGTAACTAGTTACAAAGTAACTGATTACAGTAACTACATTACTTTTTTTGGTAACTAAGTAAAGTAACTAGTTACAATACTAATATTGGTAACTACACTACTTTACTAGGCTATAGGAAGTAACTACACTACTTTACTAGGCTATAGGAATCCAAGCCATGCGATACAATCGTTATTTTGAAGAATAGAGAGAGGTGAAGTTTATGACTTTTTGTTGCACTTTATGTTTTATTCTGTTTTTTCAGGTTTTGTTCTCATGTTTCTCAAAGCCTGTGTTTATACAATAAACTCTATGCAGAAAGAGTGTCATGTATCTTCTTCTACACGGTCAATTAAGAAAGAGGAAAGTAAAGTAATAAGTAGTGAAGTTACTTTTCAAATGCAGTAACTAGTAAAGTAATCTCATTACAATTTACAGAAGTAACTAGTAACTAGTAACTAGTTACATTTTTTGAGTAACTACCCCAACACTGTATATATATATATATATATATATACAGGATGTGGTCTCTATACTGCACTATATATATGTAGAGGAGGCCACATTGTGTGTGTATATATATATATATATATATATATATATATATATATATATATATATATATAGTGCAGTATAGAGGACGCCATATCCTGTGTGTGTATATATTATATTTTATATATATATACAGGATGTGGCCTCCTCTATAATGCACTATAGATATGTATATATATAGATAGATATATATATATATATATATATATATCTATAGTGCATTATAGAGGAGGCCACATCCTGTATATATGTATATGTGTATATATATAATATATACACACAGGATACGCACAGGATAGTGCATTATAGAGGAGGCCACATCCTGTGTATATATATATATGTAATATATACACACATGATATGGCGTCCTCTATGCTGCACTATATATATATATATATATATATATATACACACAGGATATGCCATCCTCTATGCTGCACTACATATATATATATATATACAGACTTGTATAAAGTACTCTAAATTTCTACTTGAGTAAAAGTACAAGTGCTCGATCAAAAAGTGACTTGAGTAGAAGTGGAAGTGCTCGCAGAAAAAGTTACTTAAGTAGAAGTACTAAAGTATTCAACATTTTTTTTACTTAAGTATTGCAAGTAGTTTTTTCAAAAAATGTGCTACTTAAGTACTAAAAGTAAAAAGTACCAGTAGTTTTGAAAAAAAATTTCTACTCAAGTACTTAAAGTAGAAGTAGAAGTACTGCGTTATGTAGTTATTAAAGAAAGAAGTCAAAAGTTTGAACATCATATTGTTTTTTATTATTTCAATTGATTTATTCAAATGATTAACCTGTGTTTGTTAGTAGTTTCTTGATGCACTTTAAGCGCTGTAGCACCATTTATTTGTTTGTTTCATATTTTCTTTTTATTGGAAAGATTTGGTATAGCAGCTTTTATTATACACAGCCTTTATTTTCGTATGCGCTGATTTACAAATGACATTATACACATTTTTTTGAGCTTTATGCAACCTGCCATCTACTGTTCTGGCAGTGGTAATTTTTTTAAAAGTAACGAGTAACTATGCAGCACAAAAAAAAAAATACTTGAGTAGAAGTATCGAAATCATCGAAAAAATGTAGTGAAGTAAAAGTAGAAGTAAGAGAAAAAAATTCTACTCTAGGAAAGTACAGATACCGCATTTCGGTACTTAAGTACAGTACTTAAGTAGTTCTACTTCGTTACTATACATCTCTGTGTATATATATATATATATATATATATATATATATATATATAGAGGATGGCATATCCTGTGTGTGTGTGTGTATATATATATATTAGTGCAGCATAGAGGATGCCATATGTGTGTATATGTGTATATATATATATATATATATATATATATATATATATATATATATATTTATATAGTGCATTATAGAGGAGGCCACATCCTGTATATGTATATATATAATATAAAATATATACACACAGGATATGGCATCCTCTATACTGCACTAAATATATATATATATATATATATATATATATATATATATATATACAGACACACAGGATGTGGACTGGCCTCCTCTATACTGCACTCATATATATATCGGTGCCACCTTATCAGGGCCCATCAGTGCCAACTCATTAGCACACATTATTGAAGGAGAACAATTACCTGTTTGCAAAATTTTATAATAAACTAAAAAACAGAGTTTTTTTTTTTTTTTTACATTTTTTTGGTCTTTTTTTTACATTTTTTTGGTCTTTTTTTGTTCAGCAAAAAAATAAAAAATAAAAACCCCAGTAGTGATTAAATACCACCAAAAGAAAGCTCTATTTAGCCTAAGAGCCGGTTCACACTAGCGCGACTTGTCAGGTGACTTGGTGGCCTGACAAGTCGCCGTGGGTCGCCTGCCATAGATTAGCACAGGACCCGTTCTAATAGGAGTGACACAAGTCGCTCCGACTTAGAAAAAGGGTCCTGTACTACTTTGGGGCGACCTGGAGCGACCTGCATTGACTTCAATGATATGAAGTCCGTGCATGTCGCTCCGAGGTTGCGGTGTGCGCTGTGCACCGCGACTTCACAGGTCTCCCTGGCAAGTCGGATCGCCTCAGTGTGAACCGGCTCTAAATCTCATCTGACTACTATGCTTATATGCAATATCTCTTTCTGAGTCAAAACAAAATGAAAAAGGACTGTATAACCTAAAATTATCTTTAATGGATATGCAGATGATTAAAAATTAATAGAAATTGACGTAAAAAGACAAACAACAGAATATCTAACTCTTTAATAATGGGGGGGGGGCGCCGATACAGCTTTTCGCCAAGGGCACTGGAGACCCTAGGTACGCCTCTGTTTACAATCACTTTAATTGTAGAGTAGGAATGAGCTGTCAGTGCCGGTGTTCCGTGAGAATTACCTACCCGTGAGAAAAACCTACCCCTCGTCACTTCCGGTTCACGGCACTGTATGGAATGCAGCGCTTACATTAAAACAGCGGGGCTGCAATACGAATCATCTCCGCTCGTGTGCCTGTCACTTCCCTGATCTCGGCAACTAAATATAAAAGCGGCGGCGGGTGTATGTAAACATAAATCACGGAGACGCCAGCCGCTTTTATATTTACTCGCCGAGATCAGGGAAGTGACAGGCACACGAGCGGAGATGATTCGTATTGCAGCACAGCTGTTTTATTTAACCGCCGTGTGGGTAGGTTTTTTCAACGGTACACTGTGCTATTTCCATACTAGTGCGCATGCGCACTAGTCTGCTCCTCTGTTGTCCCTTTAGGTATCCGGCCCTGTGAGCATGCGCACTGCTGCGCTGCTCAGCTGTTCCTGGCCGGAAGTGACGAGGGGTAGGTAATTCTCACGGGGTAGGTAATTCTCACGGAACACCGGTCTGATCAGCTGATGCTAATGACATCACTGTCCTAATATGGCCACATGGCCATAACATGTCATTGTCAAATCTTTGTGACACAGCTTGCAAACTGCAGCTTAAGCATACCTTGAAAACTTCCAGTTTGGTATTGCAGGATATTTCTAGATGGGAAATGTTAAACCAGCAGTAATATAAAAAATTTTTCTATTAATTATAAATATATTTTGTACGGCCATTGAAGAGCGGATGTTTAGTGTTTCAGTTATGCTTTCAGATATTTTTTCCTGCACACCTCCTCCCCAAAGAAAACAGAGGCAATAAATTGGCATAAACTAAGTAGAAAGTGGATACAATAATGCATTTTTCATTATATTACTTTTTATTATTATATTATATAAATATACATTCGTGTTTAATAAATTAGTTGCTAATATACAATGAAAAAAATATGTGTTTTATAAATTAGCTTTATTTCTTAAAAAGTTTACTTACTAATTTTTTTATAACCAAAAGGTCATGTTCACACTGGCATTAGAAACAGGCATTTGTGGTGTGTTTTGGCACTCCCCAAATGCTTAGGAAAGCAGCCTACAATGGCTATTATGTACAGCATATAGAGCTGTTCACTTTTGTAGCGTTTGTGTCACTTTGCATCCTGTGTCGCAAAAATGAAGCTTCATGGGAAGTCTTGGAGGAGTTGACGCTTGTCAACCCCTTCCATTTAAGTCTACGATAACGAGCCGTAAATGTGACCATAGCATTTACCGCATGTTTGACAAGCGTGTATCAAATATCAGTGAGTGGGGGAAAAAAACACTTCCACCCTTAAAAGAAAAAAAATCATTTGGAGGGAATCTGGGGTGCATTATTTAACATGCCTTAAACCCACATTTACTGCACCAAAAACACACAATCACTTGCCGACCGCACGCCGCATATATACTGCGGCAGGCTGGCTAGGCTGTGCCAATCGCCGTATCCTGTACAGGGGTTCGCAGGTGCGTCTCTGGGGGCAAGCGCGTGCTGCCGGAGGCAGGCACCTGCCCCCACTTGGCAGCGGGGATGCGGATCCACAAAGCCAGCCACCGCGATTGCCCCCCACTGAGGATCCTCTGCTGTTGTAAACACAGCAGACCATTGTTCTCTCTGAAATGAACACAGAGCTCCTGTGATCCTCCTATTTATGATCACATTTTTTTGAGGAATGTTACATAGCAGAAAGTGAAAACTACTGTTTTTTTTTACAGAATTGTTGCTCCCTTTTTGTTTATAGCACAATAAATAAAAATCGCACAGGTGATCAAATACCGCCAAAAGAAAGCTCTTGTGGGTAAAAAAGGACATCAGTTTTATTTAGGTAAAGCATCGCATGACCGCACAATTGTCCATTAAAGTAATTCAGTGCCGAATCCTAAAAAATTATGGGGGCAAATCCTTCCGGTCCAGAAGTGGGTAACACTATAGGCACATGGTTTGCATAGGAATTGTTTGAAAGTGTGAACATAGCTTTATAGAGAGGAATACACTGGGTCTGCTTATACATCTGACATATCCATCGGAGATTTGACATAACTGTTTTTAAGAAAACATTCAATCATACTTTGGTTAAGCTTGGATTTCTGACAGGGCGTTTGACAAGATAATAACACCTAAACCATGTTCTGTAAACAGTATTATGGTCTTACAGATATTTCCTCTGTATCTCTTGAATTAGGATCTCCATCAGCAATATGAAAAGGAAAAACAGGAACTAGAGGAGGATAAGAATCAACTAAAGCAACAACTTGAAACTCTTAAGGAAGACCTGACAAAGAAGCTAACGAATGCCAATGAGGAGGTAAAATGCTTTTTCCTGATTAGTTTATGATCTCAGTCCTGACTTTCCTACAACAGAGTTCCGTCAAATGCATATGTTATATTCAAAATAAATGATAATTGTGTCTTGTACACTCTAATCCTTTCTTTCTTTTTTTTTTGTACATACGAACAAGATTATGCACTAAAGAACTAGCATTAAAACACGTAAAAGGGGAAGATGGGGAGAGATTCTGCTCCATTACTATAAAAAATATTTATGTGCCAAGGCACTATCCCTCAATAGTGAAGTATGAGGAGAAAAACCTCACCCCTTTTTTCTCCCTTAAGAGAAACCAGGATTGGAAAAATAGAGGGATTTGGAAGTGCCAGGCAAAAATTAGCACATAAACAATATTAAAAGAAATACATTTTATTGGTATACCATATATTAAAAACAGATAAAATTTGACAGTACATTACAATACATTATTCCACATGGTGTGTCTCACTAGGTACAAATAGTTGAAGCAGATGCGGGTAATTCGGGATCTACGCGTTTCGCCCAGAACTAGGGGCTTCTTTAGGATCCAAAATAGTTGAATTAACACCACTATAGATATAAGAATATAATTTTGAAAAAATCATGCAGATCAACATATGAATACAAATATCCATCTGTACAAATTACAATTAAAAATACATATAGCTATGAAGCAGCAACATGTTAGAAGCAAAATACATAGGGAGTGGAGATTGAGGATAATCAGCACACACACACAAAAAAAAAAAAAGAATAATATATATGTAATGAGGAATGATGAAAGGAAATGCAAGCTTGGATATCAATGGCTGGGGGAGCAGAAAAAGGAGGGGGGTGGACGCCCAGGCATCACATCCAGAGGAATAACAGTATAACACAATGCTCATGGATAATACATGGAGTTAACCCTTATTATATATTTTCGATCATCAGCAAGATTCACCAAAAAACCTGGAAGACGGAAATACCATCAGGTATAATTTTCCAAAGTGGAGTCCTCCACAGGGGAAGTGTAAAATCAGTGCAACAAATAGCAGCATGTGATCACCGACCAACTAGTGAGGAATCTATGAAATAAGCAAGATTCAATCAAAATTAAAACGCCTTTGCTAGACTGCAATAAAAAACTTTTTTTATGGTAATGAATCAAAGTATGCCAAACACAAATTATCAACAGATCAACACTGCATTAGCCATGTCCCTAATTTAGGACTATTTATTGTACACAAATAAACAAAATACTATGGTATTACCTTAAGGCCTCTTTCACACGGCCGCTTCGGTGTTTTGCTCCGTTGCGGGACTTTTTTTTTTTTTTCACGGAGCGGATGACATTTGTGTCATCCGCTCCGTATGCCCGCATATCATCCCATCCGTTTGCGGATGATATGCGGACATAATGTATGTCTATGGGATTGCGGATGTCAGCGGATGACACTGCTGACATCCGATTTTCCTTCCTTTCCGTTTTTTGAACGGAGGAAAAATAGGGTGCTGTTCCGTTCCAAAAAACGGAACAGAACTGAAAGGAAGAAAATCGGATGTCAGCGGATGGTATTCCGCTGACATCCGCAATGCCATTGACTTACATTATGTCCGCAAATCATCCACAAAAAAATAGGATGATTTGCAGACATACAGAACGCCCGTGTGAAAGGGCCCTTAGAGTATAAACCCCATAAGCAGGGCCCTCCTATTCCTTTTCTATTCAACTGTATTGTAAATTGTGCTGTCCCCCTTTTTATTGTAAAGCACTGCGTAAACTGTTTGCGCTATATCAGTCCTGTATAATAATACTAATATTAATACTAATAAATAATAATATCACATCTCCATTAAAATCCCACCTATTATATCTTCTTGGTGGAGCTTGCTTATGTATAATTTTGACAGTGCTGCCACTCTGGTTTTCTAGAACAAGAACATTCGAAAAGGGGGTCAGGGGGAGAAGATCATATAAACACAGGAGAGCCAGCACAATGAAAAGCATGAATGCATCATGGTGACATGTAACAAAAAACACAGTATATGAAGTGCAGTGTGCACATTAAAATCTACCTCCCATTAACAAAATATGGCAAACTATGTCCTATGACACCAGACAGTAGATATTAAAGCCAACAAGAAGATAAATTTTTCTACACAGTTGCAGCAACCGTATCCATTGTTCTGTATCACGCTATACCATTAAGCTTAAAGGAGTTGTAAAGGCAGGAGGTTTCTCATCTTAATGCATTCCAAAGCCTTCTGTGTGTAGCAGCAGCCCCTGCACCCCCTAATACTTACCTGAGCCCCATCTCTACCCAGCGATGTCCACGAGTCTGTCAGCCGTCCAGGACTTTCCCTCCTGATTGCCTGAGACACAGCAGTGGCGCTTCCGCTGCTGTCAAAGGCAGTTAGCCAATCAGGAGAGAGAAGGGGTGGGGCTGAACGGCAGCTCTGTGTCTGAATGGAGCTGTAGCTCAGCTCGGGTGCCCCCATAGCAAGCTGCTTGCTATGGGTGCACTTGACAGGGGGGGGGGGCAGGAACAGCAAAGAGGGACCTTAGAAGAGGAGGAGGGGGTAAGTATAATATGTTTGTTATTTAAAAAAAAACACAAGACTTTACAATCACTTTAAGGATGTATTCATAAACCCTCATAAGGTATGTGCTTTGAAGGGTCCTCGCATCAATCATAAACAGTGATACAAAGGTGATAATTGTGACCAAGATGGTGGTATAAAATCAACAATACAGAATTTGAGACCAAATAAGCCACATGTTAGACAGTGCCAGATTGGTTGTTTTGTAGGCTGGCTTGTAAGTGTGCTGGGAAATTTTTTGTATATGATGTGAGTTGCCCTTCCATGTGCACCTTAATACAAAGGCTAGATATAGGTTGGGGTGGTTGCCACTTTTTTGCACAGTGTGTTGAATTCGGTGAAGGGACGCAGTGGCTGCCTTCACTGCCTTTGTGCTCTTGCTGGGCATCACGTGTGTCCCTGTGCCTTTAAGAAGGTGTGGGCTCCCTCCAGCAAATCCGCCCTTAATCTACCCATTGCTACATGTGTTCCTATTTAGGAGACTCTGAAAGTTATAGAGTTAGGACTGCAGTATACAGAGGAGCATTGATGCGGGCACTGCAGCTTATGCATATATTTGCAAATGTGTGCAAACAAGACCCTTTGTTTTTAACATAAATTATTAGGGTCAATTTGGTTGTTATGCAGGCTGGCTGGTAAGTGTGTTGGGAAATCTTTTGTTTGTTTGTGATGTGCATTGCCCCTCCATGTGCACCCTACTGCAAAGGTTAGTAATAGGTTGGTGTGGTTGGCACTTTTTTGTACAAGTAAAAGAGAGCCACTTCATATTTTCTTTGCTGTATTCATGATATACTGCAAGTAATTGTTAACATACCATCATTTCCTGCAAGGGTGCTTGCAATGTGTCCAAACTACTGTATGCATTCATTCAGAAAATGTCCTTATTTACTATGCATGGAAACGCAGATGGATTCATTGGGGACCATCCCTTACCAAGTCCCTTTTATACAAATAATGATAATGGTCCAATGACCTCTCACATTGCTTCTCTTGCTTAAGTCCAAATGTAATTGAAAAAATACCTTGAAAGTCCCAACAGACAAGGATATAGACCCAAAGTTCCACATTTCAAATTCACTGATTATACACTATATTAGCAAAAGTATTGGGACGCCTGCACGTGAACTTTGATGGCATCCCAGTCTTAGTCGGTAGGGTTCAATATTGAGTTGGCACGCCCTTTGCAGCTATAACAGCTTCAACTCTTCTGGGAAGGCTATCCACAGGGCTTAGGAGTGTGTCTATGGGAATGTTTGACCTCTCTTCCAGAAGTGCATTTGTGAGATCAGGCACTGATGTTGGATGAAAATGCCTGGCTCGCAGTCTCTGCTCTAATTCATCCCTAAGGTGTTCTATTTGGTTGAAGTGCAGGCCAGTCAAGTTCCTCCACCCCAAACTCACTCATCCATGTCTTTATAGACCTTGCTTGGTGCACTAGTCCAAATCATTTAATGGAGAGGGGATTATGGTGTGGGGTTGTTTTTCTGAGGTTGGACTTTGCCCCTTAGTTCCAGTGAAGGGAACTCTTAAGGCGTCAGCATACCAAGACATTTTGGACAATTTCATGCTCCCAACTTTGTGGGAACAGTTTGGAATGGCCCCTTCCTGTTTCAATATAACTGCACACCAGTGCACAAAGCAAGGTCCACAAAGACACGGATGAGCGAGTTTGGGGTGGAGGAACTTAACTGGCCTGCACAGAGTCCTGACCTCAACCCGATAGGACACCTTTGGGATGAATTAGAGCGGCGACTGCGAGCCAGGCTATTTCATCCAACATCAGTGCCTGATCTCACAAATGCGCTTCTGGAAAAATGGTCAAACATTCCCATAGACACACTCCTAAACCTTGTGGACAGCCTTTGCCGAAGAATTGAGGCTGTTAAAGCTGCAAAGGGTGGGCCAACCCAATATTGAACCCTACGGACTAAGAGTGGGATGCCATTAAAGTTCATGTGCGTGTAAAGGCAAGTGTTCCAATACTTTTGGTAATATAGTGGACATTGAATGGGCTGACTACTTGTGGTGGGCTTAATCATCCTGTAATGCAGTGGTCCTCAACTCCGGTCCTCAGGGCCCACTAACAGGCCAGATTTTAAGTATTACCTTGGGGAGATGCATACTAGAGTACTGCAATCACTGAGCAGCAAATGATATCACCTGGGATGTATTTCAGTTATCTTGCAAATCTGGCCTGTTAGTGGGCCCTGTAGGCCAGGGTTGAGGACCACTGCTGTAATGGACTCTACATATTAGTCTAGCTGTAAGACGAGTGTTCCCACATGTTTGCACAACATAAATAGACTCATAGACTACAAATATTAATATCCATTTTAAATATCCAGCTCTCCAATACATGTGTATACTCACGGCCCAACATAATCCACTGTAATATCATGTAGGGCAGCGTTGTACAGGGTCTCCTCTCATGCCTAAGATCATTGTAGGGAGTAGATAGTGGGCATAACAAAAAGTGTCCTACCGTTTTGCCAGTCACGTCCATCTATATCAGAGATCACCCTAAAATTACTGGTGAGTCAGCAAAAAAGTTATCTATGTGGCCTTTCATGCTACAGTGTCCCCCTCCAGTTGTGAAGTGGCTCCTCCCTACATGCGTATGTATCACAATGCCATAGGAAATATGACATTACAGTGCATGCGCAGATCCCCAGGCAAATCCCGGTTCCCACGACTATTTTGTTTTTGAAGAGAAGTGTTTTTTTGATGTGCACATTGTACATTATATCATTATAATATAATATAATATAATTACATTATACTGTATGTTATCATGATGCATGTATACTTTTGACTGTGCTTACTCTTCAGTGTCTATGATCTCATACCCCCAACCCATTTTTACATTTGTTGATAATTATGGTTTGGTATGTTTTGGTACATTACTATAGAAAGATTTTGATAACGCAAAGGTGTTTAGATTTTGGTTCTTTGATGTCACCACAGACTCCGAACTGGTGAGAGTTTGTAGGCCCAAGAATGGTTTCAAGATTGTTTAGCCCTAGAGCCCTATTCTCTAGCAGCCATGGTATCCACACCTTGTTCTGAGAGGACTTAGGCTGGCCATAGATGACTATTTTGTTCAAACAGCCAGCGGGCTGAATGAAAACAAAAAACAAAAAAAAAAAGAGACGCCATTTTTTTGTTTTCTGTTGTTTTGAAAGTGCAAATGATGGAAATAAAATCTAACTTTTGTTGACATATTATAAGAATGTCTAATCTGTAATTTGATGCCTTTTGGAGATTTTTCCATCTTTCCTTGGCTTCTTTATGCACATTAATACAAATTTTTACCTGGGGTGCCCAAACTTTCGATCCCCACTGTATCTACTCTAGCGAGGTGGATAGAGGAAACCAACTCCCCCTTCCCCAGCGAGGACATCTAATGATCTACTTCTGCCAAAAAGGGATGACCACACACTGATCGCAATTCTGCTGATCCCTGCTGAACCATCCGAATTTCATGACCACTTAACAAGCCACAAACATTTATATGCAAATTAGTTAGGCATAGTGAAAGCAAATGAAATGTTTTGCACATTTGATCATAGTGGATAAAAATTAGTTGTTTTTGGATTTATGATGGAAGTAGTGACATCTTAAGGAAGAAATGATGTTCTTGGTGTTTTTGATAAATGGTTTTGGTTCATGTTGCCTTCCTTACTATAACCTGTTTGTTTTTTCAAAGGTTTCACACAACCTTAACAAAGGGCCTTTCATTCAAATACAATTACACACAGTCATAGTCAGGAATTAGAAGGTTTATTAGAATGTAGAAAACAAATTCAGCTTGTTGAAGATTGAAAATATGATTTTCTCATGCTGAGTTGCATGCCTCAGGGCGTGTATTTTGTAATTTATGAAAATTGATTCTGCATGTCATGAAACCTGTGTAAGAAAGAAAAATGAAAGAATTTGAACATGAAGCTATCAACAGTATTCTAAGTACCCTGCTTGGTGTGTACTAATGCACAATTTCTAGATGGTCTTAAAGCAAAACTAAACTGGTGAGTTGCACTCAGAAGCTCTTGCTACAAATTACTACAATGCATAACATACACATTTAAAGTGATTATAAACCTCAGACATAAAATCTGAATTAAGCACACATTTCTATAGTGTTTCATTGTCTCTCTCCAAAGCACTAAGTGTCATTTCTTTCTTCTGTTTAGTTCCTCTGTTATCAGCATGTGTCACTTCTGACAGGTTCTCCTAGCACCAAGATCTAAAAAGGTGACAGGGGAGGAATCTCCAGCACACATCTTGTGATTGAAAGTCACAGCTCTGTTCCTGTGTGCTGTGTAAAGTGGGGGGGGGGTGTCCCGTCCCCTCCTATCCCATCCAATCCCTTTCCTTTCCTCCAATCAGCTCTCCAAGCTCTTGTACAGTGTGCAACTGCAGCTCCCTGTCCCTGCATGTGAGTCTGTGACAAATCCTTCTCACCTCTGAATTTTTTAGGGATGTACAGGACAAATGGCTGTAAATAGAGTATGCTTGTACGACTTATGTAGGAGTATTTGTTTCAACTCTGTGTATCATCTGACACTAGTCACTTAACCACTGGGTATAGATAGAGGTTTACAACAACTTTAACTCTTAGGCCGACCATATACAGTTTGAATCTCGGCCAGTTCAGCAGGAACCAGCTGAGATTTGAACTGGTAATGGGCAGGCTGAATGTAACAAGTTAATTAATCAATCAACTTGGGTACAACCAGCCTGTGGGATTCTCTTGCAATTATCGCTAGCGGCTGCTAGAGTATGCATGTATTATATATAACCACTGTCTTCTCCCGTGGGGGACGGCTCCCCTAATCCCCCCCCCTCGTCGGAAAGAGACAATTGCTCGGCAGGAGGGATTCCCCTTGTCGGCACTGTCCATGTTGATGGGAGAATCTTGTAAATTTCTTTCCTGTCACCTATCTTAACCACTTGCCTTCTGTGCACTTAAACCCCCTTCCCATCCAGACCAATTTTTAGCTTTCAGCGCTCTCACACTTTGAATGACAATTGCGCGGTCATGCTACACTGTACCCATATGATATTGTTATCATTTTTTTCACACAAATAGAGCTTTCTTTTGGTGGTATTTAATCATCTCTGGGTTTTTTATTTTTTACAAAAAAAAAGAAAAAAGACAAAATTTTGAAAAAAAAAAAGAGTTTTTCTTATTTTCTGCGAGTAAATTTTGAAAATAAATAAATGTTTCTCCTTCACTGATGTGCGCTGATGAGGCAGGACTGATGGGCACTGATAGGCTGCACTGATGGGCACTGATGAGGTGGCACTTATGGGCACTGATGAGGTGGCACTTATGGGCACTGATGAGGTGGCACTGATAAGGAGGTACTAATATGCCGCACTGATAGGCGGCACTGCTGGGCACTGAGAGGCGGCACTGATGGGCACTGACGGGCGGCACTGATGGGCACTGACGGGCGGCACTGATGGGCACTGACGGGCGGCACTGATGGGCACTGGCGGGTGGCACTGATTGACACTGACGGGTGGCACTGATGGGCGGCACTGATGGGCGGCACTGATGGGCAGCACCATCAGTGCCCACACTCAGTGCCCATAGTGCTGCCAGTCAGTGCTCATCAGTGCCTAGATAAGCAGGCACTGATGGGCACTGACTGGCAGCACTATGGGCACTGATTGTGGGCACTGATGGGGGGCACTGATGGCAGGCACTGTGGGCATTGATGGTGGGCAGTTAGTGTGTTTAGTGTACCTTGTGTAATCAGGGCACTGGTGATCAGTGCCCTGATTACATTCTTCTGTGTCCCCGACGGCTGAACGGCTTTCCTCCTTCCTCACACTGCAGTCTCTGTGTGAGGAAGGAGCGCTGGCGATGAGAGATGATCTCATATGTTTACATATGAGATCATCTCTCATTGGACGGTCCGATCACGTGGTAAATGGCCGCTGTGATTGGCCATTCACCACGATCTGTGATTGGCTGTGTCCAAGGGACACGGCCGACACAGATTTTCCCCGATGCGGGCTTCGCGGGAGCGCGCGGGGAACCTGTTTCTGGGAGGCCGTTTAAAGACGGCCTCCCGAAAATGTGAGTCCGCGCTGCAGCTGTACTTCGGCTATAGCGTGGATGGGAGGAAGTTAATATACCCTCCACAAGCAGTGACAGGTTCAGGCTTCCCACCTCTACTCTGTCCCAATCACTGCTCATCTTCTGCTTTTTGCCTGGATCTTATATTTTGTCTTTGGCCATTGGGTCATGAATGATAATGGAACTGTTCAATTACACTGCAGTTACATTAATCCATTTCTCGACTCCATTAGTGTCAACTGCAGTGCACTTGCACACACCCACACACAAAAACTGCTAGAAAAAAAATAGTTTTTTTTAATCAGAAGAGACTTTCAAAGTCTCTTCTAACCAGTAAACTGTACTTTTTAGCATTTTTATTAGTTTTACTTTAATTAGGTATCCTACTCAGAACGATAACACATACAGCAATCTTTTTTTCTTTTTTTTTTTTATCAGCAAGGAGGATAAAACAAATCTGTTTGAAGAATTTATGCTTACAATACAAGCTCAGTGAACAACTTGAGAACTACAGAATGTTATTAACTGCTGTATTCCAAAGTAATTTTTTAGTCTGATCTTCATTATCATTTCAGTCTTTTTTTAAATTACATTCTATTTTCTTGTAAGCAGACAGAGGACATTTTCTTTTCAGAACTGATTGCCTTGGTAAAAGAAACTATTGTCTTCAGTTCAGTATGTATAAATTCACCATAATGCTTGCCTTTTAGCTTCTTGATTGCACTTCTATGACTCATTGCTTTCCTTGGGTTTCTGTAATTTCAGTAAATAGTACATTGAGTCTACTTCTCACACTGTCTGAACAAAGTTAGGGCTGGTACACGCGGGCCAAATATTGGCTGGTTCAACGGAAATCGGCCGACATGCAGCTAGTGTGTACAGCAACCTGTCCGGCTTCTATCAAAAGGGCATGCTGGAAAACCAGCATCCGATCAGCACTTGCAGCCAATGGCTGCGAGCGCTGACCAGTGTGTTCTGGCTGGGGGACAGTCCCCCTGTCAGAACGCAATAGCTGATATCTATGAGACAGACCTATACAGGAAGTAGCGGCTCCCATCCCATACTACTACTTAGAGCTGCACAATTCTGGATAAAATGAGAATCACAATTTTTTTGCTTGGAATAAAGATCACGATTCTCTGCGTAACATCATCTTTTACATTATAAAAAAAAGATTGGAATAACTTTACTGTTTCGATTTTTTTTTTTTTATTAAAGCGTATTAATTGCGTTTGAAAGACTGCTGCGCAAATACAGTGTGACATAAAATATTACAACAATCACCATTTTATTCTGTAGGGTCTCTGCTAAAAAAAATATATATAAATGTTTGGGGGTTCTAAGTACTTTTCTAGCAAAAAAAAATATTTTTATCTTGTAAGCAACAAGTGTCAGAAAAAGGTTTAGTCTTTAAGAGGTTAAACTTCCCTCCTCCAGCAGATAGAACGAAAAGATATATTGTATTCATTGTGTTTATACTGAACTGGGAGACTGATGTTGATAGGCTTTTGCGGGAGGCTCTTTTTTTTTTCTTTGACAGCTGTTCTCTGCTCCCTCACAGCGATGTAAAGAGTCGAGCAAATGTCATGTGCAGCTCTACTACTACTACACCAAGTAAGAGCCGGGACTCAGAAAAACCGGATCGGCCCGTGGATTGATTAATTTTACCGATCCAGCTATTGTGGCAGTATCGGCGTCGATATGCGATCCTAATATCGGATCAGTGCATCCCTACTAACATTGCATAGTTTGTACAACGAGCTTCTTGTGAGCTCCTCAGTTTTTTTTTTTCTTAACTGAAGGACTTGTCTTGTAAAGAATCCTTCCTGGTTTTACGTAGAGATAAGGTAGTGTTGAGACCTAGATTCACTTTCTTCCTAAATTGGTTTCAGCTTTCATCTCAACCAGGACATTGTACTTCCACCCCTCTTTCTGGCCCTAGTATATCAGAAGGATATTTCCCTTTATTGTCTGGTTCGTACAGTTCATGCCTATCTTGAAACCATTGGATATTTTATAAAGACTGCCTCTCTCTTTGTCATCTTGGTTCCTGCCCAAGGGAATTTTAGCCTAAGGTTTTAAGGATTAAGTTCCACCCTTTCCTGTCAAGGTACACTCTTTTAGACCCGTGAGTGCTCCTTGGGATTACTAGCTTCAGGCAACTGTTTGCCAGATTTGCCTGGACTTTTGTATTCTTAATTTTAGCAGGTGGATTTTCAGGCACTATCTGATGCCAGCTTGAGGCATAAGGTCCTTCAGGCAGCTCTTTGAACTGCAGGCAGTCCTTACAGTTTTTCTGTTAATAGAGGGTCTTCTGGCATATTGTTTGCCGTGCTGCTCACCCCTCTGTTGGGACTGCTTTTGGACATTCCAGTTGTCTCTGAACCCTGTGTTCCTCATTGAAAGGGAAAAAGAATATTTTTTTATGCTCACATTAAAATCTTTTTCCTGGAGTTCATTGAGGGACACAGGCCCGACAACTCTGTGGTAATGGTCCTACTCACAATACCACTTTTTTACAAAATGGAGGCATGCTCGGAGTGAGAGGGGTTATTCAAGGCTGGTTACTGTTTTTTGTTTGCCAGTGTCCAAATCCTCCTGTAGGGGTTCAATGAACTACATGATAATCATTTTTCCAATTTTACTTGAGTTAAATAAAGTGTTCCTTAATGTGTAACTGTGGCCAGGTTATGGACATTGAAATATCTACAACTTCTTAGTGAGGATGTTTTACATCCAGCCCTCACTGAGTTCTGTAGCTGCAGTCACTGTAAAGCAAATTTTACTCCAAGTTCATAGCAGAAGCACTGAAGTTCTTGTCTAAGCCAGCTCAGCTCAGTGACTTCCCTTTTCAGCCTTCTAATCTAAAATCAGGGTGAGTTGGGCTGCTGAAAATAAGACTTGAAGGACTTCAGTGCTCCTACTATAAAAATTTTGGATAAATTGTTCTTCAGTACCTGCAGCTACAACGGTCAGTGAGGACTTGTATGCCAACTTCAATGCCAACAGTCTGGCCCCATTTACACTTTTACACTTTTACATTTACACTTTTACACTTTTTACACTATAGCACTACCCCCGTAGGAGTTGCAAATGCCGGGGTTCCCCACTGCTGCACAGCCAGGCACATAGCATCTTCAACTTGCACTCAGACACAGAAAACAGTCCTTGAGATTTGTTTTCATTTTATTAGGGGAATATACCTTGGATGGGGATGGGAATTATGGGATGCCCAACTTGACAATAACAAACAGAACCAGTGACAACTTCCTCCCTGTTTACAGCTTCCACTTCATTTTCCGGCACAATAACTTGATCTTTTGTACAGCTTCATGTGGTTCACTCCTTAGAGAACTTACAGTCTTTTGTTAGCTTAAAAACAGCGTCTTATAGGCTAGGAACTCTGAGTTCCTTGTATAAATAGTACATGTGGAGTGACCTGCATCCTGCAATACCTTCTGCTTCCCTGTAGATACTGGTCCCAGCACTACTTCTTGCAGAATATGCTAGCCCACCTGGCTGCTTCTTCCCAGTCTACCCGACTGGCACATTGCACCAGTCCTTCTGACTGAAACACTGGAGATCTCCCAGGGCAAGGCTGAAGACTTAAGCACACCGCTGTCTTCAATAGAGACCTGCTACATGTGGCAGTCTCTCCCCTTGTCTGTCCCTGCACTGTGCTGATCTACCCACACTGCCCTTCCTTGCTCCTGCTGCTTTTCCTGAAAGCCTCCTTCCAATTGCCTCCTGTGGTAGGATCCTTCCAGGCTAGCCACCCAAGCTCCAGCCCAAAGTTAAACCCCTCTCTAGCAGGGGTCCCTCAAGGGCCACTGACATTCTTCCTCAGTGCTGCATCTCCATCCTTTACCCAGCTCTCCAGCTGACATAACTCATTTCTATTTAACGGCTCACTTAGTTACCTGTCAGGCGCAATTCCTGTGGATTGGCTAAGGGCCCCTAAATATGCAAGACAACCCTCCTAACTTCCACCCACTAATTTCTAGAATATTCTCCAATATTCTAGAACCAGAGAGCTGGCTGAATAAGTCACCCAGCCCTGAACTCTAATGAACCCTGACCCAAATTCCATGTCTCAGGCTAAGTCCTGAGACAGACTATAATTTACCTGCATTATCTCTAGTAGCATACTAGAGGGTGCTACATATACTTTTCTGACCATGTGGATCTTCTTTGCAACCTTGCAGGTACCTGTTGATAAAGGAGGTTTAGTTCTGCCTGACTGCCAATTATGTTATTTTGCCTGAGCTATTCACATTGGAGGATGTTTCCTCAACTAAATAATGCTGCAATGGCATAATATTGATACATCCCAGGAATAAGTTTGTTATACAGAGAAGTAATTCCTTCAGATAGGGGGTCAGAAGTAATTGGGTTGATTTACTAAAACTGGAAAGTTCAAAAGCTTACAGGTATTTTTGTCAAAGCTTAATTGAACAAGCTGAAGCTAGAATCTGATTGGCTACCATGCACAGCTGCACCAGATTTTGCTCTTTCCAGTTTTAGTAAATCAATTCCACTGTCTTTACCTGGTAACATTTACAGCCCTGGCCAAACCTTTTAAAAATGGTACAAATATACATTTTCATAAAGTTTGCCGCCTTTTTATGTGGCAATTTGTATATATACTCCAGAATGTTATGGAGAATGATCAAAAGAATTGCAATTAATTGCAAAGTCCTTCTTTGCCATGAAAATGAACCTAATCCCCCCTAAAAAAACATTTCCACTGCAGTTCTCTGCCTTGCCACAAAAGGACCAGCTGCCGTCATGTCAGTAATTCTCTCGTTAATACAGGTGTCAGTGTTAACGAGGAAAAGGCTGGAAATCACTCTGTAATTCTGATTGATATAGAATAACAGACTGGAAGCTTTAAAAGGAGGGTGGTGCTTGAAATCATTGTTCTTTCTCTGTTAACCATGGTCACCTGCAAGGAAACACGTGCAGTCATCATTGCTTTGCACAAAAAGAGATTCACAGGCGAGGATATTGCTGCTACTAAAATTGCACCTAAATCAACCATTTATCGAATCACCAAGAGCTTCAAGGAGAAATGTTCAATTGTTGTGATAAAGGCTTCAGGGCACCCACGAAATTCCAGCAAGCACCAGGACCATCTACTACAGTTGATTTAGCTGCGGAATCAGGGCACCACCAGTGCAGAGCTTGCTCAGGAATGGCAGCAGGCAGGTGTGAGTGCATCTGTATGCACAGTGAGGTAAAGACTTTTGGAGGATGGCCTGGTGTCAAGAAGGGCAGCAAAGAAGCCACTTCTCTCCAGGAAAAACAGCAGGGACAGACTGATATTCTGGAAAAGGTACAGGGATTGGACTGCTAAGGACTGGGGTAAAGTCATTTTCTCTTATGAATCCACTTTCCAATTGTTTAGGGCATCCGGAAAAAACATTGTTCGCATGAGAAAAGGTGAGCGCTACGATCAGTCCTGTGTCATGCCAACAGTAAAGCATCCTGAGACCATTCATGTTTGGGGTTGCTTCTAAGCCAGGGAAGTGGGCTCACTCACAATTTTACCTAACAACCCAGCCATGAATAAAGAATGGTACAAAAACATCCTCCAAGAGCGACTTCTCCCAACTATCCAAGTACAGTTTGCCATAACTAAGTGGCTTGGGGAACAAAACATCAAAATGTTGGGTCCTTTGCCAGGAAACTGCCCAGACCTTAATCCTATTGAGAAGTTGTGGTCAATCCTCAAGAGGCGGGTGAACAAAAAAACCCTCACAAATTTTGACACTCCAAGCATTGATTATGCAAGAATGGGCTTCCATCAGTCAGGATGTGGCCCAGAAGATTATTGACCGCATGTAAGGGCAAATTGCAGAGATCTTGAAAAAGAAGAGTCAATACTGCAAATATTGACTCTTTGCATAAACTTAATTTGTAAATGTAATTGTCAATAGAAGCCTTTGACACCTATGAAATGCTTGTAATTATACTTCAGTATACCATAGTAACATCTGACAAAAAGATCTAAAAACACTGAAGCAGCAGACTTTGTGAAAATTAATATTTGTGTCATTCTGAAAACTTTTGGCCACGGCTGTAGCCTTTGTTCAAAACAGACTTCAGGTGTTTCCCTAAAGTGGCTGTGAATACAATTTTTTTTTCCCTAAAATAAAAAACATGTTTATACTTACCTGCTCTGTGAAATAGTTTTGCACAGAGTGTCCTTGAACCTCTTCTTCTGGGGGTCCCGCCAGCACTCCTGGCTTCTCCTCCCTTTCAAGTACCCCCATAGCACACCGTTGACTATGGGGGCATTTGTACGGGCATGCTCCCGAGCCAGGCTATGTGTGCTCACAGACACACACAGTGCAGCTTGGCCCTCCGCCCCTCCAAACCCCCCCCCCCCTTCCTGCTCTCGCCTCACTGGTTTGACTTACAGCAGCAGGAGACATGGCTCCCACTGTGATCAGAAAAGGAGAGGAGCGAAGAGCTGCAGCACACGGGCACAGAACTCGATCGAGAATGGACTCAGGTAAGTGTTTAAGGAGGGGCTTGGGGTGAGCTGCTGCTCCTTAATGGAGTTATGTACAATTGGTATACATTGGTAGAAGTAGGAAAATTTTTATTTTAGATGTATAATTTAAATTATATATATATATATATAATTCATTTTAACCACATATATAGATTCCAGTTACAGGCTTTTAAGCCAGCTCAGGCCTCTCCTTCATTGTAGGCAGGTATCTGTTGTGAGAGCATTGACTGTTTATAATGCTGCGACGGGCATGTTTTTTTCTACTTATTTGACTAATTGTGAGGGGGCAAAGAAAAACAGAGGGGATTAGGGAAATAAGAGGGTTGGGGTGGGTAAACAGTAGGGTAAGGAGGGGAGACTCTCCAGTGTCCTCTCCCTGCTCCTCCATCATTGACATCCCAGTTTACAGCGGTGGACTCCTCCCATTAGGAGTGCTGGCATGCACATCATTTTTAATAGAAAATGTTATGGATAAATTATAGCACTCCAGACTAATATTAGTATTTTTCAATGAAGTAAAGTTGCATAAAGAAAAAATGTAGCACCAAAACTAGGAAAAGTCCAGTAATGCAAAAGATATTTTACTGGTCGTTATAGATAGGCAGTATGTGGGTGAACATACACAAGGATGTGCTCACCAGGGTCTGCTACTGATAGAAAATAAATTACTTGAACAACAGTCTTGCAAATCTTTGCAAGCTCTTGGAGGGTATCCCAGGAAAATAACAAAAAAATATAAAATGAAGAGCAACACAAGAGCACACCAGATTGTGCAATTTACTTTAGGTTTGATTTACTAAAGGCAAATAGACTGTCCTCTCATGAAAAAGCAAAAATGCTGTGTTTTTATTTTTTGTTTTCCTTGCATGTGATTGGGTATTCATTGTAAAGTGAAGCTCTTGAGCAACTGCACTTGCAGATTACACACTGGTTTTGCCTTCAGTAAATCAACCCCTTTGTTTATTATTAGGATAAAAAGTATCCTAATGCCTTTATATGATCCAAATACAAAGCAGGTTTTTAGAACTAACAGTGTGCAGCATATATTGTGTAGCACTCCATAGTGGCTGGCTCTTACATGTAGGCTTCTAAAGGCAACTGGAGGTGTTCTTATGACCATGATAGAGCATCTCTTCCTGGAGCTGAAAGTGCAAGCTTGGTGTTTCTGTAAACTTACTCCTGCTGAGTTGGCAAACTGATGCCTGGCATTATCACATCCGAGAACATATTTTTCAGCATGCTGGTAGTTCTACAAGCCTGCTTTCTGTTGGATAAATGTAAGTTGATTTTGTTACTTTTTTCTCTTGTTTTGCTTTTTTGTTATATGGCCCTGTTCACACCTGAGCGTTTTTCAGCTGGTAAAATGCTCATCTCTGAATTCTCAAAACGCCCAACAAGCAGAATCCTATTAATTTCAATGGCCCCTGTTCACATCTGAGCATTTTGTCACCTAAAGCAAAATGCCTGAAGCTCAAAAAAGTACACGAGTTTCTTTTTTTGGCAGATTACAGGTGTTTTTGTTAGATGTCAATGCCTGCCTCCAAACACCTGTAAAAAACGCCTGAAAAACACCTGAAAAAAGCCCAAAAAAAAAAAAAAGCCAGAAGAAAAATGCCTGAAAAAAATCCAAAAAAAGGCTGAAAACAATACGCTTAGGTGTGAAAGGAGCCTTCGTGCATGAGCTGTAAGAGCTTATTGACATATTTGTCTTTTTCTTGAAATAAACACTTTCTATGCCATAAATTTCACCAGCAATGTTAGTCTGAGTAAGTAGGTCATACACCACAGAGATTTGCATAGATCAAAGGGATATCTGATAGTTAAAAAAATATATATTTCCCTGTAAAAATTGTTATAACGTCTACCTATACTGGTCTTTAGATATAAACAACTGGTGGAAGTTCCAGTGATGTTGGTTATATGTGTAAATGAAACAAGGAAAAAAATATTCATCATTTGGTTATCTTCCAGAATTATCTAAATCAATTACTTTTGGAAGCTAACTCATTACCACATTTGGTGATAATAGTCACCAAGATAAATAGCATCACGTTGGTATTTTTTTTTTTCCACATTTTGATAAATAAAAAAATAAAAATTCCAGGTATTCAGAATAGCTTTGATTGCGTGTGTCAAGAGCCACAAGTACACCATTATTGCACCTCACCTTGAGTTATTTGCATAAGAAATTGAAATGAATGGCATAGGGCTTTTAGGGTGCAAAAACCACAATCAACATTTTTTAAAAATTCCGACATTTTATTAGAAAAGTTAAAATTAATTCAATACATATCCATGTATCAATGATCTCTGCATGTATGGCAAGCAATTTTTCCAGATCAATTGTGATCTTTCTCAACATGTTTCACTGTAAATACAGCTTCTTCAGGAGTAAAGGATATTGCTTTCATGTACCGGGTTGTATCTGAAACGGTCTTCTCAAGAAGACAAGGCAGCAAACTCAAACCCATCTACTGGGTAAAAACTGTGGTCTATAACAATTGAATCACAGTGTTTATACTCTTGAAACAAGATTCCATATAAGAGACATTCCCTTCAATGCAGATGTAATCAATGTGTTCAACATTAGTGTATCATAAGGAGTAACCGGATCCAGGCTTGTAATCTTATATATGCTGATTGAACACTAGCATTCACTGATAGGTGCAGATTTGATAATTCCTATTTTTGGTGTTTAAGTTGAGATCTGCCACGGATCTTGGAGGAGATCACATCTATGAGACATTCCAGTAAATGAGGACCAATACACTGCAGCTGATATCAATTTAAACACCAAAAATAGGAATAGGGGTACAAAGTTGCATGACCGCGCATTTGTCAGTTAAAGTAACGCAGCGCCATATCGCAAAAAATGGCCTGGTCATGAAGAGTCAGTCTAGTACCTACAGCTTTCAGAAATGTTGATTGCTGAAAATACATGACAGGTGCACATACCAGATCTTAGTTTAATTGCTACAGAGGTGATTACTGCTTACACTTAAGTGCACACTTCAGAAAATCGTCGGTTTGCTTCCGAAAGTACGAAAATATAAACACCCATCTTCAAATGTAATTATCTACCTCTCCTAGAAGAAAAAGTCGAACTTATTTTTTTGCAAAAAAAAAAGTTTTTCCTTGTTAAATTTGTTTATTGAGAGAAGGCATTGGGAATATGACAGACCAGTTAACGTATGTTCAGATGCAATGTCCAAAATGAAAATAACAAAATAAGCCAGGGCCTGACAATCAAAATATATTAGTAAATTACAGGAGTTAAATACAACAGTTGTATAGGGGTAGGTTTGCAGTTGCGTATATATAGAGGCATAGGCTTGGGGGGAACCAACAATGCTACATAGTGAGTACTGAAAAACGGTCTCAAGCCTCAGTATATAAGGACACGCAATGTGATGTCTAAGGCCCCTTTCACACGGGCTTTGCGCCTGGTGGACTCCGTTTTGCTTAGCGGGGATCGATCGGCGATCCCCGCTGAGCAGGCGGATGACAGGTCCGTCTACGCTTTGTGTGCAGAGATGGACCTGTCAGATCCCTGCTCTCCTCTATGGGAGATCAGATGAAAACAGACCGCCTGTCCATTTTTATCCAATTCTATCCGTTCCGATCCTCCAGACGGATGGAAAATAGGGTTTCCATCCATCTGGATTTCATGGACTCCGCTGACATTCGCTGCCCCATGGAGGTGCATGGAGCATCCTATCAGGTCCGCCTGAAAAACTGACAGGCGGACCTGATCTGAAAGCCTGTGTGAAAGGGGCCTAAGGAGCTCTAAGAGCATCATGCTGAACAAACCCAGGGAGTACCAACGCATGGTAGGGTGCCAGGTGGGACTAAGCAGCTACCTCTAATTCAGGGATCTTCAAACTATGGCCCTCCAGTTGTTCAGGAACTACAATTCCCATCATGCCTTGTCATGTCTGTGAATGTCAGAGTTTTACAATGCCTCATGGGATGTGTAGTTCTGTAACAGCTGGAGGGCTGTAGTTTGATGATCCCTGCTCTAGTTGATCAAAGAGAGGCAAATATGACAAGCTGGTTACGACAAAACAGATAAGGAAAAAAAGGGGATAGTAAGAAAAAGAAATAAGGGAAAAAGAAAAGAAGGGGGAGATAAGATAAAATATGAGGGCGGGAGAAGAAGGGAAACAGGCACTGGGAAAGGGGGCACCTGAGGAGTAATTCGGCTCCCAATGTTCACAGATGCTGTAAGCAAAAAAAGTTTTTTATCCATGTTGCAGTGCTTAAAGTAGAGCTATAGGCAAAACTTTTTTTTTCCATTTCGTGTAGAATAAGGAGGGGTTATAAACCCTGTCAGAGGAAATCCCTAAAAATTAGGGGAATTCCTTGGGAACCCCCAGGTCACCAGAACTAGTGTCCCCATCGGAAGATTTTCTGTGGACAACCCAAAATGTGGGATTTTCTTTCACTTTCAGAAAATCAAACAGGGGCACATACAGCAATAAAAACTGATAAGTGTTCTATTCCCTCTCCACGCCATTTAAAACCCCAAAAAAGTTGCCCTTACTTATACTTTTAGGAAATCATTTACATAATACAGGTATATATGATGCCAGGGTTTTGTAAACAGTTATAAAGTTTATTTTTAGTGAATAATACATTGGAAATGATTTCTCATTCAGTTGAAACTTCTGGTATTGGGGTCTCATTTCATTAAAACAACCATGTTCCATTTACCTTATTAGTTATTTTTAAAGCTTAAGCATAGCTATAGCTTCTATGAATGAAACCGGATCTCTGACTGGAGGACAAGCAGGTGACTGATAGTTTGCCTCCTCCATTCATGTTTAATTCATAGAAGCTGAAGTATGGTTTCTACGAAAGGGGCAGGTGGTTGGAAAGGGTGGGCATAGCCAGGTTGTCTTGGTCAAAGCCTGTGGTAACCCGTTAGTTGAATAAACCCCCACCACACTGAAAGATTACAGCAGTGGGATGGGGGGGCATGGATGGAGGAGGATTTCTACTGACTGTAGAGGAATCAGTACAAAGAACACATCATACTGACTGTAGACAGAGGTTTCCACTAATGTACTGACTGTAAGTCATGTCCTTTGTGTTGATCTCTCTGTTTTTTGTTTAAGCAACACTTAGGCCCCTTTCACATTAGGAGATTTGGAATTGCCACTATTCTTTTCGCAATTCCAAATCATGGCAAAACACACAACGCATGTTTGGAGTGCCATTATCCTTAACGTGGCGTGATTCTTCGTGAAGAGGAGCTTCTGTTGGGCAACAAATGCACATAGGACAGTCCATTAAAGTGAATGGGCTGCCCTATTTGTGTCACTCTAAAATGCATGTAAATTGCGCTTTAAAAATCACAAGTTGGAACGCTCACTCTTGCAGTGAACGGGGACTTGGGCTTAAAAGCGGAATTGCACTGCATCTGAGAACCACAAACTAAAAATGCTATTAAACTCATTTTTAATATTCAAATCAACCCCAAATCCATCCACGTCTCCATGCTTTATTCTGCTGATAAATTACTTAAAAAAATTCTCCCTTAGTATTTCTAGCCATGGCCATCTCGAGTAGGGGAAATACAGTAATTTGTGTAGCATTACCTTCCTGGAATCCATTTGCCCTTAGCTCAGGCATGCAAGTAGGAGGGTGTCCTTAGCTGAGAAAATCCTTTCTCACCTCCTGAAGACTCCTGTGATGCATGACATCATTGGCCTAGGCATGAAAACCAGGAAGTAACTGAATAAATGTAAAAAAAAAAGGTTTAAAACAAGTAAATATGATACACTTTCCTATCTATTTACCAATGCTAGCAGGATTAACAATAGTCATTGTTGATTGAGAGAGTGAAGTTCTGCTTTAAAAACAGCATAGAAAACAATGTTATGCTGATTACTGATAGATCTGGTTGCTCACAAGGTTTCTATGGTTGAGAAATAAATAGCAATGTATTTGTATGCAAAATGTACAATCTATAATTGCAAAATGAAAATGTACAATCTATAATTCTCTAGTTATTTAGAGGAAGATTAAAGTCTGCCATTTACATTGAAATAGATTTGTCGACTTCAAGACTTGGTGAAGAAGAGTGAACAAGGACTTGGCTCTGCTGAGTGTCATATTACAAGTCTGAAAGATGCTCAAGACCGACTTCAAAATGAGTTGGATGTAACACGAGAAAGACTGAGAGAGACCAGCGATTCCTTATTTGCTGTTCAGGTAACTGTAGCATACTTCTCTTCAGCAGAATCATTTTTCTGCTATTATGGAAAACTATGTGCGCACATCAGCATGCAGAGATCAGTTTTCATATACAAATAGTCCCCAGTTTGTGAAGCATGTGCAAAGCTTAAAGCTAATCTCCAAGTTTCATGTCACTTTAAATAGGTTGTTTGAACCAAGCTTGTTCAAATGAACTATTTGCTCCACTAAGTACTGCCTTGTCTCTAAGCACTTTAAGTACTGCATGTAAATTCAGCTACATACAGTACATAGTGATGGGTTCCAGCTGTGAGACAAAGACTTTCCGTCTCACACCTGGAACAAAACAGAGTCTGGCTAAGTGGTGCAGCCATATATAGGCAGCTTTGTATTCTGTAAATGAATACAAAGCTTCCTCTGATTGGCCGAGTCGGAGAACGTGATGCCATCAGCCCGCCCTCCCACCCAGCCAATAAAAGGAAGCTTTGTATCCATTCACAGAATACAGTGCTGCCTATGAATGGCACTGCTCTGCCAGACTCTGTTTTGTTCTGGGTGTGATACGGGAAGTCTTTTTATCACAGTCGGAAGCCAGCACTATGTACTGTATGCAGTATGTTCAGTGCTTAGAGAGCACTTTGTGAAGCAAATAGTTTGGACCAGCTTGGTCCAAACAAACTTTTTAAAGTGACATGAAACCTGGAGATCAGCTTTAATCTGGGAATCCAAGCATTGTAATGCGTCACTAAATGGAGGTATTTAGGCTGTCTCACAGCTCAGGCAGATGTAAGACATGTTAATGTCCATAACTAAATATCTGTAGACTTAGAAAATAGATTTTTTCAATTGAGAGTAAAGCAGCTTGGTGTAGTGAGGAAATACTCCTTGGGGTAGATTTACTAAATCTGGTGCACTCAGAATATAGTGCAGCTGTGCATGGTAGCCAATTGGCTTCTAAGTTCAGCTTGTTAAATTAAGCTTTGGCAATAAAACCTGGAAGTTGATTGGTTTCTATGCAGAGTTGCACCAGATTTAGCACTCTGCAGTTTTAGTAAATCACACTTTTGTGATCAGATTTCCAAATTTGCCAGGCCCACTCCAAAATGCTTTGTGATTTCTTGGGACTGGGTTTTAAAAAATAGCAGATTTTAATAATTTTGGGGTCATTTTCTTTTTGCTCCAGGCAGGATTTGTAACGGAACTACTACCCCACAATGTGCTTCCATCAGAATACCGCTTCCTTCAGTCTTGAACATAGATATCAGATATTCTAGTCTCCCCATACAAATCTAGCCGAGAATAGCTGGTATAAGATTTGTAACCTTTATTGAACAAACTCACACCGAATATATACCCCACCAGGTCAGGGGCCTGAATACATTATCATATGCAGATGAAATTGTGCATAAAATGTACAGAAATATAATTAACACATCTAAGAAACAACCAACACAAACAATATTCTACTTTCCCACTAGCAACTAATAGATGACAGTGATTTAAATAACTTGAGCTAATTAACTAGCAGACTTGCCGTCATCGAGCTCATGAAGTACAATACGTGTTGTTATAAATGTAAACACATCCCCACAGTAGGCAATAGGTGAGTCAATCAGCACAATCAACAATGTGTGGAAGAAAGGTTGTTGAGCTGATGACATTAGCATCTGCCATGAGTCTGACTGTGTGGAGCAGTCCCCTATTGGCAATAGGCAGCTAGGCCTTTAACATGGATCCTAGGCCTAGAGTCCCAGAGTTCTTTGTGCCTTGGGGAATTGTGGACTTAAATCCAAAGTAACATTACTCCAAGGGCCCCCCCCGGCATACACCTCATAAAGAGCAGTGTTCCCTCACAAACCAGGGCCCATAGTCATTAGGCAAGAGGCTAGCCTGAAGTCCCCTACAAAAGTCCCTGTCCTGAGTGAGTTTGTCACAGGGTTTATCTGGATATTTTGACAAAAAAATGCGAAATATACTGATGGATTTGCCAAATATGCTCTTTGTTATGGATATTCAGAGCACCTGGTGCTTCTATCCATTGAATTTTAATGTTAGAGGCTTTGGGGCTCATTCTCACTGGATGCGTTTTCCCCCGGTATTTCAGCAGATAAATATGCATTACAAGATAAAGGACATTCCAGGATGGGTCAGGTTCACATAGATATTAAACGAGTGCATCCCAGTGCATTTCTTGTCAACAAAACCTATTTGCGTCTTTAACTTTAATATAATAGCATCCACATGATTCAGCAAGACTTCATCTGTCAGCTAATAAATAATTCCAAGGATATCTTATTCCAGAATCCTCAGTTGTAAGCTGGGAGTATGTTGTATGTGCTGATAAGAAACAGCAGAACACACAGAAGTCTAGCTGACTGCTTCATTAGAGATGTTCTACCCTACACAAAGATCATTGCATTCTGTTTGTTATTTGTCCCCAAGGACAGGAAAACATCTTGCTAACAAGCCCAGTGAATCCTTCATCTGGCATTATGTAAATCATTGCTTGCAAAATAACCAATGAGTTTTGATTAACCTCAAAAAATGAACAGTAAGAGCCAAACAACAAGATGCTGTAGGGTTTATATTAGTCTCATTTGGGACCAGGCCTTGGGCCCCTGGGCATTTTTTTAGGGCCCAAAGAGCAGTGCCTATAAACTCTCACGTTTGGTGACTCCCACACCAATGATTTAACTGCAGAGCTTGCACAGCAATAAAATCTCTTATGGGGAGCTGTAATCAGCTCTCTTGCTGATAATGCCTTCTGTAACCAGGAGTAAAAGAGGGCATCTAGGGTGAGAACTCCAAGACAGGTTTCTTCTATTGTAGGTGATTTGTTATGTTTCTGAAACCTCCACCATAGTCCTACAAAACATGCTCCATTTATAGACTCTGGACAAGGCAATGTTTTTGCATAAACCAGTTTCAATTTAATCAAGTTAATTCATTTAAATGACGTTGCTTTTGTATGTTTCTCAGCTATAAAATGGAAACATATACTAAAAAAGCAGGGAGGCATATTAAATGTGAGTACCAGGGAGATATAAAAAAAACCACAATCCAATGCAGTTATATTTTCATTAAAAAATAATTAATCGTGTTGATTTACTAAAGGCAATAGTGCACTCTGCAAGCGCAGTTGCACTAATTTTCCCCAGAGCTTAGTGAATGTGGTTAAGCTTCACTTTGTAAAGACTAACCAATCAGGTGCAAAGAAAATAAAATAAAAAAAAAACAGCATTTTGCTTGCACGTGATTGGATGATGGAACTCAGCAGAGCTTCATTTGCCTTTATTAAATCAACCCCATTGTATTTTAAAAGTAACTAATACCTGAATCTGTCTTGATCTCAGTCTCCAGTATTCCTTTGTATTGTAGCTAAACAAGCGTTGATGCATGCCAATACCCTTGCAAGTAAAGTGCTGAGAGGATACCTGTGACCTAATCAGTCTGCTGCTACTCCTTCCTTTACCATTTGCAGCATTGAGGCAAGGATATGGTGTATCTGTATTTAATTTAAAAAAAAAGTCAAGAATAATAAGTTCACCAAGCATGGATGTACTATCTGGCTGGACAAAATGTATGTCTTTTTAGTCTGAAGTGTGATTT
This sequence comes from Pelophylax lessonae, assembly GCF_965119305.1. Classification (NCBI taxonomy): domain Eukaryota; kingdom Metazoa; phylum Chordata; class Amphibia; order Anura; family Ranidae; genus Pelophylax; species Pelophylax lessonae. Next base: position 410,218,928 of record NC_138770.1, on the reverse strand, counting down.
TAATTAAATTAAATGGCACTAACACCTTAAAAACTTTAGTAAGGTCAACCGTAATTTTCCGGTTTAAGGATCATCAGTGTTCGAATGTAACAATTGCCATAGCTAAAAAAAAAATCCTCAAATTGTGGTGAAAGTATATGCATAACCCATCAGTTAACTACTTATTTGCTCCCTTTTGGTCTGCTCAAGTGGAACACAAATTTGCAAGCAGGCTGTTTTTTTTTATTGCAGACATACTACTGGAAAACCTCAAATTCTAGTTTGTCACAGGAATGTTGCAGTTTCAGTACCCTATAAACTAACATCTGTGTGTAGCACATATAGATCTTCATCTGGACTGACTAGGCACGGATGTGCACATCGAGCTATGTCTCTCATAAGCTTCCAGATGCTTATCCATAGTGAATCTGAGCCAGGAGAAGATGCAGGTGCTCTCCCTCCTTACTGCCTAGCGGAGCAGAGGGGGAAGAAGCAGGGAGAAGGTTTTCTCTGATGAGTGTCTGGTCAATTCACCAAGGAGAACAGGCAGTGGGCAACTCTGTGCTGCTTTGCTGCCTGCACTTCTCTCTTCCCCCGGAGATCACTCCCTGATGGCTGAGAAGAGAGGAGAAGAAGTGACAGCGGGCTGCCAAATTAGTGCGCTGTCACTGCCCAATACACCCCTGATAACTCTGTGCTCTCTGCTTCTGCTGACCATTTAGCATTTTTTTCTAGTTATCTTTGTGGACTACAGAACACCTCACCCCCATGTTATGGAAAAGAGAGGGGTAGATGTTCTATTCTAAGACAGGAAGTAAGGTATACTAGCAGGACCATCAAGTGAGAATAGAGAATAAAGAAAAAAACCTGAAAAAAGAAAACAAATGCAGCCACTACATCTAAGGATTAGTTAGTTGTAATATATACATTAACAGTTTTGCGTTAGAGTTTAGATAGGCTTAAAAGTAATAGAAAAAATATATTTTCTATATAGTTCATCATTTCTTGTGAAATGCTAGTTGTTAGACACAATCCACAAAAAAAAAAAACAAGGGCTACAGCATGACTGGGTATAGTCGCCTACAGAATTGATGAATACGAATTTATGTTGCTTGTTATTTTTGTAGTTGATAATGTCAGAGGGAGGAAGATGGATGTTGGAGAGAAAAGCAAGCATGGTTCGCTATGCCACTGGCTAGCAGGTTAGTTATTATCCCTCCATAGGACCACAGTAAAGGGCATTTTCAAAGTTCTTTAGAAGAGTGATTAGATGAAGTAATAGGAAAGAGAAAATAGCATAAATGAGTAATAACATTGCCATTCTTGTCACAGAGAGAAAGCTGAAAAATAAAGAATGAATACAGACATTTTAAACTTACTCAGTGCTTCCTAATTCCTATTCCTAAATTGTCGTATATGGTACCTAGACCTAGAGCTATTGCTTCTTGTTGCCACTGGGTATTCTGCTGTTTCTCCTCCTACCCTAACACATCCAACACATTTGTTCTACTCCCTTGTCACAAGCGATAGGTCATAAATGATATATGGATTAGCATTTTCTCTCTAGATGTTTCTGTGCTTCTCAATCTGATGGTCAGAACCAGCATTTTAAGCCTAACTCCAGGCAAATAAAATGCTATGAGGAAGGCGTAAAGTTGAAACGCGTCAGAGTTTGTCATGTTGTCACAGCTAGCCATGCTGGAATAAAGAATTTTACATGGAAGAAGCTTTTTCGTGTGCTGGCTTTATTCATATAACATTTGGTTTGGACGTTCAGCCTGAGCACCGACACTTAGCTCTTTATCTTCCCACAGTGCAGTGGAGCTAGGGTGAGTTGTTGTTTATGCCAAATAAAAAATGTTCCCATGCAGTGGGGCTGTGTGGGTTAACTGCTCATTTTTGTCGAAAGGAGAAAGTAGAATCACTTACTTAATCTTCCCAACACAAGACAGGCCTGGCACCCCTGCGCTCTAGTGGTCTTGAGTTGTGGACTGTTCCTGACATCATCAAGCAGGCTCTATAGACCAGGACCAGTCCACAGCTGGACCATGTGGGAGTGCCGTTTTCCAATGGAATAAAAGATCGAGTGAGTATAAGGTTTCTCCTCACCCCTAGACGAAATGAGCAATTGAACCTTGCAGTGCAGGCACAGTCCCACTGCATGAGAAAATGTTTTTTTGCCTGGAGTTGGGTTTTAAAGGATGTTACTGAATGGTAATGCTTTTGACATAGAAAGGGAAAGTGTTTAAGTGATTGTAAGGTCTCACTTTCTTTTTTCTATTAAAATAACAAACATACTATACTTACTTGCTCTGTTCCTTGCCCCTCCCTCCTGTTGCATGCCCCCACAACAAGCCAAGCAGATTGCTATGGGGGCACCCGAGCCGAGCTGCAGCTCTGTGAATCCATTCAGATGCAGTGCTGCCGTTCAGCCCTGCCCTCTCTCTCTTGATTGGCTAACTGAGTTTGATTGACAACAGTGGGAGCCAGTGGCGCAGCTGCTGTGTCTCAGCCAATCAGGAGAGCAAATCCTGCATGTCTGAGGCACTCATGGACATCGCTGGATAGAGAGGGGGCTCACGTAAGTATTGGGGGGCTGAGGTGGGCTGCTACACACAGAAGGCTTTTTATCTTGATGCATAGAATTCATTAAGATAAATTCTTCTGACTTTATAACCTCTTTAACTTGTCATACATAGTAAATTGAAGAATAGGCTCTGTGGAGACTGGTCGGGGCTGTGAATATGTGAAGAACTCTACAGCTAACCAGACAAGTGAGGGGATTTCCCTGAATACATCATTGCCTATAGGTTTTGCTTATTCGTTTTGTCATTTACGCTTTTAAAATATTACATATACTGTATATAAAAATGAAGCATTAAAATAATTTTGTGATCTGGATTGTGCTCACGGTCTGTGAATTTCTATATAAATTTTGCAGGGGGAGCTGGAAAAGGAAAGACAGAAGCATGAGTCTGTGATATCTGCCATGCGAGAAGAAGAGAGATTGAAGATAGACAAAGTAGCACGAGATCTTGAACTTAAATGGACTGAGACCCTCAGGTATTGTTAGAAATATATTGTTTATGACAAAAGCAAAAAAATGTGGATTATGGTATTCTGTATGCATACCATATTTTTCTTTGATTATAGGCAAGAATGCAGTAAGCTTCGAGAAGAGCTCAAGATGCAACATGATGAAGACAAGAAGGCTGCAATGGCTCAGCTCCTGCAACTGAAGGAGCGAGAAATAAATACAGCAAAGGACAGCTGGCAAAAAAAAGTGGAGGACCTTCTAGACCAGGTACCACATATCTTTATATATATCCTCAGGTACATTCATTAAAAAAAAAAAAAAAAAAAAAACGCATTGCTTGAGAAATTATTTCATTTACCTATTAAATATTTGTAGTTATTTTATAGACATCTCAGTGACCTGCTACATCGATCAGGAGTTGGTCCTGGGTAAATTGATGAATAAGAATATGTAGTGATCGGGGTTTGACCTCTACACCTACAACATCCTCTTACTAATTGCAACAGAAAGATTAGATTGTAATTATTATAATGAACACCTACATACAATACAGAAATGTTGGCCATTCTTTGCAAAATGACTAATCAATTTTGTGTACTATTTCTAGACTTCTTATGATTAATAAATGCATATGTCCCATTTAATGCTCTGAATTAATGCATGTTTACGCTTCTGACCATTTTGCACTTATGGCTTAGAATCCATTGTGTATGCGCTGCATTTAAATGAATGTGTCTAAAGTCATCAAATGAAAATATGCCATTTCTTGTTCTCATAGGTTTGCTTATTTTGGGTTTTCCCCAGGTTATAATCACATCATTTATTTGACCATTGTATGTTTTTTTTGTCATTTAAAAAAAAGAAGGTATGTGTGTTTGAGTATCCAGTGCAACCAAACACAGAATTCAGAGGATAATCTGATGTCTAAAGGCCCGTACAAACGTACTGATTGTCGGCCGTAAATATTTGGCCAACGTCCGATCGGCCGATTGTCGGCTTGTTAGTATGATGCTTCCGACAACCGACTGTGACAAAATCTGGTCTGCATGCTATAAAATTTTTGTTGGCCAACACCAGAACGGCCGATTGTGCGTCAGTCAGTACAGATTTCGGCCGACAAAAGCCAGATGAGCAAGACTGGGCATGCTCAGAGAATAAAAAACACACGGAAAGTTAACCATCACATGACATCACTTCTGAAGTTGGTTTTTGTTGGCCAACAAAAGTCCAGTGCAAGTCTAGAGCACATTTCAACCAACAAACACTGGACAAAAGACGGCCGATCGGTTGGCCAACAATCTGTGCGTGTGTATGGGGCTTTAGTAAGATAAAATGTACATGTGGATCGGTAAGGGTGGATATAGGACTGAATATTATTGATTTATATATAGATATATTATATGATTAATGTTTAACTGTTTAAAAGTCTATGTGCATGTGAAGGAAAAAATGTTCTGGGTATATATAAAAAATATAAATATATTTTGTTCATTCTTATTTGTATATACATAAATCTTGGATTAGACATAAAACAGTTTGTCACACATTATAACATGAATGTCCCAGTTATATAGCCAAATATTTGAATAAATAACTTTAAGATGTGTGAAGTCAAAAATATCTTAAAACCTCAAATGTGGCATAAATGTTGGTATTTTGGTGGTGCTGTCTTTCTTGAACTTGTTAAAAGTAATGATCCCGTTATTTAGAGTAAAAATATTTAACATCGAAGTATCATGCTTTCTACCTCAGTCCTTTGCAGTGCAAGTGTGAGATAGCTCATCCACAAAACTGTATATCACTTCTTGGGTTGTCAGCATTGCAACCCAGCACCAGCTAAAACATTTTGTTTTTGATATAGCAAGGAAGGGTTAGAATTTCTGTCAGATTTGAATTGCTGTGTGTTTCAAATTTAGGAGATAGTTCTGTAGATGATGTGTTACAATGTGGCCCCATTCCCTTGAATTGGTTGCATTCGGCTGGCGATGGTGCCTACTGAACACGACAGAGAGTTTAGTTCCTTTCGCAGCCACAAAGCAAAACATTGCAGGTATGGCATGCATACACCCACAGCTGTTTCCTTTACAGGGGGGAGTAGTTAGAGACAGTAAAATTGTGGCTTCTTCAAATGTATTTACCACGCCTAACTGCAAGTGTACACAAGGCCTAAGGCCTCATGCACACTGGACATTATCAAAATGCTAGAAGAAAGCTGTAGCTAAAGGAGTTTTTCAGCTTTTTTGCAGTAGCGTTTTTCAGCTGTAGCGTGTTTTGGCTTTTTTTTAGCAAAACTATACTCCCACAAAAGCTTATGGCTCAAAAACGTAGATAAACGCCGAATAGCCACGTCTTTCAGCGTTTTTATGCTTTTATCTGAGTTGGAGCGTTTGTACAGGTGAAAAATGCCTCTCAAAACCCACTAGTTCTGTTTTTTTTTCCAGCCAGAAAGTGCTGATAACAGCCTATGTGTGCATGGAGACATTGGATAACATGCTGGGGAGTTTACTGGCTGCAGAAAAAAACGTCTGACACCAAAAACAGCAGCTGTAAAAACGTCCAGTGTGCATGAGGCCTAATGGGGACATATACAACAATAAAAACAAGAAAGTGGCTGTAAACCCCCAAAAAATAGAATGTAAAACCAAACTGTTTATCTAACAGTATAAGAGCACAACTCACTTGTCCTTAGTATGCCTGTAAAAAGAGCAGCCTGTCAGCTCCAATCCTCCCTGCTTTGATAATTAAAAAAATCCCGACACCAGCAAAAAAATGGTGGTGCCATGCCCCCTCACCTTTGATTGATAGACATAGGAGGGGACTGATGCTTGGCTGAGCTAGTGTACTCGCCAGGGGGGGAGTGCACAGATGGGAGGAGAGTCCAATGACATCACAACTCTGCCTCCCGAGCAACGGCCTGTAAGCACGCCCACGGACCAGAGGTTTTTTTTTTTTTCGGAGGGCTGTCACAGGTATAGGGAGGAGAAAACAAAGGTAAAACTAATGCAATTTGCATTTGTATTACGCAAGCTAAAACATGGTGCATGTCTTTGCCAATTGTTGCACCCTAGATTTACAACCTTCCTTATTACCCTACACCAACCCACAGAAAATGTATTTTTTACTATAGTCTATTGGGTGGATTCTCCCTTTCTGCTTTGTATATGGGGCATAAATATCCAAAACAGTGCACATACAGCAATTTAGCCTCTACTGAAGTTGTCATTGCTAACTTCGATTTAAAAATACTAGCTGCATGTCAGTCTCTGAACTTAATCCTTTCCAAAATAACTGACTCAGAATAAGTGTGTAGCTAATAAAAGCAAGTGGTAAGTCAGAATTCCAGACCTTCATTCCTGTTGCAGATCATTGATAATGATCTTTGGATCAAACCGCAGCCATGCAATTTGCAGTATCAGAAGAGAATTCAGCAATGGCAGCCTACATTAATTAATAATAATTACTTCTTATTACCGCTTTAAAAGTTCTGAGATCATATAGCTGTAATTTTGCTAATTGCTTCTGTTATGCTACAGGGCTAGAAGTGCTTATCAGTGTTGGTTATCAGCTAGGTTAAAAATATTATTTTGTTACGACATTGTTTCCCAAATCTGTTCTCAAACTATTCATGCTTTGCAGGTAACATTTTTCAGCCTCTTGCACACTGGACATTATCAAAATGCTAGAAAGCTGTAGCTGTAGAAGGAGTTTTTCAGCTTTTTTTGCAGTATAGTTTTTTATTGTTTTTTAGCTTTTTCAGCTGTAGCTTTTTTTTTTTTAGCAAAACTATACTCCCACAATAGCTTATGGCTCAAAAATGTTGATAGATGCCGAATTAGCCACGTTTTTAATCATTTTTTTTTTCAGCATTTTTAAGCTTTTCTCAGAGTTAGAGTGTTTTTACAGCTCAAAAACTCCTCTCAAAACCCACTAGTTCTGGTTTTTTTTCCAGCCAGAAAACTCCCCTGCCAAAAACTGCTGATAACAGCCTATGTGTGCATGGACACATAGGATATCATGCTGGGGAGTTTACTGACTGCAGAAAAAATGTCTGATGCCAAAAACAGCAGCTGTAAAAACATCCAGTGTGCATGAGCCCTTTAAGTGGAGTATTTAGTGTGTAGATATCCACAAAATGTGCACTGCTGGGGGGACAGGTATGGGAAACCTTGTATTACATTAAAGTATTCTAACGTCACAGAAACTCCATACAAGGTATACATACAGTATATATTGCTTATCTCATTGCTACTACTCATTTGGTTAGTTTGCATTCAAATATTTTCTTTGGTTATAAAATATGAAGCGACCCATAAGAAATGACTTGGTATGGGATGGATAGAAAGATTAGGGGTCAATCCCACCAAAACTGATGTATCTCAGATACAGTGGGTACGGAAAGTATTCAGACCCCCTTAAATTTTTCACTCTTTGTTATATTGCAGCCACTTGCTAAAATCATTTAAGTTCATTCTTCTTCCTCATGAATGTACACATAGCACCCCATACTGACAGAAAAACACAGAATTGTTGACATTGTTGCAGATTTATTAAAAAAGAAAAACTGAAATATCACATGGTCCTAAGTATTCAGACCCTTTGCTCAGTATTTAGTAGAAGCCCCCTTTTGATCTAATACAGCCAGGAGTCTTTTTGGGAAAGAAGCAACAAGTCTTTCACACCTGGTTTTGGGGATCCTCTGCCATTCCTCCTTGCAGATCCTCTCCAGTTCTGTCAGGTTGGATGGTAAACGTTGGTGGACAGCCATTTTTAGGTCTCTCCAGAGATGCTCAATTGGGTTTAAGTCAGGGCTCTGGCTGGGCCATTCAAGAACAGTCACGGAGTTGTTGTGAAGCCACTCCTTCGTTATTTTAGCTGTGTGCTTAGGGTCATTGTCTTGTTGGAAGGTAAACCTTTGGCCCAGTCTGAGGTCCAGAGCACTCTGGAGAAGGTTTTTGTCCAGGATATCCCTGTACTTGGCCGCATTCATCTTTCCCTCGATTGCAACCAGTCGTCCTGTCCCTGCAGCTGAAAAACACCCCCACAGCATGATGCTGCCACCACCATGCTTCACTGTTGGGACTGTATTGGACAGGTGATGAGCAGTGCCTGGTTTTCTCCACACATACCGCTTAGAATTAAGGCCAAAAAGTTCTATTTTGGTCTCATCAGACCAGAGAATCTTATTTCTCACCATCTTGGAGTCCTTCAGGTGTTTTTTAGCAAACTCCATGCGGGCTTTCATGTGTCTTACACTGAGGAGAGGCTTCCGTCGGGCCACTCTGCCATAAAGCCCGACTGGTGGAGGGCTGCAGTGATGGTTGACTTTCTACAACTTTCTCCCATCTCCTGACTGCATCTCTGGAGCTCAGCCACGGTGATCTTTGGGTTCTTCTTTACCTCTCTCACCAAGGCTCTTCTCCCCCGATAGCTCAGTTTGGCCGGACGGCCAGCTCTAGGAAGGGTTCTGGTCGTCCCAAACGTCTTCCATTTGAGGATTATGGAGGCCACTGTGCTCTTAGGAACCTTAAGTGCAGCAGAAATCTTTTTTTGTAACCTTGGCCAGATCTGTGCCTTGCCACAATTCTGTCTCTGAGCTCTTCAGGCAGTTCCTTTGACCTCATGATTCTCATTTGCTCTGACATGCATTGTGATCTGGAAGGTCTTATATAGACAGGTATGTGGCTTTCCTAATCAAGTCCAATCAGTATAATCAAACACAGCTGGACTCAAATGAAGGTGTAGAACCATCTCAAGGATGATCAGAAGAAATGGAAAGCACCTGAGCTAAATATATGAGTGTCACAGCAAAGGGTCTGAATACTTAGGACCATGTGATATTTCAGTTTTTCTTTTTTAATAAATCTGCAACAATGTCAACAATTCTGTGTTTTTCTGTCAGTATGGGGTGCTATGTGTACATTCATGAGGAAGAAGAATGAACTTAAATGATTTTAGCAAATGGCTGCAATATAACAAAGAGTGAAAAATTTAAGGGGGTCTGAATACTTTCCGTACCCACTGTATATGTAAATGCCACTAGGTTGAATTACCCAATGTTATCGGATGTTGCCCAGGCACATTTCAAAGTAACATAGAAAAGTGACGTCAGAAAAAGACTGAGTAGTAGTCCATCAAGTCTGCCCATTTTTTTTTTTTTGTTAACTTTGTCTGACTATAGATCTATGTTTGTCCCAAGCATGTTTGAAGCCATTTACTGTTGACTGTCTCACTACCTCTGCTGGTAATTTGTTCCAAGCATCAACTACCCTTTCTGTAAAATAATACTTTCTAAGTTTAGTTTTTAACTTTCCTCCAGTTAGTTTAAGGTCATGTCCCCGTGTTCCTAATTTTGGTTTCATATTGAAAAAACTGCCTTCCAGAACCTTATTCAACCCTATTTCAATTCAGTCATTACATTATCTGGTCATCTGAATTTTTTTTGCAGGCAGGTAAGGTTTGACAACTTTCATTCATTTTCTGTAAATAGTAATTTACAGCGAATAAAACAAGCATTAAACATGTCACCATTTTTCTAGGTAAATATATTTCTAAAGGTTCTATTGACATAAAATTTTCACCACGTTTTGGTAACAACCCATGCAATCCATACATACAAAGAAACCAAAAGTTCAGAAATTAAGTTATTTGTAATAAAATGGAATGACACAGTGAAAAATATTGAACACGCTAACTGAAATGTATTTAATACTTCATACAAAATCCTCTGTTGGTAATGACAGCTTCAAGATGCCTCCTGTATGGAGAAACTAGTAGCATGCATTGCTCAGTTGTGATTTTGGCCTATTCTTCCACACAGTCTTGAAATCTTGAAGGTGGGCCTTTTCTATGAACTCTGATCTTTAGTTCTTTCCATAGATTTTCCTATGGATTTAAGTTAGGTGTTTGGCTGGGCCATTCTAGCAGCTTTATTATCTTTCTTTGAAACCAATTGAGAGTTTCCTTGGCTTTGTGTTTGGGATCATTGTCTTGCTGAAATGTCCACCCTCACTTCACCTTCATCATCCTGGTAGAGGACAGCAGATTTTTATCAAGAATGTCTTGGTACATTTTTCCCTTCATCCTTCCTTCAATGACATGAAGTTTACCAGTACCATATGCTGAAAAACAGCCCCACACCATGATCTTCCCACCCGCAAACTTTACTGTTGTTATGGTGTTTTTAGGGTGATTTGCAGTGCCATTTGACTTCCAAACATGGTGTGTATTATGTCATCCAAAGAGTTTAATTTGGGCTCTCATCTGACCAGACGATATTTTCCCAGTATTTTACAGGCTTATCTAAATCAGCCTTTTTCAACCAGGGTTCCCAGGCACACTGGGGTGCCTTGAGGTTTCTTCAGGGGTGCCTTGGCAAAATGCCTAAAAATTGCACAAACATTGTATACAAGCCAGTGTTTGAATGAAGGGTGACATTTAAGTTACACTAATCACAGGTTTTCATTATGCACTATTACAAACTTCTTGCTGCCGACGTCCTAACGATCAATGACATCATCAGTTGATATGGAGGATGTCCGTCGCATGCATAGCATCCTTGGTTGACCCTCCTGTGCCCCTCTCTAATAGCGTGGGGGTCACATTTGCTAGGTAATGGAAAAAAATTGAGGGAGAAGAGAAACATTGGAATACTAGTCAATACCAGTTTGTAAAAGTGTATTTGCTTTGGAAGCATAAATCACCTATAATGTTCAGTGTCCTACTTGGACTAGTGGATGTTGCTGCATTATGAAAAACGATTAGAATAGCTTTTACATTTTCGAATGGGGGTCCATAATTTTTAAAGGGGGCCTGGCTGAAAAAAGGTTGAGAAGCACTGATCTAAATGATGCGCAGCAAACTTTAAACGTGCTTCAACATGCTATTTCTTCAGCAATGGAGTCTTCTGTGGTGAGCATACATACAGGCTATGGCGGTTGAATGCATTACCTATTTTTTTCTTTGAAACAATTGTACCTGCTTATTCAAGGTCTTTCTGAAGCTTTCCACAAGTGGTCCTTGGCTCTTGGACAATTATTTTGACAATTCTTTTCACTCCTCTGTCAGAAATGTTGCGAGGATCATCTGGTCGTGGTTGGTTTATGAAATGATCTTTCCACCTCGGAAATATGGCCCCAACAGTGTTCACTGGAATAATCAGAAGTTTAGAAATCCTTCTGAACCAATGTTACTAGTATGTTTTGCAACAATAAGGTTGTGAAGGTCTTGAGAGAGCCTTTAGCTTTTATCCATCATGAGATGTTTCTTGTGTGACACCTTGAGACACCTTTTTATAGACCATCAGTTGAGACTGAACCAGCCTAATTTGCACTGACAACGGGCAGGATTGTTTTCTAATTACTGATAGATTTCAGCTGGTGTTTTGGCTTTCCATGCCCTTTTGCACCTCCCTTTATTCATGTTTTCAAAACTTTTTCCCTGTGTCATTCCATTTTACACATAACCTAATTTCTGAATGTATTTGTTTTGGTTTCTTTGTATGTATGGATTGCATGGGTTGTTACCAATGTGGTGAAAATTTCATGTCAATAGCACTTTATCATTACCTAGAAAAATGGTGACGTGTTCAATACTTTGTTTACCCGCTGTATATTATAATGATATAATTATTCCATCTAATTCAAATGGAAGTATTTTAAAATACTTGCAACCTCATAACCCTAAACATTCAATATAATGAAATGATTTATACAGTGTTGTCCTATTATGTAGCACTTTGCAGAGTACATAGATCCAGTCATTCACACTGGTCCCTGTCTCCTGAAGATGCTCTCATACACATAGGGGGAGTTTTGCAGGAGTCCAATAAATTAACCAGAATGTCCTTAGATGTTGGAAGAAGCCCAGGCACACATGGAGAGAACATATAAATTGTCCTTGTAGGGATGCAGAACCAAGACTCCTCTTTAGGACTGATAGTCACTTAGCCCTAATGCCACTTTCAAAAAAAAAACTTACAATTAAGGCAAATAAAATACTGATTGAAACTTGGAATAAAGGGAGCCAAATTACTATTATGAATATAACAGTCATTTAAAATTAAGCCTTGTGATAGACAAGATTTATTATAAGCTTTTAAAAAACAAATAAAAATTCATGCTTGGGCCTGAAACTATCACCAATAAACTGCTGCCACTGTACTTACATACAGAGTATACCCAAATAGTAAACTATGAGTGCAGCGCTAAAAGTAAGACTCAATTTACACTTGCACGACTCCAAAGTTGCGCCGTCTTTGGAGTGCAACTTTGATGCAACTTTGGATGGGTGCAACATGGATATGACTTTGGCTTTGACCAGTGATAATAGACAACTGTTTCACACAAGTTGCATTGTATAACATTCAGGTACAACTTTCATGCAACTTGTGAGGGTTAACATTGAAGTCTATTGCCCTCAAGTTGCATGAAAGTCAGACCAAAGTAGTGCATGAACTACTTTGAGGTTTCTGTAACTTTAGGTCATGCATATATAAATGGTTATCATTGGAAAACATGGGGAATGACTTGTCATGCAACTTTGGACATCAAAGTTGCATGACAAGTCATTCCCCATGTTTTCCAATGATAACCAAGTTGCACAAGTGTGAATGGAGCATAAAAGACTTACATCCTCAAAAGCAAAATTAGAAAAACGACCAAATAATGTGTATAACCTGCAGCGAACTTATGCAATTGTCACAATAAAATATATTTATCACAATCCACCCCAGAAATGATCAAAGTGTAAATTCAAAAGTTAATTTTTCATGAATATATCAAATTCATGCAAACATAACTAAAATGTGCAAATATGTAAAATGCAATTATCAACATTTGAACAGAATATACTATATATTAGTATGTGCAGAAACATGCATAAAGTGCAACTACATGTAACAGAGTCCACTATGGGGGTATAGATAGCATATATATCGCCCTAACTTCAATGATTATATACAGTAGTGCCAATGAAGATGTGAAAAGAGTATAATCCCTCAGATCAGAGATCAGCAGATAAGAGTGACAAAGAAGCTCAGGCACCAGGTTTCATGAGTAACTGTAAGATTCTGGTACCTTTGGTACCCTTATTTCCCATTTCTACCTTAATATTGCGTCCCACCTTGCTAACTAGGTGGAATGCATACACCTTTAAGAACGATGACATCATCGCCGAGCGCCGCTATGAGCGGCTATTTCAATCGCCGGTTTTCTCTCACTCATTGCTCGTTCAAACCGCATGCTTGACCAGTCTTGTCCTATGCTGCCGGAGCTTCTAGCTATTCCTTTGCCTGAACAAAACCGGAACCTCGCTACCGATCCCGTATCTCGCTACCGGATCACTCTCTTGCTACTGGACCTTGCTACTACTAACCCAACTTGTGATAAGTACCCCACAGGGGATTTCTTCCTAACTAACTTACACTATCTACCTCTGCATACTAAGGACTGTTACTATGTAAGCACTATTCCTATCATCTGCATAACTTCATAGATTGCTAGCTCTTGAGCCTACCATCATCTACATCATTGCACTAGGTTACTCTCTCTTGTATACTTCATCTGCTGTCCCCTACCACCTGTTACTATACATGATTGCTAAACCTATCTGCATACTACCTATCATCACCTACCACTCTCCTGAATATTACTACTGAGTGCTCACCATTTCTAACGCCTGTCTCTCACCTCTATACTATCATATACATCCTATCACTCCGGGAACATCATATTGAGTGTATGTATATTTGCATAAAACAGGCTGTGCACGGTGATGAGTCCTGAGAGTTGGATATGTTTGTTCAACACATCTCTACATGACTACTGAGTGTAATAATTCTGCAGCTGCAAATCCATTCACTAACAAAAAACGCAAGAGCGTTACAGATTGAACGAGCCCTAAAATATGGATTCAGCAGAATTACCCACTCAAGTTATGCAGTTAAAACAACAAGTAGATGCATTGATACTTGCCCTTACAGAGGTAAAAAACGAAAATCAGGCTTTGAGACAGCAGGTTGGCCGTCTCGCACAGCTCTCTGCTGCTCAGCCCCGTGAGCCTAAGATAAACCCTCCTCTAGTGTTTACAGGTGATCGGAAAAAATTTAGTGAATTTAAAAACGCATGTCAATTGCTTTTCTTGTTAAAACCTCGTACCTACCCTACTGACCAAATTAAAGTCTGTACCACTATTTCCTATCTGACGGGTGATCCCCGTGCCTGGGCAGACTCTCTCTTTGAGAAAGATGATCCACTTCTCAACTCCTATCCTTTATTCCTAGCGCAACTCGCTAGTTTATATGAAGACCCCAATAGGCAGAGTACTGCTGATACCCAATTGAGGGCTTTAAAACAAGGAAGGAGACCTGTTGAAGACTTTGTGGCAGAGTTCAAAAGATGGACCCTTGATTCAGGGTGGAATGATACATCTCTAAGAACTCAGTTCAGACTCGGCCTATCAGAAGCCGTTAAAGACGAGCTCGCCCGAGCGGATTTACCTGACACCTTGGCTGCCCTGATACAGACCAGTATCAATATTGACAGACGACTGTGAGAAAGAAAGGCTGAGAAGATGGGATGGCCATTGTCCAGTCCTTCTCGGATGTCGGCTGTTGACCCTACTCCTATGGAGGTAGGAATGATACGTCCACCTTTATCCTTTACCGAACGTGCCAGGAGAAGATCCGAACATCTCTGCATGTACTGCGCCTCCCCGGATCATTTGTTAAGCGGCTGTCCCCTTGTCCGCAAAAAAGAGGGTGAGTGTTCAAATGTCTTGCTAGGGGGACTAACTACTTCCTTTTCTAATCCTTATCTTTTCATTCATTTGACATTACAGTGGGACCAAACTAGGATCACCACCAAGGCTATGATCGACACAGGATCTTGTGGGAACTATATCGATACTTGTTTTGCTACCTTAAATAAAATACCTATTATTTCAAAACTCAAACCTGTCTCTGTTAGTTTCATTAACGGTATTCCGTTATCCTCTGGTCCAATCACCAATCAGACACAAGCACTCCTTGTCACTGCCAATGAGTCTCATATGGAGACTACCACTTTTGATGTACTAACCTCACCACATTTTCCCATTATTTTGGGACTTCCCTGGTTACACATACATCAACCAATCATTGATTGGAAAACAAGAACTCTAACCTTCTCTTCTCACTATTGCGAAACCACGTGTAATCTCTCATCATATGGAAAGATCCTGTCTGTGGTGACAGATGAGATTATACCTCTATGTTACCAGGATTTGTCGGAAGTCTTCCTTGAAAAAAATGCTCAAGTGTTGCCTCCCCATAGGGACTATGATTGTTGTATCGATCTACTCCCTAATAGCAAGTTGCCTTTCGGTCATGTTTATCCTCTTTCACAGGATGAACTCTCTCATCTCAAGGAATACTTGGATGAGAATTTGGCGAAAGGGTTCATCAGACCTTCTACTTCCTCTACTGCTGCAGGACTCTTCTTTGTCCGCAATAAGGATTCAAGTTTTAGGCCTATTATTGATTACAGGCAATTAAATACCATTACAATAAAGGATCGCTATCCCTTGCCCCTCATTCCTGAACTTATTGAACAGGTGCGCGGGGCTACCTACTTTTCGAAATTGGACCTGAAAGGGGCATACAACCTAATCCGAATCCGTGACGGGGATGAATGGAAGACAGCATTCAGAACCAGATACGGATTGTTCGAGTACCTTGTGATGCCATTCGGGTTGTGTAATGCTCCCGCAGCCTTTCAACGATTCATAAATGACATCTTCAGAGACTTACTTGATGTTTGTGTTGTAGTATATCTGGACGATATACTTATTTATTCTCAATCTTTATCTGAACACATAAAACATGTAAGACTCGTGTTGTCCAGACTACTTGCACACAACTTATACGTAAAATTAAAAAAATGTTTATTCCATAAAGAAGAAGTACTATTCCTAGGATACATCATATCTAAAAATGGAATCAAAATGGATATGAGCAAGATATCCTGTATTCTAGATTGGCCTGTGCCAACAACTCGTAAAGCATTACAAAGATTCCTCGGATTTTCTAACTTCTATAGGAAGTTCATCAAGAACTTCTCTGCTATTGTGAGACCTCTCACACAACTCACAAGTATAAAAAAAACATTCAAATGGTCAGAAGAAGCAAATGGAGCTTTCCGCTTGTTAAAATCAAGCTTTACTTCTGCTCCCATACTACGCCATCCAGACCCATCCCTTCAATACATCTTGGAGGTAGATGCGTCAAATATGGCAGTAGGAGCAGTTCTCTCCCAACGACCAACAAATACTTCACCACTTCACCCAGTTGATTTTTTCTCAAAATCACTAAGCAGTCCCGAGGTGAATTACCCAGTGGGTGAAAAAGAGTTGCTTGCAATAAAATTGGCATTGGAGAATTGGCGACACCTACTTGAGGGTACTCGATTACCAGTTCTCATATACACAGATCATAAAAATCTTCAATACCTTCAGACTAACAAGACTCTTTCCCACCGGCAGGTACGATGGTCCTTATTCTTTTTAAGATTCAACTTTTTGGTGACCTACACTCCTGCAGACAAAAATAAAAAGGCGGATGCGCTGTCACGATTAACCGAGGATAACTACGCCGAAATACCTTCAATTCCTATAATACCCTATGAACGTATTGTTGGTGTTGTTCGTTCCCTGAAGGAAGAGATTTTGCACAGCATAGGATTAGATTCACCTCCACCACAACTAAGTGCTGATGCAGAAGGCTTCCTCTATTACAACGACAAACTTTACATACCCCCTACTATGCGTACCAAGATTTTGGAATTGTCGCATGATGTGCCTATGGCAGGACATATGGGTATGACTAAAACATTCAATTTACTTACTAGGCAGTTTTGGTGGCCTGACATGAAGACGACCGTACAAAAATTTGTTTCTTCTTGTGACATCTGTGCAAGGTCCAAAATTGACACTACAAAACCATCTGGTCTACTTTGTAGTCTACCAATACCCCAGGTTCCATGGGAAGTTGTGTCCTTAGACTTCATAGTAGAACTACCACCTTCCAAAGGATTTAACACCATCCTAGTGTCAGTGGACCATCTGACCAAGATGGCACATTTCATTTCTATTCGAAGATTACCCTCATCCAAGCAAACCGCGGAATTGCTAGTGAAACATGTCTTTAAGTTACATGGTATTCCAAAGACCCTTCTGTCTGACCGTGGTTCACAGTTCATCTCCAAGTTTTGGCAAGCTCTATGTCAGATACTACGAATAGAGCGAAAACTTACTTCTCCTTACCACCCTCAGACCAACGGACAGACAGAAAGAGTCAACCAGTGCATTGAGCAATATCTACGTTGCTATACCTCATACCTACAGGACGATTGGGTGGACCTCCTCCCGCTGGCGGAATTCACTTATAACAACGCAACCCACAGTACTACTAAGCAAAGTCCATTCTACTTGAACTATGGGTTTCATCCCACTCTTCTTCCACCACGCATCCTTCCATCAAGTAACCCAGTGGCCTCTGATTATCTCACCCAAATAAAGGACTCTCTGGGTTTACTCAACACCACCATATCACATGCCCATAGTCAACAAAAAAGGTACTATGACCTACATAGAAAACCCTCTCCTCAATATGCTATTGGGGATCTTGTTTGGCTATCTACAAAAAATTTGAGATTAAAGATCCCTAGTAAAAAAACTTGGACCTTTATTTCTGGGACCCTTCCCAATTAAGAAACTCATTGGGAAAGCTGCAGTGCAACTTACCTTACCGGCAGATCTCAAAATACATCCCATCTTTCATGTGTCGCTACTAAAACCACATGTTCCTAACCAAGGAATAAGGCCTACTATCTTGCCTCCACCTCCAGTACAAGTTGAAGGCGGAGAAGAATATGAGATCAAGGAGATTCTGGATTCTCGTATCCACAGAGGAAGACTCCAATATCTCATAAGATGGAAGAACTATGGACCCCAAGACGACACCTGGTTGGATACTGCTGATGTTCACGCACCTAGGCTTATACGAACATTTCACTTGAAATACCCGGAAAAACAAGTGCTATAGGCCTTCCGGAGCCGGCCTTAAGGGGGGGGGTACTGTAAGATTCTGGTACCTTTTGGTACCCTTATTTCCCATTTCTACCTTAATATTGCGTCCCACCTTGCTAACTAGGTGGAACGCATACACCTTTAAGAACGAAGACATCATCGCCGAGCGCCGCTATGAGCGGCTATTTCAATCGCCGGTTTTCTCTCACTCATTGCTCGTTCAAACCGCATGCTTGACCAGTCTTGTCCTTTGCTGCCGGAGCTTCTAGCTATTCCTTTGCCTGAACAAAACCGGAACCTCGCTACCGATCCCGTATCTCGCTACCGGATCACTCTCTTGCTACTACTAACCCAACTTGTGATAAGTACCCCACAGGGGATTTCTTCCTAACTAACTTACACTATCTACCTCTGCATACTAAGGACTGTTACTATGTAAGCACTATTCCTATCATCTGCATAACTTCATAGATTGCTAGCTCTTGAGCCTACCATCATCTACATCATTGCACTAGGTTACTCTCTCTTGTATACTTCATCTGCTGTCCCCTACCACCTGTTACTATACATGATTGCTAAACCTATCTGCATACTACCTATCATCACCTACCACTCTCCTGAATATTACTACTGAGTGCTCACCATTTCTAACGCCTGTCTCTCACCTCTATACTATCATATACATCCTATCACTCCAGGAACATCATATTGAGTGTATGTATATTTGCATAAAACAGGCTGTGCACGGTGATGAGTCCTGAGAGTTGGATATGTTTGTTCAACACATCTCTACATGACTACTGAGTGTAATAATTCTGCAGCTGCAAATCCATTCACTAACAAAAAACGCAAGAGCGTTACAGTAACACATCACCTGTCAGCAAGGCTTATCAGAACTGAATGACCCCCAATACAGAGTGGTTATGTAATGCCTATTATGTTTTAAAAAGCTTATTGCATTCCCATGACACTTGTCCAAACTCCCAGGTAAATATGTCACCTAATGTAGCCTGTCTCCAGGTACATAATACAGCATTTCACCACTCTCATAAAATGAAAAGAAAAAACACCTCCCATAGGGAAAGACTGCATAGATTGTAAGTGCATTGACATAATAAATGTATGTTTTTAAAGCAGAGTATAGAGCACGTCTAATACATGGAAAACATGCAGATGCCAGTTTCTAAGAAGGCCGCAGCTCATTACACATGTGTAGTAGGCATGTATCCTGGCTCCTTCCTATGTGTTTTGTCACATATGACGTCATTAGGGACACTGTTTGGTTTACTAAATATGTTGGTAAACAGTAATGCCTAATTTACACAGGCTTCAGCTTGTTTAGGAGCAGTGTGAAATGTGAGCTTTTCCAAAGCATTTGCATAACTTTCAGTAAGCTTTGTTGTAGAATTTGTCTTCCTTTTGTCTATTGGGATACAGAGGTTGCACAGATGTGTGGGTGCTTGTCCCCAAATGCACACTGTCTGCGTTGGGGGACACACATTGCACTTCACATAGGTGTACTATTCAGCTCCAGTATGACAATGTTAAAAAACGATGGGAGTGCTAACTGTAATGTAACAAACAAACTGCTGGCAGGCATTGGCTTTAGTAATTCTCTTGTACCAGTGTCATAAATGTTTCTTTGAAAAGTTCTGCTATATCATTCATTATTCAAAAACCTAACAGAGATCTACAGTTCTTTTTATTACAAGTATAGTATAAATAATGATATTGTCAAATGACCAAATATATTGATAGAATAGCAGTAAAATTAAGCAAAAAATACATAAGTTAATTAGCTCTAATAAAAGAAACCTGCTGTGGATAGCCTAATGTATGCTGCTGCGATGAAAAGAGGGTCAGTAGGCTAAGGAAGGTCTAGAGTTACTGGAAATCTATTCTGCGGAATTCTCTACAGAATGGCACCCTGTACTTCACACAGGTACCACATATCAGCTATGCAGTAATCTAGCACTTTGTTTCCTTTCATACTTCGTAGAAGATAAGAAAAGATAGTACATGCTCCTTATGAGAATGTTTCACTTTGTCCCTTCAGGCTAAAATACTTTTTCTTGTTCTTCTCCATGAGGAGGAACATTTTTTTGAAAGAA